>NC_054375.1:79399683-80132183 GCF_017654675.1 Xenopus laevis | reverse complement strand
CTTGTGTCGACTAAAAATCATGTGAACCCAATAGACTGGTTTTGCTTCCAATAAGGATTAATGACATCTTTGTTTGGCTCAAGTACAATGTACTGTTTTATTATTACAGTGAAAAAGGAAATCATTTAAAAAATGTTAGATTATTTGTATAAATTGGAGTCTATGGGAGACGGCCTTTCCGTTTGGAGTTTTCTGGATAACGGGTTTACGGATAATGGATCACATACCTGTATATACGTATGTTTGTTAATATGTAATACAATATTTTGGGTGCCTAAACGAAAACAAAGTTCTTTTAATTTCTTTCTTTCATTACGATGTATTAAATCATTTAGCATTATTGCACCAGTGGTTATACTGTACCTAATGCCCAAATGAGTATATCAGTATCAGACAATCCATGAAAAGCTCAAATATGCTCATGACACATTAACATGCATATTTTATGAAATAACTGACGCAACAGCCTAGACTCAACTGAACCAGAGCTGAACTTACTTCTATTGATCTTAAACCAGAATCTCGCTACATGACATTGTTCACTTTGATTCATTTCATATGTGTACTATATGAGCAGCCATCATTCCTAAGTATGCTCTGCAACCTTCCCTAAACAAAACTAACAAAAATAAAATAACCATAATGCATATGTTTGACACCAAAGCTTTTAAATAAAATAGTGCTGGAAATCTGTAACACTAGTTGCAAAATTTGCAATTGCAATCACAAGCTTCCTCTGATCAAGCAGGATAAGGTGTCACTCTTGAAGACTTTTGCCTTGCTTAGTGTGAAACAAATAGTATCACAGTGACAGAACACCGCCATAGGTTAGTTCACATCGGCCTACATTAGAGATAAAAGGACCTGGATCTGAGGAGTATAGAATTGTTTTAAAATGGTTTGTTGAGAGTACTGATTGTAAAAAAAATATTTTATGCACAGAAATTGTATTTTCTGTAATTGTATATACAGTTCTTGGTCCAAAAATACAAGCCAATCTATACTCAATTCCTAAACCCCAAACTAACAAAGCTCTTCTTGGTATACTGTGTGGCTGGCACACTGCAACTAGTGACAATGAGCAAAGAAGGGAAAGAAAAAGCAGGAATATTAAATTATACAAAGATCAAGGACAGTTCTGTGCGAAGAGCTTGGATACCTCTATATACCTCTGATATATTTCTAAAATCTATTCAATGGAAGTGTGTTGCAACATTTTCCCATGTTACAGGTTGGACGAATCCAAAAAATTATCCAGGAACTTTCCCACAGAAGTTCATTTTATGCAAATAATTAAAATTTTTATGAACAATTTCCTTTTCTCAGTAATTTTGAAACAGTACAATCCTATTTATTTTATGTTTAAATCTTTTTTAGTTTACTTAGTATTTTACAGACCTTTACTTATCTGTAAAACCCCAGGTCCCTAGCACTCCAGATAATAAATTCCATACCTGAGTTCACCATAGCATTATTATTTGATATCGTCACAATCTATGCTTCAGCTTAATTAACTGTAACAGCTTCATGCAAGTGTGTGCATCACTAGAGATATATCGACTCTTTCAGACATATTTTACATTTCTGACAAAGATTTAACCGGGTGCAATGAATAGCAAGAACTCTCTCTCTCTCTCCAGTACTTTTAGCCATTGATCTCAGCACAATTTATAATTACAATAAGTGAAACTTGATCCGCAAGTTTCTTATAGGTGAATACCGATCAAAGAGGTCATAAAATTTACTGTACTCGAGAACCAAAGTGAGTAAAGGGAATCTTTATTTCATTAAAGATGGAAAAGCAGGAATACATTGAAGTCAAAGGTTAAAAAGAATGCAACCATCCCTTATATTAATGCAATTTCCAGTTGATTTACATTCAAACTTGATACACAGGATGTGCCACAATAGTAGACTGCAGGAAAAAGCCATCATGCTAACGCATAAGAAAAATCTATTTCTCTGCTGCTGTAACAAATGTCATTTTCATGTTATTTTCTAACAAACTGTCAGATTTGCAAGATAAGACACCTGATAAAGACAAGATAAATGGATTGTACTTATGCAGACATATATATACTCCTGTCAGAAGCCTGCCTTCAATGATAACAGATAATATGTTAAAACAACACCTGCCTGTGATCATAATATAGAAGAAAATGTATTATCTGCTGTAAAGTATAGGTATATCAGAAAGCACTCATTCTGTAACATTAGTTCCAGGGCCACTATTTGTTGTGTAGAGTCTCCAGTACTAATATCTACTTTAGAAAACTTTATGAATGAAAAATATGAATACCAATATAACCTCTAAAAATGTAAAAGAGACTGACACTGGCGCTCATTTGCACTCAATCGCCAGGTGAAGTTGCGCTCTGGCGAATGGACATAACTGCCCAAATTCACTAAGATGCAGATTTTACTGAACGTTACCTCTTGCACCAGACTTTCCTCCGCCACCTCAGACCAGGTGAAGTGCAATAGAGTAGATAGGACTTCCTCAAAATGTAGTTGAAATTTTTAAGTCACAAAAACACTGGCGTCTTTTCCTTTTTTCAGGGTGATAGGCTGCAAAAGAGTGTAACATTTTTTGGGGGTAACCGGCTTCCCCCCTACATTCCCTCACATATGGCACATAAACTATACAGTGGGCTCATGTTTAGGGCATTTTAACAACTCTATTTTATTTTATTTTATTTAGCTTCCCTGGGCTTGTGTAGTGTAATGTATTTGATGCAACATATACGTCCATTAAACTTTAACTTCCGGCCGTATGCAAATTAGCCAATGCTAGTGCAACTTCGCTTTGCTTGCCGAATTAACGCTAGCACAACTTCGCCAGCGTTCTGCACCCTGGACGCAACTTTGTATGTTAGTGAATTAGCATTGTCTGAGCGAATTATCTCCTGGTGTAGTGTTGCACTGCCTGCGAAGCTGTCGATGGAGAATTTTCGTGCTTAGTAAATTTGCCCCACGGACTTTTAGGGGTACATTTATCAAGGGTCGAATTTCGTACTAAAAACTTCGAAATTCGACCATCAAATGAAAAAAACTTTGAATTTGAGGTTTTTCAACAAATTTGGCAGTCCTGCGGTCGAATAAAAATCGTTCGATCGAAAGATTCGAATGATTTTAGGGATCGATCGAAGGATTTTCCTTCGACCTCTAAAGACTAAAGAAAATGGTTGTAGAAGGTCCCCATAGGCTAACATAGCACTTCGGCAGGTTTAATTTGGCGAAGAATTGAAGTTGAAGTTTTTTTAAAGAGACAGTACTTTCGTTATCGAATGGTCGAATATTCGAACGATTTTTACTTTGAATCGAATTTGAAGTAAATTCGAAGTCGTAGTATCCTATTCGATGGTCGAAGTATCCAAATTTCAATTTTTTTTTTTATTTGGAAAATTCCCTCAAATTCTCTTCGACCCTTGATTAATCTGCCCCTTAACATTTTTAAGGAAAGTAACCTCAATTAAAAAGCAGCTATTTTTTTTTACTGAAATAAAAAAGAAACACTAAAATACATATGTAGAGCTCAATAATGGTCCTGTCTATTCTAGGTTTCCTACTAATTGTTCTGCAATGAGAAACATTGCGCTAAGCATTGTATTGATCTTTAGGAGATAGTTCCAAGTCTATTATTACCCAGGAGGGAAAGTTCATGTAAACGTTTAACACTGGTTATGATGACATCTGCCTAGGAGATAGATAGCCAATAATTTTTAATCAACGTACTATCCCTGTGGCAATGATAAATTGTATCTTTTAAATAGTTGCATTTGGAAATAAAACGGAGAAATATTTTCTATTATAGATTATTTCTGCACAATAATACATCATGCGCCGCATAAAACACAGCAAACGTTCCACCGTTTTTAGCTGAAGTATTATCAGTGCTGGTTGTCTTTGCAGCTGAATTAATGCCTTATAGTGCTTTGTATAAACCACAAGACAAAGCGAATGAATTGTGATCTTAGTGTTAAAATGATAAACACAGTTTTCTGAATGCCAACAGTAAAGGAGCCTGTGGCTTGTTCAGCAACATTGTTTATTATTCTGTATCTCGTATTGCTCGATCTAGTGTTTCTTTTTAATTTTAAATTAAAACATGTTTGTTTTTTTTGCACTTGTTTATTTGCTTAGCAGCCAAATGTTTTCATTAAGCTGCGTACATATACATATTTTGAGATAAACAAAGGAAATACATCTTACATCCAATCATAATATTAATGGGGTAAATAACATCACCAAGAGGAAATGTGTTTAAAGGGCTAGTAACAAAAAACAGGAAAGCATTTAAATATTATTTACTGCTAGCCCACAATGGAAATAATTTTGTATGTTTGCTTCAGAACCACTACCATAGTTTATAGAAATAAATTGTTGTGAGCTTGGGGGCAGCCATTCAATTGAACAGGGATAAATGTCAAATGTTTACATTGCAGATGTTCCCTTCATTCCTATGAGATATTTAGAATTGGATTTATCAATGGGTGAAACTTACCATTTGATAAATATAATTCTAAAAATCCCAAAGGAATGCACAGAACATGGGTGAGTTTTTATTTATTAAGGTCTAAACTCACATTTTGATAAATCTGCCCCTTATTGTTCGTCCATAGGGAGATAAACAGAAGTGAAATGTCTTTCCTGGCTCTCGACATGACTACAAAAAGAAAAATTCCCTCTATAAAAAAGGATATTTGTTGCCAAAAACTGTTCATTTGTAGGATTAACAGAACTTTAAAGGGGTTATTTATCAAAGGTCGAATTTTAGAGTTTTTCATATCTTGAATGAACTTGAATAAACTCACAAATCGAAAGGTTTCTAATTTAAGAAAAAACTTGAATGGAAAAAACTTGAACCAGAGAATGCTCAGGTTTTATGGATAAGGGGTCTTTCTGTAAGTTGGAATGCCATACTTTAAGGGGGTTATTTACTAAAACTCCAATTTTTCTCATAATTTCAAAAAAACAAATTCCCATCCACGATATTACATTATTTATAAATAAAATAACTCGAAAAATGTGGTTCAGGGAAAGTCTTGATACAATCGTGAAAAAACTTGAATCATACAAAATTTTTTGGATTTGACTTCCGAATTGCTTGATTTTTTCAAGTTATCACCTGAAAACCCAGAATTTTTCCGATCATCATATGAAACCCAGTGCATTGACTGCCATTGACTTCTACAGGACCTTGACAGGTTTGAGATGAAGTATTTTTGGATTCAGACTTAACAGCTTCGGCTTATAATAAATCTTGAAAAATGATTTGTGTTTTTGCCCAAAAAACCTCAACCAGAAAAAAATCAAGTTTACTAAATGACCCCCAAAGTCTACTAAAAAATGTATAAACATTTAAACATTACATAAACCCAATAGGATTGTTTTGACTCCAATAAGGATTATTATAGATAATATAGTTGGGGTAAAGTATAAGGTACTGTTTTATTATTACAGAGAAAAAGAAAATTATTTAATTTTTTTTTAAATGTAGTCTATGGGACTGGATAAAGGTTTTTCAGATAACAGATTCTATACCTGTATGTATGTATATATATATATATATATATATATATATATATATATATATATATATATATATATATATATTTCCCTTTGCTGGGTGTCTAAAGACTCTTAGCGAGGAACGACATAAAAGTCATTAATTGAAGAAACAAATGCAAAATCAAAAACAAACCCCACATTTGCAAGAAGGTGGTGTATTGTTTTGTTCAAAAAAAATGTTCAAGTAAAAGGCTTTATTAGACACAGAATATATTCAGTTGTGCAGTAGGGAAATAGGGAATGACATTTACAATAAAAATAATTGTATAAACTACTTCTGAATTGCTATGTAGTTATTTGTAAAAATAAAAGCTGGATTTTATACATTGTGTGTAACACCATATTACACTGGCCTACGTATATGTACCTGCATGTCTATCTATCTCTGATAGATAGTGAATTACAAGAAGGCTGGATATAAAGTATTTTCACAATGTCAGCAAATATATGTTAAGTGACAGGATTAGCCTCAGATTTAAATTAAAAAACACCAACACTTGTAGTAAACACTTCAGTGGGGTTTAACAAAATCCTTCTAATGGCTGTTTTGAAAGGAAACATGTTTGTAAGTCAGGTTTGCAGTCCATATTATTAGTATTAAATTACATCTTTCAACTATTTTGTATGTTATTAGGAATATAAAATATACCCAGTCTTTTTTATTAAGACCTTCACAAGCATCTGAGGACTTTCTAATGAAAAAAATGAATTTTTATTAACCAAATGAAGGACATATCGCATAACTGAAATTAGCAAAGTCCTATGAGTAATGTAGCCTACGATTGCAGCAATTTTCACCATATGTACAAAGAGTTTTGTGTAAGAACAAACAGGTTTGAGCCTTGATGAAAATGATAACCTATACAATGTGCTTCCTGAGGGAGCAGACATTCAAATCTATGGTACATGATGCCATCTGCTTTGCAAATACCAACATGTGTCCATGGTTATTTTATCAGGTCCCCTGTAAATTGGGCTTATATGCAGTTATAAAAGTATGCTTTGCCAAGATTATCCATCTTTACTTTAAAAACATTGCCTTGCAATTAGAGTGTTGTGGTCTGGTTTGAGCAAATTGCTTAGGAGAAGTAGCAACTGTCCTTCCTTGGATCCCAACATTCATAAATAAATAGGTACAACATGAACTGTTGTTTTACTGGTTTATCAAGAGCCACTAAACTTGAATTTTTATATTTCCTGAGGTTGTGTCTGCAGAAAGCTTTTTTCAGACTCTGCTGTTCATTAGAGATGAATACAGAACCTTTGGCTCTACACACAACAAAGTACTAGAACTATAAGTTTATCTGATGAAGAGGAGAATGGAAATTGATCTCTAGAATGTTTGTACAGACAAAAGTTAAACTATATCTGCATATTTTCATCGTAAACTCAGATCTATTTTGTGCACAAATTGACATATCAATGAAATAGTATGTACAAGTTACTACAACATTACTTGGAGAATAGAGAATAGAGACAGAACTCCATGTAAGACATAAATGACGAAGGATCTAGCAACAAATATATACACAAGAATTTTGGTCTTCGTGACTTTTCAATTACAATTAAAACATTCAGTATGTCTGTCCAATTTTTTAGTTTTGGTGAACTCCAGACCCTCACTTAAAGTATTACTGGCATATGAAGTAAAATACACCAGGAAATCTGCAGCAATACACATTACTCCTTATTTAATGCTGACCATGCACCCATAGATCCATTTGTTTTGTAAGCCGTAGACCTGTGAGCTGCTGAGGAGGATTCATACATACAATAGAAATACACGTTCCTGTGTATTCCTTATTTAATGCTGGCCATACACCAATAGATCCATTTGTTTTGCAAGCCATGGACCCGTGAGCTACTGAGGAGGATGCACACATACGATAGAAATAGATTTTCTGTAGATTTCATGTGCGCTATAGCTTTCTGGATCTGTCAGGAATATTTCTCCCTGTCCTCTTATGGGAACTACAGAGTGGGTTCATAAAAAACTGCTCCCTATTCACCAAGAAGTGACCTGTAGTTGCCATCTAACCTGGAGGCTGTCTGGACTTTTGGAAGCCTATGCAGAAAAAAAATTATTAATTTTGTCTGTCTACAGTGCAGCAACAGCTGTAGGACTAGCGGACAGAAAGCACAACTGGGAGAATCTAATAAAAGTCATAAATGAAAAAATATATGCCACGCAAACCAATTTGCAAATAGCAGTTATTAAAATAATGTTTGCAAACCTGCTAATGTATATAACATCTGATTCTCCAGTGACACTGGATTGCACATTTTGTACTTTGCAACAGCATGTGGAAGAAAAACTCTTACAGAAAAAGTCATTATTTTGGGACATGAAAAAGAAACATTTTCCAATGTAATAAGACTTTGTAATATGTGGAATTTGTTAGTTTTTATTTTATATTATTTATAATTCATATTTTATAAATATATATTAGATTTTATACATAGATGTATTTATATATAAATATATTTATTGGAACCGACAGGTTCTAGATCATATGATTATCATGATTAGCTCCTGAATGTACAAGATCTAGATGAGAGATACAACTGCACATCCTCTACGTATTGCAACAAATCAATCAACAGACAAGGTATTAAATGAGAAAAAAAAACCTTAAGGAATTGAGAAAAGAAATAGATGTGAACAGCACATTTGGGGGGTTATTAATTGAAGGTTGAGTTGTATTAAAGGTTGAGTAGAGTTTTTCAAGGGTAGTTTCACTAAAAACTCAAATTTTTTGGGAAGAAAAAAACATTTATTATGCCCCGATGTTGCTTAAAGCCCAAAACTGAAAATACTCCAGCTAAAACATCTCAAGGTCATGTAGCATTCAATGGCAGAGGTCCCTTGAACCATTTGAAGATAGTTTTTGCCTTCATGGTGCAATTTGGTGTATTCAAGTTTTTTTCACAGATAACTTGATCAGAGTATTCAAGTTTTCCCTCCGATGCTTTGAATCAAGTTTTTTACATTCAGGTTTTTTCATAAATAAGCAAACATGAGAACAGTTTGAGGGGAAAAAAAAAACTCGTAAGCCTCACAAATTCAACCTTTCGTAAATAACCCCCTTGGTGTTGGGAGGCTCTCTCCTCATACATGCACTTATACCACTATAACCAAACAAACAGTTGGAGCAGCTCATCAATTGTATCAGATCTTACAAAAAGGCACAGAAAAAGGGCTATTGGCTTCTCAAGAGACAACAGTTTCAGGTAAGTATTTGAATAGAAGTCAGGCAGAAGAGACATGTGCTTCTGCAATGGTAGAGGGCCAAGTGGAAGTGGAGTTTTCCCCCATCATTTCTCATACAAATGAGGGAGCTATAAAAACATTATGATGCAAGCACATTAGCTTTTTTTTTAAATTACACTTTATATCATAAACATATGTATACTAGTAGAAGCAGGTAAACAGATATGGACAGACAATATTTATGAAGAATAGCAGCCTGGCCAAAATTCTGCAATTCTTAAGGTACCCCTTATGCACCCGAAGACAAGATTTTCCAGCCATAAGCTAAAAACATATTCAAAAGTAGTAAAATCTTGGCAAGTGTATCACGCCAAGATAACAAAGTGTAGTACAGTTTATGCAGTATCCTGAGTGTCTTAGACGTTTGCTTTTGTTATACCAGCCCTTTTGATAATCACACGATATTATTTTTCTTTTTAGCAGAGTGCTATAGTATAATTCATATTCCTCTTTATTACATGTTATTTTATCTTAAATGAAACTCAGAAAACAAATAAATAATGTTATAAACTAGAAGCTAAAGTGCTTTTATATCAGTATACAGAAGATTCTTATTATAGAGTTGGAAAGTCATCCACTGTGATACAGCAGAACCTACAGCACAATAAACATAAACCATTAACTACAGAAGCACGGAATATTATTAGGGATATACACCTAAATTCATGGTGCGCATCCACCTTCATAACTACATCCAAATCAAGCTGATGAAAAGCTAATAAATGTTGGCAAAACAACTGTATAACTGTGCAATATGTCTCTTTTTTGTAATCAACAGTAAATTTGTCATTTATTGCTTTCTCTAGATTGCGGTTTAGCAGAATGTTTATGGGCAGTGTAAACACAAATTTAGAATCCATCTATATAATTTTTACTCTGTTTCATGTGTAATGCTCTGCAGTATGTACATAATTAACTGCTCAGAGTGCAAAATGGGTATTGAGCAAAAGTGTCTCAAAGTGAATACAAGTTCAAAGTTCCTGAGGGGCAAGGACTATTTATGTGGCTAAAGGAAGTGTCATAAATCTACTGCAGAATGGGCCAGGCATCAGAAGAACAATGAGATTCTGTTAAGAGTTGAGATGATACAGCTGACAGGTTTCATACTGAGTTGTGAATTTTCTTTCTAATTAACAATTTGATCAATTCCCAGTATGTTTAGATTTACCTAAGTATGTGCCCTGTAGAGACCCCAAAACGAAAATTGTGCATATGACTTTTCTTGGCTGCCAAATCAGCTTCTGCAAACACAGCTCCCTGCCTGTGTATTATGTGTTGTAGCACAGCACAACCCCAGCATATTCTGTAATACCCTACATTATTTAATATATATCATGCTCTCACCATTCCTCAATTAGCTACTGTTCTCTACCTTCATTTTCTGATTTCCCCTGTTCTTCTCCTCTCCTGTTCTCTATAACCCTCTCAGATGCCTCCACCTTCTTCATCTGTATATACTGCCCTATCTCTTCTCTACTTCTCTTCCAGCAATCTTTACTCTCCATTTATCTTCTGTGTGCTTTTTTAGCTTCTGCTTTTTAACCCCTTCATTTTATTTACGTGCAGAAATGGGTATGATCAAAATAAGCTCTGGTATTACAATAAAAATTTCTGGGATTTAAAACTTTTGCATTCCTCCTAATGGCCTGCTATTTTACTGAAATAAATAAGTGGAGTGGGAGTGGGGTGTGTCCTGATGGCGACCTAGCTGCACGCACTGTCTGAGAGCTCCGAACCACTGCCATCCTGTTAGCCCATTTTTTCGCCTTGCAGAGGCTGAAATTGCTTGTATCTGACGCTACACTCCCTGCTGATTGTAAGGCGCATGACGATGCGCAGAACAGCGCCCAAAACCAAGCCAGATGCGGCCGCAAGACTCGAGCAGTTTGCCCGCGTACCAAACCAAGATGGCGCTGCCTCACCACGCACTCCGGAGCGGTCTCCCACAGCATTGCTGGCCAAAGACAAAGACCCGGCGCCTGACCCTGCTCGGGCGGTTCCCTCGCCTGCTGACCTGCTGTCGGCAATAACACAGTGCCAATCCACGCTTGCTGCCACGTTTACCTCCAAGATCGAGGAGCTTAAGGTAGATCTGTCGCTTATTAAACAGGATATGCAGGCCATAAGAGAGCGCACTGGGCAGCTGGAGGAGCGGGTGGGAGGGCTAGAGGACCGCATGGTGAGAGTTCCAGGGGACATAACGCTGGTACAAGAGCGCCTGGTAACAGCAATGGACCGCATTGAAGACCTGGAGAATAGGCAGAGACGGTCTAATGACAGGATCCTGGGCCTACCTGAGCGTGTGGAAGGCACCCATCCAGAGCTCTTTATAGAAAACTGGCTCAAAAATATACTGGGCAGTGAGAACTTTTCTGCACAATTCATAGTTGAGAGGACACACAGAGTCCCTACAAGGCCCCTGCCTCCTGGTGCTCCTCCTTGGGCGTTCCTCATCAAGCTCCTCAACTATCGTGATAGAGATGCAGCCCTTAGAGCAGCAAGGAATAAAGGAGACATACAGTTTGAGGGGGCCCGAGTGTCTCTCTACCCGGACTACTCCACTGCAGTTCAAAAGAAGCGGAGCTCCTTCCAAGGTATCAAGAGATGGCTGAGGGACAAAGGTCTTCAATATTCGATGTTGTTTCCTGCCAAACTTAAGGTGCTTGATGGTAACAGTTCTGTCTTTTTTGATAAACCCGAGGCGGTTGCTGACTGGTTGGATCGCAGAGCATCCCCGCCACGAAGTCCGCAGCGTTAACATCTACAGCCTCAGCGGTCGCTTGAATCTGTGGCTTAAAGAAGGCCCTTGCTGATGATCTGGTACAGTATGCTTCGATAGCACCTTGACTATCAGTTGATTTTCTAACATTTGGTGTTGCCTACCAGTAGCTAAGCTTGATACTGTTGGTGTTATTATGTTGGGTTAATAGTTATTGGAGGTGAAGTTCCTTCCCACAGTTGCATTTGTTGTAACTCAACTAACCAATGGTGTTTACTCCTTGGAATTTTACATGGTGCGGGCTGTATTAGCCTGGACAAACTACGAGAAGGGGTGCTCCTGTACCTATCAAGTGTTCATCATTTGCCCCGACGCCGGCGGCCCAATGCAGGAAAGTTGAGCAAGACGCAACAAGTCGTTCCTTCTCTTTCTCCCTATGAGCTTACAATAGCTGTGCACTAGGACTTTACCACTATGTCAGTTGCTGCAAACGGTAGGGGGGACTACACTCCTTGTCACCTCTTTGTGAATTGTGGTGCAGGATCTATGTGACTACTACTTTCTTAGCTCTAATTGATCAACAAGATTGAGGTGTTAACTTGATCTATGGTTCGGATCTCTGGAATGGGCTTTGCTTGGACGTAACTCAGACCCTACCCTAGTTGGTTAATATGTTGGGGATGTATGTATCTTCAGGTTGGGGGAGGATACCGGGTGGGGGGATCATGTCTCTGGGGAATGCTTACTGTATATTTACTGTCTTTTTATTCTCTCTCTTCTTTTCTTATCTTTGTCTCAAGGGTCACTTGTGGTATATAGAGTACCAAAATGTATTTCTGTATTGGGCCATTCATGCGGATGGGCCTGAACCTCGGGGCTACTCCAAACTGCTTCCACGATCATGTGTAATATCATCTTATGATGGCGAGTAACAAGTTTCAGGTATTAACATGGAATGTGAGAGGGTTGAATGATAGGATCAAACGGTCTGTTATACTTGACACTGTAAAAAAGTCTGGCGCTGACCTCATTCTTCTCCAGGAAACCCATTTAGTTGGGCAGCAGGTACGAGCTCTTAGGCGCCACTGGGTAGCTGCAGTATACGCCTCCGAATATTCTACTCACTCCTGGGGAGTGGCTATCCTTATTCGGAAATCCCTTCACTTTCAAATTGAAAGCCTCCCCACAGATAGATTTGGCAGGTATATAATTCTCCAAGCTAAAATTTGGGGAACGTCCTATATATTATTAAATGTTTATCTTCCGCCTCCGGCAGATTTACTCCTACTTAATGAAATAGTACTGAAGGTAGCTGAGCTTGGCCCAAAACCTATGATATGGGCAGGTGACTTCAATATGGTGCTGGATCCGACCACGGACAGGCTTAAGCCCAATCCTCATGACTCCCTTTCCTTTGCTCACTGGGTGGAAACATTAGGCTTGGTGGATGCGTGGAATTGGAAGAACCGCCAACTAAAACAATTCACATGTTATACGGCGGCTACGGGAGCCCTCTCTCGCATAGATCTCTACCTAGTCACTAATGAGATACTACCAATACTGGGGGAAGTACGGGTTCCCCATACACCTATACTATTGTGCATTGGTGGTAACTCTAAACCCCAAGACCTACTTTGGAGACTCCCCCCAAAGTGAAAAAATTCCAGTGGCTCTGACTCAATACTGGGAGACTAATGAGGGCTCGGCGTCAGACTTGGTGGTGTGGGATGCAGCCAAGGCTTATGTGAGGGGAACGTATATTGCACTCATTAAATCAGTTAGGCGGCAGATTGATTCAAAAGTAACTGCAGCACACTCTAGACTACTGGTGGCAGAAAGAGCTCTGGTTGACTCCCCCTCAGAAGCCGCAAAAGCTGAAATAGCGGATTCTCAGAGACTACTTGATCTGCTCTATGTGGATAAATATTCACAGAAGGACCTGTATAAAAATGCAGCTTGGTTTGATAAGGGTGATAAAAATGGGAAACTATTGGCAACACTGGCTAGGGGGGCTCTCTCATGTACTGTGATTAGAGGTGTCAGAAATAGTACTGGAGAGTTAGTCACAGAACAACAAGAACTTGCAAATACTTTTGGACAATATTTCCAGTCCACTTATGCTGCCCCACCTGCTAAGCCCTTCCCTGAACTCATAGATTATCTGAATGGTATTGTGTTCCCCCATCTAAGTGTTGATCAGAGAACCCAGCTGGATGTGGATATTAGTCAGGAGGAGATAGATAGAGCAATCTCGGATCTTCCATCGGGTAAAACCCCTGGCCCTGACGGTATCCCCAGTGAGTGGTACAAAGCCCATAGCAATGTTCTCAACTCTAAACTAGGCGTTTGGTTTGACATCTCTCAGTATAAGATACTCCCTGAATCTTGCTACCAAGCGTACATCACTCTAATCCCCAAACCTGGTAAGCCGCCTGACCGGTGTGACTCATACAGGCCCATTTCGCTTTTAAATTGTGATTTAAAAATCTTTGCTAAAATCCTCTCTAATAGGCTTAAAGGAATTATAGAAGAGCTAGTTCACCCGGATCAAACAGGCTTTATGCCAAACAAGTCCACTAATATTAATTTACGACGCCTATTCACCAGTCTGTCACTTGTGCATGACAATGTAGGACAAAGAGTGGCAGTATCACTTGACACCGCCAAGGCATTTGATACCGTTAGCTGGGATTATTTATGGGAGGTGCTAGCCCGCTACAATATAGGCCCGAGATTTAGGGTATGGATTAGAGCTTTATATGCACATCCGCAGGCTAGAGTTCTGGTAAATGGAGCACTCTCCACTGCTATAACTTTGGAAAGGGGGACACGTCAAGGCTGCCCACTCTCACCATTGCTGTTCGCCTTGGCGATTGAACCACTGGCTATACAAATTCGGGCAAACCAACAGATAGAGGGGCTTAGACTTGGGGCTGTCACTGAAAAGTTGTCATTATATGCAGATGACATGTTAATATATCTAGCGAACCCCAACTGTGCATTGACTGCACTCCTCCAAACAGTAGCTACTTTTGGTGAGTTTTCCGGGCTGAAGGTGAATGAAAGTAAATCAGTGATATTTCCAATTGATTCCTCCCCTGAGAACTGTCCACTGACTGTAGGTAATTTGCAAGTGGTTGATTAATTTCGGTATCTTGGCATCATGATACATAAGGACCTATCCAAATATATTACTCTCAACTTGGATCCCATAGTGAGGTCATTTAGTGTAAAACTGGAAACATGGCAGACCCTTCCGCTCTCGCTCCCTGGTAGGGTGAACTTGTTTAAAATGGTCTATCTACCAAAGTTTCTGTACGCATTTCAGAATTCTCCGGTAACCCCGCAGATGTGTTGGTTCAAACGAATAGACAGTCTACTAAGGAATCTTTTATGGGCAGGGGGACATCCACGTATTGCCTTAAAAACTCTTTGTGCTCCAGCAACGGGAGGGGGGCTAGCTTTGCCTGACCTCAGACTCTACTTTCTGGCTAGCCAGTTGGTATTTGCTCATTGGTGGATAAATCCCAAACTAGATAATCAAGCGGTGGTGCTGGAGGCTGCAACAGTCGGCTCCTTCGAAGCTCTAGCCCGGTCCTTGTATAGAGGCCCGTCTCGGTCCCAAACCACTATAATACCTATGGTAACAGTAATACGTGCCTTTCAAAAGGCCCTATCCATGGTGCTGCGAACCCCCTCTGTGTGGTCGGTGTGGACTCCATTATGGGGTAATAATAATCTGCCCCAATTTCAACTTATCCCTGAGGTCAGCTGTTGGGCACTACATGGTGTTAAGGTGCTGAAGGATGTAGTGGACAATGGGAATCTTAAACGGTTTCCAAATTTAAGGCAAGAGTTTAATCTCCCGTCTAACATGATTTTTCGCTATCTTCAGCTTAAACATGCTTTTTTGGTGCAATTCCCTACACGTCCAATACAACTGAAAGAATCTACTCTAGAAAAATATCTTCTTAGGGCAGACCTGCGAAAACCACTCTCATGGTGCTATACAATTTTGCTGCAGGCATGCCCCAACCCGTTGGAAAAAGTTAAACAGAAATGGTGTAGAGATA
Source organism: Xenopus laevis (assembly GCF_017654675.1). Classification (NCBI taxonomy): domain Eukaryota; kingdom Metazoa; phylum Chordata; class Amphibia; order Anura; family Pipidae; genus Xenopus; species Xenopus laevis. Next base: position 80,116,549 of record NC_054375.1, on the reverse strand, counting down.
TTCCTGAACTAGATGATGAAATGTGGAGCGATGCACTTCAACAAGTACCTGGGATAACGATCTCAATGCGAGATAGATTTATACAACTTAAATTTCTCAATAGAGTGTATTACACCCCATATAGATTAGCCAAATTGTATCCTACAGTCTCTGATGTTTGCCCAAAATGTAAAACCTCTGTTGGTACTTATATGCATGTGTTTTGGGAATGCACTGAAGTGCAAAGGTTTTGGACTGAGGTACTACAGTATATAGCTATAGAACTTGATCTGCCCAATATCCGTTCTCCTCTTACTTGCCTCCTTGGCATTGTCACGGATCATACATTAGGCTCCCACATGAAACTCTGTTACTTACAGCTTCTGTACTATGCTAAAAAAGCGATTTTACTGCAATGGAAGTCAATAACTGCACCTACTCTTAGCTTCTGGAAACAGCTGATAAATGACTCCCTTCCTAAGCAAAAACTTACATATATTGCTAGAGGGTGTCCCCGAAAGTTTGATGCGGTATGGGGGACTTGGGTGATGGCCCAGGAAAAGTAATTAGTCCAGTGGGATGTTACAGGTGTTAAACGAGTGTTGAACGCATCCTGTAGGGTACAGGTTGGCCCTTGAGACTACTCTCTTTTTTCTTTCTTTCCCTTCTTTCTTTTTTTTTTTCTTTCTTCCCTTTTCTATCATTGTATTTTTTTGTTGTAAAACTGGAAAAATAAAAACTTTAAAAAAAAAATAAGTGGAGTGGTGTCATTCCTGCACATCACTCCCCAATTCCAGCACTGAGTTTAGACAATTGGAGGGAGGGGCCTGGCAGAAACACTAACCCCATATTATCATAACCCCATATTATCATTGCTGATGTCTGCATCTTTGATAAATAGCTTTCTAATACTCTTTCGTAAAGAGTTCTCCATAAAAGAGCATTGGTAGACAGCTGCTACTCAGTTTTGATTTCCTGTATTCTACTCAGTTTTTATAGTGTTCCCTTCACTTTCAATTTCTCATCTTCTCTTGCTTCTGTCCTTTCATAATCGTATCTCATTACATACATAATCTGCCACAGGATTGATAATACTAATGTGTAAGCAACTTTAAGTAGTTCTTTCAAGTCTTTGAATTGTATATTAAAAGTCCTGCAGCTTGAGGTAAGTGCCACTTTAAAAATATATTCTCTCCCCTTCTTGTAAGGGGCCTGAAGGCTCAGTAAGGATAGCGGACCAAAGGGGAAACACCAGTCCAACGCAGTTCAATGTATCCGATAAGGGTGAAGAGGAAGAATTGTCAAAGTCCAGGCAAATGGGTCAAGGCAGGCAGAAAGGTTCCAAGTCCAATAAACAGGCCAAAGCCAAACACAAGAATCAATAAATCACAAGATAAAGTGCACTCAGGAACACACAAGGTAGAACCCATATTAGGACAATGTCTGTAATGTTCTGGCGCCTTAAATTGGCCTCATTTGGCGCCAAATGAATGTCATGATGTCATGACTCTGGCGTCACGACGATGCGTCCATTCTGACACTGGCGCCACAATGCTGCATTCATTCTGACGCTGGTGTCAGATCGAGCCGCGTGGACTCCTTGGGCACCGCTATCTTGGGAAGGCAGGAGGAAGCAGTGGTAACAGCGAAGGTCCATTGATATTTGTGCCAAATTCTGTAGAAACAGATGCTGCCTATGGTTGCTGGTGGTTTAGTTATTAGTTTGATGCTATTAACAAGATAATATTTATACGTTAAATGCAAATCTGCTTTCTCTTTATGGCCAGTGTCAATTGTTGTACAGGTATGGGATCCCTTATCTGAAACCTGTTATGCAGAAAATTTGGAATTACAGGTAGGCCATCTTCTTAATTTAGTCAAATAATTCTGTTTTTTTTTAATTTTGTCTTTTTTTCTGTAATAATAAAACAGCATCTTGTACTTGATGGTAACTAAGCATGAATCCATATTGGTGGCAAAATAACCCTATTGGGTTTATTTAGGGGGGGTTATTTACTAAAATCCAAATTTATCTCATTATTAAAATTAAACAAAGCTCAACCAAACTCCCATACCCATTTTTGCCTTATTTGTTAACAATAAAACGCAAATAAATTGGTTCTGGAAAAAATATGAATCATGCAAATTTTTCTGGCTTTTTTCCAAATAGCATGATTTTTTTTCCAGTTTTTGCCCAAAAACCCCAAAAAGGTTGGATTTATGGCTAAACCTAGAGCAGACAACGATAACTTCAAATTGATATAGATGCCTCTCCCATTGAGTTAGCAGATTTTTAGATTCTGGCTTTTTGCAGCATCAGGGTATAATAAATGTTTTTTTCCATGAAAAATTCAAGGTTTTGCCCCACAAAGCCCAACCAGATAAATTTGAGTTTTAGTAAATAACCCCCTTAATGTTTAAATGATTTTTAGTAGACTTAAGGTATGGAGATTCAGGTTATAGAAAGAGCATTTATCCTGAAAATCCTAGGTCCCAAGGACTCTGGAAAATAGATATCTGTATGGTTAAAAAGTTGTTACTTATATTTGGTGCGATCATATCCCCCTAAAATGCTGATGCAGTGATTGACTAATATAATTAAATTGTCTACCCTCATAGAACAACGTGTTGTGTCATATTTGCCTCATTTACTTCTATTTGTCTAAATACATGGGGGCAAATTTACGTACCTTCAAAATTGCGCTAGCGTTGGCATCGCCGCACTTCGCCAGGCGAAGTTTTGCCAGGGCGCCACTAATTCACTAAAATCCGAAGTTGCACTCAGGGAGGCGAAAGGTAGCGAAGTTGTGCTAGCGTTAATTCATCAAGCAAAGCGAAGTTAAGCTAGCGATGCCTAATTTGCATACGGCGCCAAGTTAAAATATAATGGACTTATTTATAGCAGCAAATACATTACACTACACAAGCCTGGGAAAGCTTCATAAAATAAAATAGAGGTGTTATATTGCCCTACACATAAAATAGAGTTGTTATTTTTCCCTACACATATTCAATAGGGGTCATTTACAATGCCACATGCAGTGTGCAAAAAAAACAACACTCAGTTGGCCCTTTTTTGCACTTTGCATACTATATAGGGCATTTTAAGAATGAATGCAAGGACTCTGTGGTCCTTTTTAAAACCCAGAGACCTGCAGCATGCCTGCATTGCACTGTGCTCAGTCCAAGAGGAGTTGCTGGGGAGAGGCAATTAGGCATCCTCCCCACCCCCTAATTTGTGCGTCATTCTGAACGGAGTATCAGGAGGTGCAGCCCACATTGGTTCCCCATCATTACCACCCACACAAAGGCAGGCAGTAAGGACAGGGCTCACTGCACTACCCCTTGCTTCCCTTCTGTTCTAGCACTTGCACCTAAATGGTATGGTAAATGGCCCCTATTGTATTGTAATACAGGTTTGTAAGATTTGAGTTACTATTACAATTACACCCTCATACACAGGAAATTAAATAAAAAATGGAAATACAGGCAAATGGTTTTTGCCGGCATCAAAAGTTCAGTTTCACAATCTTTTCGCCCGTTTCACGAATTTCGCAGGGAAATTTGCGAATTTCGCGGTCAAAGCGAAACGGGACTAATTTGCATCACTAACGCACACACAAAGTGACCATGCAGATTACTTTGTGAGTATATTGCTTTGAAAACAACAATGTGGGAAACATATTACATATATTTGCATTTGGAAATATATATCTGCATATAAATGCTTTTAAAATGTAGCTCCTGTGATGCAAAAAAGTAAATATAAAATGAGAAAAAAGGTTGTGAAGCCAAGAGGCATAAATCAAGCTCTGTTCTCAAGTCCATTTAATACATTTCTCAGCAATTCTCCCTGATTTCAAAGTCTGCATTCAGAAAGCTTAAAAGGATGTAGCTTTTAGCGGTGAAGTGAATAAAAATGAGCAACGTGAAGTTAAAAAATAATAAAATGACATGAGATTTTTACAAAAGTACTCCAAAAATGCTTTATAAAGTACCAATAATGAATCGAAATGTGGGTGAAGTAAAGTTAAGACCAAGGGACAGAGATAAGGGGGAAATGTTTGAAGCATTACCTATCTTACTAAACAGTGTTTACTAGTGCAACCCTAGTGCATCATCTTCTTGTGCCCATGTGAGCTGCTGGGATTTATTATGTATACTGTACATAATGCAGGAGTGAACCCATTTTCCGTTATAACATTAAAATCCAATGTTCATTGTCTACTCTGTCTAAGAAACATTCACTGTATCAGTCTTGTTGCTCTGTGCCAGCAACCCTTATTGGAACAGCATACACATGTTTTAAGGGCTGTTGCTCCCTCCCTCAGTGCGCTGTAGCCCTTGAAACGTTTACACCAATGTTCCACAGGCTCCAAATAAGTCAAAAAATGTTCCTTGAAAAAGGAACTAAAATGTTCTGAAAGCTTGCTATGATTATATTAGTTAGCCAATAAAGGTATCACCTTTACACTACTTTTGTTATTTTTTTATTTCAAAAGGGTTGCCCTAGAGACGTACCTATACAGACCAATGCTTGTCTGTGAAATTCCCTCAAAGCTATTCATAGAATCTGCCATCATAACATCACTCAGCAGGGTACTCTACAACCTCACTGCCCACACTGTTAAGAACTACCTTTGCTGCTTCAAATGAAAGTTCAGCTCGTCAAATCTAAAGTGGTGGCCTCTTGTTGTTTGTTCTTTTGATAAAATATCCTTTCCTATCTGTCTATAAAGTCATCTAATGTACTTGTAAAGAGTAATTATGTCTCCTCCCAAGCACTTTATCCAGAAAAGACAACCTCAAACTTGTCAGTTCTAAGTTGTAGTTTAGTTGTTGCACGCCTCTGCATTCTCTCAAGCTCATTAATATCCTTTCTAAAGGACCGGAGCCCAAAACTGCACTGCATACTCAAGGTGAGGCCTTACTAGAGACCTACAAAGGTGCACAATTATATTAAAAGACTAACACTGCCAAGAGTTACACAGTTTATTATCCACAGAAAAAACCCAAATTCTTCTCAATTAACAAGGCCCCCAACATGCCACAATTTAGTGTTATTTCTACCAAAGTGCATAATCTTGCATTTATCAACAATAACCCGCATGTGCTGCCCAGTTATATCTTTCTACAAAGTGGCAATATCCTTAATAAAGGCACAATTTAATATAATTTGCAACAATAGAGAGTACTTACCAACTTTAATACCAGGTTAAAAAGCAAAGGACCAAAGACAGCCTTCCTCAGTACAATACTGGCCCAATTAGAAAATGTTCAATTTACCACCATTTTTGTTATGTATTCTTTTTTACTAGTTCTCAATCCATACCTTTCTTTATTCCTTAGGGAAGATTTATCAAAGGTCGAATTTCGAAGTAATGGCAGTTTTATTGAACTCCCATAACTTCTAAAGTTGAATGAAAAAAGACCAATTGAAATTTATCAAAAAATCTAAAGTTTTTTTGGGTGAATAGATACGTTTCCGATAAACTTGTATCATACAATCGAAACAACAGTGCATTCGATCGAATTTGATTCAAAGTTTTTCCAAAAATATATTTTTTCAAAGTCCACCAATTGACTCCAAATGGGTCCTAGGAGGTCCCCCATAAGTTAAAACAGCAATTCAGCAGGTTTTAGATGGCAAATGGCCGAAATTGAATTTTTTAAGAGACAGTACATGATAAATTTCAATATTCAAATTTTTTTCAAATTTGAATTGAACTTGGACTATTCCCTAGTCTAAGTATACAAAAATTAGCTCGAAATTTGAATTTGAGTATGTACTCAGAAGGCACCAGGAACTCACAAAGAGGAAACCTATAACGGGCACCAAAAAAAACGAAATGTTTCTTTAAATACATTTATTTTCATGCCATTGCGCCCTAGTCACTAGTGCTGGACAACCAGGGCAGTAAGCTATTACATTACCCCCCCCCCGAGGAGGGGCCACCGGACCCCCAGGTTTCTCAGGAAATATAAGGTGGAATTGTTTCCTGAGACGATCAGTCCTTATATCACAAACAGGAACCCAAGAATTCTCCTCAGGGCCGTAACCCTTCTACTGTACAAGATATTGCAACTTACCCTGCACAAGGCGAGGGCAAGGAGTTCTTGGACTACAAAAGAGACACATGAAAAGAATAAGATATTTTAAAATTATCAGCAGATCCCGGAAGATATCGTTGACAGATTCCGGGAACACTGCTGGGACGTTGCAAAGACCGAACGGCATAACTAAATATTTGTAGTGGCCATCCCTGGTGTTAAAGGCCATTTTTCACTCATCCCCTTCCCTGATACGAATGAGGTTATATGCACCTCTAAGGTCAAGTTTGGAATAGAAAGTAGCATTCTTGACCTGATCAAATAGTTCAGAAATCAGTGGAAGGGGAAGCAGTTTTTAATGGTAATTTTATGAAGGCCCATATAATAGATACATGGGCGAAGATCTCCATCCTTCTTGCCCACGAAAAAGAACCCAGCACCAGCAGGGGAAGTAGAGGGCCTGATGAAACCTCTTTCAAGGTTTTCTTTGATGTATTCTTTGATTGCTTGGGCTTCGGGCAAAGAAAGAGGATAAGTTCTCCCTCTAGGGGGAGTAGACCCAGGAATGAGGTCAATTTGGCAGTCATAATGCCTATGTGGGGGTAAAGATTCTGAGGCTTTTTTAGAAAACACGTCAGAGAAATCAGCATAAGCCGCGGGTAAACCCTCTAGGGATGTGACTGCCACCAATTGAGGAACACTTATGCAAGAGCCCTTTCATTTTTGACCCCATTGAAGAATCTCCCCTGTTAGCCAATCTATATGTGGGTTATGTACTATCTACTTGGATGGCAAGAGACATTAAATCATTCAAATAAGTAGATAGAGGGTAGTTTACTAAGCTGTCCATGACAGTGTCAGAGAGCCCTATCAGGAATTGGCTACAAAGAGCCATGTCGTTCCAACCTGTTTCTACAGCCCACCAGCGGAACGCAGTGCAATACACCTCTGCATCCCGTTTTCCCTGTCGTAATTTACAATTCGCTGTATCGGCAGATGATGCACGATCCGGGTCATCGTAAAGTACCGCCATAGTGTTAAAGAAGGTTTCAAGGGAAAAACGGGCAGGATCAGAAGAGGATAATCTTAGGGCCCAAATTTAGGGTCACTCTGTAATAGGGTCATTACAAACCTCACTTTTTCCTCCCCAGTAGTAAAGGAGTGAGGGAAAAAACTCAGGTATAGTTTGCATGCCTCCTGAAAGAAAAAATTTGGTTCTATCCCCACTAAATTTTTCAGGGAAAGAAATTTTGGGTTTATGAATATTACCCATCACGGCATGAGGACCCACTTGGATGGCAACAGGAGGTGAAACTATTGGACTAGGCATCTGTTGCGTAGTGTCCAGTCTGCGAGTCAGGTTATGAAAGCCTTGCATTAGTTAATCTTGCTTTCGCTCTTGCTCTTTCATGCGCCGTAGCAGAGTAGTGAGTAGCACTTCAGTGGTAGAAGGAGCAGCGGCAGCGTGACCTTGTCTTCTGGCGTGTTATAATGTCACGGTCAGAATTCAGAACCAATGCTAAACACCCTGTTCTCGGCTCTTGCTTCCGCCTTTAACAGCTGCTTTTCACCTCGGGAGAAGCCCTCGGTTAATCGGATGCCACCAGGTCAGAGAGGTGCCAAGAGAGGGGTTCTAAACGAGCGGTAAAGCAAAGTCTTTTGGGCAGATGGCCACGGCACAAGGCGTACACAGAAAGCGTAGCCAGATCAGGCCGGGTCAGGGCAGGCAGAGTACAAACGGAGTCAGGCAGGCAAGGGTCAAACCAGGAGATCAATCAGAAAGGGATACAGATATAGCAGAGTTGGTTATCAGGCAGGGGTCAGGATTCAGAAGTCAGGATCGTCAAAAACCAGGAAGGGGTCACAACAGGTATCAGAATCAGGCTAGGATATACTCAGAAGGCACCAGGAACTCACAAAGAGGAACGGGCACCAAAAAAATCAAAATGTTTCTTTAAATACATTTATTTTCACGCCATTTCGGCTGGCGTCATTACACCAGCGCACATGCGCCTTTAAATACAGAAGAGGTGCGCCCCCTAGTCACCAGCGTGTATTGAAGAGAAGCGGCGAGGCGGGCGATCCCACTGATGGCGTGGCAGGTGTCCCCGCCGCACCGCTGGACCACCAGGGCAGTAAGCTATTACAATGTTCTAGCAAAAGCTAAGAAGATCACATCCACTGCCACCTTGATAATGATTAGATGAGGGAACACAAATATTTCTCCATTATAACCCTTATAAATACAAAACTGTTTCTACTAAGGAATAAAAAAAAGTGTTTCCACGTTCTACAAAAAAACGGATTTGCTTGAGAAACACTACAATTTATTTATATGAACAAGCTGCTATGTAGCAATGGCGGAAATTGAAAAAAATCTAAATGGCACAGCTTAAATAGTGGATAACAGATAACACCATTATGTTCTACAGAGCTTATGTGCTATCTGCTGTGTGACCTGAACCTTTTCTTCTTTGAATGGTTGCCCCCATTGCTACACAGCATCTTATTTATATAAACAATAGTAGTATTTCTGAAGCAAGCACATCAGTTTTACCTGTGCAGGGTGACACTGCATTATATTTTTAATACTTTAAAACACTTTCATTGTTTGATATTAATGTTTCTGTAAGTCTTCTGTAAATCATGTTGCATGCTATATCAAATTGTTGCTTTTTATTTGAATTTGAAGTGTGGAAGTGTAATAAATTGCAGACTACCTCTTCTTCCCCCACAGCCAGCTTCTGTAAAGGGGCTAATTGAACCATTTCCATAACTAAATAATAAAAGGGCTGGAAAGGCAGTGTGTGGAATGTTGGAGGAGTTCTGGAAACATAGGACTAAGCAACACCTTGAGATTCTACAACACACCACCCCTGTGTTGGAAAACAACAGACAGAGATTGTTCCAGTGCATGTTACTTGATGCATATTGTTGCTTAGTAATGTGATGTCATGTTTGACCTGTAACCCCATCTGATTTTCTTCTTCCTCTTCCTGTGTATGCTCTCTATGAAAAGTTCCTGTTGTAGACATGTTATGCTGAAGTGTTCTACAAAGCAACCAAGTTACTGTTCACACAGAAGTCGGTGTGTGTGTTCAGATCAGCACTCTGCTAACACCCTGGAGGTGAACTATGACTAGGCAGGAGTGCCAAATACAGTAAGAGAACAGCTCGAGGTCAAGGCATACAGCAAAGTATTGGCAGTAAGCACCAGTACCAGATCAGGACAGGCAGCACAGTATTAGTAGTCAGCAACAAGCCAAGGTCACGACAAACAGCAAGAATCAATAACCATAATAACCAAAGTCAAACAAGGAGGCAGCAAGAGAAACTCACAGGAGCAGGAGTTTTTGTCTTCAATGAAGAAAGGACACTTAGCAATAACGTTTTTCATTGACATGGCATGTGTATAAGATCCTTGTGTCAGCACACACCCAGAGATACAGGAGCGTATGAGCATAGGAACAACCTTTACACTGTACACAAGATTGGATGCTGGCGTACAGAATAAATGCCTCCAAGGCTAGAAAGTGAAGATGCTTACAGGCAGCCATACATAGCCATTCATATCATTACCTGACGCACTGCCAATGGGATAAACAGTTACACAATGTGCGATTCAGTTATCCAAATGGGTTCACAAATAGCAGTAAAGTAGAAGAGCGAGAGAACTGCAGCATCTGCTGATACTGTATATCACCCATCAGCGGCCGGTACACATTTTTTTATTAGACAGACTAGTAGTGATCCAATGGAATTGCAAGATGGTCTCCTGAAACTGACCAGGTGATATAGGGGACCTTAGGTGATAAACATGTGCAGATGGCTTGATAAGTATGGTCAGAATTCATCAAACTGCCTGACTAAATCTGGGTATGAATGGTCACCTTAAGCCTGTGGAAAGGGAGCATATGTTTAACTGCTACATTTTTTTCTGTGATTTAAACCTTCCAAATTTTGTGGAGATGAAAAAAAAAAAAGGGAGATGGGAGATGCAACAAAGAGCAGAAAATAGATCCAATATAAATTGAGAGAATAAAATTATGCTCACCAATATACACAGAGCCTTGCAATAGTATTAAGTCTCTTGAACACGTCTTTCATTCTAATGAATTACATGTCCTACGTACATTGAAATGCTGTTCTCTGTGATATTTTATTTCATACAGCTGAAGCTCATAATTAGTTTTTCAAGGGATATTGTTTTATGTCAGAGAAAACCTTAATAAAAAAAACATGAAATGTACTCTATGTACAAGAAGTCAACCCCCACACTTTTATATTTTGTAAAGGCACACTTTGTAGCAATAGTGCAGCAATTTTAAATCTTTTGGAATAAATATCTATCAGCTTTGCATGTTTTTCTGGAGGGATTTTGGTTAATTCTTCCAAATAGATTTAGTCCAGGTTGTTGAAGTGCTTAATGATGCTTGAGACCTCTCATCACATTTCACGCTTTTTCGAATATTGTCACAAATTCTCCTTTAAACAGAGCTTTCACTGGGCCATTGTAGGACATGCACTGCTTTTTGTGAGCCACTCCAATAAACAATCAGATATTATGCATGATTTTGTTGATATAGGATGATATATCTGTCTAATAACCAAATACATTAAAATGATTTGTCTAATAAATAAATAAGTAAAAAGTTTCACCTTCTCTTGCAGTACTTTATTCTACATCTGTTTTCTTTCTATTTTAGCATGATGCTACCACAATCATGATGATGCTTCACTTTAAATATGGTGTGGTTGATATTGATTCAAAACTGTAGGGGAAAAGCTATACTTTTCTTTATCTTTTCTACCCTCCCATACAGGCCAGTCTTAGATAAAACTTGCATTGACCCAAACGTGCAGTAAAGAATGGTGGTGGTAGCATGATCATTTTGTGGGGCTGCTTCTCATTTAAGAGTATGGATATGTATCTCCTAGACCACAATCTATCAGTTAAGGACACTGGGTTTTTTTGTTTTTTGCATTTTCTGGTCCAAGAGCCAATTTAAGATCCATTATTCAGTCATGCATCCCCACTGGTCCTTAGTAGGTTTACAAATAAGTAAAACATTGCTTTATCAATCTCACAACCATAGTTCTAAGAATATCTGTGGGACCCTTTTTCCAACATTCAATAAAGGCTTTCTAGCACATCAAGGAGAGATAACATGCATTCTTTTAACATCTCACCCTAAATAATTGGGCCCCCAGCAACTTCTCTGGGCAAATACTAGAGGGAGGAAGTCCCACAGCATGGGAACCACTGGTTTGTTACTGATACAAAGGATTTACAAAAAGCCAAAAAAACTGTTAGTGGCGACTAACCTTTCAGCTAGCCCTCTAGCCTTTGTCAAAGTAGCTAGATGAAATATTAATCTCCACCAATAAAGTTATTTTGGCTTTTTTTTGTAAATATAAAACCAAGTAGGTCAGAAGCACATCACCTGGGTTTGATAATCATCATATCATCATTTGCATGGATACACTGAGTTGACTGCACCCAGGCTCATAGTTCTCCCTAAAAGTGAGCACTGGCAGATTTTAACTCTCTCTCTCTCATTGTGTCAGCTGTTATACCAGCCTTTCTCTCTTTTTTTTTTTAAGTATTAATGTGAAGCCAATGTTGCCTAACATATGCTTTACATTAAATTCTTTTTTTTTTTTAATTTTTGACCAAGATAAGACCCAAGAGTATATTTTATAAAATTGCTGTTTGCTGTTTTTCTCCTGACGAAGATCCCAGTGAGGTATCGAAACGTTGAGTCCAATAAAGATTTTTTTTGTTTTTGCATCAACTCCCTGTGAGTGCCGCATCCTGCTTTATGTTCTATATATGCTTTATGCTGGCACCCGGGCAAAAACCTAGGCAACAGTGTGCACCTTGGATTTGGGTGTGTGTATATATATATATATATATATATATATATATATATATATATATATATATATATATATATATATATATACATATATATATACATACACACACACACATACACACACACATATATAGATATATATATTTCCTCATTCAAAAGTTTTGTGCTCTTCCTTGGGGAATCAACAGTTCTGTTTGTGGAAAAGAACAGCAGTGCTCCAAACGTTTCAATAGATCACTTACTTGCACTAGTTACTGAATGAGTGTGGCATTCTGGTTTGTATTTTTTTACCAGCACCCAGGACAGCTGAACTATAAAGTACAGGGTAGTGTTACACCTTGTCCCATATGCATATATCAGAGCTGTCAACTTAAGGTTACACTTAACCGGGGTATCCTACCCTGAAAATTTTCCAGAGACCTGGAAGTGATGTCAAACTAGATCCCCATGTTAATAAAAATAACAGCCTAGAAACTGGCTCAAGGGTATGGAAAAACACGGAGGTGTAAAAAATAAAAATGAAGAATGGATGGGGAAAAAATTCTGGAAAATTGCAATTTTTATCTATCTTAGAATAAGGGGCAGATTTACATAGGGTCGAATATCGAGGGTTAATTAACCCTCGATATTCGACTGCCGAATGTAAATCCTTCGACTTCGAATATCGAAGTCGAAGGATTTACCGCAAATAGTTTGATCGAACGAAAAATCGTTTGAATCGAAGGATTTTAATCCATCAAACGATTTTTCTTCGACCAAAAAAACATTAGAAAGCCTAGGGGGACCTTCCCCATAGGCTAACATTGCACTTCGGTAGGTTTTAGGTGGCGAAGTAGGGGGTTGAAGTTTTTTTTAAAGAGACAGTACTTTGACTATCGAATGGTCGAATAGTGGAATGATTTTTAGTTCAAATAGTTTCGATTCGAAGTCGAAGGTTGAAGTAGCCAATTTGATGGTCGAAGTAGCCAAAAAAAAACATTTGAAATTCGAAGTTTTTTTTATTCTATTCCCTCACTCGAGCTAAGTAAATGGGCCCTAAAACTTGGATTATAACCGCCTATAGAAATAAAACCAAAAACTGCAATTTTAAGTTTCAAAAAACCTTTAAAAATGGTTTTAGTAACACTTTTTCTGTTGAAGGATGTAACTGTTAATTGTTTGTAGATTACAGATATTTAAATTATTTTATTTATTTATATTATTTATATATTATTCATATATATTATTTATTGCTGTACAGTAGCATGACGTCAATACACCTATTCCATTAATAAATCCATTTATTCCCTTGTTGTGTGGGCAACAAGAAATGTGAAAGAATGTTCAGTACCTGAATCAATCTTGCCTTAAAAGCTTTAGGAGCAGAAATATTGATGGTATAATACAGGGCTGTAACGAAAGAATATTGAAACCAATTTTGAGATTTCAATGACAAGGCTTATATTTGTTTTCCCTAATGAATCCATGTAATCTACAGCATGATGCACTATAGATTACTTGGCTAGCACTTTTCCTAGGAATATAAATATCTGTGTGTGAAAAGCTCTTGTTAAAAAATGTTTATATGAGAACGATGAAAAGTGTTGGCAACTGATTTTGGCTGTTGTCCCCGTGCAAGTTTCAGCTGAGAATGATGAAAAGTTTTGGCTGCTAATGTTGGCTATTGTTCACTGTGCATGTTTCTGAATATATGAATCTAATGATATAAATGGATATTGATTTCATTAAGTGGCTTCAGCTACTTCAGTTGAAATACATAAAATATGAGATCTAACCGCCTGTTTATCTATGTCCATGGAGAATGAGGACTATTTTACACATCGATTCATCTAAATGTGACATTTTGGGAAGACTGCCCTTGTTAGAATGAAGAAGCTGTCTCACAGTCTCAAAGAAATCAAGATCAGATCTGGATTCAAACTTCGATTTAGACCATTCTTACTGCTTCCATCCCTTTGAAGCAATGTAATTCAATAGAAGAGTAATTGTAAGAACTGGTCAGACACAGATCAACTGCTGCAATTCAGGGTGCTTTTATTGACACACACACACTACATGTTTCAAGCACAAGCTCTTTTTCAAGTGTAACCAAATCCACATTGTAACAAACTTTTTAACCAAAAAGGACCTCCCACCAATTAGTGATGTAAGGCGGCCACTGCTTTGGGGAAACTTTTTTTAAAAGCCTAGCCATCCATTAAAAGCATAGAGTTTTCAGAGAGTTCATTAGAGTTCAGTAGTGTAAGTCCCAATCCAAAATCCATTTTGTTATTCCTTATATCAAGGTGTAGTTCAAAGGCCATAGAAAAAAACAGAGAAATGTCTCTTTGTAAATGAACACATGAAAAGGACACCAAACACCGGCACTGCCAAGGAGGCCTGCCTAGAGCCATTTAATGCTTTAAGAATTATTTTATGCGACTCTAAGCTGCTCATCATAAATGAAGAGATTACTCTTACCCTTAGGTAGTATATCATATTCAAGACCAATCCTACAGCAAGATAAATTGTTAAAACATCATTGCATTGATCCACCACTTTTTAGCTATAGTAGGGGACAAACGCTAGGTAAAGAATTAGGTCCATCAGAACTGGCCAGAGAAAGAAATTCCCAATCACAATGGCTACAGGGATGATCAAGAATGGGTACATTCCCCTGTATGGGATGTATATGCTGCTCCTCTGTAATTAAAGGAGATGTAGTATACCCCCCGACAAATGGGACTTAACTTAAACTGAAATCTTATGCAACCTGTGAGACAGCAGGAGTAGTTTACTTATTAAAGTGCCCATGTGGGTTGGTGTATGTTGGCCAAACCTCATGCCCAGTCAAGGAACGTATTAAAGAACATAAAGCAGACATCCGTAATTTTAAACAAGGGACCCAAACTGACACATCTGTCTCACAACATTAAAACACAATCAAGCACAATTAAAGTGGCAAGTGCTGGAGGTAGTCCGAAGGCCACATAGAGGTGGGAACATGACGAGATTACTGTTACAACAGGAAGCAAAGTGGATTAAACAACTTAACAGTTTGAATCCGGAAGGCCTAAATGAGTATTGGAGTGTAAGTTGCTTCCTTTAATGGTTTACACAATTATATTCATTATGTAACCTAGGCTTATCAATTATGGTTTTGTGCCCTAACATTTGATTCCTTCTTTCTCCAGATAGTTGGGCTGCTTTAGAAAACAGAGAAAATACCTGAAATGGATTTTCCCTTGAATACGATATACTACCTAAGGGTAAGAGTAATCTCTTAATTTATGATGAGCATTTTAGAGTTGCATAAAATAATTCTTAAAGCATTAAATGGATCTAGGCAGGCCTCCTTGGCAGTGCCAGGGTTTTGTGTCCTTTTCATGTGTTCATTTACAAAGAGACATTTCTCTGTTTTTTTCTATGGCCTTTGAACTATACCTTGATATAAGGAATAACACATAACACAAATTAATTTTGGATTGGGACTTTATTGAACTCTAATGAACTCTCTGAAAACTCTATGCTTTCAAAAAAAAGTTTCCCCAAAGCAGTGGCCGCCTTACATCACTAATTGTTGGGAGGTCCTTTTTGGTTAAAAAGTTTGTTACAATGTGGATTTGGTTACACTTGAAAAAGAGCTTGTGCTCGAAACATGTAGTGTATGTATCAATAAAAGCATCCTGAATTGCAGCAGTTGATCTGCGTCTGACCAGTTCTTACAATTACTCTTCTACTGAGTCTCAAAGAGATGTCACATACTGCATATTTATATTAATTTTGTATCCATAGTTGATAGCCAAATTTTGTAGTAGAATGTCCTAATACAAAAAAAGTTGTTTTGGCTGCATGTTTCCTGTACAGTTATCTCTACTGTATCTTATGTTTCCTTGCAATGCAAAAGAAATTTCTTCCTTTAATGACCTTAAATAGGACCTGGACAATTACATGTGACCCTGATTCATCATATCCATCATTTGTCCGGAATTACCTGGTACTCCCACTTGAGCCACAGGTGGCAGTGTGGCAGCAGCCTGACAGAATATCTTCTGTAATGCTGCCTCCAAGTTCATCTTCCCTCAGTCAACCCCTTGTCCAGCTGTGGGCAATAGCTTGTAGGTAGACTATTTAAGCCTGCTTCCCTGTCTCCCCAGTGCTGGATCATTGGCCTTCCTGCTGACTCTAAGTCTTGAGTTCTTGTTCATGATTCCTAATCCTGATACCCTGCTCCTTCCTATAAGTCCTGCTCCTGTCCTTGTTCCCCATTATCTGATCTCCTGGTTTTGACTGTGGCCTGTTTCTTGACTATGCAAGTTCCCTCTGGTGTGGTAGTGGTTATAAAGCAGAAGAGCTCCTGAAAGTCAAATTAGTAGATAACATCGTAACATCCTTATAGTAAATACATTTTTCTGAAAATAGGTACTAAACCTAATGGGTTGCTACTGGCATCACTACTGTCATCACAATGAATTGAGGACATTTTGAGAGAGAGAAGATTATTAATATTGTGTTGGGCCTTGAGGGACCATTGCACTGGTTGTCAGTCAGTTTCTAAAATCCCAGATGTTATGCAGTAAGTTGACAGTCAGGAAAGTGTTAACAAATTCACACACATACTCTAGGTACAAACTAGACTACTTAGACTCAAATAATATTTCATCATTAAGGTTTTCTTTTTAAGTAATCCGATAGAAAACCTGTAAATATGTAAGCTGTATATTCCTCTATGCTCCAACAAAAACTGACAGTTTTTAATGTTAAAGTAAATCATTATAAACTCATTTGGGGTACAAATAAATTGATTTGATCATCCCAGTCATGGGCTGGGGGTCCAATATTTTTTTTTAAACTATCATCATGATTTATATAAATAATTTCGACATACACAGCACATGCACACATACTGTTACATTTTATATATAAATACATTTTTCATAATTGTGTCTGTTTAAACAGTAATTGCTTTAAAAAAAAGATTGTGTCAAAATAAAAATAGATCTGAAAATACTGTTTTTCCCTCTGCACAAATTATTTGTAATGTTGTATAGTAGGAGCCTGTATTCCTTTTTTATATCAACCTGGTAATGCATTTTGATTCCTCTGAGGTTTGTAGCTCAGAAAACACACCTGATGGTAAACGTAGAAATTGAATTTTCCAGTAAGTACAAGATAAAAGATGGAATGTGGGAGGGTAGGGGAGGGTATAGTAAGCAATGGGAATCTCTTTAGCCATGGTTTGGAAGGCTTACATGTTTTCACAGGAGAATTCTACAATAAACTCATTGAAAGCGGGCACCAGTACTAAACTGCACTACACACTGACAAATAAAGACAGAAAAAGATGTTGTTAGGCTTCCCAGCTTTATAAGAAAACAAATGTAAACATGCTTAACGTATTACCCAGTGCAAAGTGATTAAAATACAATTAGAAAAATCATTACAGCTCTGCAGTATGAGGTAAAGGCCTTGCATGGAGCTTAGAAGAGTGAATAGAAAGAATGTAAACTCTGCTAATGCGTGAATTGTGATTTAAATTGAATGATTTGGTTAAACCAAGGGATGTCAAGAAGGCAATATGCACTTGCAAACTTTCAAATCATCCCAAGCATTGCATCTAAAAAAGCAGCACATGGAAAATTGTCCCGTGTGCAATCTCTCTTTACTTTTCTGGTAAACGTCAGGACACATTTATTGTGGGTTAAACCTGGGCATGCAGAAGGATTTCTTTCTTCTTTCTTATTTTTTTGTGTGTTTTTGGAGGCATTTAGCTTTTTATTCAGCAGCTCTTCAGTTTGCAATTTCTGCAGTCTGGTTGCTAGGGTCCAAATTTCCTTAGCGACCATGCATAAATTGGAATATGAATAGGCAATCATCTGAATAGCAAGATGAGTATTAAAAAGTAGCAATGATAATAGATGTGTAGCTTTACAAAGCATTTGTTTGTAGATTGGGTCAGTGAGCCCCATTTGAAAAATGGAAAGAAAAGGGCAAATATATACAGTATATATATATATATATATATATATATATATATATATATATATATAAATATATATATATATATATATATATATATAAAATAATGAAGACTAATTGAAGAGATGCTTAGAATTGGCCATTCTATAACATACTAAAAGTTAACTTGAAGATGAAACCACCCCTTTGTGGTTTTTTCATGAGTTGACACATTTATCAAAACAGGATACCTCAGCCAGTTTGGCAGAACGTTTTTCATTTATATGAGCACCGAATCCCATTCTGCCCTATGGAGTGATATAGCTCTGTGTTACCCGTTTGAATCCAATGCAAATTATATGCAGTAAGAGGGACTGAGACAACTATTTGTGTACTGGAAATGGTTCCAGAAAGCAAAATAAATTAAGTCCAAAATGTTAGTGATGTTTTAATGGAGATAGTTAAAGCTCAGTAAAATGTACAATGTTTATTAAATCAGTGTCTGCTTTTTTTTTTTTTTTTTTTTTTTAAATGTTTTTAGTTTAAATTTGCACAAATCATACTGGCATTTGGGGATTTGTCCTATTACTCTCTGCAGAAAAAAAAAGCATTGCTTAAGGTGATCATAGCATGGTCTCCTTTGAGATTATGTTTCAGAGGCAACTAAAACACTATTTTAGACATGTAACATCTAAATCGATATGGAATAATGGTATTGCAGCAAGCAGTAAAAAGAATCCAAAATTATTTTTTAAATATGTAAATAGTAAAAAAAAATTAAGCAGGAAGTAGTGGGACCCTTAATATCAGAGGGGGGGCAGCTGGATGATGAGAACAGAACAAATGCAGAGATTCTGAACTGTGATTTTTCATTATAGTCCAAATTCTAGTAATACAACTAATGATGCATGGTTCACAAATGAGAAAATTCAAAAGAGACCAGATGGTATTCATCCCAGGATACTTATCGAGCTAAGCTCTGTGCTTGCCAATCCTATGGCATGGTGCCGAGAGACTGACGAATTGCTAATGTGGTGCCGATATTCAAAAAGGGATCCCGTTCTCAGCCTCAAAATTACAGGCTGGTTAGTCCGACATCAGTGGTATGAAAGCTTTTGGAAGGGTTATTAAGGATAAGATACTGGACTTCATTGCAAATCATAATACTATGAGTTTGTGCCAGCATGGTTTTATGCATAATAGATCTTGCCAGACTAATTTAAATTCTTTTTATGAAAAAGATGAGCAGGGACCTTTATTCTGGAATGGCAGTGGATGTGATCAATTTAGACTTTGCTAAAGCATTTGATACAGTGCCACACAGAAGGTTACTGGTTAAGTTATGGAATGCTGGCCTGGAACATAGTATTTGTACATTGATAGAGAACTGCTTTTCAACTTGTTTATTAATGATCTATGGGTTGGGCATTGAAAGTACTGTTTATATTTTTGCTGATGCTACAAAACTGTGCTTGATTATAGTTTTTATTCCTGCCAATTTGCAGAGTGATTTGACTAAATTGGAAAAGTGGGCAGCAAACTGGAAAATGAGGTTCAATGTTGATAAATGCAAGGTTATGCATTTTAGCAAAAATAATACAAATTTTATAAACTAAACGGCAGTGTATTGGGAGTTTCCTTAACTGAGAAGGATCTAGTGGTTTTTATAGATAACAAATTGTCTAATTCAGGGTTCCGTTGCACATTGCCCCGCTCGGTGATCCTACTTGCTTTAGCTGAATCTTTTGCAAATGTCATAAATAGAATGTAGCAAAGCTTATCTACACAGTGATCTCATGTAACCATCTCTCACAGTTGCACTGAGCATTTTCCACAATGGTTTGCAAGGTTTTTAATGTAAGACGTGATATGTCAAAGCAAAATTTGTTCATTTTGTATACTTCTAAGACAGAGTTTACCCTATTATAGAATTCTAGTTTGCATCTTATCTTCCACTATAACTGCTAGTGACATATTAATTCTAAGAGAATGTGTCATTTTTTTTTTAACCATTTGATGATTATTGTACTTTTAATGCAGTGTCCTTGTGACAGCTAATAGTTGTAAAAATAACATGTCTTGGAGACAGAAACTATAATATATAATAAATAATAATTTTTACATGTATTTACTGTCCACATGAGCATATTACAGCACATATAGAAAATATGTATACCATTAACAAAAATGTGAAGTGATTTGACATTCACTTCATAAATTCAATACACAGTTGGTGTAAGGTGTATCAATGCTTTAACACAGACATACAGTTAGATCCATAAATATTTAAACAGACAACTTTTTTTTCTAATTTTGGTTCTGTACATTATCACAACACATTTTAAATGAAACCAAGATCAACCTCTACCAGAATGATGGCAAGTATAAGTATGGAGAAGTCGTGGAACAGCTCATGATCCAAAGCATACCACATAATCTATAAAACATGGCGGAGGCAGTGTGTTGGCTTTGGCGTGCATGGCTGCCAGTGGCACTGGGACACTAGTGTTTATCCATGATGTGACACAGGACAGAATTTTGAGACACTGTCTGCTCAAATACAGCTAAATGCAGTCGAATTTCAAATTGATGATGGATAATGACATAAAACATACAGCCAAAGCAACCCAGGAGTTTTTTAAAGCAAAGAAGTGGAATATTCTTGAATGGCCAAGTCAGTCACCTGATCTGAACCCAATTGAGCATGCATTTCACTTGTTGAAGACTAAACTTGGGACAGAAAGGCCCACAAACAAACAGCAACTGAAAGCCGCTACAGTAAAGGCCTGGCAGAGCATTAAAAAGGAAGAAACACAGAATCTGGTGATGTCCATGAGTTCAAGACTTCAGGTTGTCATTGCCAGCAAAGGGTTTTTAACCACATATTAGAAATGAACATTTCATTTTTAGTTTTTTAATTTGTCCAATTACTTTTGAGCCCCTGAAATGAAGTGATTGTATTTAAAAAAAGTTCCTCACAAGTTTATGCAATCTTTTTGTTCAACCCACTGAATTAAAGTTGAAAGTGTGCAGTTCAACTGTATCTGAGTTGTTTCATTTAAAATTCATTGTGGTAATGTACAGAACCAAAATTAGAAAAAAAAGTTGTCGAAATATTAATTGACCTAACTCTAGTCCTATCCTATAATTCTTCCCAGCCTTCTGAATTTAAAGTCATTAAACCACGTTATCCTTTGTGTACTATCCCTTTTGTTTTATAGAAAATTCTCTTTTTCCAGGCTTCGACAGTTGAAGTTGCTTTTGCTGCTATTATAATGTGCAGAAAAAAACAAGTAAAATAATTATGAGAATATTTTCCGGTTACCACAGCAACACATAAGACTTAAACACAATCACAGGACTGCAGGATGTAGATGAGTTTTGTTTCCATGTCTGTATGAATATGTTAGGCAGCTAGATATATTTAGAACTTGGAAATATTCAATGCTGCAGACCCCCTCCTCACAATGGCTGTAACAAGATTATGAAAGCTACTATGGCAAGTCTCCAATAAAGATATTAATCAACTGTATTGTATGGAATGCTAGCTATTGTTTCACATCTACTATATGTAGCTTATTATTCAGGGTTTATTTGATTTCACTTTTGGAGAGAAGGGGAACAATATATCGAATTGGAAATTGTAATTTTCATTTTTTCAACAAGACAAGTATAATGACAGTGTTTGATATTTCTTTATGTTTTGTTTGATTTGCATCAGATTAAATATGAGAATTAAAACTGAAAGAGAGAGAGAGAGAGAGAGAGAGAGAGAGAGAGAGAGAGAAAGAGAGAGAGAATGAAAAGCACATACTTATTACCTTACAGTTTTCCTCTGTAATATTCGAAACAGAGTGGAGGGCTAGGTACAGATTTTGAGATACAGTCATTTTAGAAAGAGGACAACCTGGGGATGTGTAGGCATTCCACGTACTGTATGTCCTATGACTATATAAGTATGGTGAAGACAACATTTTTGCGGGTCTGTGTGGGCGAGTTTCTAATTCCACCTCCAGTTTTCATTGGATGAGGAATGGAAAGGACAGAACGAGATGTTCAAATCCAACCATCAGTATAAATCAAGTTTTCAATTTTCCTTGGCCATTTAACTTCTGAATTATATATGGCCTTTGGAAAATGTAAACAACAGCATCCACACAAATATATGGGAACACTGAAAGAACTTAAGCAGACCTAGAGTGTGTTACAAAACTAAAACTTTCACTCATTACACAAGAAAAATGGAAAAGCAATTTTCCAACAAAAAAACAAAACAAGAGAATAAACTACAATTCATTAAACGTTTCCTAAGGCTGCCTCTCCAACTGAAATATGGCTGTTCAAATATAACCAACAAGAAAAAGAGTATTGATGGTTTGTTATGTTGAGCAAATCCCCATTTTCTGTCGAAAAATAAAACATTTGGATATCTAGCACATAATGTTCACTAATCCAGTGATTTTAGGTTTACTGTTACATATAAGAATCTGGATCTTAATTGAATTTCAGTTGTAATAATTAGTAATGATATACTGGTAATCAAGTATCATTTTCTGTACTTATCATACTCTAGGATGGGAAAGAAAAGTAAGATACGCTAAGGGCATAAAACAAAACAAAGCACAGAAGAAAGGTCTATAGGTTTCACCAGAAAACACAGCTTTTTTATTAGGTTAACAAGTCTATTGGCATAATATGCCAACAATGATATGTTTTAACATTTAGAATTCATGAGGAAATAATGTATGTCCTCAATGGCTGACCCAATAGGCTGGGTTTACTTCCAATAAGGATTAATTGCATATTAGTTTGGATTAAGTACAAGGTTCTATTTTATTATTAAAGAGAAAAAGAAATGTTTTACAATTTTTGGATTAAATGAGTCTATAGCAGACAGCCTTCCTGTAATTCAGAACTTTCTGGATAATGGGTTTCCAGATAATGGATCCCATGCTTGTATTTCTAGCATCCATTTTTCATTCTAATTTTGAAGAACACATAGGGGCACATTTACTAATGGTCAAATATCGATGGTTAATTAACCCATGATATTCGACCGTCGAAGTAAAATCCTTCGAATATCGAAGTCGAAGGATTTACCGCAAATACTTTGATCGATCAATCGAAGGAAAAATCCTTCGAATCGAACGATTCGAAGGATTTTAATCCATAGATCGAAGAATTTTCCTTCAATCAGAAAATTGCTAGAAAGCCTATGGGGACCTTCCCCATAGGCTAACATTGTACCTCGGTAGGTTTTAGTTGGCGAAGTAGGGGGTCGAAGTTTTTTTTAAAGAGACAGTACTTCGACTATCGAATGGTCGAATGATTTTTAGTTTGAATCGAAGTCTTGCTCGACGTAGCCAATTCGATGGTCGAAGTAGCCAAAAAAACGTTCTAAGTTCGAAGTTTTTTTTCTTCTATTCCTTCACTTGAGCTAAGTAAATGTGCCCTATAGTTTACTAAATGGAGATGTGTTTCTGACATATGCACCTTGCATATTGACATATCCAGCAAACGAAAAATTATATCCACCCTTCTTTGTCATATCCATGCCATGGTGTCGAGTCTATACGGCATGTTTTTAAACCAATGTACAATTTGGTCATCTATGCATGAGATGTACTTTTTAATTGTTGGACACTGATTACCTAATAGATTCATACACAAAAACTCTTATATGTAGTTGTAAAAACCCTTCATTCACTATCTGAACTGATAGTCAGCAAGTAAACTGAATTTGAACATTCAATGTCCTTGGACTTCAATGTGCTGGAAAATAGAATTTGGTAAATGTATGTTTAATAATGAGGCAATTTTGTTGATTTTTGTGAAATTGGGATATGTACAAAAGTATTATTCAGGATCCTTGATAAAGTTAATAATTGACCAAATGCAAAAATTATTAATCCGTTAAATCCTTAGTTGCTAATTTTGATTACCAAAACCAAATAAATTTGAAACCATTTTAAAAAGCTTCAGTTCTCCATTTAAAATATTTATCCACACATTAACAGTTATAGCCAAATTTATTTTCTTTAGAGGAATGGGAGCAAATTCATGCAGAGGTCTAAAAACTATTTCAGGATAGATTTAAGTAGAATGCCTATTTGTCATTCTAGATTATCTTTAGAGGCCAGTTTAAAGGTCAATTAGTTTGAGCTTTAACTTTTATTTGCACTTCTAGATATTCTTAAAAAAAAACTCTGGACCTCCAAAGTGGTCTTGCACTGAGAAAAATCACTGCCCCAAGGGATACTAGAGTTACTGCTATAAGAATGATGGAAATGATCCTGTTGCATCTTGTAATGTTACCTAGTGATTATGAGCTTTATGTAGCATTTCCTTAACTCATAAGTGCAATGGTAATACTTGCTAACCAAGAAGTATAGACAGAAGTTATTTGGAAAAGTGCAAACTGAAATAGACAATGGGGTTTACAGAGAGTCACTGGGTGAGCAAAAACAATTGGGCATTGTCAAAAATAAGATATTTAAAATGGACCTAAGTATAATGGAGCATAAAGCACAGTCAAAAAATTTCACAAATGAGTAGAATTACCAGAGTGGCAACAGAAGTTCTTGTTCCTCTGTAAAATTAGCAGCAGTGATCATCTGGACAGAGCTTGGTGCAAAAGTACAACAGTGTAGAATATACAGCTTAACAGATAATTAGGAATATAAGTTTAGAGCTTTAGATGCATAACAAGGAGCAACCCTGCATCAAAGAGCTGACAATCTAACTAAAGAGGACACAATGCTTGGTAAACCTAATTTATTTAAGCCTAATATTTTTAATAATTTTGCTGATTTTTTTTTTACCCTCTATGCAATGGAATAGTTATTAACCCATCTGGGAATAATCTTACAGAACTACAATAACAATGCAGTTCCATTCTTTCTGTAACTTCCATCGCTAAATCACCATCATTGCATTTTAATAGTTTGATTTTGAAAGCACCTGTGAAATTTAATTTTAATGCATGCTCATGAATAGGAAAGCATTATTTTTATTCTCATTAAATTTTCTAAACAGTTATTCTGACTGCTAAATTCATTTTCCAAGGCAGTCTACCAGCTACTTTTCTTTTTTCATGCTGATTCAGGTGCAGACGTCTGAGGAAGTTATTCAAATTAGGCTTGGCAATTACAATAATATCAAGTGAAATTTAGATTTGTTGATAATGTCAAATTATTTTCTTAACCACTCCAGCTATTGCTTCAATAAACTACAAAAAAAGCAATCAGTACAACATATTATATACGTATGTCACTGGTTAGGTTTATACTGTGCAGACAAGCTTATGCCTTCTAGTAAGTGCTGGGAGAACAGCAACGGGAAAACAGGAGTTGTTGTTGTTATGTGTACTAAATTGTATGTAGATAACTCCAAATTCTTACAAGCAGCGGCATTTGCAAAATTGATCTTAAAAGGCTCATATGGTCAATTTGTGTATATGCTTTTCTTCTATAGCCATGACTATTCAATGTGGTTGTTGATTAATTCTACAATCTCCAGCCTACGCATAATTAAAACAGTTCTTTGAACAGAATGTTAAGGGGCACCTCTGCTAAGAGCAGGCCTACTATGACGGAAGAATTGATTTTTATACAAGATTTGTTTTGATTATCATCTAGGAAGCAGTCACATTCAGTGAAGTATTGTGGGTGACATACAAAACTGTACAGATACACATGGATTATAGAGCATAGCGTAGGAAAAATGTTTAATATTTACTGTGGTGAGAGAAGGGTTTAAAAACGATGTTTTACCTGCCCTGTGGGTAAACAAGGAGAACAAGCCATGTATGTAATTCAACATTAAACTGTAATTGAATTACAAATCACATGCATACCATCACTTTGAGTCAAGATAATGAGAGTCCAAATCACTATCCACGTGACCTTGGCCTTAAGACGTGACCTTGACCTTAAGAACACCAGCAGTCTGACCTATTGTAACATACTCGTTAATCAGGAAACCTTGTAAGCAGCTGGTACGCTCAAATGCACAAGGGAAACCCTGCAGATTCCAGTGTTCACCAATGCCCTTTTTAGGCCCTGGGCTTTCTGCTGTGGAACCAACATGGAATTGGTGTGTAAAGAGATACCGCCAAGGATTAGGCAAGGCATAGTCACAAAACAGGCAAAAGGGTCGAGGCAGACAGACAAGAATCAAAGTCAAAATAGGCAGAAGTCAAAAACCAGGAAATTCCAACAGTAAATAATGCTTCAGCAGGGTCTGTAAACAGAAGCCAGCTTGGCCACTGTTAAAATGGAGGAAGGCCATTTTAAAGAAGAATTATCTCCAAAAATTCATATCTTTCGCTGAAAAATGTCGTAATGATGTTCTGCGTCAAACATGAATGAACCAACACCAGTGTCATTTGCACACGACCGGAACATGTGACGATGCCGGAAGCGCACACCTGCGTCTCAGAAGCCAGGGAGATATGCGCCGGGAGGTAAGAGAACGTAGAACTCTCCCGGCGCGTCTTACACCTATTTTACCACTAATCAAATGTTTCTTTCTAACAGACATTGTTGTGCTGTTAACGAAAGAAATAACTAAACTTATTTCATGGAACAGTTTTGGGGTGAAATTCACAGTTTTGCCAGCAATTTTTTTCAGGAATCCTTGCTAGAAATTTGCCATGCGGTCTTTTGTGACGTATATATATTTTCTCAACCTGGATATTGAAAAATTAGTTGAAATATGGCCGACATTTGCATCACACTAGCTGCAGCTTGCCTGATGTTGCACAGCAGTAAAGAGAGGCTGAATAGCCAAAGCAAAGTACCAATGGCTCAAACAAAATCACAGGCAAACAGATTGGGATCAAGGCAGCAAAGTTTCAAATATAAGGTTCAAGACGAAGGTCAATAAAGGATGTAGAAATCAGCAGGACCAGATTTACATAGTGGGCATCCCTAGGCCCACTGTCATCTGTCGCCCCTGTCCCCTCCCTTTTATTCGCTCATCATAGGGGCCAGAGCAATGGGTATTGGCACATGGGAGATTTAAAAAAATTATTGTATCTCCTGCTCATCCTTATTGTTTCTAAACCAATATGCTGCCCTAGGCCTGGGCCTTGGTGGCCTCTCCACAAATCCGGGCCTGTGTACATTTAGAACTTGATAGCAATGAATAGAAAAAAACTGATATCCTTTAAAGGACACAAGAAAAGGAGAGCACAGGTGCCAACAAGGATGTATTGATTGACATCAAAACACAACTGTAACATGTTGAGTGTTTCATCGCTGACCTAGACACACACACACACACACACACACACACACACACACACACACACACACACACACATGAAAGTAAAGCAGCAATCCCACATGCACACAGCTGGAGCAACTGCAGCAATAATCCAAATTAAGATAGAATTTATCCTTATTAAAGGCAAAACAATCATATTGGGGTTATTTAATGTTTACATTAATTTTAACTAGACATAGGGGCTGATTTATCAAAATGTGAGATTAGAGCTCACCACAGAAACATTCACTCACTTTCTATTCATACCTATGGGATTTATAGAAGTATATTTATTAAATTGTGACTTTAATGGTGCTTTGACTTCCACCCATTGATAAATTCACTTCTAAAAATCCCATAGGAATGAATAGAAAGTGGGTGAATTTTTCTTTGGTAAACTCTGATGTCACATTTTGATAAATCCACCCTTATATGTATGGAGATCCAAATTATGGAAAGATCCCTGATCTGGAAAACCCAGTCCCAAACATTCTGGATAACAGGCCCCATTACCTATATTTGACTACAAATGCAAGTTGCTACAAATTTGGCTTCATTATGTAAAGCAATGTAGTCTTGTTAAGTGTGAAAAAAAGTAATGCATTGGTTTCCAGCTAAGAATAAATCACTTGTAATTTTAAAGTAACTTTTCATGTTCAATCTTTTTTTTTTATGTACAGAAAGATTCTATCATTGCAGTCTGCTTAATATTAGTGTATTAAGGGGCAGATTTATCAAGGGTCGAATAGTCAATTCGAATTCTAATTTTTGAGTTTAAAAATTCACACATTAGAATTTTAATCTGCTTATTCGAATGTAAATTTGAATGTGAGATTTATCTAACCTCGACCATGGAAACAGTCCTAATTCGAATATTTGCCACCTAAAACCTGGCGAGTTCATGAACAAGTCAATGGCAGAGGTCAATTGAGCCATTTGGAGATGTTAATAGCCTTCCTGACATTTGAAGTTGATCGAATATTAGCCATTCAAATTTTTTCTTAAATAACCTCCTAGTCGAATTGTGAGTATATTTTAATTTTAAAAAACGCACATGAATTTGAAGTTTGACCTTTGATAAATGGGCCTCTAAGTGTCAGTCTAATCAGTTGTAAGTTTGAAAGTAATATCACAATGTGAAAAGATCTAGGGAGCAATAGACAATTTTGACATTTTGTTTTCTCTGCTGGTGTGTATACAAAAGCGAAGACAGCATATGCGCTGCCAGGGACAGAATTGTCGGTGCACATACACAGCAGATTTCAGTACTAAAATGCAAACTTTATTGTTTTTGTGCTGATATCCACCTTGGTGTGTGCCGACAGGCTGATCTTGTGTGTGTTAGTGCACTTATATTCGGAGAATGGAAGGCAAAAGATCAGCTTTTTGATGCTGATGTATAATTTTTATGTGGATTATAAGGGTTGGTCCAGGGTCACACACCCACAAGATTACATGGTATAGGTGTCTATCTTTACTATAATTTTCCTAAACATCTTTCTTCAAAATGTCTTATGTTTCTGTGACTCTGGTTATATCGGTTCCTAGATATTTTACATAGACTTCTCTGTGTAACAGTTTATGAAGGAAATGTGTCAGAGCACAAGTCACATGGCCTGCCTTGGTACTGCCCTATCCCAGGATAAACAACAGCACTACAATACACTCATAAATAACAACAAATCCAACCCACGACGCTTGTTTTCAATATTCAACTCGCTACTTCATCCCTCTACAAATGATACGCTAACACCTGAACATACCCCCATGACTTTACTGACTTCTTTGAAAGCAAAGTTGACTATATCCACAAACAATTTTCCCTCCCCTCAGATACCAATATTCTCATTCCCCCTAAAGCTTCTATTTCCATTTTCAACTCTTTTGATCATATATCTGAGCCTGAAGTCTCTAAACTTCTCCTATCCTCTCCATCAACAACTTGCTCACATGATCCTATCCTGTCACCCCTACTAAAGCAGTGTGCTCTTGTCCTCACTCCAGTACTTACTCATATATTCAATTCCTTACTGACTTCTGCTACTTTCCCCTCTTTATTCAAACAGTGTCAAGCCCATTCTGAAAAAGGCTACATTGGATCCATCCTGTTTGTGTAACTAACGTCCTGTCTCTCTCTTACCACTAGCCTCTAAACTTCTGGAAAGTCGTGTCTTCTCCCGTATTACTAACTTTCTCTGCACCAATAATCTACTTGACCCTATGCAGTCTGGCTTTTCGACCTGCAGACTCCACTAATACTGCCTTATGTAGAGTTGCAAATGATCTCCAGACTGTTAAGGCCAAAGGGCATTACTCTATTATCATTCTCCTGGACTTATCTTCTTCTTTTGATACTGTTAACCATTATGTTCTAATGCAAGTTCTCCATTCAATTGGTATCCGTGATCAAGCTGCATCCTGGTTCTCTTCCTACCTTTCTGACCGCTCCTTCTCTGTTACTTTTGCAAACAAATCCTCTCCTCCTGTTCATCTTGATGTGGGGGTGCCTCAGGGTTCTGTATTTGGTCCTCTGTTGTTTTCCTTGTACACTCTCTCTTTAGGAGACCTTATATCTTCATTTGGCCTTAAATATCACCTATATGCCGATGACATTCAGATATATTTAGACACTCCCTCACTAACCTCTGACGTGCAAACCCAGATCACAGACTGCTTAGTAGTGATCTCTTCCTGGATGAACCAACGCCACCTCAAGCTCAACTTGGCCAAGACCGAGCTCATGGTCTTTCCACCCAAACTGAGCCCATCTCTTCCTTTCACCATTACTATTGATGGCATGACTATTAACCCGGTTAACTCAGTTGCTTAAGGGTCATCTTTGAATAGTCCCTCTCCTTCTCTAACCATATTAATAATACTGTCAAAACCTGATGTTTCTTTCTCCACAATATAGCCAAGATAAGCCCATTTCTTTCACCAACAACAGCCAAAACAGTAATCCATGCCCTTATCTTATCCTGTTTAGACTATTGCAATCTCCTCCTAACTGGTCTTCCTGACTCCCATCTTTCTCCCCTCCAATCAATCTTAAACTCTGCTACCAGGATCCTTCTGCTCAAAGCAAAGGATAGCATATACAGTGGTGTTAAAAACTATTTGCCCCCTTCCTGATTTCTTATTCTTTTGCATGTTTGTCACACAAAATGTTTCTGATCATCAAACACATTTAACTATTAGTCAAAGATAACACAAGTAAACACAAAATGCAGTTTTTAAATGAGGGTTTTTATTATTTAGGGAGAAAAGAAATCCAAACCTGTGTGAAAAAGTAATTGCCCCCTGAACCTAATAACTTGTTGGGCCACCCTTAGCAGCAATAACTGCAATCAAGCGTTTGCGATAACTTGCAACAAGTCTTTTACAGCGCTCTGGAGGAATTTTGGCCCACTCATCTTTGCAGAATTGATGTTATTCAGCTTTATTTGAGGGTTTTCTAGCATGAACCGCCTTTTAAGGTCATGCCACAACATCTCAATAGGATTCAGGTCAGGACTTTGACTAGGCCACTCCAAAGTCTTCATTTTGTTTTTCTTCAGCCATTCAGAGGTGGATTTGCTGGTGTGTTTTGGGTCATTGTCCTACTGCAGCACCCAAGATTGCTTCAGCTTGAGTTGATGAACAGATGGCCGGACATTCTCCTTCAGGATTTTTTGGTAGACAGTAGAATTCATGGTTCCATCTATCACAGCAAGTCTTCCAGGTCCTGAAGCAGCAAAACAACCCCAGACCATCACACTACCACCACCATATTTTACTGTTGGTATGATGTTCTTTTTCTGAAATGCTGTGTTACTTTTACGCCAGATGTAATGGGAGGCGCACCTTCCAAAAAGTTCAACTTTTGTCGGTCCACAAGGTATTTTCCCAAAAGTCTTGGCAATCATTGAGATGTTTTTTAGCAAAATTGAGACGAGCCTTAATGTTCTTTTTGCTTAAAAGTGGTTTGCGCCTTGGAAATCTGCCATGCAGGTTGTTTTTGCCCAGTCTCTTTCTTATGGTGGAGTCGTGAACACTGACCTTAATTGAGGCAAGTGAGGCCTGCAGTTCTTTAGATGTTGTCCTGGGGTCTTTTGTGGCCT
Source organism: Xenopus laevis (assembly GCF_017654675.1). Taxonomy (NCBI): domain Eukaryota; kingdom Metazoa; phylum Chordata; class Amphibia; order Anura; family Pipidae; genus Xenopus; species Xenopus laevis. The sequence goes on along the minus strand of NC_054375.1, from coordinate 80,085,336 downwards.
CTCGGATGAGTTGTCTCTGCGCTCTTGGGGTAATTTTGGTCGGCCGGCCACTCCTGGGAAGGTTCACCACTGTTCCATGTTTTTGCCATTTGTGGATAATGGCTCTCACTGTGGTTCGCTGGAGTCCCAAAGCTTTAGAAATGGCTTTATAACCTTTGAAATTGAACTCAGGTGTGATAAACCACAGTTAAGTTATTTTTTAACAACGGGGGCAATCACTTTTTCACACAGGCCCATGTAGATTTGGATTTTTCTCCCTTAATAACGTAAACCTTCATTTAAAAACTGCATTTTGTGTTCAATTATGTTATCTTTGACTAATAGTTAACGGTTTTTGATGAGCAGAAACATTTAAGTGTGACAAACATGCAAAAGAATAAGAAATCAGGAAGGGGGCAAATAGTTTTTCACACCACTGTAAAACCCTTCTACTAACATTCAAAGCCATTCACTCCTTTGCTCCTCACTACATTTCTTTGGTTGTCTCATCATACGTTCCTGGTCGTCTTCTCTGCTCTTCTATATATATTTATATATACTGTATATATATACAATCTCAGAAGGGCGAGGTGCACACCAGGAGCCTTTAAAGAGTTTAAAAAATTTTTCCTTTATTTAATACATCTTTTTAAAAAAACAGGTCAACGTTTCGGTCTTTGCCTAAGACCTTTCTCAAGACCATACACACAACTTTAAAAACATTTTTGTGAATAAATAGCTAAAACCAATTACTCTCACCCAACCCCGTGTTCTCAAATGACCCATGTGATCAGGATCACCACTCCCCCTGTGGGGGCTGTGTTACCCATAAAACTGTGTCAAATTCAGGACAATATTGGTGCTTCTGTCTGTCTAAAGCTTCATTTCAGGTTACACTACTTATAACAAAGTACCCAAACTATTCATATGTGGAGACATATGAATAGTTTGGGTACTTTGTTATAAGTAGTGTAACCTGAAATGAAGCTTTAGACAGACAGAAGCACCAATATTGTCCTGAATTTGACACAGTTTTTATGGGTAACACAGCCCCCACAGGGGGAGTGGTGATCCTGATCACATGGGTCATTTGAGAACACGGGGTTGGGTGAGAGTAATTGGTTTTAGCTATTTATTCACAAAAATGTTTTTAAAGTTGTGTGTATGGTCTTGAGAAAGGTCTTAGGCAAAGACCGAAACGTTGACCTGTTTTTTTAAAAAGATGTATTAAATAAAGGAAAAATTTTTTAAACTCTTTAAAGGCTCCTGGTGTGCACCTCGCCCTTCTGAGATTGTATATACTGCTGATGAGAGTAGCACCTGGGTCATTCCTGACTGGAAGGTGTGCTGAACCGACTTGGACTAAATACTGTATATATATATATATATATATATATATATTGTACTTTTATGCACTGTGAAGCACTGTGGTTTACAGCGCTTTACAAATAAAGTTATACATCCATATACATACATACATGACTGAGGGCACTTGGGAAACTAACAAAATATCTAGCCCCGTGTCAGATTTCAAAATTCAATATAAAAAACCTATTTGCTTTATTGAAAAAAATGAATTCAATGTAGGATTCTGCAGAAGGAGGTCTATCAATGAATGCATTTTGTAAAATAATATTTTTCTGTGACAGAATCCCATTAACACCTTGCAGTAAGCACTAATGAAGTGGATTAGCCTGCTCTGATCAATTACGCACAAGCTGCAACATACAGGACTCATGAACTCATGGCAATCTTGGAATTAACACCTACCTTTTGAAAAACTGATTTCAATGCAAGCTTCTGCTTTTAACTCCTCCAGCAGAATCCTGCATCGTGTATTGTGTAAATAAAAGCATGTTTTTCAATGACAGAATCCCTTTAAGTTTCTGTTCCCTCTTTAGCGCTAAGATAATGAAGCAGAACCACAGTTGTGCTTGCCCAAGAATGGCTGTAGTTGTTGAGCAAAACAGATCTATTAATTACCTCAAAGGTGGGTTCCCACAATCGATAGCATCAATACATGCAGCACACTTTTACATAAATAATCACCCCAAAGTGTAATTTTGATGTTGAGTGCCAAAAATGACATCCTTACACAAATATTTTCAGCATAATTGTGTCAATTTCACACTGATAAACATCTGAGAATTAGAATACAGTACTGTAAGGTGTCATATATGGTGGTCATTAGAGAGCATTGAGAAGGGTTGTGATTACTGAAACTGTACCAGGGACACTTTAGGACTAAGGCATTGTGAACTTGGGTTTTCCAGATTATGTATTCTGTAATTTGTAGAAGTTTGCTTTAAGGTTACTAAAAACCATTCCACCAATATGCAAGTGTACTGGTTTAATTATCTGGTAAAAGGTAATGACTAATTATTACAGATAAAACTAAATTGGTAGAAAATAAATTGTACAAATTGCTATCTCAGGGAAATGGTAATGCTATATTTTGGAGCTTTCTGGAAAAAGGGTTTCCATTCCTGTTATTTTTATTACTGGGCAGATATTGTCAGCATTTTTTTAACCTGGTAAACTTGTTGACTTGTCTTCCGGAATCATGTTTATGCCATTAAATTATATGAACACTACAATTGTTACCTGCATTTATTGAGAATATATTATTGATGAACTATATTTCACAAAGTATATGAATTGTGGCATAAAAAGTGGCCTCGGTATTTGTTTAGTGTGTGCTTGTGCATATTGCTTAACTTTTATATATTTTTCAGTCTTTTTTTTATTTGTGTTTATTATTTAGGTTGGACAGCCAACTTTACTACTGTACCATAAAGAACTTAACATAAATCTATCCTCATACTTTTCTCCTACTGGTCTGTATCACAACGGTACATTTAGAGTTTATGATTTAGTTGATGTTTGGTTGGGGTTTCAGGATATCTAGTGAGGAATCGGCGGATTCATACTGTTTCTCTGTGTAGAAATGTTTTATACCTCTGTATTAGAGGGAGACGGAGTAAACATATTTGAGATTTGGAATGCAATAATTTTTAGCTTTCTTTTTTATAGAGATTTTTTTTCGTGCAGCTATTATTGCCTTTTTTTGCTGATGGATCTAAATCTTCAGCTTCAGTGCTTTATAAGAACAGCATATGAATTATGTAAAGGTATAGCTACAGAGATGTGTTAGTGGTCTTGACTATATATTTCCTAAGTGGTATCAGATAATGTTTTTAGTTTAGGAGGTAGATTAATGGCCGACAGGAGCAGAGAAATCCAGAAAAAAAAACCACATTAATATAAACTACTCAGCATGAAGGCAGAAACAGTGTATACAGATTTTAGTTTAATCTGTAGTGCACATTGATTGAAAAACATCAACAAGGCAATCACTGCATTGCACCACATCATATGTGTTTAAGGGGCAGAGACTACTTACTTTACTATTTAATCATCCCTCCATGGGAAGCCTGCCCCCCTAGGACAACAGTGGATACGTTTTATGGTTTTTGAGGGGGTGGAAGATAAGTTTGGGTGATGCAAGAAGCTGCAAAGGACTGCTGGTAAGTGATGAAATTCCTGAAGTTGTTTTGTGCTACCAGAGGCTACAAAGGGTTTACTACAGCCACTGTTCAGACAGACTATCCAGGGAAGAAGTTGCCCCTGATGCGTCTAACCAGAAAGAGATTCTAGGAGCCCCAACACATGCAGAGAGACAGATTTGCAAGATGCATGACCAAAGCCAATGTTGTAAATATCAATGCTGACTGCCTGAAATATGAAGTTACTTTACAAGGACTCGGCTAATCTGTGTTTTTCTAGTTAGCAGCTAGGCCAAACGTTGCAGGTTTTGTACTGTATTAGATCCCTGTTTACATATCTTTTTTTCTTATATAAAGTTTACGGTTATTGCTTTACAGGTATGAATTCTATTATTTACTTGGGACCCTGGGATTTCTGGGTAAGGAGTTTTCTTCCATAATTATCATACTTCTAGTCAACTACTGAACATTTAAACATTAGGGGGCAGATTTATTACTATAAACAAATATATTTACTCCGTCTCCCTCTACTACAGAGGCATAAAACATTTCTACACAGAGAAACAGTATGAATTCAAAATTAGACCCTTGATAAATGTGCCTCTAAATATAATTACAATTAAACCCAATAGATTGTTTTTACTACCGATATTAATTCATGCAGCATAAAGAACAAGGTATTGTTTTCTTATTTCAGAGGAAAAGGAAAAAACATTTGTTTGCTAATGTGGGCCTTCCCTTATTTGGGAGCTTTCTGGATATTGATTTTCTGAAAAAAAGAGATTCTATACCTGCACTTAGTTTGTTTGTTTTTTATTCTAAACGGAACCTTCTGGGGTTTATGATCTCGAATATATTAGCTGCAGGTACTAACAGGTTTCCCAGTTTCTCACTCCTCTATTCCCACAAAAGTTACTGCAGTAGGCTCACTGAGGTTAAAGGATCATTCACCTTTAAATTAACTATTAGTAAAAAGTAGAGTGACTTTCTGAGATAATTTGCAATTGGTTTTCATGTTAAGGAAGTGCCAAGCAATGCGGCAAGAAACGCGTAAGTTCAGTGCACCCACCGCACAAGAATTTTACCACTGTGTGTGTTTCAATAAAGCCGCTTTTTAAGTCAAGGACTGTTTCCCTGCATGGATTTATAGTACAGCGCCCAGTAATACGGGTGTTTCTTCTGTCTAAGAAGTAACTGAAAAGTGCGTCAAATTTGAGAAAAAAGTAGAGACAGTCAAACACATCAGGATTCTAGAGGAAAGTCAGACATCTGGGCTGGAAGTCTACCTTCCTGCAAAGAAGTAACCCTAATCACACAGGTACAACTACACTGGAGTGGTTTAAAACCAAGACCCAAGATGTTTTATAATAGTCCAGACCTCTGGGAAGCTGTCAAGACTTTAAAACTGCTCTTCAGTAACCAGTGAACGTGACTTTTCCTGAGCATTTTTGACAAGAATAACAGGTGTGTTTAAAAACAACCCATATAAATACAATATATACCTTTTACACAATCAGCCTGCATTATTTAAGACATCAAAAAAGGCTGTGTGTAAGAATACATTTAAATGAATGTTTATGTCTCAATAAAGAGATTTTGCACCTTCAACGTGTTATGTTGTACAAATTCAATGGTAACATGAATACCACAATGCACAAGATTGATAGACAGACAGATGCTAGATAGATGAGATACATATATAAATATATTTGAAAAAGAAGTAACGTGATTTCAATCTGTGAACTAAAATTTGTTTTCACTTACGAGTTTAGAAAGCTTAAGAATTGTGAATAACATGGGGAGCAGTCCCCCGCTGGTAAGTAAATGAGTTGCCAGGATCTGACAAATTACCTCCAAACTCTGTCATTGAAGATACCTTCCTCTATATCAAGTTTTAACTTATGTTTAATGTTTTTTTTGCCAGTGGCATGCTGTGGACTGTTAAGTTGATTGCAAGAATGTTTTCCTGTGAATACCTTAGGTATATATTGTTTGCCATCTTGTGAACTGAAGGTGATAGAATGAATTCAAATCAGATAATAAAGTCCTTGCAATTTTCAGCAAATCGCTAGGAGGGGAATTTATCCTCATATCCCCTTGGTACAACCACAGCATGCGCTCCAATTCATTGCAGTAATATAGTTATCATATTAAGATAAGCTATTGCTTTTTTTAAATGAATCCAAACCTAGATTTTAAGGGAAGAAAAAAGATCAAACAAAGTATATTCTCTCTTTGATGCAACTGATAAGAAAGAGAAAATACGGAGTCTGTTTATTGAAAGATCACTTCATCTCACACACAGTACCACAGTACCCTAGTACCCTTTGACTCTTTGAATACGCATAGTAAATAAGGCATATTAAAAAGCAAATTAGTCGGTCTGAGTCTTTAGTATATTACTTGGATTCATTGAAAGGAAATGTTTGATCTGACAGTGGCCTGAACCCCACTGCTTCAAATTGATCTGGGAATACCTGCTGCATTATGCTTTCATATGCCTTAGCCCATTACACATATGACATGGGGATATCAGGCTGTGCCCCAATTTCAATGGGGTTCTGAACGACTGGTGTTTTATAATGATCAAGAAGGCAGTGCCGAGATATTCATAATTGATTTTAGTTCACTATGGAGATGATATATAAACCATCTTTAACCTTTTTGGAGCAACACTGATGCTTACTACTCTAAACAGAATCAACTGGTTTTATATTTGACTCTTTATTTTCAGCACTGAATTGATTTGTATAGATTGAAAAGGGTATTATTATACAGATCTGCTGCTGAGCTGTGCCCTAATAACCCCTATAATTGTAAATCTGTTAGGGTTCTCTGTAAAACACAAGATGGCCTTAGTCATTTTTGTGGCATGTATTCAACATAGTTTCAAGCAAGTCTACCGTCTCTATGAACAGGGGCATAAACTTACAAATAAAAGTAAGTCACTGCAAACAAGTTTTTATACTTATTGAATACATTTACTATCATTGTTCAAGTAGTAATTTAATTATTTAGCATTTAAAAGATCTCTAACTAAATGTGTGTAGCTCATATTTTTAACTAAATGTATGTATCTGTCTTTAACTAAATTTATGTAGCTCATAGTCCAGAAAATTTGCTTTGTAATATGTCTATATAGGGATCGTATTGATGTAAATTATGTTTGCATGTAAAAAAAAAAGTAAACATTTCCACATCTAAAGTTACATGCCGACTGTCCCAATGAGTTCGCTGTAGTGCCTGATCTTTTTCTTCTGGCTGTAAACTTAAACTTAAAGGGGAAACATGTTTTTTTACAAAATGCATCAGTTAATAGCATTTATTCAGCAGAATTTTGCACTTACAAAAGATTTTTTTTATTTATAATTTTGAAATCTAACGTTGGGCTAGACATGTTCTTAGTTTCCCAGGTGCCCTTAGCCATGTGACTGATAAACTTTAGCCACTCTTTACTGCTAAAGTGCAAGTTGGAGTGACATCACCTCCCTCCCTTCCCTCCCAGTGGCCTATCAACAGAACAATGGGAAGGTAACCAAATAACAGCTCCCTGACACCTGCATCCTACATCCATGTCCCACCCAGTGATAGCTATAAGAACAGCAAAAATCGAAGTCTGTCTAACCCAAGTTGTGACTCCTTCAGTTACACTGTGTAGAGGAAACAATAGCTTATCTGAAACCAGTTCTATTGTGAAGTGCTTGCTCTATCTGAAAGTGCTGGATCAGGCACAATGTCATTTTTTAACTGAGAAGATGTTAAAGGAGAAGACAAGTATCTTTACACAAGCCAAGAGTTCTTATATGCAAAATATTGATTGTACATTGTGAATGATCAGAAAAAAATTGTGTCTATTTTTGTTCCATATCAAATATGCAACAAAGTATTATTTACCTTTCTCACTGGCACAAAGAGAGCGAAAGGAACATGAGGCAGAGCTTAAAATAAGTCAAGTGTAAATTACTGTAGGTGTTAAAAGTTTTTCTAGGTACATATTGGGAAATTCCAGACTGCATTACACTTTTATATTTGTGTTGCAATGTTTTGTGGCATAACAGATAGTTCTAAAGCTACTGCATGTCTGGCCTCTCTTGCTGTTTATTTCAACCTCATAACTATCACTTGCCAAAGGACATCTATGATAAATAGGAATTTAAAAATGTAAAGTGTGCAGTTCATGAACAGTGTACATTGAGTCACAACTTTTGAAAGTACAATATTATTATAATCCGCTTTCATTGTATCTCCTGAAGCAGACTATAATATTATAATTGCTATTGTTGTTGAGGTGGAGGAGAGTGGCTGGCCTATTGATATAAAGAAAGAGTAGTAACTGTAATGGTTTAAAAGCATCAAAGGCCATACTGCAGTAATAGGCCTACTTTAAAGGAGAACTAAAGCTTAAATAAAGAAGTAGGCTAGAAATGTTGTACATTATGTTTTAGGTTTCTGTACCAGCCCAAGGTAACCACAGTCCTTTAGCAGGGAAGATCTGTATCTCCAAAGATGCCCCAGTAGCTCCCCATCTTCTTTTCTGCTGATTGACTGCACATGCTGTGTGCTGCTGTCACTTACTAAGCTTAGGGACACAGTACACATAGAATATGAATGCCACAATATTAGGCTGATTAGTAATTAATACAGATAATTACTACATGGCAGCACAGAAACCAGTGCAATTAGCATCAGAATTTAATAATCAGCCCTGTAGCATCATCTTATAATACAGGCCAACCTCATTTTCTGCTTGATATTCTGTGACAACTTCTAAGTTTAGCTTCTCAACAGTTGCTCAGAGCCCACTGAGCATGTGAGTGTCACAGACACTTTCCAAGATGGTGACCCCCCCCCGTGATAAGTTTGAAGTCCTGGATCATTGCTGCTATTGAGAAGTTGTAACTTTAGGCTGGTGCAACAAGTTCAGTATATAAATTGTCATTTTTACCTATATTAATTTTTAAGGTTTAGTTCTCCTTTAAGGTTGGTTCAGAGATACCTGTAGTCCCCACCCTTTTCATAACATTTTAATCATAGCTTACTAAATGTATACCAGAGCTACAGTCTTGCTAAATTAGTCTCATGGTAAGCAGCTCTGTGACTTTAACAAGGAGGCATACAGGGACAGGTAAAGAAGAAGAGTAGTCAGACAGATTCAATGGCAGCAATCAAGCAGCTCGGTCTCTTTCTCTCAAGCAGTGATGTTTCACCCACACAGTTCTTTTAAGGCTTTTTAAGGTTGCACAAAATGTGTGAAAAATACCCATTTACTTCTATGTGTTAGGAGAATAAAAAGAAAAACATATGTGTGTTTATGTGTATATATATATATCTCCAGGATTTGTATATGCAAATTAGGGTCCAGGAGGGAAATTGTTTGACTTGTTCTTACAAAACAAGGAAGTATAGAAAAAGTTCACCTTCCCATCCTAATTTGCATATGCATATGGTTCGGTATTCGGCCAAATCTTTCGCGAAGGATTCGGGGGTTTGTCCGAATCCAAAATAGTGGGTTCGGTGCATCCCTAATGCTTATGTGTGTATACTTATACATTTTATTGGAAATGAGAGACTAGTGACTTTACACTGTCCAAATGAGCTAAGGTAGTTTTTATGTTTATGTGTAAATGACCTCGGTACCTACGTATAGCAATGCTGGACAATTTAGCCCAAATCTATTGTTGTACAAATTATTTCCTAATTATCTTTGGCTTTAATGCTTATAGCATGTATCACAATATTCCACCAGCCTATTTCAGCTAGTGGAGAAAAGCCGGATACCTCTCCATGTCACCGTTATCAATATTAATCGAAACTGCCTGTCAATGCTTGTGAAATTGCACATTTCTGTGGTTTCAGGTCAACAATTCACCTGTCACCAGTGATGACAAGCAGTTTCCATTCTTGTTAATGACAGGCAGTACAGAGGGGTATTGAAGTCTTGCCTGATGCAAAAAAAAATCCTTTTCTCCCAGGCCCGTACTGTCAGTGCAGACGTCTGGGTTAAACCTGGATATCTCCGGAGGCAGGACAAAAGAAAAAACTAGAAGCCTTTAAGCTCCGCCTTCTCCCTTAATTATCCGGCTCTGGCCTTGCCTTTTCAGTTTGTCTACCAAAGCCCTGGATAATAGAAACTTGGAAAACATGCAAGGCATAATAGTACTTCTGACTATATAATTAATCTTATTTGCTTTTTTTTTAATTTATATATATATATATATATATATATATATATATATATATATATATATATATATATATTTATAGAAACTTGGAAAACATGCAAGGCATAATAGTACTTCTGACTATATAATTAATCTTATTTGCTTTTTTTTTAATTTATATATATATATATATATATATATATATATATATATATATATATATATATATATTTATATTTATATTTATATATATATATATATTTATATATATATATATTTATTTATATATATATATTTATATATATATATATATATATATATATATATTTATATATATATTTATATATATATTTATATATATATATATATATATATATATATATTTAAATTACCGTATATACTCGAGTATAAGCCGACCAGAGTATAAGCCGAGGTAAATATATATTTATATATATATATATATATATATATATTTATATATATATATATATATATATATATATATATATATATATATATAAATTAGTCCGAATTGGGTGCACTCATAACCAATAGCTGCAACAACCTGGGTGCTGGTTAAACAATAATTGCATTCATGTATAGTAGTAACAAACCGCACTCCAAGGAATTTCTTGTGGAAAAAATCAAAAAACTTTTATTTCAACGTTTCGGCTCCTCTACTGGCGCCGTCTTCAGGAAGTGAAGTATGGGGTTTTTCACTTCCTGAAGACGGCGCCAGTAGAGGAGCCGAAACGTTGAAATAAAAGTTTTTTGATTTTTTCCACAAGAAATTCCTTGGAGTGCGGTTTGTTACTACTATATATATATATATATATATATATATATATATATATATATATATATATATATATATATACGTATTCGTCTGGGTGGCACACTGTATCGCATCGATTACCCGGGTGCACGGTAAAAAATTCATACACTGTTCAAATGACCAGCAACTCCAGGGATTTCAGTGAAAAATTTCACTGAAATCCCTGGAGTTGCTGGTCATTTGAACAGTATATATATATATATATATATATATATATTTATATATATATTTATATATATATATTTATATATATATATTTATATATATATATATATATATATATATATATATATATATATATATATATATATATATATATATATATATATATATATATATATATATATATATTTAGCAAGTCCAAAAACTGGAGCACACTCTTCAATAGAGGCAACTGCCCAGGTGCTGGTTAAATTACTAGCTTGTACATATCTCCACAAAAACCGCACACATAGGACTTGTTAGTGCAAAAAATGAAAAAATGTTTTATTCCGACGTTTCGGTTCACATACTGGAACCTTCCTCAGGTGGGGTACACTGTGCATAGCAAACAATACTGAATTTAAACACATAAATGGCGCCAAACAATCAACATGTGACATCATTACAACGTCAGTGAGTCATAGTGGGAGTGTATAAATAGATCTATCCGTGGGGGCTACTTTCCCTTTAATGTGCAACAAAGGACCACCTAGTGCAGTGTAGGTGAGCCGTGCTTGAGTGTATATAGATCCATTTTTGCATAATGAGTGTCGTGCTTGTGATCGCTGCCTATATAAAGTGTTTAACAAAGTGATTCTCATGTGCAGGACAACCTCTCGTTACCTTTCTTAGTGAGCCGCCAATTGAGCATGGAGGAGGGAACGCCTGTGTCGCCCAGAGGAATCGGCATCGCCCAACATAGAATGCACATAGGCTCAACCCGAACTTCAACCGCACCATTCGTCTTGATCATTGATCCAGGTAAGTAATGCTTCAGATATAGAACTTGCGCTCTACTGTCAGTCGCACATCCGCCATCATGGAAATCGGCGTCGCTTATTAGCTGTCAGCGACGTTCTCCCATCCGTACCTCTCTGCCCCTTTTCTCGGCCCGGAACACGCTGCTTCGGCGATCGGAGCATCAAGGGAGGTGATCCTCCTCCCCCAACACCGATCCTCGATGTCAGGCTCACCGGGAGGGCACTGTACCTTAGCCATAGGCAATGATTCTTATTCAACAGGATCGCATTTCGAGACCTTACCTCAGGTGACCAAGTAGGTAGTAGATAACCACCTGTATAGTTACGCCCAAACTTCCTTCGGGGAGCCCAGCACCCTGGGTTAGCCACGTTCCCCATTGGCCGCCCATCTCTCTCTCCTCCTCTATTGTGGTATACCCTGGTTGTCTGTATAAGTGCAAACATATTAAAAGTGATTTAAAAACAAGAGAACCCTTTAGATCACAGCAGCCAATACATTATATAGTTAATAATATTACTACGTGGGCTTAAGTTGCTGAACTTTTGTGCAACTTTGTTGAGTCCAAAATGTTACAATATCTCCTTTTGTTTCAGATCCATTTGCGAGGAAGCAGTCCACAGTCATCGCAAGACTCCTCTACCCTCACTGCTCCAGCCACGGAACCGACAGACGGCCCTATCAACACAGTCCATCAAAAGGCAGAAAAAACAAAAAGCAGAAAAAACAAAACAAAGACACAAAAACGTCACCACGGAAAAACTCAAAGGGGACAGACCAACCCCACCTCACACAAAAAAATAAAAAATAAAGTTCAAAAAATCAAAAACGAGTAAGAAATCTCTTCTTTCATAGCCGCATGGTAGTCTCCTCTGGTGGTGATCTTCCTCTAAGTATAGTCAGGATATTAGGAGTTCAGTATATATCCTATTCAAAGAGCCACTTCAGTTTTTTCTCAAAAAAAATGGGGACATTGGTAGTATTTCATTTAGGCCTTTTGGAGACACTGTATCAAGCGTATATATCCACATACTCTCCTTTCTTAATAACAATAAATTCCTATTGCCACCTCTCTTTGGAGACGGCACATGATCTATGATCATGTGTCTAAACTGTGGCAATGTATGATGCATCTTTAGCCAATGTCTCGGTACTGGTTGTTCCGTCTTTCCTGTTGCCAGAGCGCTACGTATAGCGCTCCGGTGATTAGCCATTCTCTCCCGGTATGTTGTAGTTGCCTTCCCTACATAGTAAAGTCCACAAGGGCACCAGGCCATATATACAATGTGATCTGAGGTACACGTGACTCTGTGTTGTATTTTGTACCTCTTCCCAGTTCTGGGGTGTGCAAAGTGAGTTCCTTGAGTCATACCCCCACAAGTCAAACAGGAAGCACATTTAAAACACCCTGTCTTGAGAGGACGGTCCAACCATGTGGTTTTAGGTGCTTTTGTTAGATTTTTAACCACCAATATATCGCTTAAATTTCGTCCTCTTCTGTAAGCCATCATCGGCGCTTTCTTCCCATAGAAAGGTAAGTCTGTCTCTGTATTGATTATATCCCACCTATCTCGTAGTGCCCTTCTCACATTTGGGCAAACATCCGTCCATTGTGTTACAAAGATAGGATCTGCCTCTCTCTTTTGGCTGGTCACTTTCTGTTGTAATAAGTCCTCTTGTGTATGTGCCAAAGCCCTCTGTAATTGTTCATTGATCAAGGACTCAGTGTATCCCCTAGAGGCAAACTGGGTTGAAAGTATGATGAGTTGTTTCTCCGCTGTTTCCCGGTTGGAGTTATTCCTGATGACCCTGAGAAATTGGGAGTATAAGACCCCCCGGGACATGTGGGATGGATGATATGAATGAGCCTGTATTAGGCTATTTCTGTCAGAGGACTTCCTAAACAATGTGGTACCCAACCTATTGTCTTGCCTATAAATACTCACATCCAGGTAGTCAATTGTCTGCTTGTCATAGGTACAAGTCACCCTAATGGGAGAGTTTAGGGTGTTTAAAGAGTCGTGAAACGCTTTCAGTTCATCCTCTGTGTCCTGCCATAACATAAACAAATCGTCAATATAACGTTTGTAGAATAGTATCCTTTCGCCTCCCTTTGGTAGTAAGTATTGTTCCTCATACATTTGCATAAACAAATTGGCGAAAGAGGGGGCTACATTTGACCCCATTGCGGTCCCTGAGATCTGTAGGTAGAACGCATCATTGAAGGTAAAGTAATTGTGCGAAAGTACCAAATCCAATAGGTTTATTAAAAATTCAACTGGGGGGGGACCTTGATGGTATTTCTGGAGGATGTCACTGCACACTGCCAACCCATCTGCATGTGGGATGACAGTGTACAGACTGGAAACGTCCATTGTCACTAGGAAACACTCATCCGGTACTACAACTTCTTTAAGTAGGTTTAACAAATGAGTAGTGTCCTTGATATACGACCTCATGCTTTGAACGTGAGGTTGCAAGAAAGAGTCCAGATACTGTGCTACTGGTTGAAAGAGAGAGCCTAAGGCCGATATAATAGGGCGCCCAGGGGGAGAGGTCATGGATTTATGAATTTTAGGGAGAGAATAGATGAAAGGAATCTTAGGATAGGGGGTGATGAGGAAGTTGCTCGTGTTCTGATCGATCCAGCCAGCCGATAAACCCACTCTGATCAGAGCATCCAACTTGGATTTATATGTGGTGGTAGGGTCACTGGTTAGGGGAGAATACGTATTCTCGTCTGTTAACTGTGATTGGAGCTCTTGTATGTAGTACTCTTTGTCCAATAAAACAATTGCTCCCCCCTTATCGGCCTGCCTTATGATAAGTTCCTTATCCTCTTGTAATGTTTTGAGGGCCTCTCTCTCCATGGAAGTTAAATTAGAGAAATACTTCCCTTTATTTTGGTGTATATCCCTTGAATCATTCGCTAGCAAGTGAGTGAAGATAGAAATAGCTGGGGCTGTGTTTGGAGGTTCAAAGACACTCTTTGCTCTGAACGGGGTGAGATTAGTGGAAATCTTATCTTTATAGTAGTCACGAAGTTTTAATTGGCGTTTGAACCTATGGATGTCCTTATGGACATCAAATGGTTTAGAACTATTTGTAGGGACAAATTTCAAACCTCTATTTAGTAGAGTTTTTTCTCCCAATGACAACATATGTTGTGACAGGTTGACTACTATATCTTGTATCTCCCCCTCCTGGGTGGTTTGCCGGCAACAATTTTCTCTTCTTTTCCTGTTTTTTTTGCCGCCCCTCCTCCTCCCCCTTCCCCTCCTTCCGCCCCCGTGGGTGTGGTGACTAGTATGGGAGACTCCCCTAAAAAAGGCTGAGAGGAATTAGTGGCTGGGAAACCCGAGTCTGAATCTGTCGAGTCCCCCGAGCTGTCTACTGTCAAAAGATTAGTTGGTTTAAATCTACGTGTGGGTCTCCTTCTATTATTATCTGGTAACCCCAGTAACCACCTGTAGACTCGTTTATGTCGATAGTCCTCCTTAACTGTTGTCAATTTCTTTTCCTTAAAGGATATCAATTCCTGTTTGTATTTAGCTAGGTTGGTTTCTATATTTTTCATCCAATCGACAGATTTGTCCTGTGTGATGGGCAATAGGTGCAGTGACTCAAAATTATGAATTTCTTCCTGTGTAGACTTTAGATCCTGACCCACAAATTCTACCACCAGAAGTACTAGATCTGAGGAACATTTATTCAGAATTTTGCACCATTTGCTGCAGAATTCCGCATTCGATCGTCCAAGTGTGGGTATATTCCGGACCCTGAACCCCCTAGGTAAAAGCTTCTGTCTATGATAATTGGACAAATACGTCCCGTGTAGGAACAAATCAATCTCCCTTTTCTTTAAGTTTAGCAAATTATGATATAAATCCCGGGGGGTCCTACCAGGGGTCTCAGTGTTGGGAAGTTCTCCAAATAATATTCTTTCCGCATCGTCAGCCGAAAAGGTTTGTTCTCCAGTGGTGTCTACCTCAATAGCCGTGCTGGTATATTCCATTCTTTGATCCAAACGTCATAGGATGAACTCAAAACCACAAAAAAGAAAAAAACATGCAATGATTAATTAGAGCTGCTGGGTTCGCTAGACTTCTGTGTCCCACATTTAAATATCTAATTGGTATATCATTCAAAACTTGTTTATAAAAAACGACAAGGTGCTGCCAGAACCAGAGGAGGAAAATCTTTGGTGATCCCCAAGATTTTCCTACCTCGCATATTCAGCAAGTCCAAAAACTGGAGCACACTCTTCAATAGAGGCAACTGCCCAGGTGCTGGTTAAATTACTAGCTTGTACATATCTCCACAAAAACCGCACACATAGGACTTGTTAGTGCAAAAAATGAAAAAATGTTTTATTCCGACGTTTCGGTTCACATACTGGAACCTTCCTCAGGTGGGGTACACTGTGCATAGCAAACAATACTGAATTTAAACACATAAATGGCGCCAAACAATCAACATGTGACATCATTACAACGTCAGTGAGTCATAGTGGGAGTGTATAAATAGATCTATCCGTGGGGGCTACTTTCCCTTTAATGTGCAACAAAGGACCACCTAGTGCAGTGTAGGTGAGCCGTGCTTGAGTGTATATAGATCCATTTTTGCATAATGAGTGTCGTGCTTGTGATCGCTGCCTATATAAAGTGTTTAACAATGTGATTCTCATGTGCAGGACAACCTCTCGTTACCTTTCTTAGTGAGCCGCCAATTGAGCATGGAGGAGGGAACGCCTGTGTCGCCCAGAGGAATCGGCATCGCCCAACATAGAATGCACATAGGCTCAACCCGAACTTCAACCGCACCATTCGTCTTGATCATTGATCCAGGTAAGTAATGCTTCAGATATAGAACTTGCGCTCTACTGTCAGTCGCACATCCGCCATCATGGAAATCGGCGTCGCTTATTAGCTGTCAGCGACGTTCTCCCATCCGTACCTCTCTGCCCCTTTTCTCGGCCCGGAACACGCTGCTTCGGCGATCGGAGCATCAAGGGAGGTGATCCTCCTCCCCCAACACCGATCCTCGATGTCAGGCTCACCGGGAGGGCACTGTACCTTAGCCATAGGCAATGATTCTTATTCAACAGGATCGCTTTGGCACATACACAAGAGGACTTATTACAACAGAAAGTGACCAGCCAAAAGAGAGAGGCAGATCCTATCTTTGTAACACAATGGACGGATGTTTGCCCAAATGTGAGAAGGGCACTACGAGATAGGTGGGATATAATCAATACAGAGACAGACTTACCTTTCTATGGGAAGAAAGCGCCGATGATGGCTTACAGAAGAGGACGAAATTTAAGCGATATATTGGTGGTTAAAAATCTAACAAAAGCACCTAAAACCACATGGTTGGACCGTCCTCTCAAGACAGGGTGTTTTAAATGTGCTTCCTGTTTGACTTGTGGGGGTATGACTCAAGGAACTCACTTTGCACACCCCAGAACTGGGAAGAGGTACAAAATACAACACAGAGTCACGTGTACCTCAGATCACATTGTATATATGGCCTGGTGCCCTTGTGGACTTTACTATGTAGGGAAGGCAACTACAACATACCGGGAGAGAATGGCTAATCACCGGAGCGCTATACGTAGCGCTCTGGCAACAGGAAAGACGGAACAACCAGTACCGAGACATTGGCTAAAGATGCATCATACATTGCCACAGTTTAGACACATGATCATAGATCATGTGCCGTCTCCAAAGAGAGGTGGCAATAGGAATTTATTGTTATTAAGAAAGGAGAGTATGTGGATATATACGCTTGATACAGTGTCTCCAAAAGGCCTAAATGAAATACTACCAATGTCCCCATTTTTTTAGAGAAAAAACTGAAGTGGCTCTTTGAATAGGATATATACTGAACTCCTAATATCCTGACTATACTTAGAGGAAGATCACCACCAGAGGAGACTACCATGCGGCTATGAAAGAAGAGATTTCTTACTCGTTTTTGATTTTTTGAACTTTATTTTTTATTTTTTTGTGTGAGGTGGGGTTGGTCTGTCCCCTTTGAGTTTTTCCGTGGTGACGTTTTTGTGTCTTTGTTTTGTTTTTTCTGCTTTTTGTTTTTTCTGCCTTTTGATGGACTGTGTTGATAGGGCCGTCTGTCGGTGGTTCCGTGGCTGGAGCAGTGAGGGTAGAGGAGTCTTGCGATGACTGTGGACTGCTTCCTCGCAAATGGATCTGAAACAAAAGGAGATATTGTAACATTTTGGACTCAACAAAGTTGCACAAAAGTTCAGCAACTTAAGCCCACGTAGTAATATTATTAACTATATAATGTATTGGCTGCTGTGATCTAATGGGTTCTCTTGTTTTTAAATCACTTTTAATATGTTTGCACTTATACAGACAACCAGGGTATACCACAATGGAGGAGGAGAGAGAGAAGCTCGGCCAATGAGGAACGTGGCTAACCCAGGGTGCTGGGCTCCCCGAAGGAAGTTTGGGCGTAACTATACAGGTGGTTATCTACTACCTACTTGGTCACCTGAGGTAAGGTCTCGAAATGCGATCCTGTTGAATAAGAATCATTGCCTATGGCTAAGGTACAGTGCCCTCCCGGTGAGCCTGACATCGAGGATCGGTGTTGGGGGAGGAGGATCACCTCCCTTGATGCTCCGATCGCCGAAGCAGCGTGTTCCAGGCCGAGAAAAGGGGCAGAGAGGTACGGATGGGAGAACGTCGCTGACAGCTAATAAGCGACGCCGATTTCCATGATGGCGGATGTGCGACTGACAGTAGAGCGCAAGTTCTATATCTGAAGCATTACTTACCTGGATCAATGATCAAGACGAATGGTGCGGTTGAAGTTCGGGTTGAGCCTATGTGCATTCTATGTTGGGCGATGCCGATTCCTCTGGGCGACACAGGCGTTCCCTCCTCCATGCTCAATTGGCGGCTCACTAAGAAAGGTAACGAGAGGTTGTCCTGCACATGAGAATCACTTTGTTAAACACTTTATATAGGCAGCGATCACAAGCACGACACTCATTATGCAAAAATGGATCTATATACACTCAAGCACGGCTCACCTACACTGCACTAGGTGGTCCTTTGTTGCACATTAAAGGGAAAGTAGCCCCCACGGATAGATCTATTTATACACTCCCACTATGACTCACTGATGTTGTAATGATGTCACATGTTGATTGTTTGGCGCCATTTATGTGTTTAAATTCAGTATTGTTTGCTATGCACAGTGTACCCCACCTGAGGAAGGTTCCAGTATGTGAACCGAAACGTCGGAATAAAACATTTTTTCATTTTTTATATATATATTTATATATATATATTTATATATATATATATATATATATATATATATATATATATATATTTATATATATATTTATATATATATATATATATATATATATTTATATATATATATATTTATATATATATATATATTTATATATACTGTGTAGCTGGTGCACACGGCAAATAGTCCAATGCCTGTGTGCTGGTTTACAACAATCACATTGTTGTCAAGCATTGTCAACGTTTCGGCTCCATAGATTGAGCCGTCCTGAAGACGGCTCAATCTATGGAGCCGAAACGTTGACAATAAAATTTTGAATATTTGATTTTTCATACTAAGACCTGGTTGATGCGGTTTTTTTTGAGCGGAATATATATATATATATATATATATATATATATATATATATATATATATATATATATATATATATATATATATATATATATATATATATATATATATATATTTATATATATATATTATATATATATATATATATATATATATATATATATTTATTTTTTTTATATATAGATATATATATATATTTATTTAAATTACCGTATATACTCAAGTATAAGCCAACCCGAGTATAAGCCGAGGTACCTAATTTTACCTACGAAAACTGGGAAAACTTATTGACTCTAGTATAAGCCTAGACACAACTACAGCCCTGTCTCCCAGCAGCGCACATTCTGCCAAAGTGACCCCCCCCAGCGATCAACCGGACTTCTTTACAAAGTTGATGGTGACAGAGAATTGCCAAACAGATTATTGTGTGCATTGTCCCACTGTCCCACTACCATGTGCAGAGGGTGCTGTGTGATATTGCAGTCACTGTTATTCTTTCATATAACCAACAGAGGGTGCTGTGTGATATTGCAGTCACTGTTATTCTTTCATATAACCAACAGAGGGTGCTGTGTGATATTGCTATCACTGTTATTCTTTCATATAACCAACAGAGGGTGCTATGTGATATTGCAGTCACTGTTATTCTTTCATATAACCAACAGAGGGCACACTGTTATTCATATAACCAACAGAGGGTACCGTGTGATATTGCAGTCACTGTTATTCTTTAATATAAACAACAGAGGGTGCTGTGTGATATTGCTCACTGTTATTCTTTAATATAAACAACAGAGGGTGCTGTGTGATATTGCAGTCACTGTTATTCTTTCATATAACCAACAGAGGGTGCTATGTGATATTGCAGTCACTGTTATTCTTTCATATAACCAACAGAGGGCACACTGTTATTCTTTCATATAACCAACAGAGGGTGCTGTGTGATATTGCAGTCACTGTTATTCTTTCATATAACCAACAGAGGGTGCTGTGTGATATTGCAGTCACTGTTATTCTTTCATATAACCAACAGATGGTGCTGTGTGATATTGCAGTCACTGTTATTCTTTCATATAACCAACAGAGGGCGCACTTATTCTTTCATATAACCAACAGAGGGCATTGTGGGATATTTCAGTCTCTCCCCAAGTGAACTGTTGGTATAGGAATGATTAAAAGTGACTGCAATCTCAGCTACTGCCCGCTGACCCAAGTATAAACCGAGGCAGACTTTTTCAGCACATTTTGGATGCTGAAAAACTCGGTTTATACTCGAGTATATAAGGTATAACCGGTAATTCTGGTCCGAAAGGAACCATGGCAAACCACCAACACCTCCACTAAAAAAACGGGAGGGACTTACTGCACAGACAGTACGGGCCCGGGAGAAAAGGATTTACCGGTAAGAAAATCCTGTTTTCCCGGGGCAGCCCGACTGTCAGTGCAGATGTCTGGGGACTTTCAAAAGCCATCTTCCCAGAAAAAAACAAAGGGAGGGAGAATTTAAGGAGGTACTACTGCCTCCAGCACCTTTCTCCCAAAGGCTGCCTCTGCGGAGGGGAAAATATTGAGCCTATGGAACTTTGCAAAGGTATTAACTGAAAACCATGTTGCTGCTTTAGCACAGGGTCGGACTAGCCCGCCGGGATACCGGGAAAAATCCCGGTGGGCCCCAGTCCTTGTGGGCCCCATCTGAGTCCACTCTATGATCTATTTTTTGTCAGGGCTCTGGTTTGCGCACTGTATTTGCGCTTCCAAACTAATGGTAATGGGCCTCGCAGAGCTGCCGCTACTATACCTGGGCTGCCTGGCTAGTACCAAACTGGTGGCAAGGCTGCTCCGCTCCCTGACTCGGTCTGCTGTGCCTGCCTGTTCGCTGTGGCCGCGCGCATGTTTCCCTTTCCCCTGTGCGACAGTGCGCACCTGTTGATGACGTCACCGTCACAATGTTCACGTTGATTAAATGTAATGCAATTCATAAAGCTAATGGTGTTTACAAAATTTGTTTATAATATAATTTTACTACTTTATTTGCACATGGGCTGTCTTTCAATCTTCAGTTGTGTGGACTTTGCATACCAGGTGTTATCACATTTTGATCAGTCCCTGCCCATTGAGCTTACAAGTCCCTATCTTTTTCACATCAGATCAGTTACTGCCTCACTGAGCTTTCAATGTAAGGTCCCTATCCTTTCACATTCCTACTGGTCCCTTCCCCAGTGGAGCTTACCATCAGAAGGCCCTATCACATGCCCATCACTCCCTGTCCCATTGGAGCTTACAATCTAAGGTCCAGAATCACATTCCCACAAATCTTATTTAATAGTATACAATTAAAAATGTTCACTTTGGTATGCATTTCCTTTTTTTCCCTTGTGGGCTTTCGTCGGTATATGGAGGGGCCCATCAGATCAGGTTCTCTGGTGGGCCCCAGGTGGCCCAGTCCGACACTGCTTTAGCACAATTCTTCAGTGCTCATTAGGTACTGAAGGCCCTTGTAGAATGAGCCTTGACAGGAAACAGTGTCCGTTTTGAAGATTGTTTGTAAGCAAAATTAATTACTTCCACTAACCATCTTGCTATCGTTCTCTTGGAGGCTGCTTGTCCCCTCCTTGGTGGCCCATAAGAAACAAAGAGAGCTTCTGATTTTCTAAAAGCTGTTCGCTGAGAGTAATTTTTCAATGCCCAAACCACATCCAGAGTATTTAGACGTTTCTCTGCTTTGTTCTACGGATTGGGACAGAGATGGCAGGATGATGTCCTGGTTCAGGTGAACTCTGACACCGCTTTTGGCAAAAAAGATGGTATAGTCCTAAAGACTACTAGGGATGTAGCGAACGTCGGAAAAAAAGTTCGCGAACATATTCGCGAACTTGCGCAAAAATGCGAGCGGTTCGCGAACGGTTCGCGAACCCCATAGACTTCAATGGGAAGGCGAACTTTAACATCTAGAAAAGACATTTCTGGCCAGAAAAATGATTTTAAAGTTGTTTAAAGGGTGCAACGACCTGGACAGTGGCATGCCAGAGGGGGATCAAGGGCAAAAATGTATCTGAAAAATCTGCCTGTGTGTGCTTGGAAGAGATAGTGTAGGGGGAGAGCTGTTAGTGATTTCAGGGACAGATGATAGTAAGCTTGCTGGCTAGTAATCTGCTTGATACTGCTCTGTATTGGAGGGACAGAAGTCTGCAGGGATTTGAGGGACATTTTAGCTTAGGTAGCTTTGCTGGCTAGTAATCTACTGTTCTCTTTAAACAACTGCCATACGTTGACCTTGTAGGCATTGTTTGCCCAGTTTTTTTGGACGCAGCCACTGAAGCACAGTTGCCAGAAAAAATATGCCATATAAATGCTGAAAATAGTAATTTTTCGCCATACGTTGACCTTGTAGACATTGTTTGCCCAGTTTTTTTGGACGCAGCCACTGAAGCACAGTTGCCAGAAAAATTATGCCATATAAATGCTGAAAATATAAATTTTTTTGGTTGCAGCCACTGAAGCACAGAGGCCAGAAAAATTATGCCATATAAATGCAGAAAATATGCATTTTTTTGGTCGCAGCCACTGAAGCACAGTTGCCAGAATAATTATGCCATATAAATGCTGAAAATATAAATTTTTTTGGTTGCAGCCACTGAAGCACAGAGGCCAGAAAAATTATGCCATATAAATGCAGAAAATATGCATTTTTTTGGTCGCAGCCACTGAAGCACAGTTGCCAGAAAAAATATGCCATATAAATGCTGAAAATAGTCATTTTTTGCCATATACGTTGAGTCAACGTATGGCAAAAAATTACTATTTTCAGCATTTATATGGCATATTTTTTCTGGCCTCTGTGCTTCAGTGGCTGCGGCCAAAAAAACTGGGCAAACAATGCCTACAAGGTCAACGTCGTTGACCTTGTAGGCATTGTTTGCCCAGTTTTTTTGGCCGCAGCCACTGAAGCACAGAGGCCAGAAAAAATATGCCATATAAATGCTGAAAATAGTAATTTTTTTGGTCGCAGCCACTGAAGCACAGTTGCCAGAAAAATTATGCCATATAAATGCTGAAAATATAAATTTTTTTGGTTGCAGCCACTGAAGCACAGAGGCCAGAAAAATTATGCCATATAAATGCTGAAAATATAAATTTTTTTGGTTGCAGCCACTGAAGCACAGAGGCCAGAAAAATTATGCCATATAAATGCAGAAAATATGCATTTTTTTGGTCGCAGCCACTGAAGCACAGTTGCCAGAAAAATTATGCCATATAAATGCAGAAAATATGCATTTTTTTGGACGCAGCCACTGAAGCACAGTTGCCAGAAAAAATATGCCATATAAATGCTGAAAATAGTCATTTTTTGCCATACGTTGACCTTGTAGACATTGTTTGCCCAGTTTTTTTGGTTGCAGCCACTGAAGCACAGAGGCCAGAAAAAATTAAACCAGTAGGGTTTGCACCCTAGTTTGTAACGGTGGCGGAGGGAGGAGGAGGACGCTAAAGGACAGCTGTGTGTGGAGTCATGAGGCTTGAAGAGAAGGACAGCTGCATAGAAGTCAGAACAAGTCTTCCGGCGTGCAGTAACCCTCCGAGATCCACCCCTCATTCATTTTAATAAAGGTCAGGTAATCGACACTTTTGTGACCTAGGCGAGTTCTCTTCTCAGTTACAATCCCTCCTGCTGCACTGAAGGTCCTTTCTGAGAGCACACTTGAGGCTGGGCAAGACAAGAGGTTCATGGCAAATTGTGACAGCTCTGGCCACAGATCAAGCCTGCGCACCCAGTAGTCCAGGGGTTCATCGCTCCTCAGAGTGTCGATATCTGCAGTTAATGCCAGGTAGTCCGCTACCTGCCGGTCGAGGCGTTCTTTGAGGGTGGATCCAGAAGGGTTGTGGCGCTGCCTTGGACAGAAAAACATTTGCATGTCTGACGTTACAGACTGGCCAAAGGGCTTTGTCCTTGCAGGTGTGCTCGTGGCAGGATTACTGGCACCTCTGCCCCTGGAATGTTGATGAGTTCCTGAAGTGACATCACCCTTAAAAGCATTGTACAACATGTTTTGCAGGCTGGTTTGTAAATGCCGCATCTTTTCGGACTTGTGGTATGTTGGTAACATTTCTGACACTTTATGCTTGTACCGAGGGTCTAGTAGCGTTGCGACCCAGTACAGGTCCTTCTCCTTAAGCCTCTTGATACGGGGGTCCTTCAACAGGCATGACAGCATGAAAGACCCCATTCTCACAAGGTTGGATGCAGAGCTATCCATCTCCGCTTCCTCATTATCAAGGACTGCATCATCCACGGTCTCCTCCCCCCAGCCACGTACAAGACCAGGGGTCCCCAAAAGGTCACCACTAGCCCCCTGGGAAGCCTGCTCCTGTTGGTCCTCCTCCTCCTCCTCCACAAAGCCACCTTCCTCCTCTGACTCCACTTCTGGCACCTCTCCCTGCGTTGCAGCAGGTGCCTGGGTTCGTTCTGGTGATTCCGACCAGA
Source organism: Xenopus laevis (assembly GCF_017654675.1). NCBI lineage: Eukaryota > Metazoa > Chordata > Amphibia > Anura > Pipidae > Xenopus > Xenopus laevis. The sequence continues at coordinate 80,060,766 of NC_054375.1, read as the reverse complement.
AATCGTGCGCTTCCAGCTCCTCGTCACGCTGGTCTACAGCCTCATCTGTCACTCGTCGCACGGCACGCTCCAGGAAGAAAGCGAAGGGTATTAGGTCGCTGATGGTGCCTTCGGTGCGACTGACCATATTTGTCACCTCTTCAAAAGGTCGCATGAGCCTGCAGGCATCGCGCATAAGCACCCAGTAACGGGGGAAAAAAATCCCCAGCTGTGCAGATCCAGTCCTACCACCCAGTTCAAAAAGGTACTCGTTGACGGCCCTTTGTTGTTGCAGCAGACGTTCCAACATAAGGAGCGTTGAATTCCAGCGAGTCTGGCTGTCAGAAATCAAACGCCTGACTGGCATGTTGTAGCGCTGCTGAATGTCAGCAAGGCGTGCCATGGCTGTGTAGGAACGTCTGAAATGGGCCGACACCTTTCTGGACTGGGTGAGAACGTCCTGGAATCCTGGGTACTTGGAGACAAAACGTTGGACTATTAAATTTAACACATGTGCCATGCAGGGCACATGTGTTAAATTGCCTAGTCTCAACGCTGCCAACAGATTGCTTCCATTGTCACACACCACTTTTCCGATCTGCAGTTGGTGTGGGGTCAGCCACCGATCGGCCTGTGACTGCAGAGATGACAGGAGTACAGATCCGGTATGGTTTTTGCTTTCCAGGCACGTCATCCCCAAGACAGCGTGACAACGGCGTACCTGGCACGTCGAATAGCCTAGGGGGAGCTGGGGGTGCACAGGTGTGGAGGAGGAGAAGGAGGACCCAGCAGCAGAGTAAGAAGAAGAAGAAGACGAGGTAGAGAGCGATGGAGGAGTAGAGGTGGTGGCAGAACCGCGTGCAATCCGTGGCGGTGACACCAACTCCACTGTTGTTGTTGAGCTACCCATTCCCTGCTTCCCAGCCATTACCAAGTTCACCCAGTGGGCAGTGTAGGTGACATACCTGCCCTGACCATGCTTGGAGGACCATGCGTCAGTAGTCATATGGACCTTTGGCCCAACACTAAGTGACAGAGATGCGGTAACTTGGCTCTGCACATGTTGGTACAGGTGTGGTATTCCCTTTTTAGAAAAAAAATTGCGGCTGGGTACCTTCCACTGCGGTGTCCCAATTGCTACAAATTTGCGGAAGGCCTCAGAGTCCACCAGCTGGTATGGTAAAAGCTGGCGGGCTAAGAGTGCAGACAAGCCAGCTGTCAGACGCCGGGCAAGGGGGTGACAGTCAGACATTGGCTTCTTACGCTCAAACATGGCCTTCACAGAAACTTGGCTGGTGGCAGATGACTGGGAATGGGAACAGGTGGTCAAGGTGGAAGGCGGAGTGGAGGGTGGTTCAGACGGGTCAAGGAGAGCAGAGGTAGAGCAGTAAGATGCTGGACCAGAAGGAGTGTGGCTTTTAGTTTGCCTGTTGCCTTTGAGGTGTTGCTCCCAAAGTGCTTTGTGCTTGCCGCTCATGTGCCTTCGCATAGAAGTTGTACCTATGTGGCTGTTGGGCTTACCAAGGCTCAGTTTCTGACTGCACTCATTGCAAATTACAATGCTTTTGTCAGAGGCACACACATTAAAAAATCCCACACTGCTGACTTTTTGGAAGTGTGCGATCTGGCGGTAACAGTAGAAGTTGGCGGAGTTGGCGGTATTGGCGGCAATGGCGGGTGCGTTGGCCGGCTGAACACAGGTGCCGATACATGTTGTTGCCCTGCTGATCCCTGCGGGCTGTCCTCCCTGCTTCTTCTAAGTCTTATTCTCCTACTGCCTCTCTGACTCTCCGTCTCTCCATCTGAACTACCCTCCTCTTGCTCTCTTCTACTAGGCACCCACAAAACATCAATCTCCTCATCATCATTCTCCTCAGATGCATCAATTTCTTCTGACACATCACAGAAGGAAGCAGCAGCGGGGACCTCCTCCTCATCACTCATTATGTCCATCTCTATCGTGTTCTCTGCCAGAATTAAATCTGGTGTAAGGTCCTCATCTCCTTCATCTTCTTCTGGCAATAATGGTTGCGCATTACTCAGTTCAAGAAACTCATTGGAAAATAACTCCTCTGACCCCAGTGAAGAAGGGGCACCGGTGGTGGAGGAAGTGTTACGTGGGGTGGCCATAGCAGTGGAGGATGAGGAGGATGTTGTGGTAAAGTTAGAAACGGTAGAGGATGGGGTGTGCTGTGTAAGCCAGTCAACTACCTCTTCAGCATTTTGGGAGTTCAGGGTCATTGGCTTTTTAAAACTGGGAAAATTTGCTAGGGCCACAGGATTGCATAGCAGCACGGCCCCTAGCACGGCCTCTGCGTGGCGGCCTGCCTTTGCCTGGCATTATTTTTAAAAAAACAACAACAACAACAAAAACTCAGTTGGTTTTTTCTGGAAACGATAATACACACAGCTAGATGGCGGGTTGAAGAAAACACTGTGCAAATAATGCCTACAAAGTCAACGTATACACTACTACAGCGGTGGATACGGATTACGTAAAATATATGAATGCTGCTTGAAAAAAAGTAACTCAAGTGGTTTTTCTAGAGACGATAATATTATCAATATTTAGACAAAATGTGAACAAGGTCACACAGCTCGATGGCGGGTTGAAGAAAACAGTGTGCAAATAATGCCTACAAGGTCAACGTATACACTACTACAGCGGTGGATACGGATTACGTAAAATATATGAATGCTGCTTGAAAAAAAGTAACTCAAGTGGTTTTTCTAGAGACGATAATATTATCAATATTTAGACAAAATGTGAACAAGCTCACACAGCTCGATGGCGGGTTGAAGAAAACAGTGTGTAAATAATGCCTACAAGGTCAACGTATACACTACTACAGCGGTGGATACGGATTACGTAAAATATATGAATGCTGCTTGAAAAAAAGTAACTCAAGTGGTTTTTCTAGAGACGATAATATTATCAATATTTAGACAAAATGTGAACAAGCTCACACAGCTCGATGGCGGGTTGAAGAAAACACTGTGCAAATAATGCCTACAAGGTCAACGTATACACTACTACAGCGGTGGATACGGATTACGTAAAATATATGAATGCTGCTTGAAAAAAAGTAACTCAAGTGGTTTTTCTAGAGACGATAATATTATCAATATTTAGACAAAATGTGAACAAGCTCACACAGCTCGATGGCGGGTTGAAGAAAACAGTGTGCAAATAATGCCTACAAGGTCAACGTATACACTACTACAGCGGTGGATACGGATTACGTAAAATATATGAATGCTGCTTGAAAAAAAGTAACTCAAGTGGTTTTTCTAGAGACGATAATATTATCAATATTTAGACAAAATGTGAACAAGCTCACACAGCTCGATGGCGGGTTGAAGAAAACAGTGTGCAAATAATGCCTACAAGGTCAACGTATACACTACTACAGCGGTGGATACGGATTACGTAAAATATATGAATGCTGCTTGAAAAAAAGTAACTCAAGTGGTTTTTCTAGAGACGATAATATTATCAATATTTAGACAAAATGTGAACAAGCTCACACAGCTCGATGGCGGGTTGAAGAAAACAGTGTGCAAATAATGCCTACAAGGTCAACGTATACACTACTACAGCGGTGGATACGGATTACGTAAAATATATGAATGCTGCTTGAAAAAAAGTAACTCAAGTGGTTTTTCTAGAGACGATAATATTATCAATATTTAGACAAAATGTGAACAAGCTCACACAGCTCGATGGCGGGTTGAAGAAAACACTGTGCAAATAATGCCTACAAGGCCAACGTATACACTACTACAGCGGTGGATACGGATTACGTAAAATATATGAATGCTGCTTGAAAAAAGTGACTCCGGTGTTTTTTCTGGAGACGGTAATATTATGGATATTTAGACAGAATGGGAACAAGGTCACACAGCTCGATGGCGGGTTGAAGAAAACAGTGTGCAAATAATGCCTACAAGGCCAACGTATACACTACTACAGCGGTGGATACGGATTACGTAAAATATATGAATGCTGCTTGAAAAAAGTGACTCCGGTGTTTTTTCTGGAGACGGTAATATTATGGATATTTAGACAGAATGGGAACAAGGTCACACAGCTCGATGGCGGGTTGAAGAAAACAGTGTGCAAATAATGCCTACAAGGCCAACGTATACACTACTACAGCGGTGGATACGGATTACGTAAAATATATGAATGCTGCTTGAAAAAAGTGACTCCGGTGTTTTTTCTGGAGACGGTAATATTATGGATATTTAGACAGAATGGGAACAAGGTCACACAGCTCGATGGCGGGTTGAAGAAAACAGTGTGCAAATAATGCCTACAAGGCCAACGTATACACTACTACAGCGGTGGATACGGATTACGTAAAATATATTATGGCTGCTTGAAAAAAGTGACTCCGGTGTTTTTTCTGGAGACGGTAATATTATGGATATTTAGACAGAATGTGAACAAGGTCACACAGCTCGATGGCGGGTTGAAGAAAACAGTGTGCAAATAATGCCTACAGGGCAAATAATGCCTAAAAGGTCAACTTATACACTACTACAGCGGTAGTAAAATAAAAAAAAGTAAAATAAAAAAAAAATGAATATTAAAAAAAAAAAATTAAAGTTGGTGCTGCTGAACTACTAGGAGCAGCAGATTAGCACACCAGTCCCACTCCCCAACACTGCTAGACTAATAGCACTGGGCTCTTATAGTAGTAGTAGTAGTAGTAGTAGTAAAACAACAAAAAAATAAATAAAAGCAGTCCTTACAAGGACTACTGTTATTGCAGCAGTCAGCAGATGAGATCAGAAGCAGGACAGCTGCCCACTGCAGCTACATACAGAGCACTGCAGTAGAAGGTAGATTACTAGCCAGCAAAGCTACCTAAGCTTAAATGTCCCTCAAACCCCTGCAGACTTCTGTCCCTCCAATAACAGAGCAGTATCAAAACGATTACTAGCCAGCAAACTTTCAACTGTCCCTGAAATCACTAACAGGCAGCAGCTCTCTCCCTACACTATCTCTTCAGCACACACAGGCAGAGTGAAAAAACGCTGCAGGGCTTCGGTTTTTATAGGGAAGGGGAGTGGTCCAGGGGAGAGCTTCCTGATTGGCTGCCATGTACCTGCTGGTCTGGGGTGAGAGGGCAAAAAAAAGCGCCAACAATGGCGAACCCAAAATGGCGAACGTCGCGCGACGTTCGCGAACTTCCGGCGAGCGCGAACACCCGATGTTCGCGCGAACAAGTTCGCCGGCGAACAGTTCGCGACATCTCTAAAGACTACCTTATCCTTGTGAAACACCATCCAAGGAACTTTCACTGAGAGCGCTTGTAGCTCAGATACTCTTCTAGCTGAACAAATCACCAGAAGAAAGACTAACTTGTATGCTAGAAATTTGTCTGAACATTCTGCTAAAGGCTCAAAGGTAACAGTTTTAGCACCAGATTGAGGTCCCACGGCAAGGTGGGATCTCTATACGGAGGCCTGATATGTAGCACTGCTTGAAAGAATTGTTTCACTTCAGGTTGGATAGCCCATTGGAACTGAAAAAGCACAGACAAGGCCGACGTCTGTGACCTTAGCGCTCCAATGCTAAGACCCCTGTTAAACCCTCCTTGAAGGAAACTAAGAAACTGTTGTATAGAACAATCTTTCCTAGAAATTTTGTTTTCTTTACATCAGGACTGAAATATTGACCAAGTTCTGTGGTAGACTTTAATCGTAGAAGGTTTCCTTGCTCTGATTAATGTCTTTATCACTTCCTCTGAAAAACCTCTGTCCCTCCAGAGTTGGGCCTCAAGTCCCATGCTGCTAAGCATAACATCTGCAGGTTGTGATGTTTGACTGGACCCTGCAACAGCAGATCTGGATGCATCGGTAGTCGTCATGGTGGTGAGGCTGACATGTTCACCAAGTCTGCGTACCACACTCACCGAGGCCAATTCGGCGCCACCAGGATTGCTTGAACTTGCTCTTGACGAACTTTCCTTATTACTCTTGCCAACAATGGGAATGGTGGAAAAAGATAAACCTTCGTGAACTTCCATTGAATGACTAAGACGTCTGTTGCCTCTGCCCTTGGATCATTTGTTCTCGAACAGTACTGTTGAAGTTTTTCGTTTCTGTGTGAGGCCATGAGATCTATCTCCAGCCTTCTGAACTTGTGAACTAGAAGCTGATACACCTCTGGATGGAGAGCCCATTCTGCCTGGTCAATTTCTGCTGAGATAATCGGCCTCCCAAATTTCCACTCCTGGAATGTATATTGCCGACAAGGTTGAGTTCTGAATCTGCCCACTGAAAAATTTTGGAGACCTCGTTCATCGCCACTTGACTCTTTGTGCCTCCTTGATGGTTGATATATGCCACTGCAGTGACTGGAATGTTCTGAGACAGATCTTTGTATCTCCTGTTCCAATGACACAGAAAATGCCTTTGAAGTGGCCTTAGATGAAACTAAGAGTATGGAATTGCCTCCAGAGTTGACACCATCAACCCTAACAACCTCAAGTAGTCTTCTGCTGTGGGCTGCACCATTCGCAGAAACCTTCTTCCATTCTTGTCCTGGAATTGAACTGCATCCCTAGGAACCTGACTGATTTGCTTGGAACCAGGTCGCTCTTCTTCAGCCACCCAAAGCGGTGAAGCGTACTGAGCATTTGACACGTCTGTTCTTCTGCTAGTTCTGCTGTAGGCGACATGATGAATATGTCATCAAGGTAAGGGGTTGCTTTTATTCCTTCCATTCTCAGGATAGCTATCACTGGTGCCAATATTTTTGTAAACACCTGAGGTGCCGTGGTCAACCCAAACGGTAGAGCCCTGAACTGGAAATAATCCTGTCCCACCACAAATCACAGGTATTTTTGATGATCCGGATGTATTGGTATATGCAAGTACACCTCCTGCAGGTCGATATTTGTCATAAAGTACTGTGGCTCCATGGCATGGATCACTGACTTTAGTGTTTCCATCTTGAACCTTTGCTTTTTTTAAATGAACGTTTAAGGGTTTGAGATTCAGAACAGGCCTGTAACTTCCTCCCCTCTTTACCACCAAAACAAAATTAAACAAATTTAAATAAAAACCTCTGAACTGGTGAGGAACTTCTACGATGACTTTTGCTTCCAGCATGTTTGAAATGCAGTTTAGCAAGGCTTTCTTTTTTATTGGATTGCGTGGTAGAGAAGAAGGTACAAAAGTTCTTTGGGGAGGAAGGGATTCGAAGGGAATCTTGTAACCACTACTTACTATGTCGAGCGCCCACTCATCATGAATGAGCTCTTCCCACACCGGATAGAAACTTAGAGGTCTTCCGCCAACTGCTTCGGTTCCACCCGGTGCTTGGTGACCTTCATGCATCTGAGGTTTTGGGCACGCTTGGCTTTCTAGCTTGCTTGTTCTGGCTGGGCCAAGTTGCTCTCTTATGTGCCACATAATTTGATGAACTGGTCTGGTTATATGAGTTACATCTGAATGGACGAAAAGACCTGGAAGATGACCCCCAAGATCGGTTGGACTGTCTTCAGTACTGATCCATACAGTTCTTCCTTCCTTGTGGTAGAAATGCACTTTTTCCACCTGTTACCTCAGGCCCAAAAATATGCTCCCCTGAATAAGGTAGTGAAACCAAACGACCTTTTGATGCATTGTCTCCTGACCAAAGCCCTCCTAGTGACCACCGCATTAGCCGATGACCTTGCTGCCAATCTTATGATTTCCATTGCCGTTTCACTTAAGAAATCAAAAGCTGTGGCCACTCGGTTGAGCTCGGCTGTAAGAAACGAGTCTTGTGAATAGTGCTGTAATAGTTCTTGCGTCCAAAACTTTGCCATACGTGCCAGACCAGATGCTGCTGTAGCCATTCTGAAAATGGCCGTTGCACTTGCAAAACTTCTTCTGAGTGCATTCTCCATTCGCTTGTCCATTGGATCTCTGAATGCCATGGCATCCTCAGTAGGAAGGGTTGTAAACTTATACAATCTAGAAACCGCTGAGTTGACCCTTGGTGTCTTATCCCACTTAGGTTTGTACTCCTCAGGGATAGGGTATTTAGTAAAGAAGTACTTGCTAATGTTCACTCTCTTTTGTGGATGATTCCATTCCGAATCAATAGTCTGTTTAATAGACAAACACTGGAAAACACTTATGTTTTTTTGACTGCAATCCTAGCACTCTATCCACCTTAGAAGCGGGCGCAGCTGTGTCTTTTATCGCTAAGGTTTGCAGCATATCTTTTAAAATACATCTCATCTGATCCTGCTGGACAAAGGCTGGCCCTTCCAATCCGAATCTGAATAATCTAATTCTGAAGATTCTTGACACTGATCTGAGCTTCCTGACAGAGACTGTACAGAACTGAGAGATGAAGAAGATGGAGACCTATGCCTCCTCTTGTGAATAGGACGCTGCTGAAGCAACTTTTGCACAGCTGATTTCAACCACTTAATAAGGTCAGCAAATTGTTGTTAAGAAGTTGAAGGAACCAAATGTGGAAACTCTTTCCCAATGAATGCCCTGTGGGTGACTGCTGGGCCAAGGGGCATGCTTCCTGAGTTAAAGCAGGCATTGGATCAGCCAACAAACAAGGAACTGCTTCTGGATCAGAGCTCCCTTTTGTGCTTGTTCCCCTTACCAAATTGGCCAATGGTGTTAGGCTGGCACCCTTCTTAGTGTGCTTGGTCCTAAGCCTGCCCTTCCTGGACTTTACCTCTGCCTGAGGCATGACCTTAATTAGCTCTAGTAAAGTGTCCGATATGTCCGGCATAAACATGATGTCTCACCCGGGACTAATGAAATTAGCAACCCAGCGTGTCTTCCGGCAAGCTAAACCATTCAAGGTGAACTGCCACAAGCACTTATTGAACAGCGTATTTCCCTGTACACCCCTTCACTTCCGTTTCCGAACCACGCAAGACTTGGGAGGAGCCAACTTCACTACGCACCCAGGCGCTGAAGTCGCTAATGGTGCACACAACCATGCTAGGAAGCAGCTTCGATCCGGCAAGCCCCTCTGCAATGCCACGTAAGTGAATAAGCAGCCTCTTCAGATCTTCACTAAACTGCGCCAACTCTAGAAACCTTATCTCATCACCACCTGCGTGAATTGCAGATTTCCAAAGTTGGCGCCGGCAATTCTTCCCCTCACCTCTGTAGGGGGAATTCGCTCATCCTTCGTGCCACCTGGGCCTTACTGACTGAGTACAAACTTACCCCACCTGGAGTATTACTTAGACTAAATGGCTCTAAGAACTCCCCACTTGGCAGAACTCAGTTGGCAAGGAGGGGGGAGTCCCTACCCAGTCCCCTAGGTAATGGACTCCGCACATTCCCTGGAAATAAAAACTAAAAAAGCTAACTACTCTAACTTATAAACGGGATTTACCCCTGATCCTACCTCCTAACAACAGGACAAAAGAAAAAAAACTGAAAAGACAAGGCCAGAGCCGGATAATTAAGGGAGAAGGTGGAGCTTAAATGCTTCAAGTTTTTTTCTTTTGTCCTGCCTCCGGAGATATCCAGGTTTAACCCAGACCTCTGCTCTGACAGCCAGGGCTTCCTTGGGAAAGACATAGCATACAGATAAAGACATAACATATGCGCGACATATAAACAAATGATAAGTTATACATGGACTCTTTTCCCTTTTAAAGGAAAGAGCATGCAGTTTTTAATATTTAAATTCAGGAAAGGGAGAAACTTTAATGTTAGATTTCTTAATGTTACAAAATGTCTAACATAGGAACATAGTGTACTTTAGTTTCTATCTCAAGCAATTATGTATAATCTCAAGGTGATGGGTGAATAAATACTATGTTTAAATCGTTTTAATTTAGCTTGCCTCAGATGCTTGCCATTTTAATATTCTCACTTCGAAGTTTCATAATCTGTATACAATTTCAATTGGTTGAAATTTAGAACATAATATAGTGGAGTCAAGATCTGCCGAAAGGCATCAATGTTCACTTTGTAAACAAACTGTAATATTAAAACATATATTTTTTTAGAATTGCTGTCCTGCAAAAGATCTTTCCCATCATTGCTGTTCTAAAAGAATGAGCTTGATTGAATCATTCATCACAACATTCAAAATCTTTTCAAAGACAGCTAATAGTTTTTTTTAAATTAAAAAGTCATGGAGGGCTAAGAAACTGGAGCTGTGTCCCATTTTCCATAATACATTACTTAAAAAAATAAACCTCTAGATAAGCCCTGAAGGCATCTAAGTACAGTATAACTCCAAAATTTTGCAAAAAAGTGGTTAATCATAGATTACACATAAGGAACCGTTTGGATCATTAACCATATAATCTATAGTAGATTAATAAATCCAGTGAATTAAGCATGCACGATTTCTATATTGGTAGAATTTCTATTATGTTTATTGGTGTTAGTTATGTGTTCCCTGTGATTCGAGGAAAAACTCAATAAAGTCGAGTGAAAATCTGAATCGTCTTTTTTCACAAAACGTCTGAATTTTGTGGATTTTTGCTAAATCCAGCGCAGACCACGGAAATTTTCAAATAGGTAAGGGATCTCTCCCATTGACTTATAAAGAACCTTGACAGGTCTGAGATAGCGTATTTCAAATTCAGATTTTTGCAGCCTCGGGGTATAATTAAATCTTGAAAGATTCTAGTTTTTTTTTTGCACTAAAAATTTGAATTTAATATTAAAAAACTCAAATCCAATAAGGATTAATTATATTTTAGTTTGGATCATGTAGGACAGTGGTCCCCAACCAGTAGCTCGTGAGCAACATGTTGCTCTCCAGCCCCTTGGATGTTGCTCCCAGTGGCCTCAAAGCAGGTACTAATTTTTGAGTTCCTAGCTTGGAGGCAAGTTTTGGTTGTATAAAAACCAGATGTACTGCCAAACAGAACCTCAATGTAGGGTGACAATCCACATAGGGGCTACTAAATGGCCAATCAGAGCCCTTATTTGGTACCCCAAGAACATTTTTCATGCTAGTGTTGCTCCCCAACTCCTTTTACTTCTGAATGTTGCTCACAGGTTCAAAAGGTTGGGGATCCCTGATGTAGGAGGTACTGTTTTATTATTACAGGGAATAAGAAAATCATTTTTAAAAATTATTATTTTGGAGAAAAAGGAGTCTGTGGGAGATTAACTTTCCTTAATACAGAGCATTCTTGATAATGGGTTTCCCAATAATGGATCCAATATGGATCCAATACCTGTAGAAGGTGGTTAATGCAAACCACTAATACAAATTGTATTAAAATGAAGGTATCTATTAAGCATAGATTATTTGAGTCCCATGCCGCACACCCCCTTCTCACATCCCGTGTGGGGCAATGTATACTTGAAGTTACAGTAAAGTCAGTTTCCTCTATATACTGGTGCTTTATCACATTCCATAATTGTATGCATCTGTAAATGTGATATCACCACAATACAGTCTTTTACTATGACAACTCTACCACTAAAAGGATTTTTACTTTGTTAGCTAGTAGATCAGAAGAAAAAGTCTGTACTTTTGTGCTCAAGTGTAAACAAAACCAGCATTCATCTATTAAAGGCTAACTACAGAGAAATAGTACAATGTGAGCTTTTAAGATACTGGTATCCTTTAATCAGGCAAACATCTTACTCATGCTTCTGAAATTACCAAACACATACAGAAATGAAAAAAAAAACTATACACACATATCATTATTAATATGCTGCAGCACAACAGTGCAAAATCAGTGTGTTCCAAGCATTAAAATAAAGTATAGGGCTATTTTTAATTAGAATTCCAATAAGGTCTACCATGGTAATGACACCATAATAACCATATATATATTTACATGCAATTAGAGGAATTATTTGATAACAAGCAAACATTTATACAGAATAAAACAAAATTAAGCCTGTGAACCATTGATTATAAAAGTCAATTTTTTTTATTAAGTTGACAAGATAAAAAATTGGTACATACTGACCCTCAAATTATCCACCTTACATGTTTCATACCCTCTGGTACTTAGTCATAGGTAAATTCACCTAAGACTAAGTACCGGAGGGTTTGAAATGCGTAAGGTGAATCATTTGAGGGTCAGTATGTACCATTTTTTTTATCTTGTCAACTTAGTAAAAAACTTTTGACTTTTATAATCAGTGGTTCACAGGCTTAATTTTTTTTAATCAATTTTTGAGAGAAATCCCTGGCCCATATTGCCCTGTGTGGACTGGCTATTTGGACTCCCCTACTTTGAGATAGATATATTTCTAAAAATGTATACAGCCCCTTTTGTGGTCCAACACTGAGTAGCAGTTCAATTGGCTCTACTGTGTGTAAATGTGATAGGGACCTATGGGTGTAAGCTGTACTGGGGAAAGGACTGATGTAAACAATACATAATCTCTGTAAAGCTCATCAGAACTGTTTTGGTGCTAAATAAGGTATAATAAAAATTAATGAAATAAATGGGTTAAGGAGCAAGATCGAATTGGCTGTTACAGGGCCACAGTTAGTGGGGTAAACTAATGGATTACTGTCAGGAGCCTAGGCAAAAAATGTTGGCCCAATGGAGGGACCTTTTTTGCTTAACAGGACCTGCAAAGAAGTGGTGTGCTAGTGGGCATCCACATACCACCCATACACTTTCCCTATTGTATGCTGGCGTCTTTATACAGTACAGTTCTTGATATAGCTCTTTAGGGTGTGTCTAAAAAACACCATATTGAAAACCTTTGCAATAATCATTTCCTGCGTATTACATGTATTCCACATAGGTGTCCCTGACTTGGAATCCCTTCATGCGTTTTGTTAATAAGCAATGAGGGCTGCAAGGAATCTTGAGGGCACGTGAATTGCCCCTATGATGCTGCCACTCTCTTCTGTCAGACTGTAGATTATACAGTGCATGGTACTTTAATGGTTAATTCAATATGAATTTATTGAATGGTGTGTATGAGAATGTTTCTCCATGAATTAAGAGAGCCATATGGCTTTTAGTGTATTATTCTGCATACAACCTAACCCCTTTTATTTTTAACATTCTGGAGCAAATGTAAAACTTAAATTGACTGTCCTAGTCAAGATATCAGACAATAAAAAAAAAAAAGGTTCCAAAATACACCAGTTTGAATTGGAGAAATTTATCTCACTGGAGACTTTTATCACCACTTACAATTACATTGATCTACTTGTTTTGGAGCTGAAATTTATTTGTAAACAAAACAAATACAGCATTTAGAGAGCTGCCCACTAAAATCAATTTTTTCAATTTAATGCATTTTCTATATAAATACCTTGATACTTAAAAAGGCAGATTCATTGTGCATTTATTATGTTTATTGCAATAAAATTACACAATAGTGTAGTATCTATTTTCATCAGAAGGCTTTATGCCAAAAGATTGGCCTAGTACTTATAACGAACATATAAAAGGAAACATGATATTAAAAAGCTGATCCCTGGAACTTTATGACATCTGAAATGATTTGTCTTTAGTTAAAATAATGCAGAGAGTGAGACACTCTAATGAACAAATAGTAAGCATAAAGGGGCTGATTTGCCAACTGGGAACTTATAAGTTGTCATTTGTAATTGTACTTGGGCAATTTTGTAAATCAGTCCTACAGAAGTACAGAATCGCTAAATTGCACCTGTTTATTTACTCAATAGGATCTTTGTTTCTTTTTTTTTCTGGTGGACAAAAATAAATTGCTGACAAATGCACAGGTGTCGTTTAGGACCTTCAGTAGGGAATCGCTACCACTGTGGTTTTATATTGAGCCAGAACATGGTTTGCATCAGATTACTACTTGAACTGGCAATACCAGTTAGCTCTCAGTTTACAGAAAATAGTTTACAGATATAGTATATTCAAACAAACAGGACATTTAGGCACATTGGCATAACATTTGTCCAGAAGCTAAGATACATATATTGAATACTGAATAATCCACATGAAATTTTACACCTGAATCTGTCAAACTAAATTGTACTAAGAGTACTGTAGTATAAATATACCGGCTTTTACTCTAAATTCAGTAAACCTGGTAGTGTCTGTGTTATACAGTGAGACTGTATGTACAATTCCTTGATAAGTATTCAGGCTCATTTTTTTCTTTTATTAATAAATCCTCTCTGTGATATTTTTATTTCAAAGCAATAAAACTCAAAATTCCATTACATAGTTTTGTGTTAGAAAAAAAAAAAACTTCCCCATGGGAAGCTCTACTTTTACACAAGTAAACAATTTGCCTCCACCCAGTGAATGATAAAATAACTGCCATATTTTCTATATAAAAATCAAAAAAAAATTTAAAGGGTTATTATTCATGTTTTATTTCTAGAAAGTGACTAACAAACATTCCAAAGGCCTAATATAAATAGACATGTTTGCAGAATGGTACAAAACAATAGCAATTATCAGGAAGTAGAAGCTACATCCAAAGACACAACTGAGTTAGGCTGCAATAACAGTGAACTGTTGGGAAATACATTTCTGTGTTGTGAGTAAAAACTTGACAATTTGCACCTGAGATCACATCACACTTTTAATGGTTCACTTGTTGTCTTACAGTAAATAAGCCCTGTCTTCTTATTAGAAGACAACTATAAGCACACTAAGGTAGATACTGATTGGATCGATAGCCAGTGAAATAATGAATTAGGTGCATTATAACAAGTCACAATCTAGTCCTATAACTTCTGAGGTGAAGGCTTGCAACCTAGTAAATGTCAATTTTCTAACAATTATTTCAGCCTAAAATAAGAACTACAAGGAAGACTATTAGTGAGCCTGGGCCTTATTCACTGTGAAACTATACAGGAGGGGTTCTCCTTGTGGTGTTCATCTTAAATGACCAGTTAGGACAATACGCTGATTGTAGATAGCATTAAACACAATTTCTAAATTTTTGAATGTTAGCTTATTCGAATGTATTTTTCTTTAATAGCATACACACTCTATACATATATGTGATGTTTGCTTAGTCTGAACTAATTCAATTTTTTTGGATTAAAGGTTGTTGGTTTCTTTCTATAACATAACATGAACATCTCCTCTTTTTAATACATATGTATTTCTAATTATTAATGTACCATCTAGTTATAGTTTCATTGATGCATTGTCATAAGCTTCTGCAGGTGATGATTTCACGTTTGTTCTCAAAAATGTTCCTACTGTTGACCCATTGCATACTCTATAATGAAATCTTGTTAAGTGATTGTTGAAGTAAATGAAGCAGAGCTGTGCAACTGGAGGTGTGCAGGCTGCACCTAAGTATCTTTTTGGACTAAGTCATAGAATTATTTTACATGATTTTTAATACAGGTATGGGATCTGTTATCTAGGACCTGGGGTTTTCCAGATAATGCATTTTTTGGTCATTTAGATCACCATATCTTATGTCTGTTAAAAATCATCTCAACATTGAATAAACCTAATAGTGTTGCTTTACCACCAATATGAATTAATTCAGCTTAGTTACCATCACGTCAAGCTATTGTTTTATTAATACAGAGAAAAATCGCACTAATGTGCAATGCCTTGACTTATCTGCATCTTGTTTCAAGCAGCTGTTTTTTTTTTACTATATGAGTGATATGTAGAGGAAAAGGAGATATACACTTATTGATACAGGCTCTGCCTGGAGAGAGTTGACTAATTAAAATTAATTTATACATCTGCTTGCTGCTTAATTCACACTGCCAATATGTAACTGTGTGTAATTAACACTGGCAGAGCCACTTGCAAACAGATGATGTCAAGAGAAAAAGTACACTGGGGGGCACATTTACTATGGGTCGAATATTGAAGGTTAATTAACCCTCAATATTCAACCATCAAAGTAAAATCCTTCAACTTCGAATATCGAAGTCGAAGGATTTACCGCATTTACTTCGATTGAATGATCAAAGGAAAAAACGTTTGATCTAAGGATTAAATCCTTTGAATCGAACGATTTGAAGGATTTTAATCCATCGATCAAACAATTTTCCTTCGATCAGAAATTGCATAGAAAGCTTATGGGGAACGTCCCCATAGGCTAACATTGGTGCTCGGTAGGTTTTAGGTGGCGAAGTAGGTAGTCGAAGTTTTTTTTAAAGAGACAGTACTTCAACTATCGAATGGTTGAATAGTCGAATGATTTTTAGTAAAAGTCGATTCGAAGTCGTAGTTGAAAGTTGAAGTAGCCAATTTGATGGTCGAAGTAGCCAAAAAAAAAAACTTTGAATTTCGAAGTTTTTTTCATTCTAATCCTTAGCTCGAGCTTAGTAAATGTGCCCCTGGGTCGTTGCCAGAAGCACACTAGGAGCAAAGACAGGCTTCAGTTCCCTATCAGGTCAGAATAGCTGCCGATTGCTTCCTATCCGATTGCCGATTGCTTCCTATCCTACAGTGCAGTATGCTAAGTGCCGCCGGCTCTCCCGCACAGCCTTACAGTATTATTGTATAATACACTGGCACGTTGTTGTTTTTCACACACTATCTCTTTTAAAGCCAGGGTCGCTCCTGCCACGAGGTAAGGCATGTAGGGGCCAGTTACCAGAGGTGGCAAAAAGCTGCCTCCGGTAACTTTAAGAGCCGAATTGCCATTTTTCAACACGGAAATTTGACTCTGCTAGTGTAGAATGCGCAATAGCGCTCACTACACTGGCTATGCGGCCCCTCCTGGATAGAGATGTCGCGAACTGTTCGCCGGCGAACTTGTTCGCGCGAACATCGGGTGTTCGCGCTCGCCGGAAGTTCGCGAACGTCGCGCGACGTTCGCCATTTTGGGTTCGCCATTGTTGGCGCTTTTTTTTGCCCTCTCACCCCAGACCAGCAGGTACATGGCAGCCAATCAGGAAGCTCTCCCCTGGACCACTCCCCTTCCCTATAAAAACCGAAGCCCTGCAGCGTTTTTTCACTCTGCCTGTGTGTGCTGAAGAGATAGTGTAGGGAGAGAGCTGCTGCCTGTTAGTGATTTCAGGGACAGTTGAAAGTTTGCTGGCTAGTAATCGTTTTGATACTGCTCTGTTATTGGAGGGACAGAAGTCTGCAGGGGTTTGAGGGACATTTAAGCTTAGGTAGCTTTGCTGGCTAGTAATCTACCTTCTACTGCAGTGCTCTGTATGTAGCTGCAGTGGGCAGCTGTCCTGCTTCTGATCTCATCTGCTGACTGCTGCAATAACAGTAGTCCTTGTAAGGACTGCTTTTATTTATTTTTTTGTTGTTTTACTACTACTACTACTACTACTACTATAAGAGCCCAGTGCTATTAGTCTAGCAGTGTTGGGGAGTGGGACTGGTGTGCTAATCTGCTGCTCCTAGTAGTTCAGCAGCACCAACTTTAATTTTTTTTTTTAATATTCATTTTTTTTTTATTTTACTTTTTTTTATTTTACTACCGCTGTAGTAGTGTATAAGTTGACCTTTTAGGCATTATTTGCCCTGTAGGCATTATTTGCACACTGTTTTCTTCAACCCGCCATCGAGCTGTGTGACCTTGTTCACATTCTGTCTAAATATCCATAATATTACCGTCTCCAGAAAAAACACCGGAGTCACTTTTTTCAAGCAGCCATAATATATTTTACGTAATCCGTATCCACCGCTGTAGTAGTGTATACGTTGGCCTTGTAGGCATTATTTGCACACTGTTTTCTTCAACCCGCCATCGAGCTGTGTGACCTTGTTCCCATTCTGTCTAAATATCCATAATATTACCGTCTCCAGAAAAAACACCGGAGTCACTTTTTTCAAGCAGCATTCATATATTTTACGTAATCCGTATCCACCGCTGTAGTAGTGTATACGTTGGCCTTGTAGGCATTATTTGCACACTGTTTTCTTCAACCCGCCATCGAGCTGTGTGACCTTGTTCCCATTCTGTCTAAATATCCATAATATTACCGTCTCCAGAAAAAACACCGGAGTCACTTTTTTCAAGCAGCATTCATATATTTTACGTAATCCGTATCCACCGCTGTAGTAGTGTATACGTTGGCCTTGTAGGCATTATTTGCACACTGTTTTCTTCAACCCGCCATCGAGCTGTGTGACCTTGTTCCCATTCTGTCTAAATATCCATAATATTACCGTCTCCAGAAAAAACACCGGAGTCACTTTTTTCAAGCAGCATTCATATATTTTACGTAATCCGTATCCACCGCTGTAGTAGTGTATACGTTGGCCTTGTAGGCATTATTTGCACAGTGTTTTCTTCAACCCGCCATCGAGCTGTGTGAGCTTGTTCACATTTTGTCTAAATATTGATAATATTATCGTCTCTAGAAAAACCACTTGAGTTACTTTTTTTCAAGCAGCATTCATATATTTTACGTAATCCGTATCCACCGCTGTAGTAGTGTATACGTTGACCTTGTAGGCATTATTTGCACACTGTTTTCTTCAACCCGCCATCGAGCTGTGTGAGCTTGTTCACATTTTGTCTAAATATTGATAATATTATCGTCTCTAGAAAAACCACTTGAGTTACTTTTTTTCAAGCAGCATTCATATATTTTACGTAATCCGTATCCACCGCTGTAGTAGTGTATACGTTGACCTTGTAGGCATTATTTGCACACTGTTTTCTTCAACCCGCCATCGAGCTGTGTGAGCTTGTTCACATTTTGTCTAAATATTGATAATATTATCGTCTCTAGAAAAACCACTTGAGTTACTTTTTTTCAAGCAGCATTCATATATTTTACGTAATCCGTATCCACCGCTGTAGTAGTGTATACGTTGACCTTGTAGGCATTATTTGCACACTGTTTTCTTCAACCCGCCATCGAGCTGTGTGAGCTTGTTCACATTTTGTCTAAATATTGATAATATTATCGTCTCTAGAAAAACCACTTGAGTTACTTTTTTTCAAGCAGCATTCATATATTTTACGTAATCCGTATCCACCGCTGTAGTAGTGTATACGTTGACCTTGTAGGCATTATTTGCACAGTGTTTTCTTCAACCCGCCATCGAGCTGTGTGAGCTTGTTCACATTTTGTCTAAATATTGATAATATTATCGTCTCTAGAAAAACCACTTGAGTTACTTTTTTTCAAGCAGCATTCATATATTTTACGTAATCCGTATCCACCGCTGTAGTAGTGTATACGTTGACCTTGTAGGCATTATTTACACACTGTTTTCTTCAACCCGCCATCGAGCTGTGTGAGCTTGTTCACATTTTGTCTAAATATTGATAATATTATCGTCTCTAGAAAAACCACTTGAGTTACTTTTTTTCAAGCAGCATTCATATATTTTACGTAATCCGTATCCACCGCTGTAGTAGTGTATACGTTGACCTTGTAGGCATTATTTGCACACTGTTTTCTTCAACCCGCCATCGAGCTGTGTGACCTTGTTCACATTTTGTCTAAATATTGATAATATTATCGTCTCTAGAAAAACCACTTGAGTTACTTTTTTTCAAGCAGCATTCATATATTTTACGTAATCCGTATCCACCGCTGTAGTAGTGTATACGTTGACTTTGTAGGCATTATTTGCACAGTGTTTTCTTCAACCCGCCATCTAGCTGTGTGTATTATCGTTTCCAGAAAAACCAACTGAGTTTTTGTTGTTGTTGTTGTTTTTTAAAAATAATGCCAGGCAAAGGCAGGCCGCCACGCAGAGGCCGTGCTAGGGGCCGTGCTGCTATGCAATCCTGTGGCCCTAGCAAATTTCCCAGTTTTAAAAAGCCAATGACCCTGAACTCCCAAAATGCTGAAGAGGTAGTTGACTGGCTTACACAGCACACCCCATCCTCTACCGTTTCTAACTTTACCACAACATCCTCCTCATCCTCCACTGCTATGGCCACCCCACGTAACACTTCCTCCACCACCGGTGCCCCTTCTTCACTGGGGTCAGAGGAGTTATTTTCCAATGAGTTTCTTGAACTGAGTAATGCGCAACCATTATTGCCAGAAGAAGATGAAGGAGATGAGGACCTTACACCAGATTTAATTCTGGCAGAGAACACGATAGAGATGGACATAATGAGTGATGAGGAGGAGGTCCCCGCTGCTGCTTCCTTCTGTGATGTGTCAGAAGAAATTGATGCATCTGAGGAGAATGATGATGAGGAGATTGATGTTTTGTGGGTGCCTAGTAGAAGAGAGCAAGAGGAGGGTAGTTCAGATGGAGAGACGGAGAGTCAGAGAGGCAGTAGGAGAATAAGACTTAGAAGAAGCAGGGAGGACAGCCCGCAGGGATCAGCAGGGCAACAACATGTATCGGCACCTGTGTTCAGCCGGCCAACGCACCCGCCATTGCCGCCAATACCGCCAACTCCGCCAACTTCTACTGTTACCGCCAGATCGCACACTTCCAAAAAGTCAGCAGTGTGGGATTTTTTTAATGTGTGTGCCTCTGACAAAAGCATTGTAATTTGCAATGAGTGCAGTCAGAAACTGAGCCTTGGTAAGCCCAACAGCCACATAGGTACAACTTCTATGCGAAGGCACATGAGCGGCAAGCACAAAGCACTTTGGGAGCAACACCTCAAAGGCAACAGGCAAACTAAAAGCCACACTCCTTCTGGTCCAGCATCTTACTGCTCTACCTCTGCTCTCCTTGACCCGTCTGAACCACCCTCCACTCCGCCTTCCACCTTGACCACCTGTTCCCATTCCCAGTCATCTG
Source organism: Xenopus laevis (assembly GCF_017654675.1). Classification (NCBI taxonomy): domain Eukaryota; kingdom Metazoa; phylum Chordata; class Amphibia; order Anura; family Pipidae; genus Xenopus; species Xenopus laevis. The sequence goes on along the minus strand of NC_054375.1, from coordinate 80,040,196 downwards.
CCACCAGCCAAGTTTCTGTGAAGGCCATGTTTGAGCGTAAGAAGCCAATGTCTGACTGTCACCCCCTTGCCCGGCGTCTGACAGCTGGCTTGTCTGCACTCTTAGCCCGCCAGCTTTTACCATACCAGCTGGTGGACTCTGAGGCCTTCCGCAAATTTGTAGCAATTGGGACACCGCAGTGGAAGGTACCCAGCCGCAATTTTTTTTCTAAAAAGGGAATACCACACCTGTACCAACATGTGCAGAGCCAAGTTACCGCATCTCTGTCACTTAGTGTTGGGCCAAAGGTCCATATGACTACTGACGCATGGTCCTCCAAGCATGGTCAGGGCAGGTATGTCACCTACACTGCCCACTGGGTGAACTTGGTAATGGCTGGGAAGCAGGGAATGGGTAGCTCAACAACAACAGTGGAGTTGGTGTCACCGCCACGGATTGCACGCGGTTCTGCCACCACCTCTACTCCTCCATCGCTCTCTACCTCGTCTTCTTCTTCTTCTTACTCTGCTGCTGGGTCCTCCTTCTCCTCCTCCACACCTGTGCACCCCCAGCTCCCCCTAGGCTATTCGACGTGCCAGGTACGCCGTTGTCACGCTGTCTTGGGGATGACGTGCCTGGAAAGCAAAAACCATACCGGATCTGTACTCCTGTCATCTCTGCAGTCACAGGCCGATCGGTGGCTGACCCCACACCAACTGCAGATCGGAAAAGTGGTGTGTGACAATGGAAGCAATCTGTTGGCAGCGTTGAGACTAGGCAATTTAACACATGTGCCCTGCATGGCACATGTGTTAAATTTAATAGTCCAACGTTTTGTCTCCAAGTACCCAGGATTCCAGGACGTTCTCACCCAGTCCAGAAAGGTGTCGGCCCATTTCAGACGTTCCTACACAGCCATGGCACGCCTTGCTGACATTCAGCAGCGCTACAACATGCCAGTCAGGCGTTTGATTTCTGACAGCCAGACTCGCTGGAATTCAACGCTCCTTATGTTGGAACGTCTGCTGCAACAACAAAGGGCCGTCAACGAGTACCTTTTTGAACTGGGTGGTAGGACTGGATCTGCACAGCTGGGGATTTTTTTCCCCCGTTACTGGGTGCTTATGCGCGATGCCTGCAGGCTCATGCGACCTTTTGAAGAGGTGACAAATATGGTCAGTCGCACCGAAGGCACCATCAGCGACCTAATACCCTTCGCTTTCTTCCTGGAGCGTGCCGTGCGACGAGTGACAGATGAGGCTGTAGACCAGCGTGACGAGGAGCTGGAAGCGCACGATTTCTGGTCGGAATCACCAGAACGAACCCAGGCACCTGCTGCAACGCAGGGAGAGGTGCCAGAAGTGGAGTCAGAGGAGGAAGGTGGCTTTGTGGAGGAGGAGGAGGAGGACCAACAGGAGCAGGCTTCCCAGGGGGCTAGTGGTGACCTTTTGGGGACCCCTGGTCTTGTACGTGGCTGGGGGGAGGAGACCGTGGATGATGCAGTCCTTGATAATGAGGAAGCGGAGATGGATAGCTCTGCATCCAACCTTGTGAGAATGGGGTCTTTCATGCTGTCATGCCTGTTGAAGGACCCCCGTATCAAGAGGCTTAAGGAGAAGGACCTGTACTGGGTCGCAACGCTACTAGACCCTCGGTACAAGCATAAAGTGTCAGAAATGTTACCAACATACCACAAGTCCGAAAAGATGCGGCATTTACAAACCAGCCTGCAAAACATGTTGTACAATGCTTTTAAGGGTGATGTCACTTCAGGAACTCATCAACATTCCAGGGGCAGAGGTGCCAGTAATCCTGCCACGAGCACACCTGCAAGGACAAAGCCCTTTGGCCAGTCTGTAACGTCAGACATGCAAATGTTTTTCTGTCCAAGGCAGCGCCACAACCCTTCTGGATCCACCCTCAAAGAACGCCTCGACCGGCAGGTAGCGGACTACCTGGCATTAACTGCAGATATCGACACTCTGAGGAGCGATGAACCCCTGGACTACTGGGTGCGCAGGCTTGATCTGTGGCCAGAGCTGTCACAATTTGCCATGAACCTCTTGTCTTGCCCAGCCTCAAGTGTGCTCTCAGAAAGGACCTTCAGTGCAGCAGGAGGGATTGTAACTGAGAAGAGAACTCGCCTAGGTCACAAAAGTGTCGATTACCTGACCTTTATTAAAATGAATGAGGGGTGGATCTCGGAGGGTTACTGCACGCCGGAAGACTTGTTCTGACTTCTATGCAGCTGTCCTTCTCTTCAAGCCTCATGACTCCACACACAGCTGTCCTTTAGCGTCCTCCTCCTCCCTCCGCCACCGTTACAAACTAGGGTGCAAACCCTACTGGTTTAATTTTTTCTGGCCTCTGTGCTTCAGTGGCTGCAACCAAAAAAACTGGGCAAACAATGTCTACAAGGTCAACGTATGGCAAAAAATGACTATTTTCAGCATTTATATGGCATATTTTTCTGGCAACTGTGCTTCAGTGGCTGCGTCCAAAAAAATGCATATTTTCTGCATTTATATGGCATAATTTTTCTGGCAACTGTGCTTCAGTGGCTGCGACCAAAAAAATGCATATTTTCTGCATTTATATGGCATAATTTTTCTGGCCTCTGTGCTTCAGTGGCTGCAACCAAAAAAATTTATATTTTCAGCATTTATATGGCATAATTTTTCTGGCCTCTGTGCTTCAGTGGCTGCAACCAAAAAAATTTATATTTTCAGCATTTATATGGCATAATTTTTCTGGCAACTGTGCTTCAGTGGCTGCGACCAAAAAAATTACTATTTTCAGCATTTATATGGCATATTTTTTCTGGCCTCTGTGCTTCAGTGGCTGCGGCCAAAAAAACTGGGCAAACAATGCCTACAAGGTCAACGACGTTGACCTTGTAGGCATTGTTTGCCCAGTTTTTTTGGCCGCAGCCACTGAAGCACAGAGGCCAGAAAAAATATGCCATATAAATGCTGAAAATAGTAATTTTTTGCCATACGTTGACTCAACGTATATGGCAAAAAATGACTATTTTCAGCATTTATATGGCATATTTTTTCTGGCAACTGTGCTTCAGTGGCTGCGACCAAAAAAATGCATATTTTCTGCATTTATATGGCATAATTTTTCTGGCCTCTGTGCTTCAGTGGCTGCAACCAAAAAAATTTATATTTTCAGCATTTATATGGCATAATTATTCTGGCAACTGTGCTTCAGTGGCTGCGACCAAAAAAATGCATATTTTCTGCATTTATATGGCATAATTTTTCTGGCCTCTGTGCTTCAGTGGCTGCAACCAAAAAAATTTATATTTTCAGCATTTATATGGCATAATTTTTCTGGCAACTGTGCTTCAGTGGCTGCGTCCAAAAAAACTGGGCAAACAATGTCTACAAGGTCAACGTATGGCGAAAAATTACTATTTTCAGCATTTATATGGCATATTTTTTCTGGCAACTGTGCTTCAGTGGCTGCGTCCAAAAAAAACTGGGCAAACAATGCCTACAAGGTCAACGTATGGCAGTTGTTTAAAGAGAACAGTAGATTACTAGCCAGCAAAGCTACCTAAGCTAAAATGTCCCTCAAATCCCTGCAGACTTCTGTCCCTCCAATACAGAGCAGTATCAAGCAGATTACTAGCCAGCAAGCTTACTATCATCTGTCCCTGAAATCACTAACAGCTCTCCCCCTACACTATCTCTTCCAAGCACACACAGGCAGATTTTTCAGATACATTTTTGCCCTTGATCCCCCTCTGGCATGCCACTGTCCAGGTCGTTGCACCCTTTAAACAACTTTAAAATCATTTTTCTGGCCAGAAATGTCTTTTCTAGATGTTAAAGTTCGCCTTCCCATTGAAGTCTATGGGGTTCGCGAACCGTTCGCGAACCGCTCGCATTTTTGCGCAAGTTCGCGAATATGTTCGCGAACTTTTTTTCCGACGTTCGCTACATCCCTACTCCTGGACCCGCTCCGATGCTTAAAGTTAAAAGCCCGGAGTGGGAGGGGGGATTGCATCGGGGCTGCTGCCTCAGGCTCATAAGTAGTGATTGGCAAATAAATTCACCTGGCGAATTTGTGGCAAATTTTCACGTTTTGCCGCTGGCAAATAAATTTGCAGTCTCCTGCAAAAATTTGCTGCTGGCGTTAAAAAAATTCTGGACGCCCACTGACTTTTACGCCAGCGTAAAAATTGCTGCAATCTACTTTTTCGTAAATTTTTCGATTTTCACGATTTTTTTTGTGAAACTTTCAGATTTTCATGATTTTTTCGTGATTTTTTTGCCATTTTGTGAATTTTGTTGGAAATTCGCGATTTTTCGGCAAAACAGGAGAAATTCGTCCATCACTACTCATATGCTAATCAACAACTGTAAGGACTGTTGAGTGATTATGGACAGAGCACATTTATGTTACCTGGAGCATAAATGACCAAAGCTTTGCTCCAGCTGTTATTGGTTTTCAACTGTCCTACACAGCCTCTGTGTGTGTGAATTCTAAGAACTGTAATTAAAACACAGGATTGTATTGGCAACACCTTATGACCAGCCCTTTAGGAATTGTTTTATCTGTACTTACATTTATAAGACTCTTTCAGCATAGTGTCAGGGAAATCATAATGTTGTGCTAAATGCAGAATGGAAGAACATAATACAGGATTAAATGTTTTGCTGGTTGGAAGCCTATAAATGACAGTCTAGTATTTTCACAGAATGCAGTGCTGTAATCAGAAAATGGGGTTCACTGTATGGTCTCAAATCTTAGTGTGTAATTCTATGCACCAGCTGTCCATATTTTCAAGTGAATGGCAGTCTGAGTCAAGTGATTTACAGGTGTAAAGTGAAACTCAGGAGAAATGGAGGTGGAGTTGACAAGGAAAGAATGTTGAAAGGGTTACACTGTGATTGGTGGCAGTATATAGAGGACAATTGTTCTCTGAAAAATAAAATCAATTTTATTTTTCCTTATGCCACTATAAATGATTAAGGTTATATAACACTGAGCTGCATTATTTATTATTTATCTCTCTCTCTCTCTCTCTCTCTGTCTGTAAAATTGCATATTATGGAGCATTGTCAGTCTTTTAATTCCCTCTAACCACTCTCCTCCAGTCCAGATACAGTCTGACTAATGCTCATATCTATAAAGCATAACAATACAATATGTCTAATCTAACTAGGTAATGGAACAATGCTCTAAAATCCCCCCCATTCAATGACTCAGTCAGAAGCCTGTCTAAAGGCCTTTCTGCTCCCGTGGGCCCAAATCCCTACTCCAATGATCTGAACAAAACCCCAGCTGGAAAGAATTTAAAAATCTATATTAAAATTAACATTTAACCTATAACATATCACAAAAGTAAAGGTATACTGATTTTAGTCCAAAAGCAAGAGTAGGCATGTAACTTTTCAGCTGAAAAGGGAGCTTATAATACTGTTTTTTTAGCATTTAAGAGAGAGCACAGCTAACCATCAGTGTCTGCTTTCTCATCAGGGTGAAAAAAACATATATAATACTTTACTTACTGCAAATACAGCCAATATGCAAATGCAAAATATGCACAAATATTTCCATCAAACACCTTGCTAGCTGAACAGTAAGGGGCCCATGTAAGATTGCTTGTGCTTTTTGGCATAAGCCATTGTTAATTGAACCCTGCGTAAGTTTGCTAATTATGTGGGCTTTTGTGCCAAAAAAAACTGTCTTTGTAAAGTTTGCAGAAAGGGCTTTTGTAATGAACAAAAACTTGGAGGCATGGCCCAACCTAGTAGCAAGTGGCCCGAGAGGGGGACGCAATGGAGAAGGGACTGATAATGCAGGGGCCCTCAGAAGATTTTTTTTGTAATGAAGCCAAAAAACACAATTTGAATTTTAATAAAATTAGCTGCTACAAGATCCCATTTATGGTAAGTGATTACTGTTAGCAGTCATCACTTACAGAGTGAACTACTGAAGTAATATTACTGTCAACCAGAAATAACTTGACTTGGCTGGAAACAATTAGATGTCATAGAGGCACACATATGCAATAAATATGCACAAGATAAATACACATAATTGAGAATAAATTTAATTTAGACATTAACAAGGTTAAAAATGATGTACCCACAATCAACACAAGGTTGATTCCCATTTAGACCTCTTTAAATTCATTTATTTTAGTAGGTGAAACTGTAAAAAAATATATATATACCTTACTATATATATCCTGTTAGAATACAATCAATAATTTTTAAAATCCAGACAGCAGTGCCACTTGGTAGTCTAGGACTAGTGTCAAAAGGTTTTTGACAAAGAGTTAAAATAATCCACTTAGACATTATTGTCTATTTGTGCTGGATGGTAGATGTACTTCTAGAAACAGCTACAGAAAAATTAAGTTAAGATCTAATATCAGAGAAAAGAAAAATGTTATGGGTTACCATGAACTGAATCTTTGCCAGCTAAAGATCTTTCTTCTTTGTTCAACAAGTAATTTTTTAGAACAAATTACATTGCTGCATTATTGTCCTCTCAGTTTTATTCTGTAATCTAGTTACTTGGACTGACCCAGAGAAGTTCAGAACACAAGAACTTTGTTCTGCTTCTTATTTATCATATCACAATGATATGCCTCATTAAGTGAGTGAATAATTAAAGTATTTTGGAGGGAAAAAAACATAATGGTACTTCACAAATTGTAAATTATGTATACAAAAGAGCAGTTAATAAAACAACTCAAAATAAACTGGTGTTAAAGTCTGTAAACTGATTAATTGCACTGCCCTATATGCATTTTTTGTAGGTTTGAATGAATTTTGGATAGATCAGTCACACTTGCACTATAACGTATTATTATTTTAATTACCTTTGGGGGTTTGCACTTTGTATTGCTTTAGAAGCACAACTGTTCTTCATTTATACTAATAAATATTTTATAACTTAACATTGCATTTTAGCTTTTCTGTTGCAAAGTGAAATCTTACTGAATACAAAAAATGATTAATGTACTACAATGTAACTAATATACACACTGGCATAAAAAGCAGCATTGCATAACTCACAGCTTAATGTAAAGCTTTTACTGCCTTTAAATGAAGGGCTTGTTGCAGCACAAGGCAATATTTGGTGGCCATTCAATAAGGAAACAATGGTTTCACTTTCTTTTCAAGCAAAATAATTAGTTTTAGAGGTTTGTGAGTTTTTTATACCAAGAATGAACTCAAAATCAAATGTTTTCTGATTTAAGAAAAAACTCAAATAGGAAAAACTGAAATCAGTGAATTTAGAGTGAAAACCCCGAAAACCTGAATTAATCAAGTTTTTAGCAAAAAAATAAATAACTTGAATCGCTCAAATTAATCAAGTGAAACTCATTGAAAAAAACAAACATCATGAAGGCTACAAACATCTTCAAATGGTTGAAGGGACCTGACACTGACTTTTACATGATCTTGACAGGTTTTAGCTGGAGTATTTTCAGATTCAAGCTATTTCTGGGTTCAGGGTATAGTAAATCTAGAAAAATTCAAAGATTTTTTCCCCCTGAAAATTTAAGTTTTGACTGAAAAATACCCTCAAAAACTCGAATTTTTAGGATAAAAATCGAATTGACCATTGATAACACCCTTAATCTCAACTTCTAATTTGCCTTGTGAATTAATGATTCAGAGTTATGTTGGTGCTCAGCACTGCTGAGTTCTAACAGCCCATAGAACAGAAGTGTCTGCTCAGTGCAAGTCAAGCACATTCTGACATTCATATCAGTGCATTAGTTTCAATGCTTTCCAGTAAGGAAAATTATTAGCAAACTTGCAACTAAATACGTGCAGTTTCTGTATATCTGCAGACTTTTTAACAGTTACCAGAGGTCCAAGCCTCTTTGCAGATTTACATTATACCCAATGTTCAATATGAGTTTAGTGAATAGGGCTCATGCTGAACCTATTTTTACCTACTGGTTTAATCAGTAAAAATATGTTTATTTTCTTCAGCTAAACAGGAGCATTGAAGCAACTTTAGGTTTAATTATTTGTGACGTAGATAATTATTTTACCAATGCACAAATAATCCACTGCATGATGCTGCCAAATAGTCACGTCACAACAATGTTTTTTTTTACAGGTAATTTACCATTGACGCATTGAGTAACTATCGATGCCCCGAATCCACTATTTTGGATTCGGCCAAATCGCTGAATCCTTTATGGAAGATTCTAGTGAATCCTAATTTCATCCCAGTATCATGGTTTGGGCCTACTTTGCTGCTTTTGACAAGGATGATTCATTGATAAAGCAGAACACAGGGGTGCTTCGCCAATGAGGCGTTTTGAGGCTGTCGCCTCAGGCGGCAGCACCCCACTAGGTCCCAGGGGCAGCAAAAATGCCGCTCCGGGTACTTTAAGAGCGAATTTCCGGGGGAAGGGGGGCAGCAGCAACTGCTGCTTCCTCAGGCGGCGGAGGGGCCAGGATCGCCCCTGGCAGAACAATCAATATTTTGATATTATTTCTATAGAAATGTGTGGAAAGGACTAAACTGGGCAGTTCATCTAACATCTATTGATTGAGTCAAAGCTGTTCTATAAGGAGGAATGAGCTAAAATTCTTCAGAGCCCACATGCAGGACTGCTCAACAGTTATCAGTTACATTTGTTTGCAGTTAGTGCTGCCCAAAGTGAGCACACCATACAGTAAATACAGTAAAGGAATAAGCATTTGTTTTTGCCTCCTTTTGGCGACCTGCAATTTTTTTGCACATCGTGGATGACCAGTTATTTCACCTGGGGGGCATAAAAAAAATGTTGTGGTGGTGGGGGGGATGCACCGGAATTTTCACCACTGGTTCTCATTATCTAGTTTTAGGACTGAGTGAAAAACAAATCACATTTTAGGTCTATTCTAAAAATAGTAAATTCAAAATGGTGTACAAAATTTCTCCAGCTAGTGATACTGCTGACACTTGGTCACGTGCCTGGTGCCATGAAAAGAGACATGTCACTAAATTATATTGGGAAGTTTCTGGCAAACAATGTATCACAAATCATCTAAAAATGACAAACTATATTTGTTTTTAATGCACCTAATCCCTATTTTGGGGATTGGACTGAACCCCGAATCTTTCAGGAATGATTTGAGTGAATCCTGAATTTAATCTGGACCCTAATTTGCATATTCTAGGCTCTTGGATTTGACTAGATCTCAATACTGCCAATAAAGGCTCGGCTCCGGCCAAATCTCGAACCGATTCAGATCCCGAAGACTAAAAGGTTTGATTTAACACAAGGTATATTAATTAAAGTGCTGTTCACTTAGCAGACCACGTAATCTAAAAGAGCAAATGACAGATTTTCATGTAAAACAGTATGAGAATCTTTAATAGGATTCTCACTTTTATAAAAAAAAATGGTGAGAAACATTAAAATGAGAAATAATTGTGTGTTTAGAAAAAGTGGTTAGCAGTTAAATGGAGCTGTAAATTAACGCATAAATCAAAAATGGCATATTTTAATAAATTTCATACATTAGTTGTGAAACCCAGCTTTCATCTTTTAATAATTTTACTTTCTTAAATCAGATTACTTAAATAATAAACTTTTTGAAAATGTTATTCCTATTAAGCTATTTTCTATAAAAGGAATTGTAAAATCTATTTTTTTTTTCCATATAACTATAGTAATAGACCTTTGGGTCTTCTTCTATAGGATACACAAATTAATGGAGAATGACTGTTTGTGTGAGGCGAAACGGAGTCACTCAGTAGACTTGTTACCTGGTAGACAGTTATCTGGTAGACCAGCTTACAATTGAGCATAGGCATTACTATACACTAAAAAATGGATAACATTCGATGCAATCTATAAAAAATAATCCTGCAAGTTTAGCCAGTAGCTTCTTTATAAATGATAAAGCTAAAAAGCATAAGGCATAGGAATTTAATTTAAACCTGTATATAAAGAAGACAGACTTAAATGATACGGATATATGCAAGTAAGTCTATGTAAAATTGCCCTGCTTTAATATGTATAAAACGCAATCAAATTATTTGGGAAAATCTGAAAATGTATTAGAAGAAAAGTTTGTTTCTTGAATTTAATGTGGACTCTAGGACCTGGTCAATGCTACAGATCTTTTTTATATTCTGAAAGAGATCTGGACAGAGAAAGGTTAACAGCTCTCTCCTTTTGTCTTTGTATCTTGTTTCATGTTAATTTTCTCCAGGTGTTTGCTTTGTCTACCACTATACTTGTCTTTTCATTTCACCACTCTGAATGGTCTCACAAAATTAATAGTTTAGACTAGTGTTTTCTGTAGTTTGTATTTTTATTTTTTTTAAAATCTCTGAAAGAAAACCAAAAGTTGAATTCACATATTACAGGAGAATAGAGGGTATCCACCAACTCTCTGGGTCAATATATTATTTTAGAATAGATTCAAGTTATACAGCTTAGAGGAAACTCACAGTTTAATAACGGATACAAAATACAGCATTGTAGTGACTCACATTTTGATGCATTTGCTGAGCTAGGAAAGAACAAATGCCATGAGGTAGGCTAGTGGTAGGCCAGTGGCCTTTTAAGGAATAATTAATTTAGAGAGAAATGTGTTTTAAAACCTGTTCGTTCTACAAATTAAGGAAATACGTTTTCAATGTTTTTCCAACCATCACTTTTGAACTATTTACAGAAAATGTAATCCACTCCTAGAAAAACCTGGAGTTATTTCTACAGATTAATTAAACAAGCATTTAAAAGACATCTAACTTGTAGAGAATCACCACATGATTTGAGATTAAAAAGATGTATGTAGAGATGCTACAAGAAACTGAAAATTGAGTAAGACGTAGATAAAGTGAAGATAACCACTCACAATAATACTGATATTTTTACTTGATAGATATGGAGGCAGAATATACACCTTTAAAGAGAAAATAGGTAACAAAGGATCTTATCCATCCTGATCTGAATTAAGCCTTGTTTATTCCAACATACTGTTGTGTATTTAGAGGATATAATTTACAAGATATTCATAGCTTTTGTGTATTATATATATATATATATATATATATATATATATATAAATATATATATATATATATATATATATATATATATATATATATATATATATAAAACACACAAGGGAAAGTTGTGCTCACCACTATTTTTTAAAACCATTAGGCGGGGGTGCAATGAGGCTGTGACCACAAAATACATATAATCAAATACAAGAGTCCTCTGCACTCAACCCATTATCAATATATTTAAGACAGAGACATTTTGTGCATACTGCTACTAAAAAATGCCTTACCCTTTAAACAAAACAGGGATTGTTTGTCCATATATTGCAATATATTTAAGCTGGCCAACTACGTCAAAGTCACCCCACATCTGGCCATTCCTATGCTCAATTTTCATCTGATTCATTAAGAATTATATTGCTTCATTATACATTTTACAAAGGGACTACGTTTTAACTGCAACTTACTTGCTGCTTTCAAAAATAAAACTCCCAAACTTGGCTGAACTTTTATTAGCCACCAGTGGGATCACCTGACTATAGCTGGGAAGGGTGGGAGCCACAACATGGAGCTGGTCACTGCTCACTGCTCCTGTAGAACTATAACAGACAAGTAAAAGTTGTGCTCACCACTATTTTTTAAAACCATTAAGCGGGGGTGCAATGAGGCTGTGACCACAAAATACATATAGACAAATACAAGATTTTAGTAGCTGTATGCACAAAATGCCTCAATGTCTTAAATATATTGATAATAGGTTGAGTGCAGAGGACTCTTGTATTGTAGTTGGCCAGCTTAAATATATTGCAATATATGGACAAACAATCCCTGTTTTGTTTAAAGGGTAAGGCATTTTTTAGTAGCAGTATGCACAAAATGTCGCTGTCTTAAATATATTGATAATGGGTTGAGTGCAGAGGACTCTTGTATTTGATTATATATATATATATATATATATATATATATATATATATATATATATATATATATATATTTTAAATGAAAAATCCTGTAATTTATACAGCAGAACCTTTATATGAATATTAGAAGTTTCAGACATTTTCAAATATCAAAGCACAAATGGTAATTGAATTATTCAGCACAACCACCCTTACATTTAAAATGTAAAGTTTCAAGATTGTAGCTCTAGGCTCTAGTATGAAGCTTGGCTCCATTTTCCTAAATGATTTTTAAGAACTAGTGGTTTCCTCATGACAATATTATTCAAACTCTCTGCTCATTGAATTTATTGTACACTATTTGATTAAAGCCTTTACTCTTGGGAGCACTCAAAGATAGGTGTTTCTCACTTCTACTATTTTATTTAAAATCCTGTGCTCTCTTTTTGATCTCGTGCTTTATTTTTCCCCTTTTTTTTTGTTTAAAAAATGAAAAAAAACCCGTTGATTTACAACTCAAAACTAAAACAGGACTAACAGATGCTCACAGTTGCTGCAGGGTTCCTATAGTAGGGGCTTGACTTACCCTTGACCCACCAATGGCTGGTGGTGGTGACAGTTACCCCTATGTATTCCTTATCCCCACGCTATGCAAATTTGTCATAAATGGCAATATACTGTAGCTGGTCCCAAAACTTGTATTCTGTTTCCCCATAGTTAGTTATAGGGTGACTGTCAATCCCTTATCCACTTAGAAGTGAGCCAGGGGGATATGTTAGGGGTAATTATTAAATAAACAATGCCTTCCCCCACCATGTAACCAATGTATGACACTATGAAGAAAAAAAAATTACATAACCTTAATCCTGCCTATAATCTTCCATTCCAAAAGCATGGGGTTTTTAAGATTATTACTTAGACAAATAGCTTATTTGGAAATCTCTCTCCCCAGTATTGGAAGGTGGGATAATATTGCTTATACAGATAATAATACATAAACAAAGTTTTCTCAATGGACTATTTTTCAAATTGAGACAATCCAAATGTTCCCTCCACCCTATAGTGGCATTTAGGAAACGTGTAATTACCCTTATTTGAAACATAGTAGTTATTGTGTCTACCAAGAATCCATTAAATGTCTTGTATATAAAATTTTGTTACCTCTCCTTGTACTTCCCACGTTGTTTATTCCTCACCCACTTTCAATCATATGAAAAAGTTTGGGAACCCCTCACATGTCCCCCCGAGGGACTGTGACAGACATTCCAGAATATTTTACTTCTCTCTCTGCATAAATGTCTTTGTAGATTTCGAAGTGTGTTTAGGGTCATTGTCTTGTTGGAAAATACAACCGCTGCATAACTTCAACTTTGTGACTTATGCTTGAACATTATCCCGAAGAATTTGTTGATACTGGTTTGAATTCATTTGACCCTTGACTTTAACAAGGGCCCAAGTCCCTGAACTAGCGACACAGCCCCACAGCATGATGGAACCTCCACCAAATTTGACAGTAGGTAGCAAGTGTTTTTGCGGTGTTCTTCTTTTGCCATGCAAAGCACTTTTTGTCATGACCAAATAACTAAATTTTTGTCATGAGTCCAAAGCATTTTGTTCCAAAATGACTGTGGCTTGTTTAAATGAGCTTTTGCATACAACAAGCGACTCTGTCTGTAAGTGCTAATCACCCTACCATACAGATGTTTTTTGTGCAAATTGCGCTGAATTGTAGAACGATGTACAGATACACCATCTGCAGCAAGATGTTCATGCAGGTCTTTAGAGGTGATCGTTGGGTTGTCTGTAACCATTTTCACAATCCTCCGCATATGCCACTTCTGTATTTTTCTTGGCTTGCCAGACCTGGGTTTTACAGCAACTGTGCCTGTGGCCTTCCATTTCCTGCTTACAGTTGAAACTGACAGTTAAAACCTCTGAGATAGCATTTTGTAGCCTTCCCCTACACCGTGATCCTGAACAATCTTTGTTTTCAGTTCTTTTGAGAGTTGCTTTGAGGATCCCATGCGGTCACTCTTTAGAGGAGAATCAAACAGAAGCACAACTTGCAATTGGCCACCTTAAATACCTTTTCTCATGATTGGACACAGCTGGCTATGAAGTTCAAGACAAACTAATCCAACTAGTTTGGTGGTGCCAGTAATCAGTATTGAGCAGTTACATGCATTCAAATTAGCAAAACTACAAGGGTACCCAAATGTTTGCACAGCCAGTTTTTCACATTTGAATTCATTTCATACAATTGAATACTGCTTCATTAAAAATCTTTGTTCAGAATGAAAGACATACCACTATTGTCTTTTTTGTTGAAAGTCAAGTAAATTATTATGCAGGCTGAGAGGGGTTCCCAAACTTTTTTGTATGTAAACTTTTCCAGTCACACACACTGCCTAATGAACATCGTTGAACTGGGGGGCCTGGGGTCCAGTCCAAACTTGCTTATAAAGGTGCAACAGGTCAAGGAAAGTTTAATAAACAAATTAACTCATTAGAGGCATACCTCCAGTGTGTTATGTAGTGCTATAGAATATCCTCCATATGTAACCATTTAGCTGTGTGAACACCATTATTTGGAAATAAAATTGCAGACTAAATAAAAAAAATCCCATAATGAAACTCTTCTGTACTGAGACCAAGACTAGAAATCTGTCAGGCATTATGAGAAAGCAATGCATGCACTTTAAGATTGGGATCAAGCATTTTACAACTGGAACACAGTGATATAGTGCTATGGTCAGCAGGAGGGGAAACTTTTCCACATGCACTGAAGATTCCCAGCAGCCCTCTTAATGATATTGGGCAATCATTATGTGTGTGATGGAATGATTTTTTTAATTTAATTTATTGGATAGCATCGCCAGAAAATTAAGAGGTATTTAAAAGGGAACTAAAGTCTAAAATAGAACAATGCTAGAAATGCCATATTTTGTATAATAAACATAAAAACTTACTACACCACAAGCCTAATAATACAAATGATTTATGCTTTCAAAGTCATAAATTATCAAAACAGCACAAGTCAAATAATATCTGTCATAGAAGCAGATACAGCAAGACTGATTAATAATCAGAATATACAGACTGCACTGGGCCCTGTGTTGTCATGTAATCCAATATGGATTTTATAGTTTTTGTATTGTTTAATACATACTTTCTCCAACTCTGCAGAACCAGTGGCTGCAACAAAATAATTCTTCAATGAGAATCCCAGTTTATCTGTTTAAATCTGGCTCCATGATCTTTGTCCCTGCCACTGGTGTTTGAAACATTAAAGGGGATGTAAAGGCAAAAATAAAATCTAACACGAATCTCTACACAGTCACCAACTGCTTTATAGGGAAACAAACAAAGCTGCTTGAGTTCTGCGCGGCTGGAAAGGCAGAGCAGCTAAGGGTCGTCTTAAGATCCCTATCCACAGTCAGAGCAAGTAAATCGAACTGGGAATTTCACTGTATACAGTCAGGTTTCTTATAAAAACATTACACATTTTTTTTAATAAAAGTATATTGGAGATAGATTTATTTTTCATTAAAGAAATTAAAAAAGGGGTTTTATTGTCTTTACATATCTTTTAAATAAAAAAGTGAATGATTGGATACCACAAAGGGGGACTCAATAAAAAAATAAAGGCTTGTGTTAATTAAGGGGTTTCCTTGTCCTTTAAATTCAAGCCCTCTTGATTCTGGGTTAGGTCCATCTATACCCAATCTTTTTTAATAATTTGCAAAGGGAAGCCCACATCAAACAGGGGCAAATTCAGTTTGAAAAGAAAATACATCTCTAGGTTTGTCTTGATAAATGATTGCTGAATTCAGAAGGGGAAGCTGTCGCTGAAAGGTTTTTTCCCGTCTAAATTTATCAGAACCATACTTTCAAAACAAGAAAAGCTTATTGACACAGATGGAACAAAAAGTCACTTGTCTCTGAGAGGTATACAGTATATTACAGGAATATTGCTTTCAGAATTAGGAAATGGATTATCTAATTATAACAATTTGCAAAATTGCGGAGTAAAGAATTGAAGCATTTACAAATATCTAATAGCTACACCTGAATATTATGAAAAAAAAACCATTAAATATATTAAATTATTATCCTATAAACAATATTTGTTATATTTTTGTCTGCAAGTATTGTATTTTGTGCTTCGCACACTTTTTTTTACCATATGATTAGTAAATTGATAAGTGCTAGGTTCCAGTGAAACACAAACTTTCACCAGAAACAGTATGAAAAATGCTGGTCTATTTTGGCTGAAACTTCACTGTGTGCGTCCTTCTAAACCGACGCGAGGAAGCACAGGCGTCACGTCGGATGCACCGAATCTAATGTAAGTAATACATTTTTCGTATCTACAAACTGATTGCATCCGACACGACTGTCGGATGAAGACGCAACGTGCAGTGTTCACATCCTACAGTCATGTCATGTCAGATGCAATCAGTTTGTAGATACGACATTTGTATTACTTACATTAGATTCGGCACATCCGACATGATGCCTGCGCTTCATCACATAGCGCACGTGTACTTCCAGCCTAACAATGGAAGGGGGTCCGCAGTGCTAGGGGAAAGAATGGCTAAGAGGTTGGAGGAGTGTTTAAACTAGGCAAGGGGGGGTGGGTGAGATAAAGGATTATGGGGAAGCTAGTGTAGACGGCACAGTGGGGTTAGTAAGGGGTCATGCGGGAGGAGTGAGGGGGGCATACAGTTTACCAGCTAAGGAGGTCCCTCTGTTACAAGGAAAACAGAATAATACTAACTTAACGTATAATTCTTGACTAAGTAATGCACATTTCAAAAGTAAAAGTAGTAACCTCCGCTGTATGCTGGCAAATGCACGGAGTTTGTCAGGTAAAATGGGAGACCTAGAATTAATTGCATGCTCTAAAAATTATGATATAATTGGTATCACTGAGACCTGGTGGGATGAAACATGTGACTGGATTGTGAATTTAAATGGTTACACCCTTTTTAGGAGGGACAGAGGGATTAAAAAGGGTGGAGGAGTGTGTTTGTATGTAAAGCCTGAATTAAAGCCATGCGCTAAAGAAATAACAATAGCTGGCACTGGTGAGGGTGTAGAATCACTCTGGGTAGAGATTTTGACTGGGCAAAAGGTAACAAAAAGAATTATCATTGGTGTATGCTATAAACCACCTCGTATAAGTGTCGAGTATGAAGCCCAGCTACTCTTGCAGATACAAGCGGCTTCACAGCTGGGTCAAGTTGTTGCTATGGGTGACTTCAATTATCCAGACATTGACTGGGGTAATGGGGTTGCTAAGACAGAAAAAGCTAGTAGGTTTGTAAATATGCTGAATGACAACTTTTTATTCCAGCTCGTTCAAGAACCTACTAGGAATAACTCTCTTTTGGACCTTGTAATAACTAACAATACTGAACTCATCTCTAACATTTGTGTGGGTGAGCATTTAGGGAATAGTGATCATAACATGGTCTCCTTTGAGATTCTGTTGCAGAAGCAATTCTATAAGGGAGTAACTAAAACACTAAATTTCAGACGTGCAAACTTTGACAGTATAAGGGCATCTCCGCAACATATTACGTGGGAAATGCTTTTCTTAGGGTTAAACACAGAACAAAAATGGGAAGTCTTTAAAATGCTGCTTAATAAATATACTTGTCAGTATATTCCACTTGTAAGCAAGGAACGTCGTTGCAAAGCAAAACCTTTTTGGTTCAATAGAAGCGTTGGTGTTGAGGTGGGTAAGAAAAGACGTGCTTTTAAGGCTTTCAAGTTAGCTGGGACAGCCGAAACATTTATAAGGTACAAGGAGGCCAATAAATCATGCAAAGAAGCTATAAGGCAAGCTAAAATTGCTATAGAAAATATTGCAGCAAGCAGTAAAAAAAATCCAAAATTATTTTTTAAATATGTTAATAGTAAAAAAATGAAGCAGGAAGGGGTGGGACCCTTACTATCAGAGGGGGGTCAGCTGGTTGATGAAAACAAAATAAAAGCGCAGATTCTGAACTCATATTTTTCATCTGTCTACACAAATGAGGAACCAGTAAGTGAAGGTTTCCTTCTTAACAGTCCCAATTCTAGTAATACAACTAATGATGCATGGTTCACACATGAAGAAATTCAAAAGAGACTTGAACATGTTAAGATTAACAAAGGTCCAGGGCCAGATGGTTTTCATCCCAGGGTAATAAGCGAGCTTAGCTCTGCGATTGCCAAACCTCTTTACTTAATTTTTCAGGATTCATTGAGATCTGGCATAGTGCCGAGAGACTGGCGAATTGCTAATGTGGTGCCTCTATTCAAAAAAGGATCCCGTTCTCAGCCTCAAAACTATAGGCCAGTTAGTCTGACGTCAGTGGTAGGAAAGCTTTTCGAAGGGTTAATAAAGGATAAGATACTGGACTTCATAGCAAATCATAATACTACGAGTTTGTGCCAGCATGGTTTTATGCGTAATAGATCTTGCCAGACTAACTTAATTTCTTTTTACGAGAATGTAAGTAGAGACCTCAATTCTGGGATGGCAGTGGATGTGATTTACTTAGACTTTGCTAAAGCATTTGATACAGTGCCACACAAAAGGTTACTGGTTAAATTAAGGAATGTTGGCCTGGAACATAGTATTTGTACCTGAATAGAGAACTGGCTAAAAAAGATAGACTACAAAGAGTGGTGGTAAATGGAACATTTTCTAATTGGACCAGTGTTGTTTGTGGAGTACCGCAGGGCTCTGTACTAGGTCCCTTGCTTTTCAACTTGTTTATTAATGACCTGGAGGTGGGCATTGAAAGTACTGTTTCTATTTTTGCAGATGATACTAAATTGTGCAGAACTATAGGTTCCATGCAGGATGCTGCCACTTTGCAAAGTGATTTGTCTAAACCGGAAAACTGGGCAGCAAACTGGAAAATGAGGTTCAATGTTGATAAATGCAAGGTTATGCACTTTGGCAAAAATAATATAAATGCAAGTTATACACTAAATGGCAATGTGTTGGGAGTTTCCTTAAATGAAAAGGATCTAGGGGTCTTTGTAGATAACACGTTGTCTAATTCTGGGCAGTGTCATTCTGTGGCTACTAAACCAAATAAAGTTCTGTCTTGCATAAAAAAGGGCATTAACTCAAGGGATGAAAACATAATTATGCCTCTTTATAGGTCCCTGGTAAGGCCTCATCTGGAGTATGCAGTTCAGTTTTGGACTCCAGTCCTTAAGAGGGATATAAATGAGCTGGAGAGAGTGCAGAGACGTGCAACTAAATTTGTTAGAGGGACGGAAGACTTAAATTATGAGGGGAGACTGTCAAGGTTGGGGTTGTTTTCTCTGGAAAAAAGGCGCTTGCGAGGGGACATGATTACACTTTACAAGTACATTAGAGGACATTATAGACAAATGGCAGGGGACCTTTTTACCCATAAAGAGGATCACCGTACCAGAGGCCACCCCTTTAGACTAGAAGAAAAGAACTTTCATTTGAAGCAACGTAGGGGGTTCTTCACAGTCAGGACAGTGAGGTTGTGGAATGCACTGCCGGGTGATGTTGTGATGGCTGATTCAGTTAATGCCTTTAAGAATGGCTTGGATGATTTTTTGGACAGACATAATATCAAAGGCTATTGTGATACTAAACTCTATAGTTAGTATAGGTATGGGTATATAGAATTTTAATTAAAAGTAGGGAGGGGTATGTGTATGGATGCTGGGTTTTCATTTGGAGGGGTTGAACTTGATGGACTTTGTCTTTTTTCAACCCAATTTAACTATGTAACTAACTATGTAACTATGTAACATTACATTGACAATCATTTGTGCCTTTGTTTGATAGGTATAACTACACCACTGAAAACAAAAAATATGCAAATTTATCAAAAGCGCTATACAGTTTTTCACAAGAAGTAATTTGCCAAGTTTAGGCTGGTGATCTACCATTATAAACATATAGCAGACACTTTTTTTTATCTCTATATGTATACAATATCCTTCATGTGATATACCACATATATATTATTGCTGTATGACCATAATTCGCCAGCATATTTTCTTTGTATTATTTGTATGGAAATAATATGGCAGGTTATTATGCAAAGTATTAAAAGCAGTACAAGTTTGAGACATCACCCATGCAGTTTTGGTTTTACCTGAATGTGTGACGTAGCAGCAAATATATGCCTATCCTGATGCAAACTTTGGCAGAGTTGGACAAGAAGAAAATAGACATCTTAGTAAATATGCCCAACAATGAGTTGCTGTGCCTGGAAAAAAAGAAATGCAGACACTTTCAAGTCTGCTGCTTGCCTGGTGCTAGGGTTCGGCATGTGGTGGAATGAGTGAGATTATTGGGAGGGGCTGGGGAAGACCCAGCAGTCTTGGTACACATAGGTATCAATGACAAAGTTATAGGAGGTGGTGAAGTCCTCAAGAATGATTTTAAAAAACTAGGAGTAAAGTTGTGGGCGAGGACTGCTAAGGTTTTCTCAGAAATATTACCTGTGCCATAAGCAATGCTAAGAAGACAGCGGGAGATTAAGGAGTGGCTGAGAGATTGGTGTAAGGAAGAGGGTTTTTGGTGAACTGGGCTGATTTCTCAGTCGACTACAGGCTCTTTGCTAGGGATGGGATGCACCTCAATAATGATGGTGCAGCTATATTGGGAGAGAAGATGGCTAAAGGTTTGGAGAAGATTTTAAACTAGGCATGGGGGGGAGGGTTCAGTAAAAGATTCAGTGGAAGACAGGTTAGATGAGATAGTGGGCAAAGGAAGGGAAAATGGGGGTGGAGATTTGGTTGGGGGATACTTTTAAGGATATGGAAGACCACATGTCATTTGTTCAATATGGTACATTATTAAATGTATGTTTGCAAATGCAAAGAGTCTGACTGGTAAAATGGGTGAACTGGAGGTGCTGGTGCTGGAGGGAAAATATGATGTGATTGGTGTGGCCGAAACATGGCTGAATGAGTCACATGACTGGGCAGTTAAAACCAGCGGCTATACTTTGTTTCGGGGGGACCGAGGCAATAGAAAAGGAGGAGGGGTATGTCAGTTTGTTAGGCAGGATTTAAAAGCCATCTCCTGATTCAAATAGAAAAGACTGCTAGTTTGGGTAAAGTAATGATAATGGGGGATTCTATTTTCCCAGATATTGACAAAAGCAGAAGTACTGCCAGATCAGTTAATTGGAACAAGTTTATAAACTTGTTGCATGACAATTTTATGTCACATATTGTTGAGGAGTCAACCAGAAAAAATGCTATTCTGGATTTAGTGATCTCACATGACTTACAGCAAATGTACATGTCATTGATCCCCTGGGTAATAGTGACTATAAAGTTATATCATATAGAGGCAGATTTACTAAGGCTCGAGTGAATTTTCGAAGTACAAAAAGTTCGAATTTCGAAGTAATTTTTTGGATACTTCGACCATCGAATAGGATACCACGACTTCGAATTTACTTCGACTTGAAGTAAAAATCGTTCGAATATTCGACCCTTCGATAATTAAAGTACTGTCTCTTTAAAAATCGTCGAATTCAATACTTTGCCAAATTAAACCTGCCGAATTGCTATGTTAGCCTATGGGGACCTTCTACAAACTTTTTCTAAATCTTTACACATCGAATACAAATCCTTTGATCGTACGTTAAAATCGTTCGATCAAATGATTTTTATTCGATGGTAGGATTGCCAAATTCGGTGAAAAAACTTAGAATTCGAATCGCTAAAAACACAGAATAGAAATGGTTGTCATTTGGGGGGCGTGGCCAACGCTGAAAGGGAATGGTCGCATAGAGCAGAGCTCCGCTACAGCGCTTAACATGGGGAAATCACAAGGAGCCAAGCTGAATAAAGACAGCGGAAAGACCCCGAAACAATCCGGGCAACATAAGGAAATTCAATCTCTTTTTTCTAAGAAAAGCCGCGAGGCAGCACAAGCCAAGATGGCGCCTGCTAGGGCTGAAGAACCGGATGACGCAGTTTCACTGGCGCCCGATTCTTCTGATGTGGACAGTGAAACGGACAGCACGATGGATGTCCAGACGTATTTGAAAAGGTTACCTTCAAAAAGCGACATCAAAGAGATGCTACACACGATGACGGATGAGATCCGCAGCGAGCTCCATGGTATTAAGCAGGAACTGGAGAGCGTGGGTGTCAGGACCGACTCGCTAGAACGAAACCAAACGAAACTGGTGAGCAATCATAAACTACACAGAGCAATAATACTTAAACAGTCAAAAGAGATTGAGGAATTGCATAGACAAGTGGAGGACTTACAAAATAGGAGCCGGAGAAATAATATTAGGTTAAGAGGCGTACCAGAAACTGTACAGAAAGATGCAATATTACCCACACTCCTCCAGATTTTTAATGGCATCCTAGAAAGAGAAGCTCATACTGTAATTCCTATTGATAGAGCGCACAGAGTGTACAAGCCGCGGAATGCACCGCCTGATGCACCGAGAGACATACTGTGCTGTATAAACGACTTCCCAACTAAAGAAGAAATTCTGCTAAAAGCAAGAAAGACTAAACAACTCACATTTGAAGACAACGCCACATATTATTGCAGGACTTGTCTCTGTCTACGCTCATTAAGAGAAAGCAACTTAAGCCACTAACAGACCAGCTTAAGTAGAAGGGGATACAGTTCAGATGGGGCTATCCTTTTAGTCTAACAGCCTCCAATGACGGGACTCAAGCAACATTGCGAATACCAGCCGACTTGAAGGACTTCATGAGAAAGCTTCAACTAGAAGACGTCGCCATTATGGGCTGGACCGACAAGGAGAAAGACCACAGAGAACCAACCATGGAGATGGACAATTCCTGGCAGGAGGTACCTCTAACGCAAAGAACCCCGAAATCAACGCGAAGCCGGTACAACAAAGAGACAGTACCCAATAAGAGAACACCGAATAAAGACTGGTCGGAGTCGTGAGTATGCAATGATTGGACTGTGTAAGTTTAAATATGCATGGACTTTGTATGAACACTCACCCATTGCTCCCATTAAAGTACATTACTAAAAGTCAGTGGGCCGCGACACGATGACTGTCGTTCCTTAAACCTTGCTAACCACACCCCCACAGTGGTATACCGCAACTACTGGCGGTTTAGACCCATTTTCATTTGAAGTTGTTTTGGAAACTGTTTGTTTACATTTCAATGTATGCTATGTTGTATATGTTATGGTTTTACTCCCACCCCCCTATCCACTAGAATGAGGTCATAAAGAGTAATTGTCAGGCTAAAACACTACAGACATATTATTATGGGACGTAACATCTCTTTGACAATATGGTCACAAAATGTTAATGGGCTCAATAACCCCAGGAAGAGAGCACAGATAATAAGTAACTGTAGGAAACATGATGCGAAAATTATATATTTGCAGGAAACCCACATTAAATCCGCTCACGCATCCGTAATTAAAAATAAGTGGTATGATAAAATATTTTCTAGTACGAATCCAGAAGCAAAAGTAAAGGGAACATCGATCCTCATACATAAAGATGTGCCATTTACTCTCCTCGATTCCAAGATTGATGCAGTCGGCCACTATGTTATCCTGAAAGCAATCATTTATAATGTTAGAGTGACTCTATGTTCGGTGTATATACCGACTACAAACCAGCATAGTTATATTAGAAAAGTGACGCAAATTTTATCCGATTTTGCAGAGGGTATCCTCCTAGTTGGAGGCGATTTTAATGTAGCTTTCAACCCCATCATGGATTGCTCATCCCAGAAATCAGCCATCTCATACAAAGCATTAAAGACTATTAAAGGACACCTAAACCGGCTCAATCTAATAGACATTTGGAGGACACATAACCCCACAGGTAGAGACTACACTTTTTTCTCCAACTCGCATAATAGCTACACAAGGATAGACCACATGCTCATAAATCAAAAATGGTTGCATACCATTAAGCACATACAAATTGAACCAATACTACTATCGGATCATGCTCCATATGTAACTAACATAGACATTCCTAATACTATGAAGGCAGCCTTCACATGGAGGTTTAATGAGCGGCTTCTACTGAACACAACCAACAGAAACACTATACGAGAACAGATTAATGAAACAATAATGTACAATAACTTACCAGGAACAGACCCTTCTACATTATGGGAAACAATAAAAGTTGTTACAAGAGGCAACCTCATAGCCTTAAGCTCCAAACTAAAGAGGGAACACAACTTTAAAACGCAAACATTACTACAAGAAATCAAACTTTTGGAAGATAAACACAAAGAATCTTTGGCACTACAAGTACAAACAGAACTGGACTTAAAACGAACTCAATTGAAACATCTTCTGGATTCCTATACAGAACAAGCATATCTGAAATGCAAAAGGGATTACTACGAATTCAGCAACAAATCATCCAAATCCTTAGCTCAATTAATCAAAGCACAAAAAAAATAGAACGTATATTGCACAAATGAAGGACACTCATCAACAGTTAAATCATAATTATCCGGATATAGCGAAATGCTTCCGGGAATTTTATCAAGATTTAAATAATTTAAAACCAGCGACGCAGATTGAACATAGGAAAAAGAAGATAGAAAACTATTTAAAACAACTAAAACTACCTAAGATACCAGAGAAGATGTATCAACAATTGGAAGCACCGTTTTCCACAGCCGAATTGACTAAAGTAATCCATGGCCTACCCTCCAACAAGAGTCCAGGCCCAGACAGCTATAGTGCAGGATTCTATAAAGAGTTCCAACTTCAACTTGTACCCATCCTTCACCAACACTTCAACTCAATTACGGCAGAAAAACATTTCCATAAACAGGCTCAAGAGGCGCAAATCACGGTTCTCCATAAGGCCAATAAAGATCCGGCGTCCTGTGGCAGCTACAGGCCAATATCATTGATTAACTTAGATCAAAAGCTGTTCGCAAAAATGATAGCGAATAGACTCCAGAATATCATTCCACTGCTGATCCACCCAGACCAAACGGGTTTTGTGAAAGGGAGAGAGGGTAAAGACAACTCGGTCAAGATAATCGACTTAATATCATATGCTACTACGAAGAATACACCAATGCTTTTGTTAACGACTGATGCGGAAAAGGCATTTGACCGAGCTGACTGGGCCTTCCTCAAAGCCACTTTGAGAGGGTTTGGTTTTGGTCCTGTGATTACAGCACAGATTATGGCTTTATACAACGCTCCATACGCACGCATAAAGGTGAATGGAATTCTCTCCTCACCCTTTGAAATATCTAATGGAACACAACAGGGCTGCCCTCTATCTCCTCTATCTCCTATTTTGTTTGTTTTGGTGATGGAGACGTTGATAACTGCAATTCGGCAAAACGTGAACATATCTGGTCTCACTGTAGCCGCACAGGAGCATAAAGCAGCCGCATTTGCTGACGATTTATTGTTGGTGATAATGAAGCCTGAAATATCACTTCCAAATGTAATACAAGAATTTACGAAATTTGGTTCAGTATCCAACTTCAAGATAAATTATTCTAAGTCTGAAGTTTTGAACATTAATATTCCTCCCACGAGAGCAACCAATATACAAAAATCGTTCCCCTTTCGATGGACGAACCAATCTATCAAGTACTTGGGAATTAATCTACCAGCTCAGCTGGGGAGGATTTATGAGATGAATCACACTCCACTACTTAAAGACATCACCTCTACACTAAATCGATGGCAATCCAAGCCTATTTCGTGGATTGGAAGAGTAAATGTTTTGAAGATGGTGATAATGCCCAAGTTACTATACTTGTTCCAAATGACCCCAATTAAATTGCCTAAAGTATTCTTCAATAATGTCAGAAGGGAATTTTCATCCTTTTTATGGGCAAACAAGCATCCGAGGATGAGTTATAAACAATTAACAAGACAAAAAATAGATGGCGGCTTAGCCCTCCCTTGCCCAGAACAATACTACGTTGCTACTCACCTGCACAGGATCTGGCTCTGGAAGAGGGACTCCATTACCAAACTGTGGAAAGACATTGAACAAACTGAGCTACAAGGTAACTTGAGAAATATTATGAATATAAAATATAAGGACTTACCTCTCCCGACGAAGAAACACCCCACCATAGGGGCTACATTGGAGATCTGGAACCAGCTGAAAGAAGACATAAAGATATCACCATTCCCATCTCCAGAATTGGAATTGTTGAACAATCCAGGCTTCCCGCCCATTTGCGAAAAAGGATTGTTAGACAGATGGGCCACAATTTATGACAAACCCACAAAACTGTACCACTTTGTGGAAAATGGGGACATCATATCTTTAAGCAGGGTGAATGAGCGTTGGGGACACCATCCTAGAAACCATTGGAACTATTTACAAATATCCAGCGATATACAGTCTACGGGAACGACACAGAAGCTAAGACCACCAACTGCTTGGGAAAAACTACTACAGACACCTGAATTGCTACGTCCCGTCTCCCAGTTCTATAAAAAACTGGTTAAAGGGGAAAGGGAAGTAAAAACGCTCTTCATGCGGCAATGGGAACAAGAACTCAGCATAGACTTACATTACGCCACCTGGAATAAGATAATGGAGAGAGCACACAAAGGTGCAAAATCGACAAGAGCACAGGAGGCAAATTACAAATTAATAAGCCGATGGTATAGAACACCCCAGAGTCTACATAAAATGTATCAGAATGTGTCAGCTAATTGCTGGAGATGTGATAGGTCGGAAGGCTCATTTAGTCATATCTGGTTCTCTTGTGACATCATAAAAGAGTACTGGAAAGTAATATTTGACACTGTTGCAGATGTAAGACATCGACGATATGCAGACTGCATAGAGATGGCATTGTTTAGCTTTGACATAACCGAACAAAAGGTGATAAAGGATAAACTTATTATACATATGCTCCAGGCAGCAAGAATGTTAATTCCAAAATATTGGAAGAGTCAGCAGGTGCCAAATAAAACTGAATGGATAAAAGAAATGGAAAATACTAGGCTGATGGAGGAACTATTGGCAATCAAGCATGGAACGTCTCAAGCGTTTAGGCAAACTTGGGCAGAGTGGATCCATTATATAGATTCTAATCAGGAACTAAATTGTAGATCAGATATAATGAGTACAGATACTAATACAAAAATACAGAGGGAGAGATAGTCAACTAAAACTAACTCTAGACCTGCTTCCACAACCCCTCCTTCCTCCATTCCCCTTTCCCAACCACGCTTCTACCTCTCTGACCTGCTCATTCTTTTCTTTTCTTACCCTTTTACTACCTTATCCAGTACACGATAGATGGCTGGCTATATGCAAAACTAGAAGTCAGGTGTTTATGACTCAATGAATAAACATTGCCAGTTAGCAAAGTAGCAGTGATGTACTATAATCGGTTGCAGATTGTTATTGGAATTTTGATGACTTCTGTACGGATCTGACCCCCCTCCTTTTTCTTCTTCTGTACCCCAAGTTAATATGAAAAGTAAAAATAAAGACTTACAAAAAAGAAATGGTTGTCATTTAAAATTATATTAAATTGTTACTGTTCTCAATTCATTCCTTTAAGGAATAAATGCAGAAGCACTAAGAATCACCCTTTGTGGCTTAATATAGACGTAAAGAAGTTAATAGGAAAGAAGAGAAAGGTATTTAAAAACAAAAAGTCTGTGGGGACAGAAGCTGCATTTAATGAATACAAACACTATAATAAATGTTGTAAAACAGCAATCTGGAAGGCAAAGAAAGGAAATGAAGAGTGCATTGCGGCTAAGACTAAGACTAACCTCAAAAGGTTTTTTAAGTATATTACTGGTAAAAAGATGTGGGTTGAGATTGTTGCTCCTTTAAGCAATTGTACCAGTATGGTTGTAACAGATACAGAAAAGGCAAATGTGCTATGCAATAGAGGAGTCTGAGTTCCCAGGCTCACATTATAGCTGCACTGATGGCTCAGCTCACTCTAGTCAGTGGCTGACTATAGGATATGATTCATAAAGCTTTAATAAAAATTAATGTAAACAAGGCTCCAGGGCCTGATGGCATATACCCCCAGGTTCCTATTTTGATTTTCTCAGATTCGCTTTCATCTGGTATGGTGCCTATGGATTGGAGAAAAGCTGATGTCATTACAATATTTAAAAATGGATTACAATCTTAGCCTGATAATTATAGGCCAGTGCCCAGCAAGTTTGACATCTGTGATGGGCAAATTATTTGAAGGCTTGTTAAGGGATCACATTTAAAATTGTGTCCTAGTGAATGGCATTATAAGAAGCAAGCAGCATGGCTTTATGAAAAATAGGTAATGTCAGACAAATTTGATTGCTTTTTATGGTGAGGTAAATTAGATGCTGGACAGTGGGGGGCAATAGATGATATAGTGATATTCGGATTTTGCCAAAGCATTTGATACCGTGCCCCACAATCTACTGCTTTCTAAACTAAACTCTGTTGAAGTAGTTTGCACATGGATAGGAAACTGGCTACAGGATAGGGTACAGAGGGTGGTTGTTAATGGTACATTCTCTACTTGGAGTAAGGCTCTTAGTGGAGTCCCTCAGGGCTCAGTATTGGGTCCACTTTTATTTAACTTGTTCATTAATGACTTAGGGGAGGGTATTGTAAGTAATGTATCAGTGTTTGCAGATGACAGTTTGCAAACTATCCAGCCCAATTAATTCCATCCAGGATGTGGTGTCCTTGCAACAGGATCTTGACAAACTGGCAATCTGGGCAGCTAAGTGGCAAATGAGATTCAATGTTGATAAATGTAAAGTCATGCACCTGGAATATAAAAATATCCAAGCCATTTATACCCTTAATGGGACTGTACTAGGCAAATTCATTATGGAAAACGACCTTGGTGTCCTTGTAGATAATAAACTTGGCTCTAGTAAGCAATGCCAGTCAGCAGCATCAAGGGCAAATAAGCTTGAGCTGTATTAAAAGGTACATTGATTCACGGGAGGAGGGAGACATTTTCCACTTTATAGAGCACTGGTAAGGCCCCATCTAGAATATGCTGTACAGTTTTGGTCTCCATCACTCAAACAGGACATTATTGTATTAGAGAGGGTACAGAGAAGGGCAACTAAGCTGGTAAAAGATATGGAAAATCTTAGCTATGAGGAAAGACTGGCCAAATTGGGGAAGTTCACGGTAAAGAAGAGGAACTTAAGGGGAGATATAACTATTTATATATATATATATATATATATATATATATATATATATATATATATATATATATATATATATATATATATATATATATATATATATATATATATATATATATATATAGCAAATTTGAGTACAGTGCACACGGATAACCGAAAAAAATAAAAATAAATATATATATATATATATATATATATATATATATATATATATATATATATATATATATATATATATATATATATATATATATATATATATAGGGATCATATAATAATCTCTCCAATGCTTTATTTACCAGTAGGTCTTTCCAGCTGACATTAAGTCACCCATTCTCGATTAGAAGAAAAGAGGTTCCGCCTAAATATTCGGAAGCATTTTTTTACAGTGAGAGCTGTGAAGATGTGGAATTCTCTTCCTGAATCAGTCATACAGGCTGATACATTAGATAGCTTTAAGGGTTTGGATGGCTTCTTAGCAAGTGAGGGAATACAGGGTTATGGAAGATACTGTAGCTCATAGTACAAGTTGATTCAAAGACTAGTCCGATTGCCATTTTGGAGTCAGAAAGGATTTTTTTCCCCTCTGAGGCTAATTGGAGAGGCTTCAGATGGGGTTTTTTTTTGCCTTCCTCTGGATCGACTATCAGTTAGGCAGGTTAAAATAAAGTTCAAAGGTTGAACTTGATGGACGTGTGTCTTTTTACAACCTAACTTATGTTATGATACAACTAAAAAATTGCATATATTTACCATTTTTGCTAAATAATATTATGCCAATGGGCAATCTGAAGGTTTTCATTTTAATGTAATAAACTGTTTAAAGAAATTTATTATTACAATTCAATATAGGTTTTGTTTTTTATTAGCACATTTTTGTTCTGTTTACATCTTTTATTGCACACCATCCATCATCTTTAACTCAAATTCCCAATATTGTTTGATATGTTAAAATGTTAAAATTTTAGCCTAAATAAGCAAAAAGCAGTTAACCCATTCTTTTGTCACTTGTGTCCAGTAATGGTGGGCGGATAATCGTTCCACATCTCTAGTGTCTAGAGCATAACCATCTGTTATATACAATATGTTTTTTTTTGTTTTTTTTAAACAGGGTCCCCAGATCTGTTCAATAGATTATTGTACCACTTTATAACTGCCATGTAAATATTGCTTTATACATTAAGGGGGTTATTTATCAACGGTCAAGGTTTAGAGGTTTGTGAGGCTTTTTATACCTGGAATGAACTCGCAACTCAAATTTTGCGATTCCGATTTAAGAAAAAACTCAAATTAAGCAAGTTTTTCGAGCGAAACCCACCGAAAAAAACTTGAATGTCATAAATGGCTGCAAAATATTCAAATGGCTGAAGGGACCTCTGCCATTGACTTCTACATAACCTCGACAGGTTTAAGCTGGAGTATTTTCGGATTCAAGCTATTTGCAGCTTTATTTTGTGGTTTTTTTTTAAAAAAAACAAACTGAAAAACTGTGTTTTTTTTAAATTGGTAAATGGTTTGGCAACATTGTTGTGTTCCCACAAATCCTTAGAAAGATAAGCTAAGGCCAATAAACAAAACCAGTAAAACCTTACCCTTAAAACATTTTAAATGTCTAAAATCTATTTTCCATTTGCATATATTTAAAATAGCTTGCGTGGACCCACAAAAGTATTTAACAACCAATCCGTCAGTTGAAAATATAGCAAAAAAAGTGTGCCACCTTTGAGCAGGTTCTAAAAATGTGCTATGTGCAATTAAAATGTGCCATGAGCAATTAAAATTTGTAGTGTAATAACTGTCCAATTAAGAACAACATAGCAAAATAATAAATTTTGTCCCTATTTTTTCAGGTTTTTTTTGCCATTTGTAACTCTTATTTAACTTTTGGGTAACTTTTATTGAACCCAATAGCTTCTTTATCTTGTTACTTGTCATTAGTGTTCACTGTTATCAAATAAGCTGGAGCCTGGCCAAAATGAAATCATTTTGAAGAGACAAGGATTTTGGAAGCACATTCAGCATTATACTTATGTATATAGCCTACTTGCACATAGTTACATAGTTAGTTACATAGTTAAATTGGGTTGAAAAAAGACAAAGTCCATCAAGTTCAACCCCTCCAAATGAAAACCCAGCATCCATACACACACCCCTCCCTACTTTTAATTAAAATTCTATATACCCATACCTATATCTCTCTCGCTCGCTCTCATTGGGGGAAAGGATAATATTATAGGCCTCATTTAGAGTAAAACACAATTTTTTCATGTCACGAATATGTATATGGCTTTTGTTTTTGGAGAGGCTATGAAATGCAACTTTTATCTTTTTTGATTGCCCACCATACCACATCTGCTGGAGTATATTTTTATTCTGTGTATATGAAACACAAAAAAATTGACCAATGTAATATAACATGTTACAGCTTGTAGAAACCATGCATTCTGAAGACAGCAAAATTGCAAACAAAGCAGACTCCAAAGAAAGTCATTTGTATTACTGAATATGTAATTTAATCTTTTACTTCAAATTTATTTTCCATATACCGAACTTTTAACATTTATAATTTACAAATACAAGAGTCCTCTGCACTCAACCTATTATCAATATATTTAAGACATTGAGGCATTTTGTGCATACAGCTACTAAAATCTTGTATTTGTCTATATGTATTTTGTGGTCACAGCCTCATTGCACCCCCGCTTAATGGTTTTAAAAAATAGTGGTGAGCACAACTTTTACTTGTCTGTTATAGTTCTACAGGAGCAGTGAGCAGTGACCAGCTCCATGTTGTGGCTCCCACCCTTCCCAGCTATAGTCAGGTGATCCCACTGGTGGCTAATAAAAGTTCAGCCAAGTTTGGGAGTTTTATTTTTGAAAGCAGCAAGTAAGTTGCAGTTAAAACGTAGTCCCTTTGTAAAATGTATAATGAAGCAATATAATTCTTAATGAATCAGATGAAAATTGAGCATAGGAATGGCCAGATGTGGGGTGACTTTGACGTAGTTGGCCAGCTTAAATATATTGCAATATATGGACAAACAATCCCTGTTTTGTTTAAAGGGTAAGGCATTTTTTAGTAGCAGTATGCACAAAATGTCTCTGTCTTAAATATATTGATAATGGGTTGAGTGCAGAGGACTCTTGTATTTGTCTATATGTATTTTGTGGTCACAGCCTCATTGCACCCCCGCCTAATGGTTTTAAAAATTAGTGGTGAGCACAACTTTCCCTTGTTTTATATATATATATATATATATATATATATATATATATATATATATACTGACGTTTATATCAGATTTTGTGGTACATTATGTTTAACTGTATATTTTACAGTATGTAAAAGGTCTTTTTTTCAACTCAGCTGTGTAGCTAGAAACATATGATCAGTCTCAGTGCCTCAGTGTTAAACTATTTTCATTACATGAGGAATATGTCCCTTAACTTCATAATCAGGAGTGCCATTTGAGCTCAGTTTAAAACAAAATGCCAGAAACTTATTCCTGCAAAGGTTGACCATAACTCAAATTATTCTGAATAAAAACTTGAACAGCAACTTATTGATTTCTGCTTCGTGAAAAGGTCGATGCCTAATGTATTTGATATTTAAGTTTAGTATAATAAATTGCATTCTGGTTTCCACAGCAGTGTGTTTCCCGCCTAATAAGATCTCTTTGTTTGAACCTAATGTAGAAACCCATTATATACTGAAAGTCAGCCAATATTAAAACAAAAAAAAAATATTTTTCCCAATTGCTATATATATTTTTTGGAACAAAACATATTTTCCGAGACTCTATTAGAATGCATTAAATTATGAACGCAGTAACTTAATAAAATACTTGTTAATGTGACAGCCAGAAAACAGTGCAAGTATTGTACAGGAAAACCATTAGCCCTGCCAGTTACATTCACATAATTGCACAAGCTGTACCTTAAAATTATTCATGCAAAATGTACTCCCACAAATTCACGCCATATTATGCTGCCTTTCTAGCCTGTGATTAAAACCCACAGTTATAAGCCCATTGTTATAATTTTCCAAAATACACAATTTTTTAAGTTCACCGATAGAGTTCTGACACTTATATTCAAGCCAATTATATATCAAAGTTTTTGTATTTTAGATTATTCAATGAGTTGTTTCTCCAGAAAGAATTGCCAAAAAAATAACAAGTCACAATGGTAAAGTAGGGCTTGCCAGTACAAGTGTTTGTCAAAACTGACATGCCATACAATGACCACATTTAGAACTAGACAGGGAATATACAATTGCTTACAACTTGAATAACAAGTAACCTAAAATAAATGGTGCTCTATAGGCAATTTTGACAGACAAAAATACTTTTCAGGGTGAAATCACTTTTGGGGACTTGCTAATTTTGACAAGTTACAGAGAGGCTTGTGAGTTTGGGTAACTTTCAAAGTGTTCGACTCCTGTATTTTTAAAGTGGATCTAAACAATGAAAGCAATGTGCATTTATTAGCTGTTTTTAATGGTTTCTGAGATATTGGCAGTTTTAGGCACCCTGACTATCCATGAACATTCTATAAACTTCCTGGATTCAGTTAACCTAGGGTTGAGCAAATTGTCTGATATTCTATGTCTAAAAAATTAAAATATCACAGAAACTGCTAAAAAGAGAAAATAAATATAAACTGAAAATGTTCTCAGACATTCACCCTGAGTAAATTTAAATCAATCCATTTTCTTGGTTAGGAAACAGGTAGTACAGCTGAGCTCTGTTGTGGTGCACTAATTTTGCAGTTACTCAGACAAACCAATCTACCGGTAGCATTTACTGGTCACATGTTTAAAAGCAAATATCTTATTTGTTGCTATTGTTTAGTGCACATGGGAAAGCTTAGAGCATTTTAATCTTATGTGTTTGTGAACATGATCAAGGAACTCTTAAGTGACTTCTAATATGCTTTTTCTAATATGCCTTTATTTTACAATAGGGAATACATTACTCTCTATGTAATCAAAGACGCATAATAGGTCTGTTTAAAGTGAACAGAAGGTATGCTCCATTTCCTTATTACTAATCATCAGACAATTAACAATTATACCATCACTGGGCTAAATTTAAATGCGCACTGTCAACTGAAATAAGCCATTAGGGTATCTTATATTGCAGCAGCTCAAAGAAACAGAACTTATAAAATCACTTTGTGTATCCACGATTGATCAGGCATGTTACTTTGTAGTCTTAATTTACATCTATTTATACTGTGCTAACAAAGAAACAAGCAAAAAAAGTCACTGTTTTACTCTTTATCTGAATACAATATCATTATTATATTTTTGCTCTTTATATAAATCAAATATACAAAGTAAGCATTAAAGATAGCCATGGATCTGTATATATGGTATAAAATATTATGAATTATGAAGTTCTTTCTTTAAGTAAGTTGGTATTCTTAGATTTTCATTATATTTCCAGAAAGGTTTTTGCAAAATTGTAAAATCTGTCCCATCAGCAATTATTTTCTTGTTGAATACAGCACTTCATAGGTCATTGAATGTTGCACTTTGAACAACTTGCCCTATTTTACCATAATCAAATATAATTGATTGCAAACTTTTAACTGCTAAAACAGTAAAAAGATGGGAAAAAGAGGAGGCAAGAGCTGTGAGTTTATGTAGAATTAGCATAACACTTTTATTTATTTCATTGGCATGATCGGAATACAAGCTACAATCCTTCATTTATTAGGTGCAGTTTCATTCTGAAAAGTGTTTTCAATACAACAGAACATTTTGGAAAATAATTTTCACCTTGCAATTTGAAGTTTTTAAGGCAAAAAATGCAAAAAGCTGATTAAAGGATTGTATAATAACCCCACCAAAGAAACACACTCACATATCCAAGATAAAGAAGATCAAGAACAGCTTTTATGCTGAACAGTGGGGGTAATTCTCATTATCCCCACTGCTTCAGGACTTTTATACCTATTACCTATATATTTGATTTGCTATTATCAACTACAGTATATAACAGTGCCCACCACTGATTAATATGACAGATCCTGTTTAGTTACTTAAATTACTGCCATCCCCAACCACTCCTGTTGCACTAACCCACTATACTAAATCAACAGTAATAACCCCAAGGTTTTACCCCTTGTCCTATACCATGCAGTACCACCAACTAACTACAAACATAGTTCTGAAATAGATATTTTTCTCTCTACAAGTTCCATTTCAAATTGAAATCACTGAAATGTATATTCAGTATGGCAGATCTGAGTGCATGGTATTAAGTTCGAATAAGGGTGCACTATGGTAATGGAATGGTTCATATATGTATGTAGATATGGAATTCATGTTGGTGTCACAAAGCTGTAGGTTTAGCAATGTGTTAATTCAGAGCGCTAATGCTTCAAAAACCCAATGTACAGGCATGTTGGGTTCTCTCATAGCTCTTTGATGTAATTCATACAGTGAGATATTTCTGAAAACCCACAGGGTAGCATAGTTAGCCCCTGTTTTAATTACTCTTAAAATAACCAATTATGTCATCATTGCTTAATGGGCTGTGACTATTGCTATTGAGGTAGATACATCTTCAAGACAGCAACTCCTATTTAGATGAATTAATGAAAATATTTAAATGGGGGAAAAAGTTCTTTCACTCATAAATCTATCGGTTAATGTTTTATATCTTGCAACCAAAGTTAGCCTAAATTATTTTAACTGGAGGAGGCAGAAGCTCTCCAAAAGCTTGTGTAATATCCAGTGCAGGAAAAAAAAACGTGGTAGGATTATTGACCCCTTTTAGCCTTAATTCTGTAAGAAGGGTAATTCCCCTCACCCTAAAAACTGTATGGTGAGATGGAGACAGAATTAAAATACAGCCAAATACAGTTTCATAAACGTATAATATTTCTACCCATTAAAAGATTAAGAAATATGTTTTGTACTTTTTGTAATTTACCCTCTAAAAGCTCAAATCATCAGAAAGTATTGTTATTTTATATTCCTTTGTGGGAATGTACAAAATCAGATGATTCATAAATAAGACTCAAAGAGGAACTATCACAAAAATTTAATATAAACGTCATTATTCTGAAATAAGAAACTTTCTAAATACAATCAATTAAAAAATCCTTATCATTTCTGAAATAATCAAGTTTATCTTCACTAGCCCCCTCTTAGCATCTTTTTGTCTGCATTCTGTCTTCATGCCCCTGAATCAGTTGTAGGGATGTCGCGGACTGTTCGCCCGCGAACTAATTCGTGCGAACATCGGCCGTTCGCGTCCGCCGAATGTTCGCGAACGTCGCGCGACGTTCGCCAATTTGGGTTCGCCTTAGCTGGCGCTTATTTTTGCCCTCTCACCCCAGACCAGCAGATACATGGCAGCCAATCAGGAAGCTCTCCCTCCTGGACTACCCCCACTCCCCCTGGACCACTCCCCTTCCATATATAAACTGAAGCCCTGCAGCGTTTTTTCATTCTGCCTGTGTGTGCTTGGAAGAGCTAGTGTAGGGAGAGAGCTGTTTAGTGATTTGAGGGACAGTTGATAGTAACTTTGCTGGCTAGTAATCTACTTGATACTGCTCTGTATTGTAGGGACAGAACTCTGCAGGGATTTGAGGGACAGTGAGTTTAGGTTAGTTAGCTTTGCTGACTAGTAATCTACCTTCTACTGCAGTGCTCTGTATGTAGCTGCTGTGGGCACTGCTTCTGATCTCATCTGCTGACTGCTGTAATAACCCAATAGTCCTTGTAAGGACTGCTTTTATTTTCTTTTTTGTTTTTTTTACTTTGCTACTTTAAGAGCCCAGTGCTATTAGTCTAGCTGTGTTGGGGAGTGGGACTGGTGTGCTGCTCCTAGTAGTTCAGCACCAACCAGAGTAATTTTTTTTTTTAATATATATATATATTTTTTTATTTTATTTATCTTACTGTTTTTTAACGTGTCCTGTGCTGTTTGCTGTTCTTCATAGTAGTGCACCAATAGTAGTGCACTTGCAGGCATTGTTTGCCCAGTGTGTTCTTCAAACAACTGCCACCTAGCTGTGTGAGCTTTTTCACATTCTGTCTAAATATCAATAATAATACCGTCTCCAGAAACACCACCTGAGTGACGTTTTCCAAGCAGCAATAATATATTCCGTATCCACTGCTGTAGTGTATACGTTGACCTTGCAGGCATTGTTTGCCCAGTGTGTTCTTCAAACAACTGCCACCTAGCTGTGTGAGCTTTTTCACATTCTGTCTAAATATCAATAATAATACTGTCTCCAGAAACACCACCTGAGTGACGTTTTCCAAGCAGCAATAATATATTCCGTATCCACTGCTGTCGTGTATACGTTGACCTTGCAGGCATTGTTTGCCCAGTGTGTTCTTCAAACAACTGCCACCTAGCTGTGTGAGCTTTTTCACATTCTGTCTAAATATCAATAATAATACCGTCTCCAGAAACACCACCTGAGTGACGTTTTTCAAGCAGCAATAATATATTCCGTATCCACTGCTGTAGTGTATACGTTGACCTTGCAGGCATTGTTTGCCCAGTGTGTTCTTCAAACAACTGCCACCTAGCTGTGTGAGCTTTTTCACATTCTGTCTAAATATCGATAATAATACCGTCTCCAGAAACACCACCTGAGTGACGTTTTCCAAGCAGCAATAATATATTCCGTATCCACTGCTGTAGTGTATACGTTGACCTTGCAGGCATTGTTTGCCCAGTGTGTTCTTCAAACAACTGCCACCTAGCTGTGTGAGCTTTTTCACATTCTGTCTAAATATCAATAATAATACCGTCTCCAGAAACACCACCTGAGTGACGTTTTCCAAGCAGCAATAATATATTCCATATCCACTGCTGTAGTGTATACGTTGACCTTGCAGGCATTGTTTGCCCAGTGTGTTCTTCAAACAACTGCCACCTAGCTGTGTGAGCTTTTTCACATTCTGTCTAAA
Source organism: Xenopus laevis (assembly GCF_017654675.1). Classification (NCBI taxonomy): domain Eukaryota; kingdom Metazoa; phylum Chordata; class Amphibia; order Anura; family Pipidae; genus Xenopus; species Xenopus laevis. The sequence goes on along the minus strand of NC_054375.1, from coordinate 80,002,209 downwards.
TATCAATAATAATACCGTCTCCAGAAACACCACCTGAGTGACGTTTTCCAAGCAGCAATAATATATTCCGTATCCACTGCTGTAGTGTATACGTTGACCTTGCAGGCATTGTTTGCCCAGTGTGTTCTTCAAACAACTGCCACCTAGCTGTGTGAGCTTTTTCACATTCTGTCTAAATATCAATAATAATACCGTCTCCAGAAACACCACCTGAGTGACGTTTTCCAAGCAGCAATAATATATTCCGTATCCACTGCTGTAGTGTATACGTTGACCTTGCAGGCATTGTTTGCCCAGTGTGTTCTTCAAACAACTGCCACCTAGCTGTGTGAGCTTTTTCACATTCTGTCTAAATATCAATAATAATACCGTCTCCAGAAACACCACCTGAGTGACGTTTTCCAAGCAGCAATAATATATTCCGTATCCACTGCTGTCGTGTATACGTTGACCTTGCAGGCATTGTTTGCCCAGTGTGTTCTTCAAACAACTGCCACCTAGCTGTGTGAGCTTTTTCACATTCTGTCTAAATATCAATAATAATACCGTCTCCAGAAACACCACCTGAGTGACGTTTTTCAAGCAGCAATAATATATTCCGTATCCACTGCTGTAGTGTATACGTTGACCTTGCATGCATTGTTTGCCCAGTGTGTTCTTCAAACAACTGCCACCTAGCTGTGTGAGCTTTTTCACATTCTGTCTAAATATCAATAATAATACCGTCTCCAGAAACACCACCTGAGTGACGTTTTCCAAGCAGCAATAATATATTCCGTATCCACTGCTGTAGTGTATACGTTGACCTTGCAGGCATTGTTTGCCCAGTGTGTTCTTCAAACAACTGCCACCTAGCTGTGTGAGCTTTTTCACATTCTGTCTAAATATCAATAATAATACCGTCTCCAGAAACACCACCTGAGTGACGTTTTTCAAGCAGCAATAATATATTCCGTATCCACTGCTGTAGTGTATACGTTGACCTTGCAGGCATTGTTTGCCCAGTGTGTTCTTCAAACAACTGCCACCTAGCTGTGTGAGCTTTTTCACATTCTGTCTAAATATCGATAATAATTCCGTCTCCAGAAACACCACCTGAGTGACGTTTTCCAAGCAGCAATAATATATTCCGTATCCACTGCTGTAGTGTATACGTTGACCTTGCAGGCATTGTTTGCCCAGTGTGTTCTTCAAACAACTGCCACCTAGCTGTGTGAGCTTTTTCACATTCTGTCTAAATATCAATAATAATACCGTCTCCAGAAACACCACCTGAGTGACGTTTTCCAAGCAGCAATAATATATTCCGTATCCACTGCTGTAGTGTATATGTTGACCTTGCAGGCATTGTTTGCCCAGTGTGTTCTTCAAACAACTGCTACCTAGCTGTGTGAGCTTTTTCACATTCTGTCTAAATATCAATAATAATACCGTCTCCAGAAACATCACCTGAGTTGTTGTTGTTGTTTTAAAAAAAATGCCAGGCAAAGGCAGGCCGCCACGCAGAGGCACTAGGGGCCGTGCTGCTATGCTATCCTGTGGCCCTAGGAAATTGCCCAGTTTTACAAAGGCAATTACCCTGAACTCCCAAAATGCTGAAGAGGTAGTTGACTGGCTTACACAGCACACCCCATCCTCTACCGTTTCTAACTTTGCCACAACATCCTCATCCTCCTCTGCTATGGGCACCCCACGTAACACTTCCTCCACCACCGGCGCCCCTTCTTCACTGGAGTCAGAGGAGTTATTTACACATGAGTTTCTTGAACTGAGTGATGCGCAACCATTATTGGCAGAAGAAGATGAAGGAGATGAGGACGTTACACCAGATATAATTCTGGCAGACAACACAACAGAGATGGACATAATGAGTGATGAGGAGGTCCCCGCTGCTGCTTCCTTCTGTGAGCTGTTAGAAGAAATTGATGCATCTGAGGAGAATGATGATGAGGAGATTGATGTTTTGTGGGTGCCCAGTAGAAGAGAGCAAGAGGAGGATAGTTCAGATGGAGAGACGGAGAGTCAGAGAGGCAGGAGGAGAATAAGACTTAGAAGAAGCAGGGAGGACAGCTCGCAGGGAACAGTAGGGCAACAACATGTATCGGCACCTGTGGTCAGCCGGCCAACGCACCCACCATTGCCGCCAACTTCTACTGTTACCGCCAGATTGCCAGCTTCAAAAAGGTCAGCAGTGTGGGATTTTTTTCATGTGTGTGCCTCTGACAAAAGCGTTGTAATTTGCAATGAGTGCAGTCAGAAACTGAGTCTTGGGAAGCCCAACACCCACATAGGTACAACTTCTATGCGAAGGCACATGAACGGCAAGCACAAAGCACTATGGGAGCAACACCTCAAAGGCAGCAGACAAACTAAAAGCCACCCTCCTTCTGGTCCAGCATCTTACTGCTCTACCTCTGCTGTCCTTGACCCGTCTGAACCACCCTCCACTCCGCCTTCCACCTTGACCACCAGTTCCCAGTCATCTGCCCCCAGCCAAGTTTCTGTGAGGGCCATGTTTGAGCGTAAGAAGCTAATGTCTGCGAGTCACCCCCTTGCCCGGCGTCTGACAGCTGGCTTGTCTGCACTCTTAGCCCGCCAGCTTTTACCATACCAGCTGGTGGACTCTGAGGCCTTCCGCAAATTTGTAGCAATTGGGACACCGCAGTGGAAGGTACCCAGCTGCAATTTTTTTTCCAAGAAGGGAATACCACACCTGTACCACCATGTGCAGAGCCAAGTCACCGCATCTCTGTCACTTAGTGTTGGGGCAAAGGTCCATATGACTACTGACGCATGGTCCTCCAAGCATGGTCAGGGCAGGTATGTCACCTACACTGCCCACTGGGTGAACTTGGTTATGGCTGGGAAGCAGGGAATGCGTGGCTCAACAACAACAGTGGAGTTGGTGTCACTGCCACGGATTGCATGCGGTTCTGCCACCACCTCTACTCCTCCTTCGCTCTCTACCTCGTCTTCTTCCTCTGCTTCCTCCTCCTCTGCTGCTGGGTCCTCCTCCTCCACACCTGTGCACCCCCAGCTCCCCCTAGGCTATTCGACGTGCCAGGTACGCCGTTGTCATGCTGTCTTGGGGATGACGTGCCTGGAACGCAGAAACCATACCGGATCTGTACTCCTGTCATTTCTGCAGTCACAGGCCGATCGGTGGCTGACCCCACACCAACTGAAGATCGGAAAAGTGGTGTGTGACAACGGAAGCAATCTGTTGGCAGCACTGAGACTGGGCAATTTAACACATGTGCCCTGCATGGCACATGTTCTGAATTTAATAGTCCAACGTTTTGTCTCGAAGTACCCAGGATTCCAGGACATTCTCAGGCAGTCCAGGAAGGTGTCGGCCCATTTCAGATATTCCTACACAGCCATGGCATGCCTTGCTGACATTCAGCAGCGGTACAACATGCCAGTCAGCCGTTTAATTTGCGACAGCCAGACTCGCTGGAATTCAACGCTCCTCATGTTTGAACGTCTGCTGCAACAACAAAGAGCCGTCAATGAATACCTGTTTGAACTGGGTGGTAGGACTGGATCTGCAGAGATGGGGATTTTTTTCCCCCGTTACTGGGTGCTTATGCGCGATGCCTGCAGGCTCATGCGCCCTTTTGAAGAGGTTACAAACATGGTCAGTCGCACCGAAGGCACCATCAGCGACCTAATACCCTTTGCTTTCTTCCTGGAGCGTGCCGTGCGACGAGTGACAGATGAGGCTGTAGACCAGCATGACGAGGAGCAGGAAGCGCACGATTTCTGGTCGGAATCACCAGAACGAGCCCAGGCACCTGCTGCAACGCAGGGAGAGGTGTCAGAAGTGGAGTCAGAGGAGGAAGGTGGCTTTGTGGAGGAGGAGGACCAACAGGAGCAGGCTTCCCAGGGGGCTTGTGGTGACCTTTTGGGGACCCCTGGTCTTGTACGTGGCTGGGGGGAGGAGACCGTGGATGATATAGTCCTTGATAACGAGGAAGCGGAGATGGATACCTCTGCATCCAACCTTGTGAGAATGGGGTCTTTCATGCTGTCATGCCTGTTGAAGGACCCCCGTATCAAGAGGCTTAAGGAGAAGGACCTGTACTGGGTCGCAACGCTACTAGACCCTCGGTACAAGCATAAAGTGGCAAAAATGTTACCAACGTACCACAAGTCCGAAAGGATGCTGCATTTACAAACCAGCCTGCAAAACATGTTGTACAATGCTTTTAAGGGTGATGTCACTTCAGGAACTCATCAACATTCCAGGGGCAGAGGTGCCAGTAATCCTGCCACGAGCGCACCTGCAAGGACAATGCACTTTGGCCACTCTGTAACGTCAGACATGCAAAGGTTTTTCAGTCCAAGGCAGCACCAGAACCCTTCTGGATCCACCCTCAGAGAACGCCTCGACCGGCAGGTAGCGGACTACCTGGCATTAACTGCAGATATCGACACTCTGAGGAGCGATGAACCCCTGGACTACTGGGTGCGCAGGCTTGATCTGTGGCCAGAGCTGTCACAATTTGCCATGAACCTCTTGTCTTGCCCCGCCTCAAGTGTCCTCTCAGAAAGGACCTTCAGTGCAGCAGGAGGGATTGTAACTGAGAAGAGAACTCGCCTAGGTCACAAAAGTGTGGATTACCTGACCTTTATTAAAATGAATGAGGCATGGATCTCGGAGGGTTACTGCACGCCGGAAGACTTGTTCTGACTCCCCATGCAGCTGTCCTTCTCTGCACGCCGCATGACTCCACACACAGCTGTCCTTTAGCGTCCTCCTCCCTCCGCCACCGTTACAAACTAGGGTGCAAACCCTACTGGTTTCATTTTAAGCAAAACTTTTTGGACAGGTAAATCCTGAGTTTTTCTGGCCTCTGTGCTTCAGTGGCTGCAACCAAAAAAATATATATTTTCAGCATTTATATGGCATATTTTTTCTGGCCTCTATGCTTCAGTGGCTGCGACAATTTTTTTTATATTTTTAGCATTTATATGGCATATTTTTTCTGGCCTCTGTGCTTCAGTGGCTGCGACAAAAAAACATAATTTTTCAGGAAAGTACACATGCCTAATTTTTCAGGGTTCTGCAACAGTGGCAAAATCGCATCTTTTATGGTCACCGCAGGTGATCAATAAAGTAGACCAAAACTGGGCCCACACTGCAGAATCAGTGTTTTTTGGTTCACTTCACTGTACATTGAATTACCTCTGCCTGACCGTGCACGTGCGCACAAGCATGGTGACTGCTAAACACACCACTACAGAAATATTGCCACCAACAGGACGAACATCCTGGAGGTGACAAGCAACTAGTAATTAAAAACTATTGTTTGCTCACTTGACGGTATCATTCATTAAAGCTCTTTGCGTTTTTTTGCGTTGCAGTAAGCGCCGCGTTTTGTCTTTGCGTGTGAACAGGCTGTAACCTTTACACGACTTGATTGGCATGTAGACGCCGGACGTTTTAAAGCAGTTTATTACACAAGTTTAGAAATGTAGTGTGATTTCTGCCCTTTACAGAACTCTGCAAGGATTTGATGGACATTTTAGGTTAGGTAGCTTTGCTGGCTAGTAATCTACCTTCTACTGCAGTGCTCTGTATGTAGCTGCTGTGGGCAGCTGTCCTGCTGCTGATCTCTCATCTGCTGACTGCTGCCTGTAACCCAATAGTCCTTGTAAGGACTGCTTTTATTTTCTTTTTTGTTTTTTTTACTTTGCTACTGTAAGAGCCCAGTGCTATTAGTCTAGCTGTGTTGGGGAGTGGGACTGGTGTGCTGCTCCTCCTAGTAGTTCACCACTACCAGCACCAACCAGAGTCAAAATTGTTACAAAGTATCTTATTTGCACCTGTTAGCTGTTCTGAGCTCTCTGCCAAAAGCTAATTAAGTTAGAAACTGTTTTTTTTCTGGCTGTTCAGTGCAGAGAAAAGAGGGACTGGTGTGCTGCTGCTCCTAGTAGTTCACCACCACCAGCACCAACCAGAGTCAAAATTGTTACAAAGTATCTTATTTGCACCTGTTAGCTGTTCTGAGCTCTCTGCCAAAAGCTAATTAAGTTAGAAACTGGTTTTTTTCTGGCTGTTCAGTTCAGAGAAAAGAGGGACTGGTGTGCTGCTCCTCCTAGTAGTTCACCACTACCAGCACCAACCAGAGTCAAAATTGTTACAATATCTTATTTGCACCTGTTAGCTGTTCTGAGCTCTCTGCCAAAAGCCAATTAAGTTAGAAACTGTTTTTTTTCTGGCTGTTCAGTGCAGAGAAAAGAGGGACTTTCCAGTACAAAAGAGGGACAGGGGGTTGAGTGGTCAAAAGAGGGACAGTTGGGAGGTATGCAAGTGCCACCTAGCTGTGTGAGCTTTTTCACATTCTGTCTAAATAACAATAATAATTCCGTGTCCGTAAACATCACCTGAGTGATGTTTTTACAGCAGCAATAATATATTCCGTATCCACTACTGTATACGTTGCCCTTGCAGGCATTGTTTGCCCAGTCTTTAACCAAGTGCCACCTAGCTGTGTGAGCTTTTTCACATTCCGTGTCCAGAAACATCACCTGAGTGACGTAGTGTGATTTCTGCCCTTTACAGCACAAAACGCAGCGCTGTGTCAACAATGTATTTTTCAGATACATTTTTGCCCTTGATCCCCCTCTGGCATGCCACTGTCCAGGTCGTTGCACCCTTTAAACAACTTTAAAATCATTTTTCTGGCCAGAAATGTCTTTTCTAGCTTTTAAAATTCGCCTTCCCATTGAAGTCTATGGGGTTCGCGACGTTCGCGAACCGTTCGCATTTTTGGACGCATGTTCGCGAATATGTTCGCGAACATTTTTTCCGCCGTTCGCTACATCCCTAATCAGTTGTATTGGCTGATACATTAGATAGCTTTAAGAAGGTGTTGGATGGCTTTTTGGCAAGTGAGGGAATAGAAGGTTATGTAAGATAGCTCATAGTACAAGTTGATCCAGGGACTAGTCTGATTGCCATTTTGGCGTCAGGAAGGACTTTTTTCCCCCTCTGAGGAAAATTGGAGAAGTTTCAAATGATTTTTTTTTTTTGCAATTAGGTTAAAATAGAGTTAAATGGTTGAACTTGATGGCGTGTGTCTTTTTTCAACAAACTTGCTATGTTACTATGTTACTATGTTAGGAGATCATTGACAGATATTAATATATCTTATAGGGAGATCACTTTCGTAGCTCACTCAAATAGCCATTTCCAGTACAAACAAAATCCAACAAAATAACTTTTTTTGGCACAAATCCCGGTAATTGTAATAGAGTGAGCTCTGATACTTCTAGGCAAAAGGAGCCCCCTAAAAGATAAATTGGATTTCACGGTCATTGAAAATCAGACGCCCAACTACATGAAGAGAGAATGAAGAGAGACAGATGCTGAGAGGAGGATAGTGAAGAGTCACTTGAATATTTCAGAAACTGTTTAAAATTTTTAATTAATTATATTTAGAAAACTTCTTTCAGCAGGATGATGCTTAGAGGGTTATTTACTAAAATCCAAATTTATCTCATTTTTAAAATAAAAAAACCACTACCAAACTCCCATACACGATATTAACTTATTATGAAAAAGCTCAATTCATTCTGTTCTGTCAATAATGTGATTCAACCAAGCGAAAACCAATTTTTTTTATCCCCTTATCACTCAATTTTTTCAGGCTTTTTGGGATTTTTTTTGCCCAAAAAGTGCAAAATTATTGGATTTTCAGGCTAATTCCAGTGCAGACCACAGAGACTTCAAAATAGGATAGTGACCTCTGCCAATGACTTATACACAACCTTGGCAGGTCTGAGATGGCAGATTTTCGGATTCTGGCTTGTTGCTGCATTGGTTTTAATACATCTTGAAAAAATTGAGTTTTGCCCCAAAAAGCCAGATGAAGTTTAGCAAATAACCCCCTAATATAAAATAAACCCCCTTTTAAATAAACTTTTTTTATCTGTTTACATTTTGATATGTAAATAAAAACATCTGTGTTAAATGCCTTTTGTGTGTATTTCATATTAACAAACCAAAAACAATATGCAGTATCTTGCTGTTTTAAAATGTAGCAGTTGGCAGCTGCCTTTGTAATGTATGCTAAGTTTTTGCACAAATGGTATATCTCAACATAAAGTAAGAGCAGCCTGACAGTTGTAATGAGGAATCAAATTTAGCTCGTTCCTACTCTGCTGTTTCCAAACTCATGAGACAGACTCCTACTGTCTAAAGTTACATCAAATATTCTGTCTTTCTAACACAAGCAAACAAGGTGTCTGATTTTATTTGCAAATATTTCATATTTCCCAGAGCATTACAAAACGCACTTGTTCCAAGAAGCAAACCAAATATTAATGCAATTTACATTTCTGGCAATTGAGTATATGAATTAATCTGAATAGAAAAATATTGTACATTGCATCTCAAACCTATCACAACCCTCAGTTGTGAAAAGAAAATACAAATATTTCTGCATGGCTAAGCAGACAGTCTTCGCAATAAACCTGACAGAAGGTATTGTTAAATATGTGCAGAGTGATTTACATGTATTTTGATTGCTTCCAATTTCAATGCATTTAAATGGTGCAGAAATATTCAGTACTCAACTGTCTTAAAACCATTCACACATAAAATGTAAGGACCTGCTGTCTGACAAAATGTAATGTTTAACGTTGTAATTGTAACTAAACTTCCCTAGGGCCTTTCAACTATGGAGTGTAAACACTGAATTGTCTAATGAAACATGTTTCATCCTTTCCCTAGTGGTAAAAAAACTGACACAAATACTTTTCTGGAAGCAGTTTTCGGCTGATTTTAAATAATAATTACATGTTTGAGACTTCACAAAAATGTAAAAAGAAAACATGCACCATTATTTAATTTTTTTGTTTGAATGTCCTTTTATAGCATTTTTAATTTAGGATTAATTAGGATAATACCATAAGGGAAAGTTGAGCTCAGCACTAAACAGATTTTATTTGTTTAAGAGAATGGAGCAATGAGGACACATAATTTGAAGAAATAAAAATGAGAACCTCTTAACATGCAATTATCATTAAATTAGAGGTCATAAAAAGAGTGTATTTAAATTTTACTAAGGTTCAATTTCTAAAATAGTTGTATCCAAAGGGATCACTCAAACAAAGTAACAGGAAGGGGAGATACAATAAGTTACTGGCCACTGCTTCCATACGTGAAGGCATTTTTACTAATCTTAGGGGGCCCATTTATTGAACCTCAATTTTAGGGGGAAAACAAAAACTCAAATTTGGAGACATTTATCATTTCCCCAAAGCTAAAAATCCGAATTCAAAATTACCCATCTCAAACCTGTCAAGTTCATGTAGAAGTCAATGACAGATGTCCCTGAAGTTTTGACATCATGATCTGAGCTGGAAAATCCGAAAAAGTCTGGGTTTTTGGCTGATGATCTGAAAAAGTCAAACAATCATCAGGTAGTATTTACTAGTCTTTTGTTAGAAAGCAAACTGACTCTGGGTTACAAAGCCTCTGTAAACATTGCTTTTTTTAATTCCCCAGATGTCTTGATATGGGTAAATTCACATGATATATTGTTTGCTTGGATTCATGGCCACACTTTTATTACATTCTTCACTTTATGATTTAAAATATTTGCAGCTTGAGCACAACTAATACTTTTATTATTAGTATTAATAGAATCAATGGCCACCTTCACCCCAGATGATAACTGTGGTAAAGCAAGTGTCAGGCAAAAATGAGGGCCTACAACCATTTGTGTGAGAGCAGGCATTAAAGGAGTAGGAAAGTGTTGTTGCACTTGGGGGTGCCAAATGTTATGCACTCCCAAGTTATTGTATTGACTTACCTGAAACCCCAGGCCGGTGCTCCTATGAGCAGAAAGCTGCACCGGCCCGGGGTTCTTCCAGTGAGCACCACGGATCACTTATCTTCCGTCTTCCTCTTTCTTCACGTGGCTGCACATGCGCAGTAGGACATTAAGCCGAACTATAACTAAACAGTCGGCTATTCAGTTAAACTGCACATGTGTCTGCCCCAGGAAATTTGAAGAAAGAAGAAGCCTGAAGAGGATCGCTCTGTGGTGCTCAATGGAATAACCCCAGCCCGGTGCAGTTTTCTGCTGATAGGAGCACCAGGCTGGGGTTTCAGGTAAGTAAATACAATCACTTGGGGTGCCTAATATTTGGCAACCCCAAGTGCAAGATGACTTTCCTTCTCATTTAATGAGCAGTCCTCCAAATGCGATTCAAAAATTCAAAGTAGAGATGTATGTGTACAAAGAGAGGTACAGTAGTCTCACACTTTTCTTATTACATTAACAAGGCTAAATAAAATGCATAGATCAAAAAAAACAAGTCCCTATTCAAATAGATTAAAACCTATACAAATTCTTAACTAATGAAGATTGCCCACACTGGTCATGACTTTGATTTTGCAAAATTAAAAATATTTTGATCTAGAGACAAACAACTGCCTTGTTATTATTGAAGAACAGTTATTTATACATGAATGAAGAATTCTACACAAGAATAAAGAATTAAGATAACCACTGTCTTTAGCATAAATATATTTTTTTAAATAAATTCATTTTTGAGAAAATAAACATTCATAAAAGGTGAACTTCCATTTCAATTCTTTAGTCCAAACCCGTCAACCCAATAGTTATTACAGCTAGTGATGGGCGAATTTATTCGCCAGGCGCGAATTCGCAGTGAATTTGCGCGATTCTCCGCCAGCGAATAAATTCACAAAACCCCCGCGAAAATTCGCGGAAAAAACGGGCGCCGGCGTCAAAAACGGGCGCCGGCGTCGAAAACGAGACGCCGGCGCCGTTTCGCGAATTTTTCACCGTTTCGTGAATTTCACGCAAAATTCGCACATTTTTCGGCGAAGCGAAACGGCGCAAATTCGCCCATCACTAATTACAGCTAAAAACAACACTAACTTCAACAGAGTTTGAGTTGTTTGGACAATGTTAGGTTGAGGGAATGCTCATGCTCATGCTTATATTTCAGCAATGATTTCTGTTACAGTTCAGGTGCAAATGAGCTGTAGTGGGACTAGACAGCCACAAAACTCAGGTAAAATTAAGTGAAAATGCAAACTGAACCAGGTCATACACTGAGATCTGCTTGTTTGGTGATGTTAAATATACCTGAATTATTTGTATTGTATAAATATTTATACATTAACCATTCACTTGCCAAAGACAGAAGGGGTAAATAATTTATGATGCAATATTATATTTCCAATATAGATTTGATTTCCCAAAGAAAATGAAACATTAACTTTAAATATCAACTCAATGTATTTGCAATATTATCTTTCGAGGAAATTTTCAAGTTAGACAAAATTGCTATAACTAATTTTTTTATTTTTTTTTAAATGTATTTCAAATGCAAATGGTAAACATATTGACTTAGAATAGATCAATGTTACCACCTCTTGTCAAACAGTCCTCCTAATGGTGTCTTCTGCTGTTGCAAAATAAAACATCAAATGTAACTGCTTAATCATTTATGAGTTATTTTATTGATCTGAAGCAAGATGTCAACATTTATTTTTTGTTTTATCCTGAGCTGCCTATTTCTGTCTGATCTGTGTCTACTTGATTATCCTCAACATTTAGGGGGTTATTTATCAAAGGTCCAGCAGACAATGTCAACCCACCTCCAGTTTATGTAGTCGTCCTTGCCATTTCATCCTCTACAGTTTGCATTTGACACAAGTAAGTGGCATGAACACACTCAGAATAGAACACACACACATCCATTTTGGGGTTATTGACACATTTACAGCGCTTTGCATGTGCACAGTTTGTCAAGTGTACATACATATACAAACAATCTTTTATTGCCATTGAGAATCATATTGTGCAATACTTTTTCTATGTTAGATTGGTGATTATATTACCCTTTTGCAATCTGCATTGTTCTTGATTAGTGAAGTGTAGAAAATTGTGTGTGCTATATTTTGGTGCCTCTACATGCCACATACACGCCACATACTTTGGTATGTATGCATATTGGTCCCCTGACATTTATAACTAGGATGTTTTATGTTGGTACATTATGAAACGTGAGGCATATAATGGGGTAACATGCAAGCTTCAAGACAATTTTGAGATATTTCATTAAAACTACTAAACTACAGTAAAGCTTTGCAACTTGATCATTTTGGAAAAATCTCCTTTCACTGTGCAACTTTTTATCTCCCACATATCATTGGGTACCAAATAAAATCGTTAATATGAATACTAGTGGCCAGCCAAATAGTTTGATGACCATCGTGCCTAGGTTTACCAATTTATACGCTATGTAGAGACCAAAATGAAGTTAATGCATACAAATTGTCCTGAAGGTCATTTCAGCTACTGAAAAAAACAGCACAATTACTGCATTTTATGAGGGGTAATAGGTATAATAATAATAAAAAATTTTTTTTTTTGCAAAATATACATATATTCGTCCAAATCCAGAATGGGTAACCATGTATTTTTAATCTAAGTCTTCCTAAATTTTTGATGAAATTGAAAATCACCTAATTTCCCAGCATCTTTTCACCCACATGTCATTAGGTACCATGATAAAACATCCTAAATATAAATGCCGGGGATCCACCAAAATAGTTGCCCATTGTGGATAGTATCTGGCATGCAGGGACCCCAAATGTACATTGTGCATACATATTTCATGGCATATATTTCTACTACTAAAAAATATAGTGCCCCATTTATTTATTTATTCATGACAATTTCTACTGTAGAGCTCTGAATAATAGTCAATGTACTGCTGGGGGTTTTCAATCTACAGAAGTAAGACATTTCCATAAATATAGCATTGGATATGCTATTAGAGCTCTAAATATTGTTCTCATAGTGAAAATACATAAAACTCGGGCAGATTTAGAAATAGCAGGTTCTCCTACAAAATGTATTGTTTTCATACTGTAAGTAATCTGATAGTTCCTCCCATGAAATGCCCCTAGTGAGGTATAATATATGAGCAATTGTGATCTCTGCCATTACTAAGTAAATAAATAAATAAAAAAAGCAGTGCCACATATCTCATTAACTAAAACATAAGCACCACCATTAGTTTCTGATTTGAGCTACATCAGTGTCCTGCCTCAATGACTACCATCCTGTGGCACTCACCCTCATCATCATGAAGTGTTTTGAGAAGCTTGTCAAGAAACACATCAAAACCCTGCTCCACCAGCACTGGACCCCCTACAGTTCGCATACCGTCAAAATCGCTCAACAGATGAAGTAATAGCCACCACCCTCCATCTGGACAAAAAGACACCTACGTTTGAATGCTGTTCATAGAAAAAGCCCCAGAAAGTTACAAATTGAGTAACTACCTGGTCTTTGATTGAGTTAATCACCCGATCATTTAATTTTACTGAAATTTGAATTACTTTTAAGCAGCTCTCTAGCTTGGAATTTTAGCAGCTGGTTGCAATTTACCATAGCTACTAGGCAGAGGACTGAATGAGAGATTGAGAGATGAGAGAGCCTGAATAGAAATATAATAAAAAATAACATGCAGAATAATTGTAGCCACACATAGCAATAGTTACCTGGCTTTTGGAGGCAGTGACACCCATTTAGCAGTATAGCAATAAGATGCAGTCTGGTACTTGGTAGAAAAAAAAACCTAGAAATAATAAATAAATTTTATCAATATAAAAAACAACAAAAACAAAGATCAGAATAGTCAAGGCTGTGGTGTTTTCTGTGTAAGCTTGATAATGAAGAAGCAAGACAAAATATATTGATACCTTCAAACGTCTGTGCTGTTGAAGACTACTATATATGGCACGAAAACAAGTACATCCTTGATCAAATCAAGCTTGACCTTCCACCTGAAGCCAAAATGTAGTGATGGGTGAAACTGCGAAAAATTTGAAATTGCACGAAAAAATTGTGAAATTCGAAAGTTTTGACACTATGTTTTATGGGACTATATATGCAATTGCAAGCTGAAGGGCGTGCTTTTCAATTTTGTATGCTAGTTTATTGTAATAAATCACTCCTTAAATTGTCTGCACAATGATCATTGTAGTATGCTTGATAAAAGTCTTCGAACGTTTTCACGCAAAAAAATAGAAATTCGAACGTTTTCACGATAAAAGTAAAATAAATCATCAACCATTCACAATGACGAATTTGCAAAATATGAAAGTTCCCCTGTGGCAATTTTTTTTTAATGAATTTGCCTAGGTACATGCGCCTTGATGTCCTCTTCAATAGACTCTTGTGCTCTTTTTATGTTTTCCATTGTCGATTATATTATATCTGTTGTCATCTGTTATCCAAATCAGGGAAAACATACAAACTTCTTGCAGATAATGCACAACTGGAATCAAACTCAGGACCCCAGCACTGCAAGGCAGAATAGTTACCCACTGAGCCACAATACTGGTTATTGTTTTTATATGACATATTTACCAAATTCCAAACTATAATACAATACTATAATTCAGTTTCACTGCAGAACAATTTAATAAATCCATATCTATATAGTATTCTGTTACAAAGTAAACTGTATTGGTATTGGATTCGCCCGTTTCACATAATTAAATCAGCATATTGTGCTATTTTTATAGACAGAGCCCCATTCACATAATGTCATTCCATATACTCTAATACGTTATTTATTGGTTGTAAACCGGCATCAAAGATGCTGCTTCTTCTTCAGTTTCAACATTGTTATTAAATACACATATTGTAAATTAAATGTATATGTCTTTAAAAGTAAGTAAAGTAAAGGTGACAAAAGGCAACAAAGTTGATTTTTTTAAGATATTTATGAGGATTCATACAATATTGAACTGTCTCAATAGATTAAGAAAATGGTAGAATATTGCTATTGTAACCCATTTTTATTACCCTTTTTATTGGTTTGCTAAAATAATACAATGCACACAATATTGACCTCATACTAGACACAAAACAAATCATTTTAATGTACCTGTATGTTGTATTTTATACTGTGTGTCTTTCATAATGTTTTTTTCACTATATTGGTCATAATACTGATTTGGACAATATTGATTTTACGTCATAAAACACTGATGAAACTTTTCCATGCAGGTTATAGTCTATTGCTTTTACCACGGACGTATTTAATACCATTTCAAAAGTACTGATGAATGAATAGGAAATGCTTTTTTATACCATAGTTTCTAGGTGCCCTTACATTTTCCACAATGACATAATTGTTTTTTGCCAGATCAGAGGCAGTATAAAAGAACAGCTTAAATATGGTGTTATTTTGTGCATTGATGAAGATGCACACTTTGTAAATACCATAAGGATTTCACAACCTACCTCAATAGTCAAATAAATAAATGCCCAATCCCTATTTCTGTAGCTGAAACAAATTAACCTTTACAGTACTTTCCTCCTACTTCAGGTTTTTATTTCCACAATAAACAATTTGAACCCATTTGTCCTAATCCACTTGGCACAGAAGTGAATGAGTACATCTCTGGGTATTTGTATATGAGATAACGTAATAAGTACATACATTATGTGTTTGCCAAACACATAATGGGTGTACCCATTACGTTATCTCATATACAAATATTTATTTGGAACTTTTTACTGCTTTTTATGCAACATTTCACAAAAAGGCAGTAAAAGGTTTTCAGCTGCTTGTTCGCTGTTTACCCTGCAATAATTCATAGATGTTCTAAACTTGCCAAATTGTTTCACTCATATCTAATAATAACATATAAAGAGCAGTCTTAATTCACACTAGAATGATAGATAATGTGAAACTAACACAAATGCATCATGCTGTGGAAGAGCCGAGTCTGTCAGTTTGAACAAATGCTAATAACATATACAGCAGTAGGAAAAACCATAAATAACTATACATATTCAGCTAACATTAAGGTTACATTCCCAAGCCTTCCTTTAGGTAACATTAATTAATTAATATTAAAGTCACTTTTCAAAGGCAAAGACTATTTTATGTTTGTACCTGGAACTCATTTTATTTGAACCTTAGCAGATGTGCAAAAGAACATGTTGCCTTCATTGACATGGAGGTTATTTGAGTAAAAAAATGCTCATTGACTTTGTTTTAGTTGAGTCTTGCAAAATTTTCCTCCAAGCAAAACAGAACAGAATCAGAACATTGTTGTGCGAAGTCTCACCATAAGCTCTGTTCTTTTAGCATGAAATCCCACTGAATACATTCTGTAAAGAACATCTTTGCCCCAACACAGGTTGTAATATGGATGCATCCTCATTAAAGGAGTGGTTCACATTTAATTTAACTTTTAGCATTATATAGAATGGCTAGTTGTTGAACTTTTCCAGCTTTCAGATGGGTCACTGACCCCTATCCTAAAAACAAATGCTACAAATGTATTGTTATTATTCATCTTTCTATTCAGGCCCTCTCCTAGTCATATTCCAGTCTATTATTCAAATCAATGCATGGTTACTAGGGTAATTTGGACCCTAGCATACAGATTGCTGGAATTGCAAACTAGAAAGCTGCTGAATAAAAAGCTGAATAACCCCAAAAGGAAAAATGAAAACCAACTGCAGATTGTCTCGGTATATATTACTCTACATCATACTAGATTTAGGCAGATTTACTAAAGAGAGAAGTATTTTTTTGTGGAAATTTGCCAAAATAATTTGCAGGGAAATCACTAATTTACTAAATGGCAGGTAACGCACTTCACTAGTGAAAAACCTCAGTGCTGGAGAAGTTTCACTCCATTTCTTCACAATCGTTAATCCGTAAATGTATCAAACTGTGAAAGTTTTTACTCATTATCCTTTTCAACAAAAAGTAATTAAAAAAAGATAAAACACTGGTGTTTTTTTTTATTTAAAGTAGGAGTCTATATTATTTACACATTTTAACCATTTGAAGTTCATGTCACATTTGTTTTATGGTGGGGTTATGGCCCTAGGACAACCTCTGTCTTCATTTTGTTTCCTTAGACATGTTTAATAAAAAGTGGCCACTTCCAGCACTAATAAATACATACAGTACACATGACCTTTATATACCCACTGAATTTAAATGAAAATAAAGTTTCCTGAGGAAGAAAATAATGCAAGAAATTTTTTTACCAATAACGAATTATTGCTGATGAAAGTACAGCAGCATTCTTTTGCCAAGACGAAATTGCACATTTTGATGAAAACTTGTATTCATCCCACAATAACATCTGATGTACTTGCGTTCCAAAGCAAATATTTGCACGTAAATGAATCTGCCCCTAAAAGTTAAAACCCCTATAAACAATCTTTCTGCCAGTTTTCTCAATCCAGGTCTATGAATACAATATACTTGTATTGTCATTTAGCTGCAACCTGATCCTGCACTTAACTATTTCATGCCAAGCGGAAAAATATCAAGCAAACAAGCAAAGTAGAGGATGCCTGCTGGGATTGATATGGAGGAAACCCCCTGTGACTAGTGTCTGAATATTCATACCATCACTGATTGCTGTGAGTAAGCCAACAGTGCCCATCCTTTACTTTGTTTGCATAACTAAATGTTGCTGGGCCACACAGTAAATACATTTTTATGCCCCCCTAAATTTTGGGAATAAGACTTTTTGTAAACAAATATTAAACATATATTGAAACTGCTTAATCCTGAACGCCCAACAGCCCCAGGGTTTGTTTGCTCTTCCAGGGACTGAACTGCACAGTTAGTATCAGTTTGGAAGGAGTCAAGAGTTCTAGAAATGCTCCCATATATTATCAGTCAACAAAATGAATGAATAAATTATCACCCAGAAATAACAAACCAGTATGTTAATCACCTGAAAGAACTGTATGTAATATTTTATTTATTCATAAATATGTGATACAGCTGCTTAAGTTTCCCATGGTATTTATTTAATCTAGAGAAATAGGGGGCTATTCCATATGGCAAGTATTAAAAAATTCCTGTGCACTTTTATGTTACACTGTGTGTTCCTTTGTAATGTATGAGCCCTTCTTTTCACTGGATGGCAAGCACAGATGTCATCCTTGTTCCAATGCATTTAATTACTTGGGTTAGGTACAGCTTATAAACAAAACTATTCAGAGTACTTACTCCAGGGACTCCTGACATATGTTCAGAGTCCATTTTCTGCCCCACTATTAAGAATGGGGGATCAAATAAACAATAGAGCTCTTGGAGCTCTGCTCCATCCTCCCTTTTATTCTAGTGCTATCCTTCTATTAGGGCAGTATTTTAGCAGGTTATGAACTAAGCACCTTAGTGATATGTAAGCAAGGTGGACAGACAGACAGATAAAGAGACAATTGGACAGACAAACCAACTCAAGACAGAGAAAGTGACAATGTCATATAAGTAATATTGCATTGTGTAAATTACTTTTACACTACATTGTAAAGGATGCTGCACAAAAAGTACAACATATGGTTGGCTTTTAAACTTTATTTTACAAACTCTTTAAATGGTTTGCTTGAGTGTAATGTACTATGCTATTGCCAATGTAATCATGCCACTGTAAAATATGCAAGATAAAAGTTATACTTGAATTTTTATTTTGGATTGCAGTGTGCTTGTCTTTTTTAGATGTATTAAATTCAGCCCTCTCATTTCACATTCAGCAACGGTAAGCTTAAAAATATAAATTACAGAAGGATATCTTTATAAAATTTCTGTCACTTCTGTCCACTCATATTTACTGCCATGTTATACTGCTTATTAAGATTATGATTGCAATGCTCTTCCTTTATTACCAGGTGGTCCAACCTTTTGAAGTCTAAGGAGCTATCATGGATTAAACAATAAATTTACTTCTAACAACCTCATTTAATGCTTCTATAAAATTGATAAGTTTCCTGATGCTTGTTCACTGACATGTGCTATAAATAATTTACTCATAAATTTATAAATTTAATCTCCAGTGGGCCATACCAAACAACAATAAAAACTTGTGTGTGAGGAAAAAAAACAGTTCTGTTTTTTATCATTGTAATTTTTTATTTATTTTCGCTGAGACTGCATAAAAGTAAAATATTATGGATATTGTCTGGGATAGATGGTTTACAGAGCTTTAGTTTGCAAGAGTGTAACAGCACTGAACTGAAAAATTAAATAGTCACAAAAGTGTTTTTTAAAAATCAAAATGGCATTTTCTAGTGAAATAGTCTGCTCTGCTAATGTGCTTCCATTATGTAGTTTATTATCAGCACACAGAAACACGTGCATACTTAAAGACAAAATAAACGTGAGACAAGTTAAAGGAAAACGACACCCCCCAAACAATGTAGGTCTCTATTAAAAGATACTGAGTAAAACAGTTCATGTGTAAAACCCTGCTTCATGTAAATGAACCATTATCATAATAATATACTTTTTTAGTAGTATGTGCCATTGGGTAATCATAAATAGAAAATTGCCATTTTAAAAAATAAGGGCCGCCCCCTGAGATCGTAAGATTCACTGTGCACACATACAAACCACATGTAAGGTCACATGAGCCAATTAACAGACAGAGTTCTGCCTTTTGCTTCCAAACTTCTTCCTGTTACAGTTAGTGTTGTATTATTTCTGGTCAGGTGATCTCTGAGGCAGCACAGATAGAGTCACGAAATGGTGGTTCAAGGCAAGAGATGTAAAAGGGCAATATTTATGTAAATATATATTCCAGTTTGGTAAGATTCTTTAATATGTCATTCAATTTGATATCTGTTGCTTAAGTATTCATTTTGGGGGTATAGTTTTCCTTTAAGCACATTTTAAGGATAGTGGCGGAGATAAATGAAATGAGAAATTGTGAATAGCTTTTTTATTCTTTGCACTTCTCAGTGTATTGCTGTGATCCCCAGACAACAGGATATGTCCTTGAATGATGGAAAACCCTTAAAGTATATAATAACCTTCTACACGAACACGGAGGTGAATTGTGATTTACAACTTGGTATGGGGATATTTACAGCTAGTTATAATGCACCTATATAAAACAAATATAATTAGAGTTCATACTGCCACACAAGAAAAGCAATGATATCAATTGTCTTACTGGACACACTATATTTGGTAGCATATTCATGGTTTATTCTAACAATATTATAATCTATGGCTAATACAATAACAATTACATATGCTATTGGTTAATCCTGCTTTGAACAATGGAAGTATTTTTGCACCAGTCACCAGAGACAAGGTCTGCCTTTAAGAATCACAGACCCCCCATACTACTGTGTTAACTCCCCCCAGCGGGATCCAGTTATTATCCCTTTACTTGGGCCCCCAGGATGAGGGCCATGCCAACAAGAACAATGGGGCTACAATGGAAAGAAACGACTCATGCATGCATAATTATTTCTTATTATGCCAAGATCTTGCCCATGATCCACCCAAACCTTGCCCCTTTTTGTGACCTTCACATCACATTTTTACATCTCTTGGGACTCCCTTCTCCATAAGTTTTATTGATCTAAACATTTTGCCCTGGCAGAGGGTTCAGCTTGCACCCGGGGCTGCAAAGATCCATTCTCCACTTTTGAAGCACACATGAACTGAATTCCCTCCTCCACAGGGATTGTAGAAGATATAGGCAAACTTTGTGTATTTTGAGTTGACAAAGATGCCTTGTGCTTTTAAAAAAAAATTGCTTAGAAAATCACTAACATTTTCTACCATCAAAGCTTTGCCTCCTTAAGGTGGCCATAGAGGCAAAGATCCGCTCGTTTGGCCAAATCGTGTGTCTATGGCCACCTTTAGACCAGCTCAGCCTCCCTACTCTACCAAGTTATAGCATGTAATTTAAAGAAGAAATATTTGAAGCAGTAGGTGCAATATTCTGTAGTAAATTTTGTCCGGAATTATCATCAGAATACAAATTACACTAAAGAATGAAAAGAATTAAATAATTACAATGTATTTTTATATATATTTAAATGTAATATATAATCATGCATTCATTGGTTTTATATGATTCTGTTTTGTTAAAGTATGCAATGCATTTGTAAAAGTGTGTTTTTTAAAATTCATCTAGCATTACATTTGAACATGCTGATTGCTTTGCAAACATGCTATTTCAATACTAGCAACTAGTCCCAGAAAACATACAGAAGGCAAATAAATCAATTTAGATCAGCAGGGTATCAATCTGTTTTTGTAGAAGTTGTAATCTTGTTCAAAACGGTGTTCCTAATACTCCAACACGAATATGTTTAGGATGCAAATTGTTCCAATAATATGTTCTGTTCCTGTTCTCTTTTTAACAGCTAGACTAAAGTTGAAACGGTATATATGTGGATATTATAAGCCTATGTTGCCTTTAACACTCCTGTACACAGCACACAAAGCATTTTGAGCAGTTCTGCTTTAGACAGAAATCCAAATGCCACTACCTGCCCAAGATTGTTTCCAATTCAGATCAATGGAGGGCACTGCAAGTCCTCCAGCATCCACTGTGGCCTAAATTAAGTAAGCTTTATCAGAAAGGTCTATATACATATACCAGAAAACCCTCAAAGTAATGCTGCTCTGAATCTTTTCTCAAAACAAACACTCCATTTTTTTCCTTCTATTGTGTAAACATGGACTTCTGTATCAGACTCCCTTCTTTCAGCCTAAACCTCCAGTGCATGGGCTTGAATATGCTCAAAAGGGGCAAAGAATGTGGTAAAACCATATTACTACCGTATATTACATATCTAGAGCAGTAGGTTACCTGATATTTCATAAATTGAGGCATATGGTTCTATAAGAAATATAATTTTATTACACGTTATCAAATTACATAGATACCATAAACAAAGTTAGATGAAGACAAGACTGCTGAAAAGGTGAAACATATTGCATTATTAGGTCTTGGCATACATGGAAATTAAAGACAGTAGCCTATGATGCCAACATTAGAGGTCATGGTACCGTATATACTCGAGTATAAGCCGAGTTTTTCAGCACCCAAAATGTGCTGAAAAAGTCTATCTTGGCTTATACTCGAGTTAGCTGCCTGCTGCCAGTAGCTTTGGTTTCAGTCGAGGCTGAGGACCCTGCTACGCATTCCCGCTGGCGATTGGCTGCACTGCGCAGGCACAAAAAATTCTACATTGATGGCAGGAAGCAGGTAGGAAGCAGCAAACTTAATGCTGTCCATGCATGCACATTCTATTACGTGAGGCTACGATGGAGCGCATTATGGACAGGTACTTTCCGTGTCTGCACCCCCTCACAACCGCACCACGGGGGACACAGGTCCTAAAGGGCCCCCACCGTTGCTGCTGGCCAGACGAGTACGGTACCTGCCTGGAGCTGAGCAGATCCAGGAGCTACAAATCTGCTCCTGACTCCTAGCGTCCGTAAGTGTGACTTGTAAAGGTCCCAAGTTTGCACCCGTGTTATTGCGGCGCTATCCGGGGCGCATTTTCATTGCACATACTTGCGCAGGTTGCAGCGGAAGAGTTAACGGAGTGTGAGGCCGCACTAGTGTCCTCTCTGGCCATGTGTGTTCCGGCACCCTGCTTTGCACTGTTCTCCCTGTTATACTGTTAAGGAGGTGGGGCTGATGTGAGTCAGTACCTAGTGCTTATGGCTAATGTAACGCTATGCTGGGGGAGTGCGCGAAGGTACCGCGAGTTAGTATTGCTGAGCACCTGTGTGCACAATTATAGCGTGGGGAGGTATGACTGGTTGGTATTGGGGAGCTCATTATCTTTTTTTTGTGTTGTGGGGGAATAGAAACTGTAGCACAATTGGGGGGGTTCCTTGCACTGCCGCTTTCTCTTGTCCCACTCAGGTGGTGCGGGGCTTGGGGTGACAGAAAAGGGGGGCAGGCTGGAGCACTGCTAGAAAAGTGGCGCACCAGCAGCTGTGTGTAAAGGAGCACTAAAGGGGAAGCACTGACCCTGTGCACCTAGGTTCCCCTGTCACACACCCGCACAGTGTGCACGCTCACACTTCCGTCCATGGGAGGCTGGCGCTCTCACTTGCACAGGCGGTCCAAAGCCCAGTCCATAGCAGCAGCACCAGAGCCCTTAGGGGTGGGATAGTGAAGGAGAGGGAGGAAGCCAACAGAAAACCAGGAATGTATGTATGTGTATATAATGTAGGTATGTATATGTATGTATACCCTTACAACAGCAAGTGTGGGCAGCACAGAGCAGTGACTGCAGAGGCGAGTTCTTCCCTAGCAGAGCGCACGCAGGAGCGCGTGTTTTGCTGAAGATGTCCTAAAATGCATTTCTCACCCCTAGGCTTATACTCGAGTCAATAAGTTTTACAAGTTTTTGTAGGTAAAATTAGGTACCTCGGCTTATACTCGGGTCGGCTTATACTCTAGTATATACGGTATTCTCGTTGTCCAGACAGCAATGGGGAATTAAAATATATATATTACAGACAAAGCTTTGGGGGAAAGTGAAAACCAAAACATTACTACTCATTAGTGGACAAATAGGTGTCAAGTTGTATTTAACCCAAAAAATGTTTCAATGTTTTCAAGGGTATTTTTCAGTCAAAACACAAAGTTTCAGGTTAAAAATAAAAGTAACTCGAATTTTTGGGTTAAAAATGTAAACCTTAAATGTGGGGGGGGGATTTTCTTTTTCAAGATTTATTAGAGATCAAAGCTGGAAATAGCTGGAATCCAAAAATACAGCTAAAACTTTTCGAGGTCAAGTAGAAGTCAATGGCAGATTTCCCTTGAACCATTTGAAGATGTTAATAGCCTTGGTGATGTTTAAGTTATTTTCGGTGGATTTTGCTCGAAAACTCAATTCATTTGAGTGATTACAGTTTTCTCCTGTGAAAACCACAATCAATTCAAGTTTTTTCCAATTGGAAAAAAAATCTACTTGTGAGTTCATTCGAAGTATAAAAAAACCTTACAGAGCTCTAAAATTCAACCTTTGATAAATAACCCCCATAGTGTGCATGCATGCTTATTCCTACAGACACATAGGCTGGGTGTGAGAAATTCAAATAACTTTCAAAAGCTCAAACATGTCCAGTACCCAGCAATCCGGGTGTTCTGAATGGGGAAATATAAATGAGGCTGGGCAGCATATGGCCCTGAAAAACATGCTGCCCAAGGCATGGAGCTTTCTGGCCTTTACACAAATCCAGGCTTGCAAGCAATCAATACTGTAGCCAAATATATTAAGACAAATAGGACAGCCCTCGTGTTTCTTCCTGTACCTCTTACTGCAACTGCCCTCCAACACCCAACTGCACACTTTTATAGGAAATATTGCACCAATTAATTCAATGAATTAGCATAGTAACAGTCATCTTAGTTTTGCCTTGGTATTGTGTCTTTATAAGGTTACACCTTTGTGACTTCTGGTGTCCTCGGAAAATACATAAGTAGTGAATAAATATTGTAGGAATCAAGTTACACATCCATCAAGTTCAACCTTTTATGTCTATATATAACCTGCCTAACTGCTAGTTGATCCAGAGGAAGGCAAAAAAATAAAACCCTTGGATCAGTCCCTGGATTAATTTGTACTATGAGCTTCCATAAGCATGTATTCCTTCACTTGCTAAAAGCCATCTAATCCCTTCTTTAAGATATCTAATGTATCAGCCAATACAACAGACAGGATGAGAATTCCACAACTTCACAGCTCTCACTATGACAAAAACCTTTTTGAACTTAGTTGGTAATAGAGTGCAAATTAGGAGACAGTGACACACATGGACGCTCTAACTAGGTATTTGTCTGTTTTATTCACAGCTGGGTTTTTTTACAAATATAAAAAAACTGCTATTTTATAGTGCCTCAGATGCTCTTAGACCAAGTTAGTCTATGAAATGTACATATATTTAACACACATTAATTTCTCCTCAGGTCTCTCAAGTTACTCCCCCACTTCCTGATGCCTACTTCATGAAAAGAGAGCTCATTTACACCCCCTTATACTAGGTGACGACTCATTCATTCCAGCACGTGTACTGGCATCTTCAGTGTACACAGCCCATTTTAGTTTTCACATTTGCTTTGTCTCACAGAGTGTTCTGGGAGTGAATACCTAGTCTCCTGAGCTTTTTCAGTTAATGATGGTAGAATACAGTTAGGTCCATAAATATTTGGGCAGCCAACTTTTTTTTTCCAATTTTGGTTCTGTACATTACCACAATGAATTTTAAACAAAACAACTCAGATGCAGTTGAATTGCAGACGTTCAGCTTTAATTCAGTGGGTTGAACAAAAAGATTGCATAAAAATGTGAGGAACAAAAGCCTTTTTTTAACACAATCACTTCATTTCAGCATTGGACAAATTAAAAAACTGAAACTAAAATGTTCATTTACAATACTTGTTGAAACCCCTTTGCTGGCAATGACAGCCTGAAGTCTTGAACTCATGGACATCACCAGATTCTCCTTTTTAATGCTCTGCCAGGCATTTACTGCAGCGCTTTCAGTTGCTGTTTGTTTGTGGCCCTTTCTGACTGAAGTTTAGTCTTCAACACGTGAAATGCATGCTCAATTGGGTTCAGATCAGGTGACTGACTTGGCCATTCAAGAATATTCCACTTCTTTGCTTTAATAAACTCCTGGGTTGCTTTGGGTCATTATGAAATGCCTCCCAATCAATTTGACTGCATTTAGCTGGATTTGAGCAGACATTGTGGGGGTTATTTACTAAGCTCCAAATGCAAAAAATCACAAAAAAAATCGTGTTTTTTTTTTTATAAAATCCATCTTTTGAAAAATCACGAATTTTACGGAATTTACTAATCTGAAAGTCCGGCATCTCAGACCTGTAAATGTTGCATATAAGTCAATGGGTGAAGTCTCAATGATTTTTTGATGTGCGCTGGTTTTCATGCAATACCCCAAAGTTTTTGGGCGAAAAATCCGAAAAGATCGTGAAAATCAGATTGTTTCCCACAAAGCAAATTTTCGGGAAAATTTAATAATAAATAAGCATCCCATCATTGATAAACACTAGTGTCCCAGTGCCACTGGCAGCCATGCACGCCCAAGCCAACACACTGCCTCCACCATGTTTTATAGATGATGTGGTATGCTTTGGATCATGAGCTGTTCCACTCCTTCTCCATACTTTTTTCTTGCCATCATTCTAGAAGAGGTTGATCTTGTTTTCATCTGTCCAAAGAATGTTTTTTTCAGAACTGTGCTTAGATGTTTTTCAGCAAAGTCCAATGTAGCCTTTCTATTCTTGAGGCTTATGAGTGGCTTGCACCTTGCAGTGCACCCTCTGTATTTACTTTCATGCAGTCTTCTCTTTATGGTAGACTTGGATATTGATATGCCTACCTCCTGAAGAGTGTTGTTCACTTGTTTGGCTGTTGTGAAGGGGTTTCTCTTCACCATGGAAATGAGTTTGTGATCATACACCACTGTTGTCTTCTGTGGACATTCAGGTCTTTTTGTAATGCTGAGTTCCCCAGTGCTTTTTCTTTCTTTCTCCGGATGTACCAAACTGTAGATTTTGCCACGCCTAATAGTGTAGCAATTTCTCGGATGTTTTTATTTCTGTTTTTGCAGTCAAAGGATGGCTTTGACTGCATGTTGTCTGTTCACAGCAAAATCTTACACATACAATATCTGCTTCATTGATAATGATATAACGAATGAATTGCCCACAACTGCCCATAAAAATAGCCTGAGTCAATTGTCCAATTACTTTTGAGCCCCTGAAATTACGTGATTGTGTGAAAAAAGGCTTTAGTTCCTCACATTGTTATGCATTCTTTTTGTACAACCCACTTGAATTAAAGCTGAAAGTCTGCAGTTGTTTCATTTAAAATTCATTGTGGTAATGTACAGAACCAAAATTAGAAAAAATTTGTCTCTGCCCAAATATTTATGGACCTAACCAGGCCTGGGAGTCAAAATAGGCCCTGCCATTCCAAGTCGCAGAGGCCCAAACAGCCCCTACCAGACAAAACAGCCCCCAACCAGCCCACTCTATGGTAACTTTCTATGGAACCATACAGCAGCCCCTCTGGCATTTGCCAGAACCCACAGATTGCCAGTCCGGGCCTGGACCTAACTGTATGTTGTCATATTGAAATAATCAATGTTTGTTACATAGCTTATATGTATGTGATGATATTATAAGTGGAAAGAGTTCCTGTATAAAAGCTATTGTCCGGCAGCCCCCTACATTTATATGGCCATTACTCCTCTGTGAGTCCTTCTAAAATGTTTGTGTTTTACAAAAGTGATGCATCCCCTATATGTTTAATAGTAAGGCATGCATAAATTATTTTTCATATTTATTTCCAGAGCTCTCATTTTGGTACACATAGAACTTTAACTTTATTTACTTATTGTACCTTTTAGATTTATTGTTTGTTTCTTCTTGGCCATCTGCTTTATATTTAATTATTATAGGATGCATAGAATTATGATAACATATGTGCCATGAGATGCTCAATGCTAATCTGCTGAAGGCAAATCACTAGTTATGATGCACTCAGTGACATCTCCATATAAAACTGTGGATCAATGCTTTTACAGAAATGTTAACATATATTAAAAATGCAAAGTAACAAATTACATGATGCAGCTGGGAATTAAATATATCTTATTTTATTGCATTGAGGTTGCTAATTCACATGTAAACACATTGCAAATTAAAGAAGGCCATTTCCTGGATTGCTTATGAACTATGTAGAACATATCCCAAACATGAAATGGTCATTGGTTTTTTACTTTCCATTTCTGGCTCAGGATCATATAATTTTATGACTGGAATAGCAACTTTATTACTCATCAGTCATTAAATTTCAGAATGAAATTATAAATTGTAGAAAGTTGTTCATCACGTTTTATTGATTCAGCTATCATAGCAAAAATCTTGCAGACTCAGGTGAACATAAAAATATACCCCTAATGCCGTTGTTTGACTGTGCGCGGTAATTTGTCATTGTGTGGGTCTTCTAAATTTTATAATGTATTACAAAGTATTGTGAATCAATTACCAATAAAATAACCCAATGTATTTTCTGCTTGGTAAATCTTAATAGTTTGTAAGAGAGAAAAAAGCCATCTATATGTACTGGTCTGAATCACTGCTCTGGGAACTAATAGCATGACATGTGATGGTTAGAATTTAGAAAAAAGACAGACAACAGAAGTTTCAACCATGCTTCCAATTGTAAAATTGTGATTAGTTGCCAATGCCATATTCCTGTGTAAAAATGGTATAACCCATGTTGTCTTTTGTAGAGATTTTTTTTTTACTTTCCCTTTTCTTCTGATGACACTGGGTACCAATGGAACAGACCATTCATAGCAAGCAGGTCAGAATAATAAAAGACAAAGGAATGGTGTTAGTGATGAGTGAATCTGAAAAATTTGCATACTACAAAAAATTTGTTCAACGCATTGAAGTCAATAGGCATTTTTTTCTTTTTTCCACTCCAAAATGCATTAAAGTCAATGGATGTTTTCGCTTGCAGTGACTTTTTTGTCTTGGGTTCCATGTCATGATGCAAAAAAAATTGAAAACTCCTTTTTCTAAAATTGGCGCTATATGCACTTTTAAATTCTCCTCTATTTGTTGCTCCATCAGGACAGCTGTCTTCCAAAAAAACCCTGAACATATTGTTTAGGATGTAATGGCATCCGAAAAAGGTGGCAGATAAGTGGAAACGTGTTCATGATCATAACTATAACAGAGAAAAATGGGAGAGTTTATATATAACTAAACTATAATGGGAGAGTTAATGCCTCTAAAAACTACATTCTTAACTACTTGAAAATTGTGTTCATAGCCTACAGATCCAAATGCATACACAAGCCAACAGTCTTACATTTAGGCTTCAGGGTTTACTGTGCAAGGTTTGAAAACCAACACCGCCACATTTGATTCCATCTGTAACTAATACTTGTGCCTGTAGCGTATTAGATCAAGTATAAGGGCTTTTTACTTACACAAATGCTAATTTGCACAATTATAGTTGACAATAACAACAAATAAGATAAGATCTTTGCTGTCTTTTATTTAACTTGTACTAGACTATTCAAAAATAATTGCCGTTTGATTGTTATTGTCATCTGCACTTATAAAATAACAGTTGTAGTGCATTTAAGTAATAGCTTAAATAGTTTCTCACTGTCCATACAAATAAAAATGGCACTGACCAAGCCAAAATTTGAAAAAAAGACTATTCTAGAGAAAAAATGATACATTAAATCCCCGCACTAAATCCAAGACTCTTATTTTTGAATCTGAATAAGATGCCTTTACAACCTGGTCATGTTAAATAATTTCCTTATACCTCAGGCAACAAACATATACGTATTGTAATTTCGACAGACCAGTGATTTACTATGCTTTAACTATATTAGAGGGAAATTGTGGAAGCACTCAAGGCTAAATCAAAATCTATTTAAATATAATGGAAGTGCTACTTACAATGCACTCCCCTGGGCCCCTGTCTCATAAATAATTCAGTATAAATGCAAGTGCATGTTTACAAAACAGGGGTTTTTAGTTACCAAAGTTATGATCATAAAATTGAAAAGCCACCATACCACGTCAAGGTAAACCCCATATGGCGGTCCCTAACTTACTTATTAAAAAGAAATGTTTCTCTGCATAATAGCATTACCTGTGTTCAGTGTATGTTGAGCATTGGTTTCAATTTGAAGGCTTTTAAATATGGGCGTTGGTTTGGGCAATCTCTCTCTCTTAAAAGCCTTCACTGGCGGGGGAGGATTCAGCCTTCAAATTGAAACCAATGCTCAACACACACTGAACACAGGTAATGCTATTATGCAGAGAAGTATCTCTTTTTAAAGTAAGCAAGTTAGGGACCGCCATATGGGGTTTACCTTGACGTGGTATGGTGGCTTTTCAATTTTATGATCATAACTTTGGTAACTAAAAACCCCTGTTTTGTAAACATATGCACTTGCATTTATACTGAATTGCTTATGAGACAGGGGCCCAGGGAAGTGCATTGTAAGTAGCACTTCCATTATATTTGAATATATTTTGATTTAGCCTTGAGTGCTTCCACAATTCCCCTCTATTACTATGCTTTAACAACATTCTGAATAGTTATTTAAAGCTGTTATGTTTGTCTAGCAGGTGGCACCAGACTCAAATGTTGGTGCTCTAGAGGATTTCTCTGGAGCCCTCTGAAGTGGGAAGGTCCCATGCCCAGTAACAGTGTTTGGGAATAACCCAGCTATTGTGCATCAGTTGGGAACATAGCATTCAAATGTGAATTAGTGATAACTGCAAGTGACGAATGGGAGACTGCACTGTACTGCTGTTCATGACAAAGGAACATGGGGATCTGTGATGGTTGGGTGGGCACATCAAGAGTTTGTGATATGCAGCTAATAGAATCCCAGACAAGCTGGAACTGGAGATTTTGTGAGAGAATATGTGTGATAAATGAGAGACAAAGATTAGTGTGTGTTGTGAAATAGGGCTACCAGTGCTTAAAGGCTGTACCATTATTATTTCTGTGGGAGTCAATAACAGTAAATGCCTACCAAACTACCTAACTACCTACACAGGAAGAGGGTCACTCCATGGAAGAATCCCAGACTGGTGCAGTTTTCTGTGGATAGGAGCAACAGGTGTCAGGTAAGTAAATACAATCACATGGGGGTGTCTAACATTTGGCACCCCCAAGTGGCAAATGACTTTCCTTCTACTCACAATTGTAACTTTATGCATATTAAAGAAAAGTCACTAATACTTTAATCACAACCATGGGAAAAAATATTTATATAACACACATTCACAAGTACAGTTCCAATTGAATTTTATGGCATCTTGGTAGGTCTGAACGGGTGTAATTAAACATTTATTTTTTCCCAATCTTTTTAGCAATCACCAAAAATTGCAGAATTGCAAGTGATTATCATGAATATAGTTTAAAAAATTGTTAGTTAATAAATGTGCCCCAAAGTGTCTGAGGACATAGTTACATTAAGTTAAATTGGCAAATCCATTTAAAAACTGAACAGCAGGAAATGACACTAAGAGGGAAATCTAATAAAAGTTATAAATGGAAAGAAAAATTGCAATAAGCATATTGCCCCACTAGACCACCAGGTATCGTTACACTTTTTTTCACTGTCGCTAGACAGATTCCAGGTTTGCAAAAGTGATATTAAATTCCCCCAAAGGGAAACATTGTTTGAATATGTGTTGCAACACATTCATTAGACAGGTTATGGACCACCAAAACCTTAATCACATATGGCTTTGTAATGATTTATAGTAAAGACTGGAACCCAGGAGAGCCTCTTTTGTGAGGCAGGAATAAACCATGCCAACACCAGTCTTTACTATTGCCTCTTTGGGGCCCTGGAACTTTCTACAGTGGTGTCAGCAGAGAACCACTACAGGGATTAAAGTATACTCTGGTAAGCCACAGACAAGGAATAGACAAAATCATTAATCAAGACAGACCAAAAAGTCAGGACATGCAGTAAAGAATTGTAGTCATAGCCAAATATTCACAAAAATAAATGGTCATGAAGGATCAGACAACTGAAGGCAGCTTGTGCAAAGTCTAAGTAATGGGGATTTAAAGCAAATAGGGCACCCAAACAGATGAAATGATGGTGCAACTTCAAAATGTATAATTATACATAGTAGTGTACACTGCACAGGCTCCGGAACTCAGAAGCATATGTTGCTGAACCATGGGATTGGCGTAATGCTGTGGATGTGTCTAAAAGGCTGACTGCACCCACAGCAAAGGGAGAGTCCAGGAGTGCGTCTGAAGACCAGAGCACAAGAAGGTAGATGTGCCAGTCTCTAGCTGTGCAATACAGGCTAATTCACTGCGGAAACCTTTAATTGAGAACCCCCAAAACATAAACAATCAGAAAAAACAAATAGTTTTCAAAATAAAACTATAACTCTTATTCTATATCATGTCATACTAATGCAAATAACAATCTTCCTATATTACAGGAGGACTTGTTTCAATTACATTACTTTATAAAACGTTTTAAAACAATAAATGTTTATTATATTTGCTAATGTTTTAGAGTTGTGTTTCAGGCTGTACACAGGTATAAATAAATCTATATATATGCAAACAGCTCTTTATTTCCAGTAAACTAAACAGATCTCATTCAGGAGAACAGCAGGAGCTGCTGTCTTATCTGATTGTTTTGTTTAAGTAAGTTCTGTGTTTGTGTCTTATTTGAACTTCATTACCATCCTTAATAGATATTTTATGTTATAATTCCAACACAGTGTTGACTCAAACTGTGAATAACTTCTTTGGTTCATAGAATTGAGGGGCATTGGTATCCTGAACTGAAAATTTAGAGCTAAAAATGTATGACCTGTTATATTTTCCACTCACATACATGCTCTTACACATGCACACATATACACACACTTATGTACTTTATTCCAAAATAGGAGAGACTCTGCTACTGGGACACTGGCCTGTGTGCAGCAAAAAAAAAAAAAAAAGTATTATCCCCCTACCAGAAACATGTGGTAATAAGGGAAGGACGAATTTTTTCGCCTTGTTACGCCCATAGACTTGTATGGCGTTGTGCGTCAAAATAAAAAGACGCGCGTCAAAATTTTTTTAATGGCCGCCGGCGACATTTCGCATGCGGGGAAATTTTTGGCGAAACGAAATGGGTCAAATTTGCCCATGGCTAGTGGTAATGTTTTAAAGTACAGGGAAAGGACACAAAGTGAAAACATGGTGGTTTGTGTCTGTGTTTGCGCTCTGCCCAACAATTAATAAATTACTCCTTCTATGTTGCATAACCTCCACTTTGTTTTTGGCTGGTGCCATCTTGAATGAGAAAGTCTTGTCTCTTTAAAACACAGGTGCTAGATCTGCTTTAAATATTTCTCATATTGTGCCAGATTCAATTTGATGAGAGATGCTTACCTCCTAATTCAAATCCAGATTGTTCCATATTGTCCCAGTTTAATGGGAAAACATATCTCACTGTTAATCACATGAAAACTATTTAAGTCTACTGGAAACAACTAGGGATGCACCAAATCCAGGATTCGGTTCGGGATTCGGCCAGGATTCAGCCTTTTTCAGCAGGATTCGGGCAAAGCCTTCTGCCCGGCCGAATTGAATCTGAATCCTAATTTGCATATGCAAATTAGGGGTGGGGAGGTAAATCGCGTGACTTTTCATTACAAAACAAGGAAGTAAAATTATTTCCCCCTCCCTAATTTGCATTCAGTTTGGTTTTCGGCCGAATCTTTCACAAAGGATTCGGGGGTTCAGCCAAATCCAAAATAGTGGATTCGGTGCATCCCTAGAAACAACTGCAACTGAATTATAAGAAATGCTTTTTCTCACCCACACATTTTCATGTAAATGCCCCTATTTACCCAGATCTTAATTGGGATCTCCACCCAAAAATGGTAATTTTATTTTTTTCCACAAAGAACATGCAATTGCTAAGGGACTTTTAAGTATTATTGACATTTTTTGAATGGATGTAAAGTAATGTAATTGCAACCTAAAGCAGTATCATACTTTTCTGTTCTCTGTGTCTGACTCTTGAAACAAGGTAGCAAAAGTCAGTTAGCCTACTTTGTTTTAAGAGTCAGAACTAAAAAAAGAACAAGAAGTACACAGTCAATCACTGCTTTCACTTTCAATACCATTTAAGTTAGGCTAACCGACTAAATATTTTTTTTTGTATTTTTAAACATAGTCCAGGGACTGCAAGTACTGGACAATCCCCAGCTTGCAGAGAGTTTATAAAACATGAAGTAGGTCAGGTGTCCTGAACAAAAACAGAATAAGAAAAAAAAATATCTAAAATCTTTATCCTTAATATGTATCTGAATGTTTCCTAGAATTACATTTTCTTTTACAATTTGGATGCAAATCATTCATGCTCACATATTTTTTATAGTAAATATCTGGGGAAGTATCATATATGATTTATAGTACAATGGATATATTTAATCAAGGAAACCAAAATGTAACATTATTTCCCCTTCTTACAGATCACTACTCTGCTACAAACAGAATAATTATCCGTTATTGTAAAGTCTCAACATGTTCAATGGGACTGTAGAGAGACTCTTAATCATTCATATTGGTCACTGTTCCCCTGTTGAGCTCACAAACTCAGTACTAATCACTGAGACACCATAACCATTTATTGTAGAGTGTATATATTACATACATACACACAGGTCTGGGGTTTTCTTCTGAATAAGGGTCTTTCCACAATTTAGATTTCCATAAGGTCGAGTGTTAAGAGTTTTTTTTTAACTTGAAACACAAACGGTATCTTATTTAAGAAAAAACTCGAACGTCTATAATGTGATCGAATCGGAATGACCTGAAAACTTGATTCAAATTCAAACGCAACTTGAATCGAGTTTTCCTCCAAAAAAACTTTAATGTCAGGAAGGCTATTAATATCTTCAAATGGGTCAACAGACCTCTGCAATTGACTTCTACATGAACTCATCAGGTTTAGGTGGCGAACCTATTTCAGGGTCGAGGTATGATAAATCTCGAAATTCAAGTTTGTTTTTTTTCCAACTCGGAAATGAGTTTTAACAAAAAAAAAACATTTACCATTGGAACCTTAGTAAATCTGCCCCTAAGTCTGCTAAAAAACCATGTGAAACTAAAATGAACATAATAGGATTGTTTTGCCACCAATAAAGGTCAATTATACCTTAGTTTACATCAAGTACAAGCTTCTGTTTTATTATTACAGAAAGAAAGGAAATAATTTTTAAAAATTGTAATTATTTGATTAAAATGGAGTCTATCTTTGATGAGTTTTTTTTTTAAAAAAAGGTTTTTATTTAAGTTTTCAAGGGAGGAGATAAAGGGGAAAGAAAACAATAACACAAACTGAACAAGGTTCATATCCAGGGTACATAGCATATACATACATCTGCAAATTCTACTTTGTATGGCTACATCAGGTACAGCTTAGTTATGACAACCTTCATCAGTTCTTTAGACACAATTGGAATAATGTTTAGGTTATGTGTTGCTAGCCAGTGATATTAGTTCGACATCTCAACCAGGTTGCCATCTAGCCATGGGTTCCATACCTTTTCAAACTTGGCAAGGGACCCCCGGGCCATGTAGGTGAGTTTAAGGGATTGTAGGGTTTTATTAATTAAGTTGACCCGGGCTTTAACTGTTGGGATACTATGTTCCATCCAACCCATCACAACCAATTTCTTAGCATAGTACAATGTTACCCTCATGAGTATTCGTGCCCTGTTCAGTGAGAGTAGGTCCTCTACTAGTCCCAACACACATACCTCTGGGGAGCACACTTTGGGGCAAATTTACTTAAGGGCGCAGTGACTAATGCTGGCGAAAATTCGCCAGCGTGCCTTCATTTTGGAACTTCGGGGATTTACTTACGGGCGCTGGCATAAATTCACTAGCGAAGGAGATAACTCTTACTACTTCACACTCTAACGGCAGGCGAATTTTCGCTATGGTGAATGGACGTTACTACGCAAATTCACTAAGATGTGGATTTTACTAAACATTACCTCTTGCGCCAGACTTGCCTCCGCCACCTCAGACCAGGCAAAGTGCAATAGAGTAGATAGGAGTTCCTCAAAAAAAAGTCCCAAAAAATGCTGGGGTCTTTTACTTTTTACAGGGTGATCAGCTGAAAAAGATTGTAAATTTTTTTTAGGGTTCCCTCCTTCCCCCCTACATTTCCTAACATATGGCACCTAAACTATACACTGGGCACATGTGTAGAGCAATAGAACACCTAACTTTTTTTTTATTAAGGTTCCCTCCCTGGCCTTGTGTAATGTAGTAACATATACGTCCATGTACTTTAACTTCACGCCGTATGCTAATTAGGCATCGTTAGCGTAACTTCGAACTGCTTATCGTATTATCACTAGCACAACTTCGCAAGCGTTCGGAACCCTGGACGCAACTTTGGATTTTCGTGAATTAGTGTTGTCCTGGCAAATCTATGCCTTGCGAAGTGTTGTGATGTCAGCGAAGCCGTCGCTGGCGCAATTTTGGGGGTGAGGAAGCCGTCGCTGGTGTTATTTCGGGGGTAAGTAAATTTGCCCCTTTGATGGGTTTTTAATGTGCATTTTCATTAATTTTTTAATGATTTTTTTTCCATTAATTATTTTTCTTTAATAAATCAGGACTAAAAATATCCTCTATAATATAAATTTTTCTTAAATTGCAGAAAACACAATCATAAATATTGATAGTTCTGCCCCCAAGGGTCTGGACAGCACAAACCAACAGAAGTTTTTAGTGAAACTGTCTGACACATGGCAAGTTAAAAAAAAAAAAGAGATTATAACTGGGATCTTGGAAATATGAG
This sequence comes from Xenopus laevis, assembly GCF_017654675.1. Classification (NCBI taxonomy): domain Eukaryota; kingdom Metazoa; phylum Chordata; class Amphibia; order Anura; family Pipidae; genus Xenopus; species Xenopus laevis. The sequence continues at coordinate 79,965,963 of NC_054375.1, read as the reverse complement.
GAATTCATAGTATGCAATAAAAATGGTTTCATCTGTGGAATTGGAAGTACATTTTTATTCATAGTGACAATATAGAAAAACTTAGTAAGCATTCACTACTGCAGATTTCATTTTTATGTTCATTTCTTCATTTTCTAGAAAGAATGTGTCAACACAGATGAAATACAAACACAAAAAGTCATACAGCTAGTTATCAGCTTTGGTTAGAATACCAAAGTACTTTGTCATTAAATTTGCTTTTACTTTGTCTAGTTTTGCAAATTATTCATGAATTATTCAACTTATACAAGTAGGTTTCAGGGGAAATTCTTTTAAAAAGCAATCAGAAACATTCTTGCCTGTAAATTATTGAGTGCTCTAGAGACATAAATCTCAACTTTCCCCCCACCAAGTAAACTACTAATACAAACTGAAATCATTAAATTGAAATGCCACAATAAATGAAAGAGACAAATAAGGAAAGCAGTGATATTCAAGAAAAATGTAAACATAGCTGTAGACAGGAAAATTATAAAACATACTGTTATACCTGTTGAAAACTGAAATACATTTGAGAAGTTGCCCATGGTGGTCATGACCAACAGATCCCTGCAACAAAGCCAATGGAAAAGTCCCATGTTCATATTTATTAATAATCAAAAAACTGTGTTTTTGTTGTGATTTGTGAAAACTATTTTGCAAAAATCACAGTGTTGACAATTTTTGTGACTGCAATTTATTATCACAATTAGTCAAGATTAAGGGGGTATTTATTAAGGCCCTATTTCAAAAAATTTGAAAAATGCAAGGTTTTTTTATTATAAAATCCAAATTTTTAGTGAAAAAAAACCCCTAGATTTTTCATGATTTATTATACCCTGAGGCTGCTAAAAGTCTGAATCCAAAAATACTCCATCTCCAAGCTTTCAGGGTCCTGTAGAAGTCAATGGCAAAGGTCCCATTTCAAATTTGATATCATGGTCTGCAATGAGTTTCAATTTTAAATATGGTCAAATCGTAGATTCTAGTTTGATCCAACTTTTTTTACTTAAAAAAAATAAGGAAATAAAAAATCAGATTTTGATAAAATAATCCCCTTAAACACAAAATGAGAATTAAAAATCACACCACCCAAAAACCTACTGAGATTCAATTGAAGCCATGACAACCAGGACATGGATTTTTAGCATTCAAGTAAGTTCATATTTACTTTTCTTTTCCTACAAATATTTAATCCAGTCATGATTTTCAGTTTATTTAAAATGAATGTAAAAATGCAATTTCGACCCAAATGTGATTGCCCTCTTTATAACACGTCTAATCACCTTCACTATATTCTACCTTATGTTAAATCTGTTGTTAAATGCCTTGTTAAGCTTGCAGAACAGTTCTACATATGGCTTGAAATGATTGCAGCCTTTTTTCTTTTTTTTTAATCTTTCAAAAATAAATGAAATTAAATACATTGTGTGTATCAAAGTCACTTGCAGCATCTGGTGTCCAGAAAGATAAATAAATTACAATAAATCTGAAAACCATTTTCTGTGGCAGCGAGATGTAAAAACAAAGTTGTTTTGCAAATTGTAAGGAATACATGAGCAAATAAAGAATACCCCTTTCTCAGTTATATTAGCTATATACCATGTGCTATTAAAAGTAAAAATTGATTTCAAATCAACTATGTAAATCTTATTTTCGTTTCATAAATTATCTTGAGTTAATAATACCACTAGCAAAAAGTTTCCACAGGAACACTTCACACTACATATCCTTTTATAATATATTTTATATACATTTTGATACTATAGTAGTTTATATTTTTGTTACATTTATTAAAATTCAACACACATTTAAGTTGGAAACTATCCATAAGAGCTACATTGTAAAGGTCATGTTAATTAAAATTTAAATGAAAACAAATTATGTACTTTACCATTGTGAAGTTAGCTACTTCACACTCATGGATTGCTGAGCTCATTTGTAGCATACCATATGTTCAGTTCCATTTAGGCTCATTTGTAAATATTGCTTAGAACAAAGCCCAGCCTCTTTAAGACAAGGGGTAACCCTAGTCTCAGCAGTGCACCTTTACTGGAATGGATGTTGGTACTAAATAGATGGGTGGTCCTTGTAGCAGATAGTATCCAATAGGTACTAATTGACTCATTTCCAAACAGAGGCACTTTATCAACAGACAACACAGCAAACGGATTGAATTTGGGTTCACCCTGCAGAGCATAAACTAGATATATTCCAAGAAATACAGACACTTGGTTTACTTTCTCTATCATAGATATCACTAAATGTATTGTTGGTGCTGACCCTCTTCCTATTAAACTCTATTAACAAGGCATGACAGACACCAAACAATAGCACTGCATATAAATAATAAAATGGCATATAGCATCCCATAGAACAGTTTAATGTGTCATTCCCCTATTTATAGTGGCATAATTATGTCTTTGTTCAGCAAATACTTGGGGGCACATTTACTAAGCTCAAGTAAAGTATCCGAATATAAAAAACTTCGAATTTCAAAGTATTTTTTTGTGTACTTCGACCATCGAATAGGCTACTACAACCTTACACTTCGATTCGAACAAAAAATTGTTCGACCATTCGATAGTCAAAGTACTGTCTCTTTAAAAAATACTTTGACTACATACTTCGGCAGTTTAAACCTACCAGGTACAATGTTAGCCTATGGGGACCTTCCCCATCACTCTCCTGTGCTTTTTTTGATCAAAGAAAAATTGTTCGATCGATTAAAATACTTTGAATCGTTCGATTAGAAGGATTTCATCGTTCAATCGCACGATTTTTACTTCGATCGATCGAACAAAGTATTTGCGCAAAATCCTTTGAATTCGATATTGAATTCAAAGAATTTAACTTCGAGGGTTAATTAACCCTCGATATTCGACCCTTGATAAATGTGCCCCTTGGTATTTGTTGTATTATTGGGTATCTTGTATAGCTCAAAAAATATGACAAAAAAATAAATAAAATAAATAAATATAAATTGGGTGCACGTGGGCAAGGCTTAATTTACATACTAAACAAGGTAGCCCCAGCACTCTCAATATATAACCCCCTGAAAAAATATTCTTGCACAACTGAACTGTAACTTTCTTAAAAAAAGACACTTTTAGTTACAAAGTTTGTACAAAGGATGCATAAGCTGACGCGCCCCATCAAGGCAGTGTCCATGCGTCAGTCCTATCCTAAGTGAAAAAAATAAAGTGTTACCTTTGGGGGGAGACAGACCATACCTGCTTTTCTCTTTATTTAGCATGATCTCTTCCTAATGGTGTCTTTGGAAGAGATCATGCTAAATAAAGAGAAAAGCAGGTATTAAGAATTCTCTCCTAAGGCATGGAAGAGCTTTCACCCTAATTTAAACAAAGTTCACAAAAAAATTTAAATAAACCAATCAGCTTAAGCATATGTTACAAGTCTGACAACAGACTAAATTAAATTTAATATAGTATGTGGAACTAAAAGTCACTAGAATTTATTTTTAACTCATGGAGAGTACTGTCAGTTTTTTTTGATGCACATCATTTTTGTAGCAAACTGCACCAGAGACTATGGCTGTTTTTTTTATCGTAGCACCTTGATTCTGCTTTGGGAGATCAAAATCACATGCACTTACTTGCCCTACATTGAGAACCTCCTATACACTCGGCTACAAATGCTTTTTCATTCGAAAAAAAAAAAAAATCTCCCATGTTGTCAATTTCTTAAAAACATGTGATTTTAGACATTACCGATGGTCTACTGGTAATGGTATCTACCACTATACTTTGGGAGTTATTTATCAAAGTCCGAATTTATCTCAATATTTTGTGAAAAAAAACTCCGACCAAATCTGCACGGGTTTTTCAGATTATTTATTAAAAAAAATCAGAAAAAAGCATAAAAAGTACTAATTTTACTGAATTTCCACCTGAAAACTGATTTTTCTTTTTTGATTTATGCCCAAAACCCCCGAAAACTTTGGATTATTGCACGAAACCCAGCACAGATCAAATCTTTGGAACTTCTCCCATTGACTTATATGCAACCTCGGCAGGTCTGAGATGTCGGATTTTCGGATTCAGACTTTTTCCATCCTCAAGGAATAATAAATTCCAAAAAATTCATGATTTTTTTCCCACTAAAAATTCAGATTTTGTAATAAAAAAACCCACAAATCTTTTGGGATTTTGGCATTCAGAGTTTAGTAAATAACCCCCTTAGTAACCCTGTTGCCTGCAGAAAACTCGGAAGTTCATGCTGAATCTGTACATTGTGAAATTTTTTTGCTCATCACTAGTTGTGATCTCTGTTCTAGAAGAATCCATGTGCTGATCCTTTTTCAAAGCAACTCCTGTTGAAATTAATGAATTTATAGAAGAGGAATGTTTTGTGCAAACAAAAACCTGTGCCTTCAAAATTTACTGTTTATTTAACTTGAAATAAACGGACTCTAAAACCCACTTACAAATTGAATCTGTTTTTATTCAATGTATATTTAATGTTGAATATACAGTACAACATCCCCAGAGAAGTCAGAGTCATGCCCAACGTGTTCATTCAGAAAACTGTGTGCTGTTTAGCTATGGATGGTTAGCCATTCCCTCTTTAATAAACTAATTTTATTCTTGAATATAATACAGATCTGATGAAACCTTGTAAAGAGAGTTAAGCAGCTTTAAATGTACTGTATTCTGTTTTACAGCTACATTAATTTTGTTGATTAGAAAGTATCACCTGCTACAATCATTATAATCTCAATAAATCTGAAATGAAATAAATAAAAAAATAAGCTGTAAAATATTTTAATGGGTAATTTATTTTGCTGATACAATTATATTTGTTCCAAAATAGCTGTAACACAGATCCATTTTCTTGTAGAAAAAAATGCATTCACGGAAATGTGGGTAGTAAGCCAAAAAAAGATAAAGTAACTGTGGGTGGTTTTATTTTGTGCATAATCTTGCATTCTTTTAAATAACAAAAACAAACAATCTCAAGGTCATACACAAATGGAGAGGCAGAAAAAAGAGCTAGGGTGTTTGGTACAAAATGCAAGGTTTTTCAAAACTGTTGATGGCCTACTTACCTACTTACTAGAAAAAAAAAACATCCGGATGAAGACATCCATAGACTGAACTTTTTCGAGGTACTTGAAGATACACTGTCCTAAATCATTTTGTCTGATTTGATCCTTAAACATCCTTAAAGGATAACTAAATCCTAAAAACTAATATGGCTAGAAATACTGTATTTTATATACTGAATTTAATGTTCCAGCCCAAAGTTTCAGCATCGCTATGATGATCTAGGTATTAGTTGTACAAACCAGTTCAATATCTTGGATTATTTTAATAAAGTCAGTGACACTGCACATGTTCAGTGTGCTCTGGGCAGCAGTTGAGAAGCTAAGTTTAGGGGCAGTCAATTCAATTATGAAATTTCAATGTCAATATGCATTGCAATTTTCTGAAGTTATACTTTATCATTCCACTTTGAAGTGCATTTTTCAGATTGCTTTGTTCCACATCTCATCTCAAAATTTTAAGGCGATTCCTTGATTATTTTATGTGGTACAAGACTTCTTGAATTTTTAAAGGAAACTATATGCTCTGACCAAAAACAAGGTAGTATAGAATATATCCGATACATTATTAGAATATTGGTGACCTTTTTTTCTACCAATACTTGTGACACATTCTTGCTGGATATAATATTTACAATTTTTTTTTATTTTTCTTAAGAGCCTGTATCCCAGAAAGTATCATACACAAATGTAGGGTTGGGGCACCAATAATAAAGACGTTTTTCAATTACTTTCTAGTCTCTATATTTATATATATAATATATATTACATAATATATTTTATCTTATACTTACTATACTATTGAATATTGAGCGAATATATTTTATCTTATACTTACTATACTATACTTTTGAATATTTAGCGAATAGTCAAGGCTTTCACAGTGTTTCCTCAGATGGATCAGGCAAATTAGAAGCAAGGATAAATAAACAGTCTTACCATATTGAGCCAAGCAGGTAGAGAGGCAAGGATTAACAGTACAGTCTTCACGTAATGAGCCAGGCAATTTAGGCAAGCAAGGATACAGTACAATCTTTGGTAAGATATAATAACTATACTTGGCCGCAAGGTTTGAACAAGTTAATTAAATAATTCTTTGAAAGCAATATTTAGCCCCGGCAATGATTATATAAGATTAGGTAATACTTAATCACTCACTCATTGGTAGAAGAAAGAATGTAGAACCGTTGCTGTGGCTGGAAGCTGATGCTGTGGCTGGAAAGCTGGTTGTTGTGACTGGAAGCTGTTGCTATGGCTTGAAGAACTGGAAGCTGTAATTGGAAGCTGTTGCTATGGCTGGAACTTCCTAGTAACGGAGCTTAACTGAGTGGAAATGCATTGTAGGCAGGAACGTGCTGGGACAGCCCCAAGAAGCTGATTCCAAGATGGGAAGCACTGAAGGGAAGCCAGGACCTGGAGCTGTAAGTAAACACTGAAATCTTGATACGAAGATCTGGAGCAGAGAGACGGTGAACTTACATTGATTAACATTAGGGACTAGGGATGGGCGAATTTTTTCACCTCGTTTCGCCGAAAAAATTATGCCCATAATTAAAAACATTAACCCTTGCATTGCTTTTCCTCAGAACATTTAGAAGCTTATGAGTACATACTATAACAAGTGAAAAAGGAGGCTTAATCATATTAGCCATATTTTTCATATTATCCTTCACAGTATCAGTATATCTCTCAGGTTACCATTCAGTTCAAATGTCATATTGGTGGAAATCTCCATCTATTCTAATAATAAATTAATTAACAATGGCATCTGCAACATTTCATCGGCGGCGAATTTTTGTCGAAACGGGTCAAATTTGCCCATCCCTATTAGGGACCAATTGGTCAGGGCTGGGAAGAAAAAAAAAATATACGATTTTACAAAATTTGGCATCCCTGTTGGCATCCCTGTTTACATTATATGCATCAGTTACAAAAGGAAATTATTTTCACCATCCACACTCTGATGGCGGATCAAAACTTGTGATTTATATTATAAAATGCCCTTGTGGCCTTCTTCACATTGGTGAAATAACTCAAAAATATGGGACATAAGCATAGGTTCACCATGCATGATCAAGCTACCATTGCCAATTTAAAATTTCAACTAATTAACTCTATGGATTAAATAAGATGATGGGGTAACTATTTATGCTACTTAAGCAATTTGGAAGTGTATCGAATCAACAAATTAGATACTATATAGTCTCAATAAGGCTTATACTCCTGCCACATTCAATAATTGTTTATTATAGGGTACTCTGACAGGTTTCTCTTCAGCAAAACGGTATAATTCTAAACTTGAGTGCAGTGCTTAATTCTGTGGCTGTCTACACAGGATTGCAAAACTTTCTTGTGATGTTGACAACTTATTCTACGGACTACAGTAAAATATGCATACGTCCTACTTTTATACTGAGCATGCCTCTTTTGTATTGGTATTGTGGCATGGTTAGAAAAATCATGGAGATTACTCCTAGACACTGAGGGTTATATTGGTTTCTGTTTTGTCAGTGAAAATTTACCCTATTTGTGTCTGTGTCTGGGGATGCTTTACAATGGGCAGAACGGTTAGCAAGACTGTCAACCGTTTATTCCACTGGGGAATCAGATGTATGACCTTTAATATCTTCTTTTCTTTGGCTCTAAATAAATCGTGTTTTATCACTACATATTAATGTGCTTCTGTTTTTATAGATTTGTGCAGCTTTTAACAAAATAAAAAAATATCCTGGGTGTTCCAGTCATTTAACATTTGAAAACATTATTCTGATGCAGAATGCACTGGTTTCTGAATTATTATTACAAAGGGAGAAAATACGGGAGCACTCAGACCTTGTAGATAATCCTCCTGCTGTGCTTTCACGTGTGAAAGAACGCTCCCGGCACGTACAACCTTCAAGTGGATATATTGAACACGGAGCACCAGCAGTGGTTAAAATCCATATTTTATTAAATCTTCATTAAAAGGATAAGCAGATCATATATCCCAAAAGCACGCTTGACGCGTTTCGTGGACTGAGCCACTTTCTCAAAAGCTATGCTTAGCCTGTCCAGGTGAGCATTTAAAAAGGTAACACCACACCCCCTTAAAAACATTAACCCTTGCATTGCTGTTCCTCAGAACATTTAGAAGCTTATGAGTACATACTATAACAAGTGAAAAAGGAGGCTTAATCATATTAGCCATATTTTTCATATCCTTCACAGTATCAGTATATCTCTCAGGTTACCATTCAGTTAAAATGTCATATTGGTGGAAATCTCCATCTATTCTAATAATAAATTAACAAATGGCATTCATGGACATAGTTATCAAAGGGAAAAAATATAAATGTGAAAACCAGAGGGGCGAGAACCGACCAAAACATATATATCCATAGTTAATATGAATGATTAAATAGAACTAGGCATGAGGAAATCATTGATAAATCAATTAATGCAGATATCAACACAATTCATACAAAATATCCCAAAAGGGCGTATGTACAGTTCCATAATAATTTACTTATTTTAAAGGTACATTTATCATAGGATGTTTAGAATTAATAGAAACATGTCAGTTCACATTCACGATTCAGTCCACCATTGAGGTCTATTGTTTTAAGTTGATACATCCAGTACACTTCCATCCTGGATAGGATTTTATCGCGATCTCCCTTTCTCACATTAAATTTAAGTTTATCAATTATCTGGAAAGTTATTCTGGAAACACCGCCATACTGTTCTACAATATGTTTGGCAATAGCCGATTTTTAATCACCTCTCTCGGTTTCCAACAGGTGTTCCAAGAACCTAACTCCTGCAGCGCGACTGGTTTTACCCACATACTGTGCACCGCAGTAGCAGGTGGCCAAGTAAATAATTCCCTTAGAACAGCAATTGAAATATTGTTTTATACCAAAAGTCTCCCCTGTATGTGTGCTTGAAAAAGCAGTGGAAACATTAACTACAGCACAGGCTTTACACCTGGTACGGCCACATTTATATGTACCTTTATACCTTAACCAAACCGGTTCAGGATTAATCCCTTTAGATCTATATAAACTAGGTGATAAGCGAGAGGCTAAGGATTTACCCTTCCTAAAAACAAAGGAGGGGAATTGGTCTAAAGACTGTTTTAAGATTGGATCTTGTAATAACACACCCCAGTGTTTACGGATGCTCCGTTGTATAAAGTAAGCATCTTTGGTATAAACTGTACTAAAACGTGGCTGTGAACTCTGTCCCTGACGTCTTCATTTAAGTCTTCACTATGTTTATATTTATTTCCATTTTTGTATCTATTTTTACTGGCTTCTTTGGCATCTGAATTATTATTAATTATACAGTATTGTTTACCCGCATCAAGCGCTGGTCCACATATCCACCCAAGTCGCTAAGCTTAATAACAATGTGGCTTTATTAAAACACACAAGGTGATAACAACATGGCAGTGGGTGTGCAAAAACGTATGTGTTTCTTGCCTCTACACTCGGCACATCCCCTGCTGTATTGTAGGACAATTATATCCTACCCCAAGTGATTCTGGTAGGCTAGCACCTATGGCACTCCACACTCTATTAGTTCAATCTTAAAAAATGCTTACTCTATCAGTCTCTTGTAGTAATGGCAGTTTACGCTAATGCACCTAAGAACATGTTATTTTTTTTATACTACACACAGAATAGGTTCTGTTTGGTTGGAAACATCTCAGTTCTAATTTATGCTCTCTTTGTAACTTAATAGGAAAAAGAAGTGGTATATAAAGATTAAAAGAAACGAGTCATACCATTGCTGTTTTAGTGATTAACTGATTCTTAAATATTGTAACTAAAGCATCATACTGCTTCCTTTCATTTGGCGAAATACGATGATTGTGTGAAAGAAAAAAATCAGATTGGGAATAAATGAGACATTTCACTGCAGGAGACAATATAAACTACAGGGAAAAATAGATTCTAAGATGTTCTATGCTCATTGCTGATATGCTGTATGAGAAAAGATTGAATTCATTACGGTGTGCATTACCTTAGTTTAGTAATTACTTTTATGAACAAAGCACAGTGCTACTAGTTGGATACAGTAATTATAGATTAAACCTCTCTCAAGGAATCTTTAACAGGCATATTGTAAAACACTGAAGAGTATCTATAAAACATCACAGAAAATGTATTTCAAAGGTAAGTGGGTGAAGGAAATGTACATTGTTTAGGAGATAAAGATAAAGATAAAAATGATATAATCTTATTTAACAAAAGAAAATATCTACTAATACATTGTTTTTAAATATATTCCAATACCTACAAGAAATACTATTTTATTCTAAAGCTCCTTTAATCAAGTGGTATAAGCGTAAATCAACACACATCCAAAGATGTTATAATAAATGGTAATGTTATAATATATGGTTAGTGATGAGCGAATTTAGGGTGTTTCGCCGTAAAATTCACGAATTTCCTGTGAAATTCACAAAACGGCGAAAAATTAGCGAAAATGGGGCCAGCGTCTTGTTTTTGACGCCGGCGTCCATTTTTGACACCAGCTTCCGTTTTTTTTACGCCACCATCCGTTTTTTTTTTTATGCTGACGAATTTTTGCTGGCGAATTTTAACAGCGGTTTCACAAATTTATTCGCCGACGGCGAATCATGGGAATTTGCCGCCAATTCGCGCCTGGTGAATAAATTCGGCCATCACTATATATGATTAGCACATGTGAATTAATTATTGGTTGGCGAGTGCTGGTGCTTGCAAAACATTCAAATTATCCATACAAAACATGTTCATCCAAAATTCAACCCAATGTGCCTTTTGCCACATTCATTCTTCATTGTATACATAATCCCTACTTCAAAACTATGCTGCATGGCTTCCTCGGTCCCTAGCATTTCACATGTCCAGCAACCTTGCCATCATCCATCTGATATCTTTATGTCTTATAAAGAGACACATGACAAAAAAATAAAGGGTATTCCATTTTATTTTGTTACAGTCTTAATTATCTGCATCAGCATTCGTTCATTTGTACAAAAATCCATAACTCTTCAGTATACTTTTTAAAACAAAGTTGCCAAAGGCAACTGATGTTGTATTGCATTTTTTATTATATACAGGGGAATAGAAATGACAGAACTAGATGTAAGGCATGTGGGTGAAGTACTATGGTGTTAGGTAACCTTTGGGCATTTAACAGGCGATCGGTATAAAAAGAATCACGACCATCACTATTTGGTGCTCCAGATAATGATCAATCAAAATTTTATTTGCCAGTCTGTTGGTTTAGAACAAATATGGTTGCAAAGCTAAGGGAAAAGGAACCTTTATCATGCTGCCCTTATCGAACTTGAAGGGGTGAAAGAGAGAGTTGTCAGGGGGTTAGGTAGTTTAGTTCATTATATTGTGTTTGTGTATCCCCACAGTCAGTCCCGGTATATTCAAATTGTGTCTAGCAGACACAAATTCTTGCAGTCTGCTTCGTTGGAAAGCAGTTACTAACAAGAAGCTCAATTTAGAGAACATCTTACATATCAGTGGACTTTATTTTAACAGTGCAAGCCAATATAATTGTCTTAAAAACGCATCTTAAAAAATGGTTATTTATTAATTCATATATATATATTTCTATTTTAATTAATTTATATACAATTGGATGAATTGATTCACATTATTTTAATTTGTTCTAACGGAATTTTATCGGACATTGTTTGAAGCAATTTATTGGACTTCCTTCCTTTAATTGTTCTTTATTGTGTTTTTGAAAATGATTACAAAATGTATATTACTTGTACTCTGAAAGCATAATAAAAATTTCAAGTAAAAAAAAAAAAAAAGATTGATGGTGAGAACAGAATTTATTACAGGAAGCGCATGCAATTTTTAACAACTTATTTATTCTGGGGTGGAATCCCTATTGTGAATGTGCATCCACTGGCTATATTTGCGCAAGGTGTAAATTTATTTTATTCGTTTGTTTCAAAGTTCTGTAACTGCCCATAGCACAGAGCATAGGCAGTGAATCAGCAGAAAAGAAGATGGGGAGCTACAATGGCATCTTTATGAGCACATATTTTTACTGCTAAAGGGCTGTGGTTGCCTTGGGCTGTTACAGAAGCCCAAAACATAATGTACAACCTTTCTAGCCTACTTCTTAATAAAGCTTTAGTTCTTGATATAAAATTGTTACTATTAGTTCAGATATCCACATTGTAGCACCTTCTGTGACTCTGGCCTGTCTGCATACTGTATGCTGGACAAGGTTTCAAACCTATTTATACTATCTTTGGCTTAAATCAAATATATTACCTGCCCAGTAATGAAGAATTTCGAGTCAAGGTGCATGTGCAATTTATGTATAAACACATACATATAATATATCTCTAAAATTGTATATACACACACATACACTCTGATTCCTGATATACTGTGGCAGATAACACAAGTTTGGATTGGCACTCAGAGCAAAAGTAGGCTTGTTCCTTATTTAGTGTCTAGACTGAAATTGGTGGAGCGTCACAGGCTTTGGTTAATTGTTGGGTAATAATGGTATCAGCTGAATTTGCAATAAAATAATGAGCAAACATGTCATGGTATTGAAATGCCAAACAAAGTCACCAGTGAAATTGAAGAAAATAAAAACTGTTAGCAGTTATATAACAAAGAAAGCAAAACTGAAGACACCCTTATAATGTTGAACATGTAATCGGTCTTCCATGAACCAAACTAAAGATTTGTGTTCCATTTTAAACAGTTGAATACATACATTTTCAATGTATTTCAAGTGTCTCGGAGTTGCTTTTGCATTGAATGTATAGGAGAACATACTCTACTCTATGAATATGAAGAATGACATCATATTTCAAGCTTATTTATTTTTGATTTACTCTCTTTAAAGTATATTTTCTCAGCAGCATATTCAAACCAAATGGTTATTTTCTAAAAAGTCAAACTGTGTTTTGCTTCAGGCATGCAACTTCCTATCTGAAAGACAAATGTTCCTGCTCACGGATTTGAAAAACTCACTTATTGACTCTCATCTTGTGTAAACAAATAATCAGTCCTTCACCACAGTAGGGGAGGTAGAATTTGTTTTTCAGTGTTGAATTAGTTGGATTCAAATAATATTAGCTGCAATTAGTATGCAAGATTGCTATAACAAGCACAGATGTATTTACTGCAGAAGAAATGGCCATTTTCCAAAAACTGTAAAAAAATATATAAGGTTGTATACCACAAAGGATCTGGAAATCTCAGTAACTGTTAGGTATTTTATTTCATTAAAAAGAAATATCCAAGAACAGGGTCAACTATGGACCACTTGCAGTTGGTTTAGGAAAACCAAGGATGAAACTGAACTGGGACACAAACAGGGTAGGTGTTTGGCAAACAAAAAAATTGTTTAGCATAGTAACATCTTACTCTTGATAAAGGGGAAAAAAACATTTGGCAAAAATATTGTCAGCAGTGTACTGCAAGGCAATACTTCATCAATGGCTCTCAGTAGAAGCTCCATCAATTACACTCACCAAATAAAAACTACACCACATATTTCACATGGACAGGCTGGAAGCAATGACAAAAAAATAACAAACCAAAAATGTTTTCTCTATATGGACTATATACATCAATAGCCTTCCACAACCACTTCAACACCTAACAACCTATATCTTTCACAACACAACATGGTATGACTCAGAAATTTTGAGGGGTGATATACTACTACTACAAGAAACTAATCTATATATTCAAGAAACACTTATACGGACTGGAATGATTACAAGAACACTCCCAGGAGTCACCTTACCAATAGGCTTTTGGCTTCTTACTTGAGGTAAATCAAACAAAAACTGTGAAACCAGACAGTTATATTTGGAATTTGTTTATGTGAATGTACTTCACTATGTTAACCTTGTTCAAATGGTAATATTACTTTCATTTTATTTAATTTGCATGACTGAACACATGTAACTTTATTGATTAATATACCTTGTCAACTGTACAGTATGTATGAAGCATCCAAGAAATGTTGTGCATGTTAAGAAACTCAATAAAAACATAAATTTTAAAATAGAAAAAAATAAATTTTAAAAAGTGGCTGGAAGTGCCTGAAAGGTAGAACAATCCATCAGAAAGGTGAATGGAGTAAGTAAAAGTGAAGGCATAAATTTGGAGTGATGACAGTGTTAAATGAAAGCCATCTAGGTGAACCCCATACCAGTTTTATCATCTGGGCCTCCATCCAAAAAGCAGTCATTGTAATGGCCTACTGGCAACTGCCAAGGACACAACAATTACCCACCTACAATGTCCTGTAGGAGGGTAAAGGTTTTGCTAACCTTTATGTTCTTTGGTTTCATTTTTCCTATGTGAATGTATTCTGTTGGCAGTTCAGTGACTGGCAAGTAGATGTCACTATAAAGGTTTTTCATGCCTCCGTGAAAGTGTTAGCCAGCTAGGCTGAGTCCTTAACAAGTTAGGCTGGGTCACTTTTCCCTTAGGGGAGGGAGAGTAGTTCCCTAGAGGTTTTAAAAAGGGATGTTGCCATGTGTTCTGTCTCTGTCCAGTGCACCCATTGGAAGTGGGGTGTTGCTGCTAGAGCCTGAGGTAGAGGTAGGCCTTAGTATAGGTGAAGCAAGTGTCATGTCAGAAAATGTAATAGGTCACTATAGGAATGACAGATAAGTTCAGGAACGTTAGTGAGCAGCTAAGGCTCCAACAAGGAGTTTAGTGAAAGGTTAGCCCCATGCGGTGACATTGCCATCAGGTTAGGAATGCAAGTGGTTAAGCTCAGGTATAGAGAGATCCTTGGAGTGTAAAACCAGCTGTGAGGTCGCCTTCAATGGGGAATGTGCACCAGCGGCAGGAAAGGCGGCTCAATTCACAAAGCTGACTAACAAAGGACTAAACAGTATCCTTGAGTAATACATATGTGTAAATGACCTGCTGCCACTACTTGCTTCATGAAGTCTACCACTAGTTCAATAATGTTCTGCTGTTTTGAAGAACCACTGGCACCCAAAGTTTATATGATCAAGAGTGAATACTGTGTGTGCGTATACCAAGTGGTAATCCCTTTCTCCATACCATAAGCAGGGGTCCCATCTGAGGATAGAGAGTCTAATTATATTGAGTTGCTGGGAGTTGGACCCCCTTGCCCGGGTACTGAAACCAGTGGATAGTAACCCAAGGGAAGGTTTAGGAAGACCCTGACCCATCCACCTGTTACATATGTATGCTTTTGTATAGAAATATATGCTATATAAGTATATGCCAGTGGAGCTAATTATTTCCTTTATGTGATTTTCTGAATTTACACTGATAAATTATTGGCATAAAATAAACTAGTCAAGAAATATTCAGTTAAAGTCTTCAATGCAATTGCACTTGGCGCGTTGAAGGTTATACACAGTACCATAGAGCCAGAATTGCTCCTCACAAACTTGCAGTGAACATGCCGGCAAGTTCTTGTGCCAGCTGAAACCTAGAAAACAAGGCAGTCCATATATGACATATATAACATATACACACACAGAGAACATGTATACATTCCTAAAGTTTTTAACGGAGACAATACTGCCATTCCTTATATACAATAACATAGTAAATATGCATATGCAGAAATAACCTTTGTGTAAGCTTTCACAATCTAATACATTTGTATTTATAAATTCACGTTAAACTTGCATATTACTTGAAATATATATCTACAACCATAACTAAGAACTAGTATCATACGAACATCATTAGTGCAACCATCTTTGGATCTTCTTGAACAGATAATGGATCCTTAAAGCTGTTGTGCTTTTGTGCCTGTAGATTTTTTCTTAATAAGCAGCATTTAATAAAAAAAGAATAAAACACAATTATATATTGTATATTTTATTTTTTTAAAATATGAAGTAGATTGTTAAATAATGAAAGCTGCAATGGTAGATACAACACAAGTTTCAACATTAAATATTCATTTTACCAACCTTATTTTGCTAACTAGCACAGTGAAAAATACAATCTGTCAAATGAAAACATGTTGAAAAATTGAAAAATTTGACTTAGCCTCAAGCAACAAAAGTAGCAAATATGCAAAGCTAGAATAATGAATCAGTCTTTCCCATTTGTTAACAAAGAGAATACGTGTGAGAGACTAAAAAACAATAAACAAGAAATAGAGTATGTCAGTTTAATGTTTCATGGAGCATTAAAATCAATATCTTTATGTCTGGGGAGACCTATATGGCTTGGGATTCCTGTATTCCTATAGGTACCTAATGCAGATCTGTGCTGCAATTTTTTACACCAATGGCAATAAAATAAACAGAGCATCAGATCTGCATTATGTACCTATGTTTGCAGTTCTACAAGTAATGTCAACATTTCTTTCAATGTTTTGTGGTATTGGTCTTGATGTGTATGGTTTGGAAAGCAATGAAACAACCATAAAAATAGCTACATTGTGAACATCAAGCAAATCAGATCAGTAAGCTTATGATTTAGGAGCAGAGGAAAAGAACACACAGAGGAAACAAAGAAGAAAGTGCATTTAAACAAACAAACCAAAAAAAACGCCTACATAGAGAAGGCTCTAGTCCCACACCTGTCTAAAGGACTGCTACAATGCCATGTGCTCTACACTAGTGCTACACTTTACTTGTACCTCCTATAATAAAGGAACAGTTTTTACACTATTGCTAGTGTTAATGTTAATATTTCAGCATTTTTACAGTATTGATAGAGCATGTACCACACCTTTCCATTTGGTTTGTAGCACCCTTCCACATACTAAAGTAAGTAAGTAAAATGTTGAACCAGTGCATTGAATATCAACCCTATAGGAGACTGGGGAACCACCATTTTTTTTAAATAGATGTTAATCAATGCTATGTCTATTGCCAGGCAGTCAAATGATTTACTTTTATATTCCTGTGGTCCTTAAAGCAATAAGAAATATATTTATGGGGACAGTGAAAGGTTTGCATATCTCTATGCTAATTCTCTTTATTCATAATCCCATATGATTATAAGCCTGCATACGATTTACACTTCATTTTGTAAATGCTATTTGAAAGTTTCCCAAAATGCACATTTATGTTGCAAAAAGTCTGTCAAATTAATAATACCTCACCTGTGTAATCTTCAGTTAAAAAAGAAATCATTTATTGGTTCTTCTTTTAAAACATTAGGGCCAGACATCACCTGGAAATAAATTTTAGGGTGCATGGATCTGCAAAAAGCCACTGAGTGATTTCTGACCCTTATGTCTTTTAAAGACAAATCAATAAAGGGTTTTTCCATTCCATGAGCAATATATATTTTTTTTTTTACAGACTTCCTCAAAGTAACATTTCAGTTTAAATATGAAAACTGGGTAAACATATAAGCTGTGCAAACAAATTATTCTAATATAGTTAGTCAAAAATGGAATAATAACCAGAACCCAACTTCCTGCTTTGCAGCTAACTCTTAGTTGGCCAGCAGGGGGGTCACATGGGACATAACTGTTCAGTGAGTTTGCTTTTGATCCTTAGCATGTAGGTAAGAATAAAAAACCAACGGTTATGGTCCATATGACCCTGATTGGTTACTGCATGGTAACCAATGAAAGAACTACAAAGCAGGAAGTTGGGTTCTGCCTATTAGGTTAGACATTCGGTCACTCCGGCCTTAATGGATTACATTTTTGGCTAACTTAATAAATAAAATTTTTTTTTTTTCATGTTTTTCACATTTTACCCAGTTTTTATTTTTACACTGAACAATGACTTTAATTGGTTGGGAGGTAACAGAAGGTTCAGTGAACATACAGGTCAGGTGACCATGTGGATGATGCATTCCAGACAGTCTTAGATTTTGTTTTTATTGTTACTTGCTTAGAGGGCTCCAAAGCATACTATGCATTGATTGAAATGTGCTGCAATGCCCACAGATTCAATCATTTTATTTCTTTCGTGACACTATAATTTTGTCAGGATAAGCCCAGGATCGATCCCTGGTTTCCTGGGTTCTGGACACGGCACCTTGCCAGATGAGCCACCAGGGGCTCTTGGGGCTCATCATGAACTCTTGTTGTTACTTATGTTATCTGCCTGTTCACAGTTTGTTCTTCTGTTCCTCCCTATTCTCCACCCACCTCGTTTACCCTCATGTGTTCCCCATTCCCAATTACCTGCCCTTTATTAACCCCGCCCTGAGCTTTGCTCAGGGCTGAGTCATAAATGTTTCTGTGCTGTTGTATCCTGGATCCTGTGCCCTAAATGCTTTGGACTTTGATTACCTTGTTCCTGAAATACTTGTTTCCAGTGTGAGTACCCCATTACCTCGTATCCCGTGGAACCCCTGTTTTGACTTTGGCCTGACCCTATCTTCACCTTGCCCTTCTTGCCTTTGTTTACCCTTTTGTTGCTATTAAATCATCGTTTCAACCCTGCCCATGCCTCCTACCATCTTTGGCTACACCCCAGGGCTTCCCCCATATCCGCTCCCCAGGGAGTGGCTCTCCTCGATCACCCTGGTTCCCAGCGGTGATCATTACAGTATGACTCAGCCAAACAGGAAGCCCTTGGAAAAGCCCTCCATGCTTTCCTTTACCGGTGTGGAACTACAACTCCCTTGGGGTGGGGAGAATGAGGCAATAGTCAGCTCCCATTTCTCTGATGATGTTTGGCAGGATTTTGTATCTGATGATGACTGGGAGGATTCTGTCTTTGATGAGGATTGGGAGGATTTAGACTTGGATGTAGCTGAACTTCAAACTGCTATCAGGCCTGTGTCTGTTAAATCGCTTCCAGTCCTTTGGCCCTTGTCTCCTCCACAACCTTCTATTCCCGGGCCTGCTACCCCTCAGCAACTGCTTCTCCAGCAGCGTCGGCTGCCCACTGTACCTGAGGGGGTTTCCCAGCAGCCTCAGCTGCCCGAGGCTCCAACTAAGCTTCCCCATCGACTGGCTCCCCAGAGTCTGCCTCCTGTACTTGTGCCGGCTTATGTGACCCTAGAAGAGGGGCTTCTGCCTTGTCCTGTGCCTCCAGAAGTGGGGCTTCTGTCTTGTTCTGTGCCTCCAAAAATGGGGCTTCTGCCGTGCCTTGTACCCCCAAGAGAGGAGGCTTCGCAGCAGCATCGGCTGCCCACGGCTCCTGAGGTTTCCCAGCAGCCTCGGCTACCCAAGTGTCCAGCTAGACCTTCCCGACGACTGGCTCCCAACTGGCTGTCTGCTGTGCCGGCTTCCCAGCCTGTCCTGTCTGCTCCAGTGCCGGCTCCCCGAAAGCAGTCTCTTGCTCCAGTGCCGGTCCCCCAGCAGCTGCCTCTTGTTCCAATGCCAGACCCCCAGCAGCTGCCTCCTGTGCCGGCTCTCCGAAAGCTGCCTGCTCCTGTGCCGGCTCCCCGAAAGCTGCCTCCTGTTCCAGTGCCGGTCCCCCAGCAGCTGCCTCCTGTTCCAGTGCCGGTCCCCCAGCAGCTGCCTCCTGTTCCAGTGCCGGTCCCCCAGCAGCTGCCTCCTGTTCCAGTGCCGGTCCCCCAGCAGCTGCCTCCTGTTCCAGTGCCGGTCCCCCAGCAGCTGCCTCCTGTTCCAGTGCCGGTCCCCCAGCAGCTGCCTCCTGTTCCAGTGCCGGTCCCCCAGCAGCTGCCTCCTGTTCCAGTGCCGGTCCCCCAGCAGCTGCCTCCTGCTCCAGTGCCGGTCCCCCAGCAGCTGCCTCCTGCTCCAGTGCCGGTCCCCCAGCAGCTGCCTCCTGCTCCAGTGCCGGTCCCCCAGCAGCTGCCTCCTGCTCCAGTGCCGGTCCCCCAGCAGCTGCCTCCTGCTCCAGTGCCGGTCCCCCAGCAGCTGCCTCCTGCTCCAGTGCCGGCTCCCCGAAAGCTGCCTCCTGCTCCAGTGCCGGCTCCCCGAAAGCTGCCTCCTGTTTTAGTGTCGGTTCCCCAGCCGCTTCCAGCCTGTGTGCCAGCAGCCCAGCCGCTTCCAGCCTGTGTGCCAGCAGCCCAGCCGCTTCCAGCCTGTGTGCCAGCAGCCCAGCCGCTTCCAGCCTGTGTGCCAGCAGCCCAGCCGCTTCCAGCCTGTGTGCCAGCAGCCCAGCCGCTTCCAGCCTGTGTGCCAGCAGCCCAGCCGCTTCCAGCCTGTGTGCCAGCAGCCCAGCCGCTTCCAGCCTGTGTGCCAGCAGCCCAGCCGCTTCCAGCCTGTGTGCCAGCAGCCCAGCCGCTTCCAGCCTGTGTGCCAGCAGCCCAGCCGCTTCCAGCCTGTGTGCCAGCAGCCCAGCCGCTTCCAGCCTGTGTGCCAGCAGCCCAGCCGCTTCCAGCCTGTGTGCCAGCGGTCCCGTCTGCAGTTCCTGTGCCAGCGGTCCCGTCTGCAGTTCCTGTGCCAGCGGTCCCGTCTGCAGTTCCTGTGCCAGCGGTCCCGTCTGCAGTTCCTGTGCCAGCGGTCCCGTCTGCATCTCCTGTGCCAGCAGCCTTCCCGGTCTCAGACGTGGCTCCAGGTGGTCCTCCGGTCCCAGACGTGGCTCCAGGTGGTCCTCCGGTCCCTGGCGGCTCTCCAGCCTTGGACCCTGGCGGCTCTCCAGCCTTGGACCCTGGCGGCTCTCCAGCCTTGGACCCTGGCGGCTCTCCAGCCTTGGACCCTGGCGGCTCTCCAGCCTTGGACCCTGGCGGCTCTCCAGCCTTGGACCCTGGCGGCTCTCCAGCCTTGGACCCTGGCGGCTCTCCAGCCTTGGACCCTGGCGGCTCTCCAGCCTTGGACCCTGGCGGCTCTCCAGCCTTGGACCCTGGCGGCTCTCCAGCCTTGGACCCTGGCGGCTCTCCAGCCTTGGACCCTGGCGGCTCTCCAGCCTTGGACCCTGGCGGCTCTGGCGGCTCTCCAGCCTTGGACCCTGGCGGCTCTCCAGCCTTGGACCCTGGCGGCTCTCCAGCCTTGGACCCTGGCGGCTCTCCAGCCTTGGACCCTGGCGGCTCTCCAGCCTTGGACCCTGGCGGCTCTCCAGCCTTGGACCCTGGCGGCTCTCCAGCCTTGGACCCTGGCGGCTCTCCAGCCTTGGACCCTGGCGGCTCTCCAGCCTTGGACCCTGGCGGCTCTCCAGCCTTGGACCCTGGCGGCTCTCCAGCCTTGGACCCTGGCGGCTCTCCAGCCTTGGACCCTGGCGGCTCTCCAGCCTTGGACCCTGGCGGCTCTCCAGCCTTGGATCCTGATGGTCCTTCTGCCTCTGATCCTAGCAAGACTTTTTGTCCCCCATCTCCAGTCATTGGACTAAAAAGGATGGGGGTCTTTCGTTTGGGTCGCCCAGAGGTCGACCATTAAGGGGGGGGTACTGTCAGGATAAGCCCAGGATCGATCCCTGGTTTCCTGGGTTCTGGACACGGCACCTTGCCAGATGAGCCACCAGGGGCTCTTGGGGCTCATCATGAACTCTTGTTGTTACTTATGTTATCTGCCTGTTCACAGTTTGTTCTTCTGTTCCTCCCTATTCTCCACCCACCTCGTTTACCCTTATGTGTTCCCCATTCCCAATTACCTGCCCTTTATTAACCCCGCCCTGAGCTTTGCTCAGGGCTGAGTCATAAATGTTTCTGTGCTGTTGTATCCTGGATCCTGTGCCCTAAATGCTTTGGACTTTGATTACCTTGTTCCTGAAATCCTTGTTTCCAGTGTGAGTACCCCATTACCTCGTATCCCGTGGAACCCCTGTTTTGACTTTGGCCTGACCCTATCTTCACCTTGCCCTTCTTGCCTTTGTTTACCCTTTTGTTGCTATTAAATCATCGTTTCAACCCTGCCCATGCCTCCTACCATCTTTGGCTACACCCCAGGGCTTCCCCCATATCCGCTCCCCAGGGAGTGGCTCTCCTCGATCACCCTGGTTCCCAGCGGTGATCATTACAAATTTAAACATCATTTTCAAACTGGACATGAAACAAAATTTCTGAAATGCAAGAAAGGCATGATTATAAAAGATTTAGTTTTAATCTATTTCAGTGATTGAATATTGAGGAAACTGCCATTGTGAAAAACAAAAATAGCAAGACAAATGTCAACTAGAGCAAGCCAAAATCACACCATTACACTATGGGGCAGATTTATCAAGGGTCGAAGTTTATTTGAGGGAATTTTCGAAGTAAAAAAAATTTGAAATAATTTTTTGGATACTTTGACCATCGAATAGGATACTACGACTTCGATTCAAAGTCAAATAGTTAGAATATTCGACCATTCGATAAATGAAGTACTGTCTCTTTAAAAAAAACTTTGACTTTAATACTTCGCCAAATTAAACCTGCCGAAGTGCTATGTTAGCCTATGGGGACCTTCTAGAGCATTTTTCTAAGTTTTTGGAAGTCGAAGTAAAATCGTTCGATCTATCTCTGAAATCCCTCGAAACGTTCAATTTGAAGGATTTAATCGTTCGAACGATTTTACTTTGACTGCAGGATACCCACATTCGATGAAAAAAAAAACTTCGACTTCGATATTCGAAGTCGAAGTATTTCAATTTGATGGTCGAATTTCGAAGTATTTTTAACTTCGAAATTCAACCCTTGATAAATCTGCCCCTAACAGTACTTTGTAAACTATTGGGTTAATGGCTCACATTTTTACTATTGAACTACTTTTTTACCGATAGAAAGTTCACTTTAAGCTGAAAGCAACCAAAGCAAACACAAAAAAAATTGTATATAAAGAAAATATAAAAATAATTTTAATGAAAATTATTTTACTGAAGTCTGCTATAGAGTGTAAGTTTGCAGGATCCACAAAAATGTCTTCTCTTTCTTCCTGCTCTATGCCCTGCTCAGAGAACCCTTCCTAACATTTTCACTACAATTAAATAACTTTTCACAGGAAGGCTATCCTGTGGAAAAGGAGCTCCAATATACAAGCTGGACCATTGAAATGGATCATCTGGCTTGCCTGTTCCTTCGAGACCCCTGTAGCTTCCAGGGCCAGACATCAAAATCCTTTAAACATTACTGTTAAGTAACACCTCTCTTGAAGTTTGTAACTCCCACTACACAGCACTCTTTCGTCACGTTACCACACTAGTTACTGCAGAAATAAATATACATTTAATGGATCTATTCTGCTGAAACTTGTTATCCGAAAACGCTAAAATACATGAAAGTAATTTCCCATTAAAGGGGATGTTAAGGCAAAAATGATCTTTGGTCAAATGGTCAAAACATGATCTGGACAAATTGCATTCAACAATACTGTGCTGGATTTACATGTTTGTGACAGAAAGAAAAAAGTATTTTTTTTTCTGGGATAAAACATTGATATAAAAAGGCCACTACTTGTACTAGACCTTTTTCCAGGTTTGTCTGAAAATAGAAAAAAAAAAAAAATCGATATTGACTCTTAGGGGGATAATAAAATTGAAAAAAATATTAGATCAGGACTAATAACCCATAACAGACACTTGATTGGTTCTGTGGCTTACGAGATCTTGTGCAATTCCTTGAAAGGAATATTCTATACTAAACAGTTCTGCTGCTGATGTATACTGTGACATTGCAGAGCAATAGACTAGTGTCCCTGAAGAAGGAGACACACAGCTGCAGCTCAGGAGCACTTATTATCCATGTAGCATAAACTGACAGCATATTAAATATGCACACACCAGTGAATATCACAGTACGCAATAATCTGCCGGTTAGTTTCTATAGTCAATAGATTTTGTGTGTATTTATATATGTTTATAATCACTCCATAGCTTATTTACAAAATATACTTTGCTAATGTAACTATGAAACTCTCCTCTACTTCTCTTGCAGCCCTTTCTACAACTTTTTCTGTACCATTTATAAAAAGTATTTTGCTTGTCCAGCAGCTCTAGCAACATGAGGCAGTTTTATAAGAATTCTTGTTTGTCCAGTGACCCTTGTATTTTTGGAATTTTTCCCAGAACATCAATTTAGCTATTACTTGCCATTCATGCAATACAACTATTTCTTACCTGAAAACTCTTCTCCTTTACTATTTTGCAATGCAGTATAGAAGGAGAATGTTTTTAAGTATAACATTCAGCACATGCTTTTTCTTCCAGTTTGATAATACAAAGTTTTGTAGAGTTTTTGTAGACTTTTTGGGGCAGATGTATTAAGGGTCGAATATCGAGGGTTAATTAACCCTCGATATTCGACTGGTGAATTAAAATAGTTCGACTTCGAATATCGAAGTCGAAGGATTTTGCGCAATTCGTTCGATCGAACGAACGATTAAATCCTTTGAATCGAACGATTCGAAGGATTTTAATCCATCGATCGAACGATTATCCTTCGATCAGAAAAAACTTGGAAAGCCTATCGGGACCTTCCCCATAGGCTAACATGGACTTCGGTAGCTTTTAGGTGGCGAACTAGGGGGTCGAAGTTTTTTCTTAAAGAGGCAGTACTTTGACTATCAAATGGTCAAATAGTCGAACGATTTTTAGTTCGAAACGTTTGATTTGAAGTTGAAGGTCAAAGTAGCCCATTCGATGGTCGAAGTAGCCAAAAAAACACTTCGAAATTCGAAGTTTTTTTTCTTCTATTCCTTCACTCGAACTTAGTGAATGGGCCCCTTTGTGTACTATCTTATATGGAGAAATATTGCCATACACTGTTTATCTCTGTATGCTACAGAATAACATTAAAATACCATATGAGTGAAAATCTGAACTACTTTTGTTTTTTTTTTACTAAAAAAACACTACATTTAGCATGGCTTTGCAGTTTGGTAGTTTGCAATAGAAAGCAAATTTACCAATTTTGGACTTATCAGAATGTGTACTTTTGGAAAATATATATGGGGTTCCAGGGTCTCCAGAGTATAAGACGTTAAAATCTATATGCGCGGTTTTCAGGGGCTAGGGAAAAAGAAGATAGACTCTAGCGCTACATCGTACTCTAACGCCAGGTGAATTTTTGCTCTGGTGAATGGACGTAACTAGGCAAATTCACTAGGATGCAGATTTTACTAAACGTTACCTCTTGCGCCAGACTTTCATTTGCCACCTCAGACCAGACAAAGTGCAATAGAATAATGTATTTGCTGTAACATATACGTCCATTGTACTTTAACTTCACGGCGTATGCTAATTAGGCATCGCTAGCATAACTTCGAACTGCTTATCGTATTGTCACTAGCACAACTTCGAATCGCAAGTGTTCGGAACCCTGGACGCAACTTCAGATTTTCGTGAATTAGCGTTGTCCTGTCCAATCTATGCCTGGCGAAGTGTTGCGATGTCAGCAAAGCCGTCACTGGCGCAATTTCGGTGGTAAGTAAATCTCTAGTAACATAAAACCATTTGTCGTCATTAATGGATTTGACTCCCCCATGGCAAAAATTAGAGAATATTCAAGATAATATTTTCAGAATATGGACAGTTTTGGGAAATAGATACAAGGGGAAATTTATGAAGCTTTCTGGTGTGGATAAATGCATTTAGTCCCTATGCCAACAGTTAAAAATGCTTATCTTAACTATCTACTAGATCTTACATGTCTATTCAACTAGAAAGCTCCCAGGGGTTCTATAAAGGAGAAGAAAGTGTCAGAAGGGATATTACACAGCAAGTGAAAGCCTTCATACAGAAAGTGTGCACTTGTATACAGCAATATCTACATTCTGTCTATGTATGCGCGAAATTGCTTTCTAGTGAAATTTTGGTTACAAAAGGAGATTAAATTCATATTCTCGGATTTGCAAGAACCCAATTAAAGTAGAATTCTGCTGAAGAACCACATACCCGTTTTTGCCTGTAATGAGAGAGTCTGTAATTGCTCTTGTTCTTTTGCGTAGTTTAACATTATTGATTGTACTGCATGTTTAAAAAGGAGTTCCAAAACTATTAACCTGATGTTCACAAAACACTTTGTTGGAGTGAATTGCTATTTACTTACTTAGTATACAGACAAAACAAGTGTTGCATTTAGTAATATAAATGGAGAACAGAACAGAAGAAAACTGCGGTAAGGCACATGAGCTATATAGTACTTTTTCTGTGAATTAATTACATTGAAATTATATATATATATATATATATATATATATATATATATATATATATATATATATATATATATATAGTTATACAGGAGCAGTGACCAGCTCTATGTTGTAGCTCCCACCCTTCCCAGCTATAGTCAGGTGATCCCACTGGTGTCTAATAAAAGGGCAGCCAAGTTTGGGAGTTTTACTTTGAAAGCAGCAAGTAAGTTGCAGGTAAAACTTAGTCCCTTTGTAAAATGTATAAGCAATTGAATTCTTAATGAATCAGATGAAAATTAAGCGTAGGACTGGCCAGATATGGGATGACTGACGTAGTTGGCCAGCTTAAATATATTGCAATATATGGACAAACAATCCCTGTGTTGTTTAAAGGGTAAGGCATTTTTTAGTAGCAGTATGCACAAAATGTCGCTGTCTTAAATATATTGATAATGGGTTGAGTGCAGAGGACCTCTTGTAGTTGACTATATATATATATATATATATATATATATATATATATATATATATATATATATATATATATATATATATATATATATATATATATATATATATATATATATATATATATATATATATATATATATATATATAGTGACATGCGACTCGCCTGCACATGCACTTTATGGGGGAATTAGCGTTTGGTAGGCAGATAAGCAAGCATAGGATTTTGAGCTTAAGAGAGACAGGGACACCAAGGTTTTGGACAAAACACAGGTTTATTAAGTACTGAGCATTCCCAACAAAAGGCAACAGAAAACAGTTCAGCAACTTCAATGCAAAATATTCAGGTTCGTTCAGGGTACAGTTCAGCAACTTCAATAGAAAATATCCAGGGTTTCTTACCCTCTGGGCTCTCACCACCCAGGGAAACTCTCAACCTCTGGAGCTTCAGAGCACTCGGGCTTCTCAATCAAGCCTGCTGGCTTCCCCTCCTGGGACTCAGGTTCACTAGCCTCTGCCCATCCCGCCTCCCCTCCAGGGATTCAGGCTTAGCCTCTGCAACACTCTTGCTGACAGGCACTGTCTCTTCCAGCAGCACCACACTCCCCTCCACTCTAGGAGGTGTTGGTAGAGCTCTCAACTGTGCAACCCATATCATGCAACTTAAATGCACCCTTTTCAGGGCACTTTCCTGCAAGACAGTGGGGTTTTCCAAACACCCTGTCACTATATATATATATATATATATATATATATATATATATATATATATATATATATATATATATATATATATATATATATATATATATATATATATATATATATATATATATATATATATATATATATTCATGTATAATTGGGGTGCACTGTTGTATTTTAAATACATCCACAATATTGAAAAACTGGCACACCCATAAAAATCTTCACCTGTTTATTTTAAAACATCAAATTATATATATATATACATACTTAACAAGGTAGCCCCAGCACTCTCAATATATAACCCCCGGAAAAAATATTCTTGCACAACTGAACTGTAACTTTCTTAAAAAAATACACTTTTAGTTACAAAGTTTGTACAAAGGATGCATAAGCTGACGCGCCCCGTCAAGGCAGTGTCCATGCGTCAGTCCTATCCTAAGTGAACAAAATAAAGTGTTACCTTTGGGGGGAGACAGACCACACACTTTTTTTTATAAAACTAAAGATGAAAAAATTTAGATGGAAGATGGTGAATAGTTTAGGAAATTGCTTGTTTTTGGATGTTTACTCCAATAGTTTTGACAGCTTCGGTGAAGTGGCATGGAAGAAGAGCATTTAATCCTATAAACAAGACAAGTACATATCGGTCTCCCTGTCAGAAGCTACTGGCTATAAACATTACTTAAGCCCAAAGAAAACAAAGAATGAATTTGATGAGAAATAATAATAATGTATTATGATTCCTCCATAAATGTAAGTGGATTAAACATTAATATACGAAGCAGAGAAAAAGGGGAAGTGGAGACTTTTCACACCCTCATTTCCAATGTGTTTCCCATAATTTTGTAGTTTTATTAAAATTCCTTCTATTAAGCAAAGCTATACACCAAGGGGCACATTTACTTAGCTCGAGTGAAGGAATAGAATAAAAAAAAACTTAGAATTTTTTTTTTTGGCTACTTCGACCTTCGACTACGACTTCGAATCGAACTATTCGAACTAAAAATCGTTCGACTATTCGATAATCGAAGTACTGTCTCTTAAAAAAAAAAAAAAAAAACTTCGACCCCCCACTTCGCCACCTAAAACCTACCGAGGTGCAATGTTAGCCTATGGGGAAGGTCCCCATAGGCTTTCTTAGCTTTTTTTAGTCGAAGAAAAATTGTTCGATGGATTAAAATCCTTTGAATTATTCGATTCGAAGGATTTAATCGAATCGTTCCATCGTTTGATTGAATGAATTGAGGTAAATCCTTCGACTTCGATATTCAAAGGATTTACCTTCAGCAGTCGAATAGCGAGGGTTAATTAACCCTCGATATTCGACCCTATGTAAATCTGCCCCCTCGTGTAAAGCACTAAAGTAGATACAAAATTCTCTCTTCTTTTCAAACTATTCACAAAGGTACTTAGCATTTATACTCACTCTTTATAACTTGCACATAGGTTTAACTTCTATTCATTTGTGAACATGTGCCAGAAATTGCCACCAGGCAGAACAGAATGGAATCAATTATGATAGTGTAACGTCTCACCCTGGTGGTCTAGTGGGGGGACGGCAGGGACGCCTGCCGCCCCCCTCGGCGGGGACACCCGCCACACCGCGTTGTTCCTTCCCCTGTGCCGGCTCTCTCCTAGTGCGCGCGCATGCGCACTTCCGGATTTAAAGGCGCATGCGCGCTGACGTAATGACGTCAGCGCGCAATGGCGCCAAATTCAAAAGTATTAAAGGGCCTTTCCCTCAGTTTGTCATTGCCCGTGATAGGATTTGTTCCTGGTGCTATTAGCTGTTGCTATTCTGTTTGAATCTGATCCTGAATATCTGTTTTGACCCTTGCCTGCCTGTTTGACTTTTCTGATCTCTGGAACCTGACCCTTGCCTGAAACCGACCTTGACTCTGCTTAATCCTCCTGTTTGATGTTCTGGTTTGACCTCTGCCTGTTATTTGACTCTGATTCTGCCTCAACCCATCTGATTAATTACCTGGTTTTGACCCTTTGCCTTCCTGACGATTCCGATATCCGCCTGCCTCGATCCAGCCTGTCTGACCATCCGCTTGCCTTGACCTTTTGTACCGTGACCTTCGGCCTAAAGACTCTGCTAAACAGCCGTGCCCCTTCGCCAGCCAGAACATCTCGCCTTGCACCCCTCGTTAAGTCCAGGTGGCACCCAAGTAAGCTGAGGGATCCTCCCGAAGCCCAACGGCGGTCACACTACTGGTGAAGCCGAGCCGAGACCAGGGTGCTTGGCATTTGTTCTGGTATCGGGTGCCGGCCGTGACAGGTAGCTAATGTGTTTAGATGTGCTCAAACCTGTGTCTGAAATGTGTGTCAAACACATAAAAAAATGTCAGTGTTTAAGGAGTCCTGTAAAACAATTAAGACAATCTTGACTTTTACATGATATTTTTAATTTTTTGTTGATCAGATAGGTAGTTCACTTTTGTTAGTTTATCAAAAACTGAACAAGACCTGTATGATGGAGATTGCTCAGATCAGGTAATAACATTTCCTATTGTCTTAGTTCTTAATAAAACACTTAATGATGTCTCCAGTGCATGCAGCACAATTCAGGTACATTCCCGATATAATTTTTTAAGTGTTGTTGCTTTTGATACATGTGGATTCAGCAATTCGCTGAAAGGTCATTGACGCATGAATTAAACCCAAGTTAGTGTCCAGGAACTTAAGCGCTGAGCCAAACCTTCTCTAATTATCCCAATGATTAAGCATGGCATATTGTGAAGTAGGTTTCTCTCTGAATCATACATACCTGGTATGGTAAAGGTTATACAGCTGTTTTTAGGATATAAAGAGCTTTTTCTGTAGAGCAATCATTTCTACCTCAAATGTCAAATTAAATATAGTATTGTTTTGCTTTTTGTTATGCTGTATTCCTGTTTAATACAGCATTTATGAATCTTTTAGAGTCCAGAGATCAGAATGGATTTTATCAGAAATATTACAGCACTTTATTTGCTGCTGAAAAGGCTACAGTTCCAAGGAACTCCTTCAACAAAACCTGAGGAGGCACTATTTATTGTATTTTTAGTTTTAAAAGTGAGTGAATGTATGTAACAAATAATAAAAGGATAGACTTTGGTGGGGTGCAAAATTTACTGATGGAATTACTGTAGGTCACCATTCACTAAGTCCTCAATCACATATTGACCCATTTTGCATTGAATTTATTTGTTTTACACAAGCAGCATGTTTGGAGTGTGTTACAAGTTTTGTACAAGAGATGTATGTGTGTATATACACAATGGATTTAGATTCCATTCTATTCCATTTAATATGGGAGTCTATCTCTAAAACTGTGAAGCTACCTTTCAAACAGAAATAATTAGCCGCTGGATTGTTAACATACAGTAGGTGCAAAACTGTCAGTGCACAGATACCTAATAACAGTCATACCTCTGCTTTCATTTTCTAAGTTATAGTAGGCTGATCAAAGCAAATGGTTTCCACTGGTAACAACACACATGCAATTTGTAAACCTATTAACAGTTTATTATATTTAATACATTTTCTCCTGATAACATTAAGGAGAATATTTATCAAAGGTCGAGTTTTAAAGGTTTTTCATACTTTGAATGAACTCCCAACTCAAATGTTTTCTACTTTATGAAAAAACTCTGAATGTAAAAAACTTGAATCAATGAATTTGGGGTTAAGAACCAGAAAACTCGAATGAATCATGCTTTCGACAAAAAAAAAAAACCCCAAAAAAACCTTGAATCACTTAAATTATTCAAGTTTTCAAGTGAAACCCAAAAAAACCCAAACATCATAAAGGCTACAAACATCTTCAAATGGTTGAGGGGCTTCTGCCATTGACTTCTACAAGACCTCGACAGGTTTTAGCTGGAGTAGTTTTGGATTCAATCTATTTCCAAGTTTGGGGTAAAATAAATCTCCAAAAAAGAGTTTAACATGAAAATTCAAGTTTTTACTGTAAAATACCCTCAAAAACTTATTTTTTTTGGGTAAACATCAATTCTACATTGCATTTCATCTTGTCATTAGATATTGCACTTGATATGAATATATATTTTGTGTTTTAAACTCAAATGTATTAATTATGCAAATAGCATGACAAAATTGTAGCCAAATAATAACATTTCCATTGACTTACAGACGACATTATTTTCTATTCTTTTCCAGCTTCCAATAAAAAGTCAAAATCTACATTTAAGTTAGAGCATTCAGAAAAAGCATTTTACCAGCATTTGTCTCACTTAGTAAGAAGAGATTGAAATGCAGATTTATATTTAGATTTCACATGCTTCTAGAGGGTTTCTTGTTTGGAAAGATATATACTGTAGTAATGCCTCTTCAGTTATAAAATAAGGGGCTGCTTCTGCACTTCTGTCTGGGGCCCATGTATTCTTGCTTAATCATGAGAAAATGAACTTTAAAGCAAAAGACAAGTATGTCAAGAAATGGTTCATTATTTACAATAGCAACCCTACTAATATTAGTTAATTTTGCAAGATGCCAAGGACCAGGTGAGCAATGTTAGACAAGCAAGGTTTAGACTCCAGTTAAAAAATTATTTGCGAGGAAAGGAAGACCTAGCATACAACACCACTGCCAACCTGCCCACCAATATGAAGTGATCCATTGACTTCATGTTGGTGTATCAGGCTAGCAGTGGTGTTACATGACTGCAAAAAGTTCCGCCCTACTTAAATGTGGAAGTAAGGACATGTTTCATAGTGTGCATTCATAAAATAGAAGCTCACCAGTCTTCATGTGGGGTCTGGGTGCACATGCCCCTGACTTGCCTCTTGAAAAGAAGTAACAACACCATCAAAGATTTCTGGTAGGCACAAAATCCCACAAACAAGTAAAATAAATGTAAATCTTTATCAAGACACTAGTTGGCTAAATAATACCCTTTTTCATGACAAAATACTTACTGATAGGCTCAGTCCTATTTAATATCTTGTTAACTATGTAGTGAATAGCACACTAATAAATAATTAGATGATGATTTAAAGACTTACCAATTCTGAGGCCAGACACTGCAATAAGTTGACCTGCACCAACCTCACAAATGTGCACAAGATGCAACAAGTTGTATCAGGAGTTATTCTGCTTGGTAAGATATCTATAACCTGGCTACTGGCTTCAAATTGATCTACTGGCTGGAAACATGTTACAGTTTTGTCATGATCCCTCACATTAAGAGCCATTTCTAATTGTATGTATTAATAATATGCATTGTATGTTAAATAAAAAAAGTAATGAAACCTGTTAGGATTTTTCTGTTACATGCAACTCATGTTGTAGTAGAAGGTACCAAAATAACATGGTTATAATGTAATTTTTATGTGCATCCTTGGACATCGAGGTTTCAGTTTAGATGATATTGTGATGGATGGTCTAAAACACATAATTCACTGGTATGCTAACATTGTTCATTATATTATTGCTTCATAAAAAATATTTTTATTCATGATATGTCCTTCTTATTTAGACCAAAATGTATGTAAAAAAAAAAATATAAAAGGACAAAAAGTTATGTGAAGTATAAAAATAGCACACACCATTAATTTGCTTGAGCCGTGGCTGACTGCACATCTGTCAGAGGTATAAAAAACCAAAGCCAAAAGTCTACATTGAGTAATCATCACCAAGTGAACTGAAATTCTTCATTATATCATTCCTGTGAAACAATTTATTCAATATTAATCACATTTGGTGACACAGGTTAATTACAGATCTAAATACTAATGCTAATTAATGTGGAATATTAGACACTAGATAATTTTTTAAACTTTTAGCATGTAGAATGCTTAATGAGAAAGTTATGCTACTATCTGTAACATACTGTAAAAAGTATACAATATCATGTACTGGTATGGGATCTGTTAACCTGAATGCTCTGGATAATGGATCTTTCTGTAATTTGGATCTTCATACCTTAAGTCTACTAGAAAATTCTGTAAACATTAAATACACCCAACAGGCTGGTTTTGCTTCCAATATGGAGATCCTTTTTAAACAATTTGATTATTTGGATAAAATGGAGTCTATGGGAGATTGAGTTTCTGGAGTTTCTGGATAACCGTTTTCCAGATAACAGATCCCCTACCAGTATAGAAAAAAAATGCAAAATTTGGAAATTTCAAGATTTGTCCAAGTACAATGTCAATACTAAGGGAACAAATTATACAATAATATGCATTCATAGTTAGTGCTGTATTTAACATGTCCTGCCTTTGCCTGTGGTTGTGGAGTTCTTTGATTTTTCAAAATGGCTTTTTTCATTCCATAAGCCAGAACTAGGATCAGTCTGGAAATAAGACAAGTTAGTGCCCTAATTTTTCACCTAAAAGACTCATTTACTTTTGGTATACCAGTGGCTGTTATCATTTTCCACCAACAAATTGCTATTTTATCATCCAATTGGGCCCCCTGCATTTTCTGCTTCTGATTTCTACAACCGGATGCCCTCCAGCAGTAATCTCACTAACATTCCTGTGGTTAACACAGTGCTCTTTATCCATTTTCTGCAGGCTCTTATTGGCAGTGATCTTTGCTCTTTTTCTGCTGTGACCTCCTTACTGTCATACTGATATCATGGTTGTAGCCTTGCATTTACCCACAAGTATACCTACTTTAGGCCCCATTTTTATTATGACTGCTCTGTTACATTACAGCTAATCTTGTAGGAAATTAATTGTTGCTTTGTATGGCTGTGTTCATTAGGTAGATCAGGTCCTTGGGGAAGATGTCAGCTCTCATGATATCATCCTTGTCACAGCAGGAGTTGCAGCATACACCAGTGCCTTGTCTTATTGAAGGCCTGAGGCTAACCTTGGGTTTATAGCATATTACATGAGACATACAGGCTTCTTCAACTAACATTACCTTGGCTATCCTGTATATTTGCTAATGTTACGCCTCCCGAGTCAATTGCCTGATATGCTCATAAAAATGTGTCAGAGGATCAGTGTGTAATGGAAACTGAAGTTTCTCACCCTCGTGATGGCCATGGCGTCCAAGATGGCGACGGCGTCCAAGATGGCGACTCCTTCCTCCCCCATGTGGATCCTGCTGGTCCCTGTGTGATGACGTCGGCTGCCTCTCGCTCTCCGATTGGTCGCCGGCGACGGAATGGTCGCCGGCGTCAGAACGTGCGTCGGCGTCACTAAGTTTGCGTCTTGACGCCGGCGTCAGCGTCATGACGTCATCGCGTTCAAAATCTTGGCGCCAAAACTGCCTATTTAAACCCCCTGGACATTGCAAACATTGCCCAAGTATAGGTTCATCTTCGTGATTCCTGGGTGTTATATCATTGACTGATTTCTTGTGTACCAACCTTGCCTGTTATTCGGATTGACCCTTGCTTCCTGGATTGAACCCTTTGCCTGTACCTCGACTATTCTTCTGCCTGATCCCTTTGTACCACGAACTCGCTGACTACCTGCCTCCTCCTTGGTCCGCACTCCAACTGCGCCTTCGGGGCCTTACACAGTGGCAAAGTCCTGTGGGTGGTCTTTAATAATTCTAGATAAAAAGTCCCACTCTCTTAAAATGTGGCATACATCACAGTCACTCCATTGTGGGTGAGGCGTCCTAAGGGGAACAACTGAGAACACAAACAAAAGAACAAACTGGGAACCCCTTTAATGAGAATACAATGTGAACCCCACAGAAGTGCAGGTGTAACAACCGTTCCATCCATAATAGTTTTGGAAGAAATGCACTGCCACTTGTACATCTACTTACAAATTTAAAGGGGATGTCCACCTTTGTAAAAGGGTTTATTTTGCAGTTATGCCACTTCAACAAAAATGTATCATTTAAATGTTATTAATGTAAGGGCCCAAAGGCTCAGTTAGTAGTGCGGACCAATGAGGAAGCACCAAAGTTCATGGTACAAGAGGGTTCAACAATAGAATGGTCAAAATCCAGGCAAAGGGGTCAATCCAGGCAGAATAGGGTCAATACGGGTTAACAGGCAGAAGTGGGTATACAAGAATCAATATAACGAGGTCAAGAATGCACAAAGTGAAACCTATATATGGGTAATGTTGCAGTCTTCAGGCTCCTTTAAATAGGCCTCTTTTGGCGCCAAAATTGGACGTGATAACGTCATGATGTGTTTACGATGGCGTGTTTATGCTGGCGTTCGCATCCAATCGGAGTAGCAGCTGGCGTCTCAATGCAACGACCAGGAAGAACCATGTGGGAGGACAGGGTGCCGCCATCTTGGATCGAGGAATGGAGTCGGTGAGTTGTTTCCCTTACAATTAATCACTGAAGCAGCTGCTTACCCCACAAGGCTTCCCATCTGGAGGATCCCCGTGGGATCCCAGACACCTCTTGGACTATTGTAAATAGAAAGATGGGCAGCAGGTAGTCGTGTACATTTAGTCCACTGTACACGTAGTCCACTGTACACGGCCAGTCACTCATTTGCATACCATTAATCCTATTGGCAGCCAGGATTAATGCTTTGCAAGAGAATGTGTAGAGCTGAGGAATGTGCAGAAATGCCTAAAGCATTAAAATATCACAAGGAGTGATTGTTGCTCAGCTCTAATTGTGAACGTATTTATTTTGCAAAGGGACGATAACCCTCACTTGATCATTATTCCTGACAAAATAAGTCTGTGACTTAATAAATTGGCTAAACCACTTAATGGGGTTGTTCATTCTGAATTGACTTTTTTAATATGATGTAGAGAGTGATTTTCTGAGACAATTTGCGATTGGTTTAAATTTTTAGCTTATTTATTTAGCAATCTGGTTGCTAGGGTACAAATGACCCTAGCAACCATGCAGTGATTTGAATAAGAGATGGCCTGAATATAAATAGGAGTAATAAAAAGTAGCAATAACAATAAATGTGTAGTCTTACAGAACATGTGTTCTTTAGATGGGTTCAGTTACCCCCATTTGAAAGCTGGAAATAGTCAGAAGAAGTAGGCAACATAAGTCAAAAACTAGAAGAAAGAAAAAATTAAGGTAATTTAAAAAATTGCTTCCAATTAGTCATTCTATAGCATACTAAAAGTTAACTTAAAGGCCCCTTTAAATGTATGTGAGTGCCATTCCTTTCATTAATCAAAATAATGGTGATGCCTAGCTAAACATCCAGAACGCCAGAGCTCCACTAAACCTCTGTATAAAATTGTAGTGCCGTTTTTTCTGCTTTTAAGGCTGCTTTAAAGCTAATTTTACCAAGAAGATATTTTAGAAATGTGTTGCATATTCATTTGAATACCCAATATTTGTAAAATTGTTTTCCTCAGTGTTTTTCTCTCACAGACTAGAATTCATATTTTAATTGCTAGTAGCGTTTAGTGCACTGTCCTGTAGTGCCCTTTAAAAAAGATACTAAAACAGCAGTCATAAGTCTATTCTAAAAACTCCAGGCTGATCAGCAAAAAGATATAATCTTGCAAATATGCTGACTACAATTTACTAACCGATTTGCCTATTCTCACTGAAGTCTCTAAATATAGAAGACATCCTGGCCCAGTCAAATTAATTGCAATAATTATCTGTAAAAAAGTATTCTTTTTGGCAGGCTGAAAAAGACTATTTATCCACTTAGAAGATTCACTTACAACATTTTATATATTTGTAACCAGCATTCTATACAAGTGCAAATGCATTTACCTGTTCCAACATCTCTTAAAAAGCACACTAAACCAGGAAATAAAAATATCCTCCTATTTCTCTATTAAATAAATAAAAAAAAATACAGAAGAAGCAGCAAAAACAAAAAGCTTTTTTTTTCATTTAGGATTGTTTCCTAAGACATTACCAAACCCTGTGATGATTGCATTTTGATTAAATGGCATGTTGACCCAAGTCTTGATTAGGGAGCGTAGGTATCAAAAATCATTACAGATAAAGCAATGGCGAATTACTGATAATGATTTGGAGATTTATCGATTTATCGTGCCAAACATGGAATGTAGTCAATTACAGGAAAGTATTAATGCATTTACTGTTGTGCAATATTAGCACAAACAAACATTGATCATTTGCCACTGATTGATGGAATATTTAGGAATCAGTCCATCTGGCAGATCTATCATATAGGCCAATGGGATCTATTTAAAAAGTTCTAGGGGTAGATTGACTAAACGGTGAAAATTCGCCAGCGTCCACTTTGCCAGATGAAACTTCACTCAGATTACGCAAATTCACTAAAATGCAGAGTTTCGTTGTCGGTGCCGAACTATGGTAATTTTTCACTAGAGTTACTTTGACAATGCGAGCATTTGATAGTGAAGAAACGCTAGCATTCATATCTGCCGAGCAAAACTTCGCTAGGGATTTATGCAATTTGCATAGGGCAGGAAATTTAAAGTTGTATGGATGTCTTTGTGTTAAATGTAGGTGCATATATTTACAAATTACACTTTGTAAAACACATGTCCAGTGAACCTTAATAAAGACAATAGTTAATATAACGCCCTACACATGTGCCCACTGTAAAATTAATGTTCCATATGTTTGCAAATGTATGGGGAAAACCAGTTACCCAAAAAAAAGTTTGTTAGACATCGGTGACTATATACACATATGGTGGACATGCTCCAAAGCAGTGACATATTGGAAAGAAATTTTCCAAATAATAGGGAGAGTTTTTAATAAATCCATCACCCTGGATGTTCAGACTGCATTATTAGCTCTTCCTTCCAAAGAGATGAAAAACTCAAAATATACTAACGGGACAAAGCTTAGCTGTGGCAAGGATAAATTTGGCAAAACAATGGTTACAAACATCAATAGAAACTTACGGAATAGAAGCAAAACAGGACACCCTGGAATACATACAAAGAATCATAAGAGACTGGTAATAAGAATGATAAAAAATAAAAGAAAATTCTGGTTGATAAACAAATGTACTGGCAAGATATTTACAAACATTTCTTGTCCTTGTCTGTATTGATTTTTTGATAATTGCACTTGCACCTCTACAATGTTGAGAGCAACATTAAAAATGATGGGTTCTGTTAACGCATGCATTCCTGTATATTAAAATACCTATGTGCAAGAGCAGTAATACAATGAAGAATTCTCATTTTTTAGTGTACCTTAACAGCCCATTAACTCATCTCAACATGCTCTTCTGTCTTGCACCAAAAGCATTTTCAAACATATGCAGTGGTTCATATTTTTTATTTTACAATTGCTTCTACATAAAATCAAAGTAGGTTTGACATGACCTGCTTTTCATAAAACATTTAGTCACAGCTAGAAGTTTATCGTGAACAATAAATTGGTTATTGCAGTCTCCAAGCAATTTTTCAAAGAGCATATGGTTAAATAATTCTGAGACAAAAAAAAACTATGACATTTTAAATACTGGCACCAGGCCTGCTTTATGCAATGGCACTAGCCTTGAGGTAGTATTTTAAGAACCGAAAAGAGGGGGCGAGCCTTAACTGAATACTATATGACACCGCAGCCTTTTCAATTTAAAATAACTTAATTTCTGTAATTTGTCACCAATTTTGTTTTTCTATGTAAGATAAACTGTTTACACTTTTTCAATGCTTATTATATAATGTATGCATGCATATCCATTTGTTGTGCTTCTTCTTGCATCAGCATGGCTTTTATAATGCATATTGCAGATTTCTATAACCTATGCGTGATACAATGCTTTGCCTTGGATATGCAATATATCAAGATGTTTAAAAGCTCACTGAGCAAGCCTGTTAGACGTGTGGGATATGAATGTTCATGGTTATTGATGCTTTAAGGCTACTAAAAACATACTACAGGATTAATTTCCCACTGTATGCCTTTTTGGTTAACAAAGTGCACTCCTGTCTTAATATTACAGAGAAAAGCAAATCCATTAAAAGTACTTTGTTTGGTTATAGGCAACCCGGGAAATGGCATTGCTGGGAAACAGCTTTCCAACTAATAGACAGGTGTTAATAGAACAACCCCTCTAAATGAAACCCAGCATCCATACATACACTCACAAGAGCCATGAATATCCTGTAAATGATATAGTGAATAAAGTACCCCCTCTTGTAAAATATAAGGATATTAGAAGTTATCGAGGAGTTTTATGACCATATAAAAACATGAGGCCAAAGAGATGCAAAAAGTAATATTTACTTAAATATATGCCTCTTAATATGAAATAAACTGTTGCTTGAGTATTCATTTTGGGGGTAACAGTTTTCCTTTAAGACTCAAAATGATGCTTTCATCTAGCTGGCTGATAGAAAACAATATTTCAACATAATTTTTTAATTTTTCTAAATTGTATGTGACTGCTCAAATCTAAATTACTGCTTGGATGCTATGTGAAGCATCACCTTCTCTCCCTTTGCATGTTTACTTACATTGGAGATAAAGTAAACAATTTCTGAACAAAACATTCTCTCAAATCATACAAGACAATTACAAGAGGCAGACGAAAGAAAATTGATGCAATGGAATTATTCCCAAACAGAGAAATCCAAAATACAAGAATAAAGGAGTAATTAACCTATCCAGACGTGTTCTCTATTGAGCATATTTCATAACGTATTAAGGGTCTCACATTTTCTCCCAATAAGTTTGAGACCATTATGGAGGTCAACCTTTTTAGTTAGAAGCTCTCACTTTAAAAGATGTATAAAACAAAAATATAGATGTACAAGACAAAAATGATATTTGATGGCAGTTGGTATAAAAAAGAACCAGCTGCAGCTAAGAACATTAATTGGGGGTGCTACTAAAATATCTAACTGGCAAGTAAACATTAAAAAGAAATCCACATTCATGCTGGAAGACAATTAGGGATGAGTGAAATATTTTGCCATGTGTCACTATGAAAAAACATCCATTGACTTCAATGCATTTGGTGAATTTTTTTGCCGTTGACTTCTCAGCAAAGCAGGTCAGATTCACTCATCACAGGTGATACTATTTATTAAAAAGAGGATAGAGATATAGGCTACTGTTTGATTTTATTAATTAAAAAAAATAATCCCTCTTGGCTAATGGCTGTGAATTCTGCTTTAAAGGAGAAATACACCCACATTGTGTGAAAAACCCCCACCCCCCTCCCCCATTGGCCCTCCTCCCTGCTTTCGCCCTCCATAGTACCTTACTTGAGAAAAGTGTCCCTAGCATTAATGTTGGCATATTCATGCAGAGTAGTGAAGTGGAGCTCATGGGCGGCCAATGCATACACATTAAGCACAAATACCAGACAGTCCCCAACTGTGCATGCATAAAAAGCTCAGTGTCTGAAGATGCTAAATATGGTACTCATGAGTTCCAACACAAATTGGTGGATTCTTCCACCTTAGCCCATAGCAGTAAGGATGGTGAGGCATGTTCTATAGCAATGCATGGGGAGCCAGTCTGTAGTATTGAACTGCTCTCATGGAGTTTGGGGAATATAATACCTCATTGGCAGCTAACGAACATAACTGGCAATCCTCAAGGCCAATTTCAATTGTAATTAAATCAGGTGCATGAATTTAGTATTGTATATGTTATCCAGATTACAAGAAAAATTTATTTTAAGCAAATAATGACATTTTCAAATATTTCCTTT
Organism: Xenopus laevis; assembly: GCF_017654675.1. Classification (NCBI taxonomy): domain Eukaryota; kingdom Metazoa; phylum Chordata; class Amphibia; order Anura; family Pipidae; genus Xenopus; species Xenopus laevis. The sequence continues at coordinate 79,925,248 of NC_054375.1, read as the reverse complement.
TTTCTGTAATAATAAAGCAGTACATTGTACTTGATGGTAACTAAATAGCATGAATTCATATTGATGGCAAAACAATCATTTGTGGTTTATTTAAAGTTATATGTAGGCTAGGGAATAAAAACATATAATATAATATTAAATATTATGTTCAAAAAGTTAATGTTAAGACATTTATGGTCACTTAATTTCACTGGCCCTTTACTTAATGTCAGGGCCAGAACTAGCGGTAGGCAGAAGAGGCACCTGCCTAGGGTGCAAAGATGTGGGGGCAGGTACCGGTTCAAAAGTTTTCTGCCTACCCCTAGTCCGGCTAGTTCGCTCCCCTGCTGCTCGATTCCCTCCTCTCCTCTCTCTGTCCGTCACTCCCCTCCCTCTGTCACTTCCTCCATCTTTCATGTCACTCCCCTCCATCACACCCCTCCCTCTGACACTACCCTGCCCTTCCCTTTCTTTAATCTCCCCCTACAGTATATGCACACTCGCGCATGCATGCAGTCACATGCGCTCAGGGCATCCCATCAGCTTGGCCTGGCCCTGCTTAATGCCCTTTAATTTATGCGGTCTGTACTAGAAAAAGGACAATTGCTACAGAGTTGACAACTATTAATTGCTGTATAATTTCAACAAAAAATTGTTTCCTATGAAAGCCGTGTTTTCTTTTAGTTTTCATACAGTAGACTATTAATTTTATAAATATACTTACATTTACTGTATGCTTTTTATCTGACCTATTTGCCATTGTTCTCGTTTGACTACGATTCTTTTTATTCCTGCGATCTGGAAACTGTACCATTATATTTCACCTGACTTTCTATGCTATCTATAGCTTTGCTTGACAAATTATCAGCATTAGTTTCTTTCTAGATATTTTGGGTAATATATCACCCATGACATTAACTAACTGCTCTTCCATCAAGATAATTTAACTTTACAACATTGTCTGACAGAGGAAAAATTATGTTTTTGTAATAGTATGCTAAACATGTGGAGGGAGTAAGGTACCGTATATTTATAACAGTGAGGCACAGAGATTTAAAGCTATTCAAAGTCATCAAGAATGTACAAAACCCATACTAATATCTAGTACTATTATTTTACCTCTGCATTCCATATGTAAGTAAACACACTTTCCATAGAGCCTGGAAACTCTGATCTACAACATCTGCTCCATGATCCAAATTAAAACGGAGGTGTCTTGATTGCATACATTAAGGACTTAGTCTCTATGCAGTGGCACACACTAAATTTTGTTCAGATGCACACAATTACCTTGACATGTGTTTAAATTAAAATTGCTTGAATGGTCTATCTGTACAGTGAGTTTCGCGTGATCTTGAAATTAGTAAGTTTGCAAGTTCCTTCAGTGTGGCAATACATTTCAAACAAACAATGTATGTAGCTCTTCATACAAATATGGTATTTAAAATACAGAAACTCACAGATCCAGAACCTTTTTGAAACTGGTTCATCTTTCAAAAAATGTTTTGGTGAAATTAAAATTCTTATTCAGTCAGTTACTGCCCTGGGCAGTACTAGATATTACACTTATAAAAAAAAAAAAAGAAAAAGCTACCTCTCTCTCACCTTTCCTATACTTCTAAGTATTTACTGCATAATGCTATTTACAACTGCTTAAGCCATTTTCTCTCTATGAACGCTTTACTTGACTCATTTCAGTATGATTTCTGCCCACTACATTCAGCTGAAAAGGCACTGATCAATGTTTCCAATGAGCTTCTCTCTGCTATAATATATCTAATCTAATAATATAATATCTGCCTCTCGGCTATATCCTCTTGAAAAAGTCTTTATATTTTCTAAAAAGCCAACTCACAAATGCCAAACATACTTGTTAAGATGTGTATTAATGGGTGTGCTTTCCTACTATCCTACTATCTTGCTGATTACATCTTAAAAATATCACAATTTACCCCTCTCTCAGTCAGAAAACAAAAATCCTAATAAATCATCTCCTGCTTAGATTATTGCAACCTCCTCCTTACTGGCCTACCACTAACTCACTTATTCTCTTCATACCGCTGCAAGACTCATCCACCTCACCTGCAAATTCATGCACTGGCTACCAATACATTCTTGCATCAAATTTAAACCTTTTACACTTACCCACAAAGTTCTCAATAACAATGCTATAGCTAACATTTCCAGGTATATTCCAAATTGCCCACTTTATGATCTTCTTCTGCCCTAGTAACCTCATCACATGCACACTTCCAAGACTTCACTAGAGCAGTTCCCTACCTTTAGAATTCATTACTCCACATTATCTGACACTCTCCTACACTGCAGAGTTGTAAGAGTTCCTTTAAAACTTACCTGCTAACCAGACAGATATGGGATATCCCATCGCAGATCAATTATTGCACATACCATTCTGCTGACCTATTACCTCCTCACTAACATGGACAAAACAACACAGCCACATAATTGTATACCTTGTGTCAAACAACCAACCTACATATTGCAAGCCCTTGTGGGCAGAGCCCTCATTACCTTATGTATCAGTTTGTTTGTAAATGATGCACATTTATGTACAGTCATGTGGAAATGTTGGTGCTATATAACTACATGAATAAAAATGATAATACAGAGGCAGTAAAGGAGGCTGCTTGGCAGTTCAAGCAATCAGGGGTGGCAAGAACTACTGAATAAATAATTTCAGTGCCTAAATGTAGGAGCTATTAAACAGAACAAAATGTCCTCAATTAAAATACAGGATAAACCTTGATTTCCTGGTCACATAAGGCTGTGTTATTTTATGTACACAACAATTTAAAAAAAATATGTTAAATAGGTTTATGGAACCAGAAGAGGTTGAGGTTCATACTATGAAACATAGCTGTCCATGTCCTTTTTAGTGACATTTGTGGCTATTAAATTTTACATTTTCACATATGCTTGTGTTTATCTACAGTAGGGGAATGTCAGTTTGTCCTTTTGGTTGAAAACATTTACATGACTCTTCTTATATACAGGGTTTATTCTATAATAAATAAAAACAGGGTCACATTATTGTCTCAGATAAAGTAGGTTGACAAGGCTAAAAGCAGAATTAATATCATGTGTCAGGGGAACGTATTCCCTTGAGTTTTATTCTTTTAACATCCAGATAGTACATTTGTTCAACCAATCTCTTTTGCTCACTAATTAGATTATTTCTGTTTCGAGCCCTCTTTTGACATTCCATCTATCCCTCTTACTATATTTTATTCTCTTACTTCATCACATTGCCCCCATTCTTTCAGCATTGGTTCAAAGAGCTTAGTTTTTAATATTAGACAGTGCAAGTGCCTCTTGGGGTTTGACTTTCCTGAGGGTATCCAACAGCTTTCAAATGTGACACAGAATTCATTGAATTCACATTAGTTAAAACATAAGGTTTGTAACTCTGCTGGATAGAACGAGATTGATGAAACTCGGCCTGCATTATGCTAAAGCAGAGGGGCACATGGGGTATTGCCACTATTTTCTTGGGGAAAATCACAGACAACACCCAGAATGGTGACCCATCACTTCTAATTACAGTCAGCCTGAAACTTTTGGCACATGACACACAGAAGATATTAAATTACATTGAAAGAATAGCTAGTCACATGCATGTGGCTAGGTTTATCACTCTAACATCAAAAGCAAAGTGCTTCCCATTTAAAATAATGGGAAATCAATACTTACAATTCTGGGCAATCCATTTAATTTTTTTTAGAGCAATATGTCTTTGCCCGCAAAGCATCCTAGGCTAAGCCAATTAAGATGGCAACTAACAAAATACAACAAAAACCAAGAGTAACCCGAGTTCATTTTAATATACCTAAAGGCAATATAGAGTTTTGGTCTTTGTAATGATGTCAGTGAAAACCAGGAAATCAAATTCCTGAAACTATAGTCAGATGCTCCCCATTCAACTAAATTTGAACTGCACAAAATTAAGTTCTGCATGCTTATATATAAGGGGTAATTTATTAAAGGTGAGGTTTGTGAAGTTTTTTCTAATAACTCAATATCAAACCACCAAAAAAAAACCTCAGAAAAACATAAGGGCTAAAAACATCTTCAAATGATTCCAAGAACCTTTGACATTGACTTCTACATAACCTCAACAGGTTTTAGCTGGATTATTTTCAGATTCTGGCTTTTTGCAGCTTCAGGTCATAATAAATCTTAAATAATGTGAGTTTTTTTAATCCTGAAAAACTACAAATTGTTTGGGCAAAACACAACTCAATGTTTCATAAATAAGCCTCATAGTGTACAACTGGTAGCATACATCACACTAAGCAAAATTCAAACAGCTTTACATATTTTACTGCCACAGTTTTAGAACACACCACACAGTGACTTACATACCAATATAAAATGTTTCCAGTCAGGGTTGAAATGGATAGTTAGGGCACTGGAAGGAAGCGGGCAAAAAAGTGCTACTGGAAAGCACTTGGCGAGACTGGTGTTGGGCTGAGCCCTGTAAAGGGGGGGGGTGCTGACTGGACCCCTAGTAAGGCACTGAGAAGTGTGTCCCCAACCTGACTGTGCAATTATTCTGGATGTTGTGTACCCTGATTTAATGCCCTGTTGAAGTGAGCCTGCTGGTGACTGTGTCAAGAGTGCCAAGGAATAATAAATACTGTCTTGTTTATTTGCAACTCCCAGCATCCTGTGTTTATAGTGTGGGCTTTCTTTAGAAAGTACTGCTTACAAACTTGTAAGTTATCTCATAGGAACTTAGCTCCAGTAGACTCCAATGTGTTTCTGATGTATGTATGTATGTACAAACAGAGGGCCATTACACTAATAAATAGAATGTACAATTATACAAAATACTGTTGCAATGAAGATTAAGAGTTAGTGTCAAAGAGACACAAGGATTTCTTTTTGTTTTGCAATAAAAATACTAATGCAGTTCCGGAATCTACAGTATATCATACCTCAACCAATATTGCCCTGTATGAGGCTATGTTTGTATTATTATTGCTATTGACTTCTATCAAGATTGTGTTCACTATTTATAAAATAGAAAATTATCAATGACTGTTAACCTTTAAGTGCCAGCAGAATTTCACATTTCGTTTGCACATTTTGTTGTCGCTCACGTTTGGGGACATTTTTAGTATACCTAGGAAAACTATAAAAAATGATAAGAATTATAAAAAATATATCTAAGTTTAACCACTTCAGGCAATGAATACCAGCTTTTCTTTGTTCATACCATAATACCCCTTTCAGACCTGATGATGAAATCTCCTCTCAAGGATGCCATTGCATTCTCTAGAAGCCCTCTACTAGTGAATAAGGCATCAGTAACTTTATTACATGGTCCTCTTGTATATTTCTGCATGGTTATGGAATTCCTCTACATCTTCTCTAGTTCTAACAATTAAAACGCGACCAGCCTTTCTTTAAAACTAAAAACCCTTAATTAGTTTAGTCTAGTGATGGGCGAATTTCTCCCATTTCAATTCGGCAAAAAATTTGCATGACTCGAATTTTGACACCCACGTCAATTCTGATGCTAACGTCAATTTTGACTCCGGCATTAAAGTCAATGGGCGTCTGAATAGTGTTGACGCGCGTCGGTTTTGACGCAAGCAACATTTCTGAAGCACCTTAATTTTTTTGACCTCTGTGAATTTTCACAAATGAATTTTTGCAGGAGTTTTGCGAATTTATTCGCCGCCGGTAAAGCTTGGAAATTCGTCACAAATTTGCGCCTGGCAAATTTATTCGCCCATCACTAGTTTAGTCTCTTTTCTCTTATTCGCTCTTCAAAGTGTGATTTACGCTCAACAGAAACGGTGTGTTTCAGATTAACTCTTCACCAGGTGTTTGGTTTCAATGTCATAGCTTTATAAACACACACAAACAAAACCAACGTATGAACCAGCTCCAATCATATGGCCTGGTACACAGTACTATATGATCACCGTTATGCTAAAGGCCTAAACAACACATCAAATATTTATTCTCACAACGTATCACAGTATTACACACATAAAAAGTACATGGTCACAATATCATCAGATAAATATAATGGCCTTACCTGTATTGTTTTATTGTTCATAACATGTGTATTTTCAAGCAACCTGTAATATAAAATGCCATTTATTGTAAGCATATATTACATAAGGAATCATTCATTGAAAAAAGTGCTAAGGTGTCACATTTCTCAGAGCACATTGCAATAGTTGCGTCTTTCTGTTACCCACATGCACTGGTCTCTTAAGGTCTTCTATCTCAAGCCACCTAAGGCTTTGCTGAACTGTGTTCATGAATAGAACAATGTTTACCAACCAATGCAAGCATCTTTTCATCAGTGTAGTGGTTTGTTATTTAATGTTTACATTAAGCTACAGTATGCAGACTAGGGATGTAGCGAACGTCGGAAAAAAAGTTCGCGAACATATTCGCGAACTTGCGCAAAAACGCGAGCGGTTCGCGAACGGTTCGCGAACCCCATAGACTTCAATGGGAAGGCGAACTTTAACATCTAGAAAAGACATTTCTGGCCAGAAAAATGATTTTAAAGTTGTTTAAAGGGTGCAACGACCTGGACAGTGGCATGCCAGAGGGGGATCAAGGGCAAAAATGTATCTGAAAAATCTGCCTGTGTGTGCTTGGAAGAGATAGTGTAGGGGGAGAGCTGTTAGTGATTTCAGGGACAGATGATAGTAAGTTTGCTGGCTAGTAATCTGCTTGATACTGCTCTGTATTGGAGGGACAGAAGTCTGCAGGGATTTGAGGGACATTTTAGCTTAGGTAGCTTTGCTGGCTAGTAATCTACTGTTCTCTTTAAACAACTGCCATACGTTGACCTTGTAGGCATTGTTTGCCCAGTTTTTTTGGATGCAGCCACTGAAGCACAGTTGCCAGAAAAAATATGCCATATAAATGCTGAAAATAGTCATTTTTTGCCATATACGTTGAGTCAACGTATGGCAAAAAATGACTATTTTCAGCATTTATATGGCATATTTTTTCTGGCCTCTGTGCTTCAGTGGCTGCGGCCAAAAAAACTGGGCAAACAATGCCTACAAGGTCAACGTATACACTACTACAGCGGTGGATACGGATTACGTAAAATATATGAATGCTGCTTGAAAAAAAGTAACTCAAGTGGTTTTTCTAGAGACGATAATATTATCAATATTTAGACAAAATGTGAACAAGCTCACACAGCTCGATGGCGGGTTGAAGAAAACACTGTGCAAATAATGCCTACAAGGCCAACGTATACACTACTACAGCGGTGGATACGGATTACGTAAAATATATGAATGCTGCTTGAAAAAAGTGACTCCGGTGTTTTTTCTGGAGACGGTAATATTATGGATATTTAGACAGAATGGGAACAAGGTCACACAGCTCGATGGCGGGTTGAAGAAAACAGTGTGCAAATAATGCCTACAAGGCCAACGTATACACTACTACAGCGGTGGATACGGATTACGTAAAAATATATGAATGCTGCTTGAAAAAAGTGACTCCGGTGTTTTTTCTGGAGACGGTAATATTATGGATATTTAGACAGAATGGGAACAAGGTCACACAGCTCGATGGCGGGTTGAAGAAAACAGTGTGCAAATAATGCCTACAAGGCCAACGTATACACTACTACAGCGGTGGATACGGATTACGTAAATATATGAATGCTGCTTGAAAAAAGTGACTCCGGTGTTTTTTCTGGAGACGGTAATATTATGGATATTTAGACAGAATGGGAACAAGGTCACACAGCTCGATGGCGGGTTGAAGAAAACAGTGTGCAAATAATGCCTACAAGGCCAACGTATACACTACTACAGCGGTGGATACGGATTACGTAAAATATATTATGGCTGCTTGAAAAAGTGACTCCGGTGTTTTTTCTGGAGACGGTAATATTATGGATATTTAGACAGAATGTGAACAAGGTCACACAGCTCGATGGCGGGTTGAAGAAAACAGTGTGCAAATAATGCCTACAGGGCAAATAATGCCTAAAAGGTCAACTTATACACTACTACAGCGGTAGTAAAATAAAAAAAAGTAAAATAAAAAAAAAATGAATATTAAAAAAAAAAATTAAAGTTGGTGCTGCTGAACTACTAGGAGCAGCAGATTAGCACACCAGTCCCACTCCCCAACACTGCTAGACTAATAGCACTGGGCTCTTATAGTAGTAGTAGTAGTAGTAGTAGTAGTAAAACAACAAAAAAATAAATAAAAGCAGTCCTTACAAGGACTACTGTTATTGCAGCAGTCAGCAGATGAGATCAGAAGCAGGACAGCTGCCCACTGCAGCTACATACAGAGCACTGCAGTAGAAGGTAGATTACTAGCCAGCCAAAGCTACCTAAGCTTTAAATGTCCCTCAAACCCCTGCAGACTTCTGTCCCTCCAATAACAGAGCAGTATCAAAATGATTACTAGCCAGCAAACTTTCAACTGTCCCTGAAATCACTAACAGGCAGCAGCTCTCTCCCTACACTATCTCTTCAGCACACACAGGCAGAGTGAAAAAACGCTGCAGGGCTTCGGTTTTTTATAGGGAAGGGAGTGGTCCAGGGGAGAGCTTCCCTGATTGGCTGCCATGTACCTGCTGGTCTGGGGTGAGAGGGCAAAAAAAAGCGCCAACAATGGCGAACCCAAAATGGCGAACGTCGCGCGACGTTCGCGAACTTCCGATGTTCGCGCGAACAAGTTCGCCGGCGAACAGTTCGCGACATCTCTAATGCAGACATACATTCTTCCACACAGACTTGGATGTATTGTTCCGATGTATGAACATATGTTCTACAGTATATAGTGTCTGAAAATACAGGTATGGGACCTGTTATCTAAAATACTCAGGACACCTTACATCTTCAATATTTAATAAATGCAATTAGATTGCTTTGCATTCAATAAGAATTAAACTAATTACATCTTAGTTGGGATTATCAAGTTTTTAATATTATTTGAAAATGGAAATCATTTTTAAAATGATTCTGGAGTTACGGTTTCCGGGTAACAGATCCCATACTTGTATGTGCATAGTTACAAACAAGATTACTTCCATTTGCTGTGCCTTTGGACCTGAACTGTAACCCAAACCTTGATAGTTCTAAGCTATTACGAATAACAGTAGTAAAGTATGGCAGGCATGGTGCAACCTCACATTCAATGAAGGCAATCAAGATCGTCATTCATCCAGGTCATATTATATATATATATATATATATATATATATATATATATATATATATATATATATATATATATATATAATATATATATATATATATATATAATATATATATATATATATATATATATATATATATATATATATATATATATATATATATGATGAATAAAGTACCCCCTTTTGTAAAATATAGGGATATTATAAGTTACCGAGGAGTTTCATGACCATATAAAAACACAAGGCCGAAGGCCGAGTGTTTTTATACAGGTCATGGAACTCCGAGGTAACTTCTAATATCCTCATATTTTACAACTGGGGGTACTTTATTTATTATAATACACAAATTTCAATGAGTCATGTGACAGAAATGACATCAGAACTCACCGTTTATAACTGATGACATCAGAACTCACCGTTTATAAGGATATAATTTACAGGATATTCATGGCTTTTGTGTATTATATATATATATATATATATATATATTATATTATATATATGTCTAAAGCTCTATATAGTGAATATTTACAGGTTTCTATGCAATGGAACACAAGATGCTCAAAACCCCTGTGATTTATTGAAAGCTGCTTAACACAAACTGTAGCATGTGAGGCAGAAATGCTAACTTTTAATGCACAAGTGAGATTTCCAGGAGGGCCAATATATATAAATCTCCCCAGAATTTGTCTGTGTCTCTATGTGTGCAATAATTAAAGCATCTATGGGATCTTTGTTTTGGGCTCAACGGATACACTGTTTTAGACATGAGAGCTAAGATATGTTTGCTATATAGACACACATTTCTATTTGTAATGCTTCATTTATTTATTAGAAGAGAAGGACGAAGAAGCATGCAACACTCCTATACCAAACACCATGTACCTATTATAGTCAGATATAATTATTTCAAAATGTGTTCAAAGGGTCTAGCATATTGGTTCTATATTTTATGTGTTTGGACTGTTACGGCTTCAATCATATCATACAAAAACTGTTTGGAAAAAACTGTAAACATTTGCATGAAACAAAATATAATTCAGAAGGGAATTTATTTGAAGATATATATCTGATTTACTCTCTTCTCCAGCTGATATGAATGCTTGGAATTGCCCTGAAAGAATCACAATATTCTTATTTGGAAGAATACTGTGTTGCAGTATCATAAAATGTACTGCATCAAAATTCTCTTCTTTATTGCAGTTGAGTAATGGTACTGCATTTTCCCTGAGGTTCTGCATAGTAAACCTGAATATAATAAGATCAGACAGTCAGAAAACAGATCTGTGAAAACCTGCATGTACTTTACAATGTTGGAAAATATGAAATTAATGATTCTCCATGTAATATAGAAAAAAAATCAGATTGCCCACACTCTGGCAATTGAGCTAAATCATTATCGTGGTTTATTGAGATCTCAATAAACCACGATAATGATTTAGCACAATTGCTAGAGTGTGGGCCTTCTGATTTTTTCTATATTACATAGATTGTTAAAACTTCTAGGCACAGCAGAGTTTCCAGACAGCGCACCTCATTGAATTGCACACAGAATCTTGGATTGTTTCAAATTAACGATTCTCCAATCATAAATATAGATTATTTTGTCACATGGTTATAAAACACAAATTAGAAACTATAAAATAATCCACATTTATTGAAAATGTAATTGTTGTTGTCATTGTGCGAACCTGCAGATGGTTGCAAAAATATAAATCTAACCACTATTGTGCTGCTGTGTGTTATTGACCAGGTGCACGTTTGCCACAGTTTGTTAAATGTGCCCTGTTATATTTACTATCTACCTTTTAGCACACTACTTACAAAAGGGGGAAATTGCAACCACAACATACTATTCTTTTTAGTTAAAATATGGTCTTTTCAGTGACAACTTTGAGGACTGTAAGGGACAGAGCCTTCAACAACACGGATTCCACCTTACAAGGTGATCTGTCAGACAGCACTGGCTGTACAATAGGCAATGCTTTCCCATTCACATTATCCAAAAGAACTGCTAGAAGTGTCAAAAATCAACCCCCCTGCACTACAGGGACCTTAGAATTGCCATCCAACTTGTTATCTTCTGTTATCATGGTTGCAATTCACCCTGAGCTTAACTTGAAAAATCAGCCTACATTTCCATGGAATTATATTGCTGTAAGGATTTAATAAGAATATAAAAAGCCACTAGCAGGAAGTTTACCCCAGAAGACCATACAGCTCTGAAATGTTTCCATGAATTTAAAATGACTAAATAAGTCCTCTAAGTCTATGTCAAACTACAAAGCTTTGCTAAATTTAGCAGTTGTTATATTTGAGAAAATCTACTGAAAACATAAAAAATTGTATTGCATCTTACATCCTTACATACAAAAATAAACCTTCAAATTTAAATGACGAAACTGAACAGTTTGATGTAGTGTATGAGACATATTATGTGCACGCACATTAAAGGGCATACAATGTTAATGATTCTAGGTAGGTAAACTTCTTCCTTGGAAAATGAGTAATATGAATCATAGCAAACAAAGAATTGTTTTATCTTCTTTTGTAAATATAATAATCAACAGTGCACAATATGACTGCATTCAACACCAACATTTAACTTTTTTTTTTTTTTTTTTTTTAACTGGAAAAATTCGATTTTAATTTCAGAACAATAGCAAGTCTACTTGCCAACTGTTTTTTTACAGCATGAAATGAGAGTTTTACTGTGCTTGCTGGTATGTATGGGGTGCAGAAGTACTCAGGCTGGTTTCAGTTATGGTTCCAGAATATTACCGTATGTGACTTTCAAACTGATAGTGCTCATGGTGTTGGAGCAGGTCCCAGAAATATTTAGTATGGCATACGGATACATTCTGCATTCCTGGAAATTGTCAGTGCTTGATCACTGAATGTTCAATATCATATTTATTATTAAATGTACACTGCTACAATATGTCCAAGTAGGACACTGTACACAGATTTTAATACTTTGCACAGAGAACACACTTTTTTTTTATATCCAGCAATGTTTTTATTTAAAAACACACACACACACACACACGCACACACACACACACACACACACACTGCTGTTTATGCAGTCGGTTTCATTTGTATGGTCTTTTGGTGCAGCATTTAGCTTACACAGGTAATGCATATTATACTGTATCTGATTGTGTTAATGGATAAAATAAGTGTAATTGCCGGCAATATAAAGGACAACCACAGAGAATTGTGTAAATACAGAACTACCTCTTGCCATTTCCAGCACAATATTTCTTCCTGTAATGTGTCGAGTGCACTTTCTGTCTCTAATCCGTTATGTTTCTGCATGGTATGCTTTTTATTAACGTTAATGTGTGCCTGGCATTCAACACAGAGCTTGTCACAACGAGATGTAATAAGTGCAGACAATGATGAAAAAATGGATTCAGATTTTAAGGAAGGCGACTAGAGCAGTATATCACCCTCCATTCAGTTAACTCTAGCCTTGTCAAATTTACCATTGCTCAGCATTGGCTTAAAGGAGATTGCATTTGCAGAGAAGACTTAACTTTATTGATCTTAAAAGTAGCACGCCTCTCTCTCTCATTAATCCTAAGTAAATGAAACTTCTGTTCAAGTATTATTTGGTTTACACTAGGCCTAAATTATTTTGAACATGCTAATGTAATACATATGTAAAGAGTTAATATGGTTACAGAGGTTAAAGAAAAACCTGCAATTTAGGTACTTAGGCTGGCAATATTAACGGAGAGGACAGCCCTATGTAAACACAGTTATTTCCCTACTTGGGTTCCCCTGCCCTTACTGGCATTAAGTGTATGCCAATATCTGCAGCAGTGCTAGTGCACAAGACAGGTGCACAAATGCTTTATTTCTGAAGGGGGATAAGTCCCAACCTTATTTGGGGCTTTCATTGACATGTAATCCAAAATAGGAATATAGCTGGCCTGCATGTCACATCAGCCAAGTTGTGCAGAAACTATTAAGCTGTGCATAAAAAGCTAAATACACTTGGCCAAATCACAATTAATGTAATCTTCAAGTTATTTAGCCTCAAGTGGGGACAGTTTCAAGTTGAACGGATTATTAAAAATATGAGCCAAGACACGCTTTACATGGGCAGGTCAAAGAGACTTGTTAGTTATCAACTTTGTCCACAGCACAATGGCGTCCTCAGCCATCAGACGTCCTCCAACTGGTTGGAAGAGTGGCCAAGGTACTAAAGTTCAGGTACATTGTTATACCAAACTACCGTAAAAGTTATTAATGTCCACAGATAGTGGGGCTGATTTTCTACAACTGGTACTAAAGTAGACCAGTGCAGTTACCCATATTAACCAGTCAAATATTTGATTTAATTTTCCCTCAAGAGTCCCCTCCCGATCCGATTATCCCCGTGATAAATTCTTTGTCCCTACCAGACGCCTACCTAACCAGAGCTAAAAGTGCGCCTGACACGCGTTTCACCCGCCAATTTGCGGGCTTTATCAAAAGGCATATGCCTTTGATAAAGGGGGGGTTGGCTCAATATACGATCCGTGGGTTTACCAATTGAAGCTAATACTCCAATACACAGAGTTCTGGAACGATTTAAATGTACTGAGGCTTGCTAATCGGATCCTCAGCGATTCACCCGCACACCTGAAGGGAGGGATTCTGAAGTGGGTGAAGGGGTGGCTGCACGCGGGGCACTACTGGTGTACGTACAGATATATAGTGTTAACAATGTGCTGGTTGTTTATACATCAGCTCTCCTGAACCAACCGTCACTTCTGACTCAGAAAACCCCTCCAACCCCCTGGTTTTCAGTCTACCAGCCTCCTTACCTTTACCTTCTTTTTAATGGTGCTTTCTAGACTATTTTTTAATAGTTCATTAAAAGTTAAGTTTTATTAATTACTTCACTTGAGTTTGGCAATATTTGAATGGGGTGGTGCAATTGGATGGGTCATTTCTTTCTTCTCTTTTGTTTATGTCAAGGGAAGAAGCAGTTCACTGCCTTATCTTCTGAGCAAGTGAAAACATCTCAGGTTTTTCTTCTTTGTTTTCTCATATTATCTATTAATAACTGGATGTGGATATTTTTCTGAATGCAAGGGTATATTGTGGTTTCCATATTTGCATATAGTATGAATGCGAGAGTCTGAATTGTATTAATTTATGTTAAATGAATGTCAAATGCTTGATCCAGGGAATGTATCTGATCCCCATTGGTGTCAGGAATGAATTTTTTCCCTCAAGGCATAATTGGCAGTGGCTTCAGGCTGGGTTTTTTCTTTCCTCTGGATCAAAATATAAATCATATATTTGTCACAACAATGGTAGGACATTTCCAGAGTACTGCATATGTAAGTTTAGAAGAGGGATAAACTGCAGACTGCAGAACGTCTCTCATGATGGGAGATGCAGCTCCTTTCCGTAGCATAGCGATTTTTATATATGTAACAGGTTTTTATGCTATTTAAGCACAAAAGGGTTAATATCCGGCTAGGAGAATAGAGCATGTCTTACATTGGACTCGTACACATCATTCATGGGATCCCTGTTCACAGACTTCACTCTCTAGAGGTACTGGTCCCTCTAGGGCAGAAAGGCTTTACTGGGCCTTGGTGTACCCAGGCTCCCTGGAAACATCCAGCTGGGTCAGCAACCAAAAGCTGAAGAGGAAGATCCACCCCTTCTCACTCACTGTCAGGAGCGCGGCGCACTGAAGTCATCACGATGCGCCAGATGCGTGAAGTCAGTACGCCGAGGAATGGTGCAAAATTTTGAATTAAAGCCCTTCCACGTCACAGGTTCAATGCCCGAGAGAGAGAGAGAGTGAGAGTATAGTTACCTACCAAAATGTACTAATAATAAAACAAGTGGACAACAGGCAGACAATAGCCTCATAAGCCCAACTTATTTGATTAAGTTGACTGAACAGGCATACATTTCTTAAAAATGGCCATTTACAATGGCTGATTATTTGCGGTTATTGAAACAATAGTGCCTATGTCAGCTTGTTGGGGTTGGGGGGTTTTCTAACAATTTTGGTCATAAAAGAACAGCCTTAGCTTTGGGTCAGTAGCTTTACCTTGGACTCCTGAAGGAGTGCAAGGACATTTGAATCATCGTTTGATTATCAGGAACTTGAAGGTCATGCGCCAGAGGTTGTGGGGTTTCCCGATTTGTGTTGAATTAATGCTGAACTTGCTATTCTTGTAACTACAATCATACAAAGATAAGTAAATCTATTTGGTTCGATTATTACTTGAGTGTGTGTAAGTTATTGCTCACTAATAGTTAATCAGAAGGCTTAATAATTGATCTTGCATATTTTATTTATATTTGGTATTAATGTTAATTAATACAAATTATTGAGATTAATAAAGGGGTTTATCCCTTTATTACATGCTGCTAGCAGAGTTTGGGGCTAACCTCTCTGTAGGTAGAGGAAGCTTAATACTCAGTGGTGGATATAATGACATAGTTCTGATCTCAAGTTTTCTGAGGAATGGCAGAGCATAGTAGTGATCTCTTATGGATTTCTGGTTTTAGAATATTGCCTTGGGTTAGGATGGCAAGCTTCTATTTATCTGATAAAATATGAATAAATGCTGTGGTCATTCTACCCATCTCTGTCTCCTGGTGTTTCATTAAGGTATGCAATAATAGGGTTCAGTGGGATGGCTCAAGGTGAAGAGTCAAATTGAGGAGTTCCCTTGTCATATCAGTAAAACAAAGATTGGGAGAGACTTGCTGGAGTGATTAAAGATGAGACCTAGAAAAGGGCAAGGGAGACTCCTAGGACTGGATTTAGAAGGAAAGCTTCTGTTGGAGATATCAGATAATGAGCAATGCCTACAGCATAATGCAGTGTAACTGAAAGTGATGAGCAGACCCTGCAATACAGATGTAAGAACGTTTTAGAGCAATATACCTTTAACCTGCCGACTGCCTGCCTATCTTGGAGGTAATGCTGCCTTTGCCTTTTTTTTATAATTGCAGCCTGTTCTCTGCTAACAATTTTGGCACTGACCCAGTGCTTTCAAAATTATACAACTAATCACCACCTTAGTGCATATGGAAAGCCAATAGTAAATCAAGTTCTAGCCCAATGCTTGTATGTGTACAAGCCTGCTATTTGGGATCTATTTATTTATTTTAAAATAGGCTTTACCTTTACAAACACCTTCTTGGTTTCAGGAAAATAAATTCCGGGGAATGTAGGTTGCTGATGGAGATGCTGATATACTTTTAATTTTTCTACAAAAAAATTATTTTTTAACTGAATTTTTTTGGTCCGGTGGATCCGTTTGAGTGCCAGTCAGCTCTGCTTCCATATTTGTTGCTGCCCCAACTCTAAAACGTAAGTGGTAGAAGAAATGGTTGCTGCAGTGGCCTAACAATAAGGCACGGGCCCCACTGTTGCCTCCCCCCCCACACCTGCTCTTGCCCAGGTAGAAGAGTGGGCTGTGGTGGGGGTCTGCTTCCCCTATACTTAAACCACTGGTTTGCTGAATTCTGAATTCCCCTTGACAAAGGCTATTATCTAAAACATTGGGGCTATTCTCAGTTTTTTGCAAGTATATCCGCTGCTTGTATGTACCTGTTTTTCCAGGGCTTAGGATAGCAGATGATGGAAAGCATTTTCAAGTTTATTGTAGTATCCCTACTCAGTCTCCTGAGGTGATGATCCTAATCCTCTTGAACTGGTGGATGTGTTAATTCATTAAAAATTTGATTATTATTGCTAGTTTTGCTGCAAAGAACAGTACAACTACATCAAGTTAAAACCAAATAAAAAACATTTGCCCTGGTGTCATATAAGGATTTATTGGTTTTAAAGCCTTACAATGTCACTATTCCTCCCTACTTGACAAGGCACAGGCAGGGCACTTAAAGGGGTCTAGGGTTGAGCTCCTTAAAGAGGTAAGTGGATCAATTTTAAAATTTGGTATTTTGGGTGACCCTTCATAACTTTTTATGCAGACACTTAGAAAACCAGCCACATCCATTGTATACTATCGATTGTAGCAACTATTAGCTGGCAAATACAAGCCGACATCTTAGAAATCATTGTGATGTGCAGCAGAACTTTGTACAAATTTGTTTATAGCTTATTCACTTTAAGGCTCTTCCTGAAATGTAACAGAATGTTTTATTTGTTGTAGACCTGCAAGGCAGATATTGTACATGAGAAGCTGGCATACTGTGATTCACAGTTCAATAGGCAGTTATTATGAACCTGCTCAGGATATCAGCAGTGATGCTGCAGGGTCTTGTCTGCCGACTTCCACAGCCCTTTTTGCATTGAGGATAATCATTTTGTTTACTGCTTGCATGCTACTTTATTTAAACACAACATTCGACTATAATAGCATTACTACATATTCATACAGTATATAGAACTGTGACGTGAATCTCTTTGGTTCCTCTGAAATATATATATATATATATATATATATATATATATATATATATATATATATATATATATATATATATATATATATATATATATATATATATATATATATATATATATATACACATACACTTATGTGAAATAATATCATATAAGTGTCCCTATCTTTATAGCAAGCATATGTAAATGTTTAAGGTTTTGCGTAAATTCTCTCACTTATTCGTTACCATAACAACTGTTTATTGGAGCTATTTACAGCATAATATGCATGAAGTAATGACAGAGAAGAGCTATTTCATGCAATTTTTGTGAAATACAATGAAAGTAGTGGACTTTAACAGTGAAAATTATATTCAGGGGTATTGGCTCCATCCTATGGTTAAAGGAAGATATGCACTGTACCAATTAGGTCCGTTGCTATAGTGACGCTGACTTGTATTTCTGCAATTTCACAAAATGAACACTTCTATTCCGGTTGATAATAGGATGGAAAAACTACGTTGATATAAAGTAGTGAAATACAGACTAGCTGGTTTGACACTGCTAGATCAACATTTTATAAAGGTTTCGAAAATGTATTTATTCAGCAGTGATGGAGTATATGTAATGTAAATATTAAAATCTGTTTTCATGATTGCATCATGTTTTTTTTCTGTGCAATCTTTTATAAGGCTCTGAAAATGGCATATTACTCATAATACTATTTCAGCTCATAAGAATTAAATGTCATAGAATAAAGCAGTAAAATAAATGGTTGCAATTTCATTTGTGCAGTTTTAACATGCAGCAAATCCCACTGAACAGATCATACTTATTAGCTTATAAACGAAGTCCACAATCTGCATGACTGGTTAGCAATTGCTTAAGATGCCTGGTGCTGCCTGAACTGGTTTCTTTGCCACCTGTATTTAAATTAATTATGTATATTATTATAACAAATATGGCATTTTAGGATCTGAGAAGTCCAAGGCCCTACAGTTTTATGCTGACACTGATACATATGGAATCTCACCTCGAATACAAATGTTCTGTGGCGATACACAGATATAATCAAACATGCCAACAATATAGCTTCATAGCTATAGGCCATAAACAGAAGGGTATTCAACAACTATATTTAACAATGGACACAAATGCAAGAGCTGCATATATTTCATACACAAGCCATATTTTACAGCTGGCCATAAAGGAGGTTGTAGGTAAATGTATGCTATAAGTTCATAGGGCCATTAATGGCTTTCAGAAGCATATTGGATCAGAGGAAAATGCATACTACTATATTGAAAATAATAGCAACCAGAAAACAAATAAAAATCTTGGTTAGAGAAAGGCAGAATATAAATGCACAGTAACATAACTAGAGGAGGGCGGGCCCTGGCGCAGGACGTGCAGCCTGGCCCCTGCCCCCGCTCCGTACGCCTGGAAACACTGAAGAAGTCAGTGGCGCGCAAGCTGCCGAGGGCTCTGAGGGGTTGCGGGCTCTGGCCCAATTGCACCCCCTGCTCCCCTAGTAGTTACGCCACTGTAAATGCATGTCATTTAAAAAAATGCAAAATGAAATAGAATTCAGGTCAGATCAAACAGTTTATGCAAAGTAAAAAAAAAAAAAAATTATTTTGGAGTTCATTTTTGATATTGGGATACCCTGATACCTCCTTAACCCAGGTATTAAATATCTAGTCAACCCATTGTTGCCCTGTAGAATGCCTTTATTTACTTATAATACAATAAAACACAGAAATCCATATATGATATCTACTAAAGTTATAGGATCTATTATGTTGAATGCCTGGGGACTGGGGTTTTCCAGGCAAGAGATATTTGCGTAAGTTGGATCTCCATACCTTAAATCTGCTAAAAGTATTTTAAACAAAATGAACCCAATAGGATGCATACTACTTACTTACCATCAAGTACAGTCTTGAAGGAGATGATCTTTCTGTAAATTCTGAGGTCTGGATAACGGGTTTCTGGATAATGGATCCCAAAACTTTCTATAGGCAAAAGAAATCATTTTTTATGTGTCTTAGGATAAAGTGGTGATCTATTCAGTCTGCTTTAGGCAAACTGTTCTGATTAAAGCACATTCCTTTTTACCAGTGAAATATATACCTAAATATATTTAATGTCACTATGTGCTTTACTTTGCTTTGCTTTTTGGGAGAGGCGATGATGAACTGAGGCAAGATAATAGGGTGAACAAGCAGAATCTCTTTTTCCAAACAAATGGGCCATTATTTTTGCATAGAAACAGGATGACTAATGAGGTACACCTGATGCAGGCTGCACAGATTGTAGAAATGTTCATGTTGCACTCGTGCATGTGAAATTAAGGCAGTTTAAATTAAAAGTGCTGTTTCGTTTCATAGAGATTACTATATGGCTGAGTGATTTAAGGCAGCATGGGACTAGACACACCGACATGAAGCATTGAGGGGATACAGTGCCCTGGCTCTCTATATTGGCCTGCTTGGTAATACACATAAAGTTGCACACATTGGAGTCTAGCATTGCACCATGCATTTCAATAGAAACTTCCACTGTGAGTGAACTGAGAATCCTTCATTTCTGAAATACTTAAACATATACAAATATGAGATGATCGGATCCCTTATCTAGAAGCCTGTTATCCACAAACACTTCCCCCATCTCACATACTATAGACTCTTTAAGCAAATAATTTTAAATGATCTCATTTTGCTCAGTAATAAAACAGTACCTTGTACTTGATTTTTGCTGCATGAAATCCATACTGATGGCAAATCCTAGTGGGTTTAAGTGATTTTTAGGAGCTAAAAAGTATGGGGATTCAAAGTATGAAAAGATCTTTAATCTAAAAAAAAAAAAACCCAGTCCCAAATGCACATAATGCGTTACACGTGCAGAGTGTTTATAGTAAACACTTAAATAGTAATAACTATGGATTTCACTAAAGACTAGCAATGCAGATGCAGTTATAGCACCTGTATTTTTCATTTGTGACACTTGTGAAAGGGAAGCTACTAAAATTAATGCTATATATTAGTATATATAATCATGTTTAGTAAGGCAGAATTCACCGTTCCTTGGTGTAGTGATCATTATCTACTGGAAACGTTTGTTTTAAAATATTTTATCTTTTTGCTGTGAAATAATCTTTGTGCAAACTAACAATCTGGGAAAATCCAAGAAAACAAAGAATGTATTATATATTGTCAGTTTTTAAAGTGCCCAGGCCATGTTATTACTTGCTAAAAATACAGGTGCATTAAATCTGCAATCACCTGCTTGACCTATGTTTTATGTCCTATAAATAACATTTAGTTTTATATTTTCATGTCAGAAAATTATAAATTCTACTCACCCAGAGAAGCATTAGCGTGTATACTGTAGCTGACATTCTTCGCAGACAGCCCATAGGACATTACCTGTCTGGGATAGCAAGGAGCACTTATGAATGCTGTGCTGAAACTTCAGGGTGGAGGAAACAGTGTATGTTCATTTAACCATTTCCCTTCCTTCTTTTTATATAGAGTGAACAACAACTCCCAGAGTCCTCCAATAGTTAAAGGATTCTGAGAGCTATAGTTTTAATAAATTGAAATAGATCAGCTGTATATTTTTCATTTGTACCATTGCACTTATTTAGTAGTTTGACCCATGATCTCCTAATAACCAAATTGTGTGGAAGATGTTACATGCTAAATGAAGAGATTAGTAAAGCCACACTGCTCGCATCCATTTGAGCAATGAAACCCAGTAGTGACTTCTAGTGGCTTCATAAAGATCAGTAAGGTGTATATTATTCATTACACATTGTTGTTAATATTATTGAAAATACAGGCTGTTTCAACTACACAAGCACCCAAAAGAGAAATGAAACATTATTTCATAGCTCACATTTTCTTTGTAATCAAGTATGATATCTGTTATCCAGAAACCTGTTATCCAGAAAGCTCCAAATATTGGACAGGCCATCACCAAGGACTCTTTTAATCAAATAATTCTGATTTTTAAACTCAATTTTCTCTATGTAATAATAAAACAGTACCATGTACTTGATTCAAAATGAACTATAATTCATCCTTATTGGAGCCAAAATAATTCTATTGGGTTTATTAAATGTTGAAATAAGTTTTTAGTAGATGTGTGGAGATGTAAATTATGGAAATATCCCTTATCTGGAATACCCCAGGTCCTGAGTAATCTGTATAATAGGTCCCATACCTGTAGTGTACCTGCAAAAGCATTAAGTAATAACCCAGGTCAAAGGTCCGTACTAGGCTCCTATTCAGCACATTTTACCACTACCATATACTGCACTGAAGTACAAATGCAGAGCCCCATTTTGCAGAAGTATGAATGGAGAGCAAGTTATACCCAGGCAGCACTTTAAGGGAAGTCCTAGATATACAGCAGTTGAGCTCAGAGCCCATACATTCACTTCTAGGATACTCCCAAAAGTTTAAAAATATACAACAATTAATCAGGGTCATGTTTGCACCTGGAGACACCAGGGGCCCATGGACTAGCTTATGTCAATTACTAATTTGTATTTTCTTTTACATTTATTTTTATCTGAGCTGTTGTGCCTGGATCTGTTGCCAGACTAGGCCCTGCAGCGCAGATAAAATTAAATTTTTTTAAAGAAATGAAAATATAGATAATACATGAGCCCGTAGACTATAGCCTATTCATTGATCTGCCCCATTCCAATCATACCCTAATAACAAACATGCAGGTTAATTGGTTCCCAATGGAGCTGACTATTGGTGTGTATGTTCTGCAAATATTATAGGACAATTAGAACTGTGCCAGTTTCTTCTAAGGGCTCAGAATAGATGGATAACTTCTGTATTACTACCCATCACTGTTGCGATTGAACAACCAATGTGATAATGCTGACATTAAATAGCATGGTGACTTCCTGAAAATAATATTAAAAGTCATTGTGCCATTGTATAATGAAGCTTGGGTGTCATTATGTTCTGGGGGGCGGTCAATTTGCTATTGGTTACTGATTTAATATTACTATGAGAATTCATATACAGTAGAACACAAGGGGCAAATTTATCAGAATGGGAGATTAAAGCTCACCAATGAAAAACACCCACTTTCTATTCATCCATGGGATTTTTAGAAGTCTATTTATAAATGGGTGAAACCGAAAAAGTCACAACAAAATGGTGTGACAATTCGAATTGTACAAATTGTCACCCGAATCAAATGATCTTTTGAATTGTTGACCGAAAACCTATACCTTATCCAGCAAATCATGATTTCAAGAAACAACTTCAGGGACATCTGCCATAGAATTATATATGACCTTGACAGGTTTTTAGATTTTTAGCAGCTTTCAGGTATAAAAAAATCTTACAAAAAAATTGAGACCAGAAAAAATTGAGGCTTCATAAATAGGCTCTTTAGAGTTCACCGTTTGAAAAATACAAAACTAAAAATCCCATAGGAATGAATAGAAAGAGGGTGAGTTTTTCTGTGGTGAACTCTAACTTTCCCCAAGGTATCCTGCATGATTTATTGAACAATTCAAGTTCTCTCTAAAAATATACAAAGTATATGCCTAGGTGTCCATTTGACTAAAATGGCTTGCAAGTGGGTTGGTGGACTTTTAGACTTGGAATGTATTATTATATACATAAAAAAATATAAAAATAATTCAGTAATGAACAACTGCAGTTAGTTTAAAAATCCATTCTGTATGCAACTTGTTTCAAATATTTGGAAGTTCTAAGAAACAGACAATAAGATTTGTTCTAACTAATTAGATAGCTATTGCAACCCATTACACATATTTTAAAAGTCCCAAGCGTACAGTATAATGAGCGCTGCTAATTAACGTTCTTACTAAATTCCATTTTACTCATGACCTAATTGAAAGCAATTCTTTTTTTAAATGTGGTTTCCATGATACTTGGTACAGTGCCACTAATTCTTTGATTATTTTGTTTACTGTATAAATAGTGCATTATTTAATGAAAGGTAGAGCAAGTAGACCAAACATCACTTAAAGGTAATCATTACTCGATTTTTACATAGTAAATGCAACTACCTAAAAGAAGAATTAGTGACAATGTACCAAGTATACTATAATATCATATATGTGTAATATCTTAAATATTATAGTGAGTTTTGTATCTGGTTAGCTGAAGATGAGTTTTAAATGGTCACTTAAAGTTGTGTAAGTTCTGGGAATGCTTAATGGCACAGGAAATGATAGAGCCAGGGTGAAACATGTAAAAATGTCCTGAATGAAAAAGTAAGAAGTCATCAGGGAGGCAAGAAAGAGGTAGTGTATGCAGCAAAGGTTACACGTGGGAATGTTAAAGTTGGGGCTCTAAGTTGGTGCAAGGGTTTTGAAGTGAAATTGATATATAAAAGAGATCTAGTGCAGGGACTGGGAGAAGGGTAGTATGATATATAGGAAAGTGCAATTAAAACAAAATGAAGAATTGTTTGGGGGTGTTGAGTTATTTGATTATGAGAAGATTTGTGTCACAACTCATCACGGTGGTCTAGTGGGATTGGTTCAGCAGGGATGCCTGCAGCCCCCACGGCGGGGACGCCCGCCCCGCTGTCCTGCTTCCTCCTCATTGCCCGCTTCTTAGGGTGCACGCGGTGCGCCTCTCCTCTTTTTATAGCCGCATTTGCGCTGACGTAGTGACGTCAGCACGCAATGGCGCGGATTTCAAACAGCATAAAAGGGATTTTTAGCTTGCTATTGAGTGCCCGTTATAGGATCTTTTCTCTGTGAGTTTCCTGGTGCCTCTGTGTTGAAAAGCTTCTGATATCTGATACCTGTTGTGACCACTGCCTGTTTTTGACGATTCTGACTTCTGTAATCCTGACTCTGTCTGGTAACCGATTCTCCTGTATCCGTATACCTTCTGATTGATCTCCTGGTTTGACCCTTGCCTGTCTGACTCCGCTGGTACTCTGCCTGCCCTGACCCAGCCTGATTGACTACGCCTTCTGTTTATTCCTTGAACTGAGACCTTCTGCCCAAAACACTTTGCTTAACAGTCGTGCCCCTTTGCTCGTTCAGAACCCTTAGCTTGGCACCTCTCTTATTAAGACCTGGTGGCATCCAATTAGCTGAGGGCTCCTTCCGAGGTGAAAGGTGGCTGAAAGGCAGAAGCAAGAGCTGTGAACAGGGTATTTAGCATTGGTATTGGATTTAGGGTGCCGACCGTGACAATTTGTTTGGATAAGAAGATGTGACATTGATAAGCATGTAGATCCAGATTGAAATTTAACAAAGAAAGAGAAGGTTGTTTGACAAAAAAAAATGTTTGGTTTTTAAGTCTTGCTAGAGGAAACCTTACATGAAGCCTTAGGGTGCATTCAGGAGGGCTCTTGTTCACTACTGTCCCAGCTGCTATTCAACTCTACAAACCATTGACATTATGCTTAAAATGATTTTATTGTTATACAGTCACCAACCCAATTACTAATGCACGAGTCATTATTCAAGAGATATGTTGGGACTGTGTATGAGTGAAACTATCCTGTTTTTACAAATAAATTAGGAAACCATGGAAAAATTTTCAAATCTTTATTTGAAAGGTACGTTTTGCTTGATTTTAGTAAACAAGACATAACATTATGTCAAGGCCATCATAAAGCAATGGAAATCATATTAAAAGGTATCTCGAGAGAAGAAGAGAAATCAATGGATCATATGAGTAGGTTTCAACTGTAAAACATGACAAATTTTAGATGCTGTAATTGTGCAGTAAATTAGTCTAGATCTAATTCACACCATGGAGTTGTGATTTTGTTGAATCAATGGACATTTTTCTAATGTTCATTCTCTGACAAAAGTAAATGGCAAAAATACATGGGAAAATATTTGCGAACAAGTAATGTAATCAAAACAAAGTGGTTGTTTAGAAATGCTGCACATTATTTTTTTTAAACTTTGTTCCAGCCCAAGGTGATCACAGCCCATTACAAGTGAAGATATGTGCCCCCAGTAGCTCCCCATATTCCTTTCTGCTGATTCACTGCCCATGCTCACTGCTGCTATAAATTAGCTGAGCTTAGGGACAGACTCAAAATACACTGTTTATATATATATATATATATATATATATATATATATATATATATATATATTATATATATATATATATATATATATATATATATATATATATATATATATAGAATATAAAAGTCACATATGACCTTATATTCTGCTTGATGATTTGCAGCCTCTAAGCTTAGCTTCTCAACAGCTGATCAGAGTACAATGAGCATGTGCATGTCACTGACACTCCTAACAAAATCCAAGATGGTGACCTCCTATGCACAAAGTTTATGTCCCAAATCATTACTATTTCAGAGATTCTGGTGAATATAAGGCTTGCCTGTCATAGAAGCTCATGCTATGGGGCTGATAGAACATCTGCGGCTAAAATTTGCCGCCACCACGAAAAAAAATGGTTGCACTTCAAAATTGACGCGTGAATAAATATTGTTGCATGTCAAAATTATACGGACAAAACAGCTGTGCATATAAAAATTGACGCCTGTGTCACAATTGTCGCAAGTCAAATTTATTTTGACGCCCAATGACTTCAATGCATTTCCTACATTGTTTGCCGTTTCATACATTTTTTCGCCCATCGCTAATTGTCATTAAGATTAATATTACAAAGAAAAAGGAAATTGGATTATTTGATTAAATAATCTCTCTATGTGAGATGACCTTCCCGTAATTTGGAGCTTTCTGGATAATGGGTTTCTGGATAACAGATCCTATATCTTTTTATTGATTTTTTGTCTATGCAAAGGATAAACAGCATAATATAGCTTAATATATATTTCTTTTATTTCTGTTTGGACATACAGTTAAATGGGAGTTCACTTTTATATTAAGTTCTAGAATGTTGGCATATTCTTAGCTACTTCTTAGCTACTGTACTTCTTATCCTGCCTTTTTCTTGAATGCAATTTTAATGCTTATAGAGGTCACACATAAGCATTTTCCATTGTGACATCTAAACCACTGCCTACCTGCTGTTAAATGGAATCCTAATAACCACATAGCCATTACATTCTAAAATGGAGAGTTGCTTAACAATACATCTAATAAATAAAAATAACACAGCGAAATATTAACAATGAAGACCAAGTGTACATTTTGTTAGAATACAGGTATGCGATCAGTTATTCGGAAAACCATTATCCAGAAAGCTTTAAATTAAAGAAAGCCCATCTCCCATAGATCCCATTTTATCCAGATAATCAAAATTTTTTAAAATGATTTATTTTTTCCCTGTAATAATAAAACAGTACCTTGTACTTGATCCAAAATGAGATATAATTAATCCTTATTGGAATCAACACCAGCCTATTGGGTTCATTTAGGGGCCCCATTTACTTTGCTCAAGTGAAGGAATAGAATAAAAAAAACTTTGAATTTCGAATTTTTTTGGCTACTTCGACCATCGAATTGGCTACTTTGACCTTCGAGTACGACTTCGTATCGATTCGAACTAAAAATTGTTCCACTATTCAACCATTCGATAGTCGAAGTACTGTCTCTTTAAAAAAAACTTTGACCCCCTACTTCGCCACCTAAAACCTACCGAGGTGCAATGTTAGCCTATGGGGAAGAATCAAACGATTCGAAGGATTTAATTGTTCGATCTAACGATTTTTCGTTTGATCAAACTATTTGTGGCAAATCCTTCGACTTCGATATTTGAAGTCAAAGGATTTACATTCGGCAGTCGAATATCGAGGGTTAATTAACCCTCGATATTTGACCATATGTAAATCTGCCCCTTAATGTTTACATGATTTTGTGGTAGATTTAAGGTATGGTGATCCAAATTATGAAAAGATCCATTATCCAAAAGCCCCAGGTCCTAAACATTTTGGATAACACGTCCCATACCTGTACAAAATAATTACAATTAATCTTAAGATGAACTTGATGTAGCTGAAATCTGTTGAACCTAGGATTAATAGATAATCAAAATCGTAAACTATTTATATTGACAGCCAAGTTCCAAATGTACAAATACTTAATATTCTCATAGTTATACAGTATATTATATGCAAAACTGGGATCTTCCAGAAATGTATTTGTAAAACAAAACTACAAACACTCTTATTAAAATAAGGCAAGGCGAGGAAAATCCCAGTTGCTTTGTGTCAGATTTATTTTCTGAAATTTCAAATTGCTTGGTAAAGGAGACTTCAAAAATAAAAAAAAAGCCATTTGTTCTTATATTCTTCATGTAGAATTAGATATGATTCTAATAATGAAAGATATAAATCATCTTTTTTATATAAAGAGACTATTGGAATAGCAATATCTGTCTTTTATTTGTTTCACAAAAATGTAGCTCAGGCCTGAACAATAAGATAACAACATATTTATTTTCTGCTATGCCAGACAAGTCTTAAACAGACTCCATCATAAAAGGATCTATGGCAAGATTAAGACACTGATTTAAAATGGATATTATTGAAAACCAGTGAATTTGTAACAATGTCACTTAGGGGGAAATTTATTAAGGTTTAAGTTGTGTTTTCGATGAAAAATTAACATTTTCAAGGTATTTTTTGAGGCAAAAATCTATTTCAAATCAAATTTTAAGAGATTTAAGGGGTTATCAAAATCTGAATGTGAAAACCTTGAAAAAATGTTGTTTACACCCCAATGCTGCAAAAAGCCAGAATCTGAAAATCCTCCATCTCAGACCTGTTGAGGTTCTGTATAAGACAATGGGAGAGGCACCTATCTCAATTCAAAGTTGTTTTTTCTGGGTTTAGCTGAAAATCCAACTTTTTGGGGGTTTTCGTGTAAAAACGCAAACATTTTAGCAATTCAGGAAAAAAGCTTGAAAAATGTGACAAATTTTTGAAGCGATTTGAGTATTCGCTCAATTTTATTGAGTTTTCCAATGAACCAATTACATTGAGTTTTGTTATAAATAAATAAGCTAAAATGGGAGTTTGGTTGTGGTTTTGGATTTTAGTGAAATTTACTCAAATTTGAGTTTTTTCCATTTGAGATTTGTTCTTAAATTAGAAACCACTGAAGTTGTTAGTTCATTCGAGTTTTTTCCTCTGAAAAGTCAATCAATTACAGTTTCTGGGTTGTTAACCAAGAACACGCTAATTCGAGTTCAAGTTGTGAGTTCATTTGATGTATAAAAACTCTAAAATTCAACGTTTGATAAATAACCCCCTAAATGTAACACAGGATAGGCTTTTAGTTCTCTGATTATACATATTACATTAAAATGACTACTATTTTAATATTCTTTTGTTTTTTACAAAATCAAATCCATTTACAGACAAAAACAAAATAAATGGCAATCGAGAAAATGTACAAAGCACTCTCCTAACTTTTCACACCCCAGGCGCGTTTCCGGGTCATCTGTGCATCGGCACTCATGCGTGCACATGTGCGGTGATGTCACTACTGGCATTCAGTGCATTCTAAGGCCATAGGTGCCACCTTTGTTTATGGTTTTGTGTCTCCTTCCGCTCCCTCACTCACCTCTTTTCAAACCCATTCTTGCATTATCCCTTTGCCCTAAGGTGTCTTTTGGTTATGTTCAGATCCTGCTCAAGCCTTTATTTCATTATGCATTTCTGGTTCCTGATCTTTGCCTGTTTGATTAAGATTCTAGAGTCTGCCCTTGACCGTTTTCCTGTTTTTGACTTTGCCCCTTGCCTGATCCTTGTCTGTACTGCTTATTGAAGTCTGGTCTCTGAAGTTAGTAGGATCCCAGCTGGAACCGCTGCAGAAAGTTCCAGGGCCCCAAAAGGGTGTAGGTGAAAACCGGGTCACTGCACTGAGAACCCTCTAATAGATGACTTCTGGTTTCCTGAAGGGTCAAAAATTCCTCCACAAAACAAGGGAATGTACCATATCCTGCTACTCAAAATCCACATCAGCATATTTATTGTGTCTTGAGTTAAAATAAGAGAAGGTTATATTGCAAATTCTTAAAGCTGTATTGTACAAATTAGGAATGTAGAAAACGTATGCATAATAGTTTATGTATGCTATATACATTGTATTACAAAGAAGAGGTAGTTCATTCCAATTCATGCTAAAGGTATAGAGAAATATTACTTTTGCAGTTTTTACTAGAGAAAAATACAATATTTCATGTAATTGGGGTACGTTTGTTTTCTGTATCATAGGCAAGGCCCATTTAAATGTTGCCATTAGTTATTATTATTAATAACACCAACTTAATAAGGGGAATGCAAAAATGCATTCAGCGAGAAAATTTACAGCATAAAGCATAGTGCACAATTCCTTAAAACTGAGACTCTTTAAAGGTGTTGATTTTTTTTTATTTTGTTGCCACTCATTTTTCATGATACAGTAGTTTATCATATAATGTTTTATAAGCTATATTTTAACCAGGTTAATATTAGGTACAGGAAGTTCATTATCAGATGCACTCTATTTACCATGGTGTAAGACACGCGGGTGTTCTTACCTCCTGGTGCATCTCTGCTCGTCTCAAGGGTCGCAGGCGTCCATCGCTGACGTCACGGACTGGGTATAGATACCAACGTCACGTCTCTGGCGTTTGACGCTGATCATCATGATGTCATCACTTGGCGCAGATTTCAAACTTTGGCGCCAATCCAAGTCTCCATTTTGAAAGTGCCCAAACTGGTTCCAGTTTACTGTTCCTGCCGAAGCGTTTGTTTTGAGATTTGTATTCCTGGTTTTTGACTCCTGCCTGACTTCTGGCTCAGATTCTTGCCGCCTGCCTTGAACCTTTTGCCTGACTCTCGATCGTCTCCTCTAAATCCTTGCCTGTACCTCGTTTACAGACTTGTTGCTTGTTACGCACCATCTCCTTGTGTTTTCTGCAGCAGAAAGCCCAGGGCCCCAAAAGGGCATTGGTGAACACCGGAATCCACAGGGATCCCTTGTGCATTATGAGTGTACACATCTCTAAGCTAGGTTCCCAATAACAAGATTGTCACACATGGCTTGTGTGCAGTTTGCATACAACATCTAGACCAATAATATGGTTTATTCATATAGAAGCACTGGGGTCAGTTATAAGCCTTCAGTCCTTATGCTAAGCATGTGTTGTATTCTATGATATAGACATATGTTATAGATACTTGACCACTCTCACCAAATTTAGATGCAAGAGCTCTACTACTACTGCATGAATCAGTGATAGAGTTTATATCATTGTGTCACTGCTTTGGGGTGATTTTCTGTCTAGTTACACGGTCTATATATACATTAATTTGGTTTCATAAGAGTTATACACATGACTTTACACATAACTTTTTAAATGAATTCTATGTTAATAGAGCCAATTAGTGATGAGTTGCATCCTTCTTCAAAGCAGAGAACTTTTAATGGCAAAGCTAATTTATACAGCCATTCAAATACATCCAGGGCTCTGCATTCTGTATACTTAAAGGGGAACTATCACAAAAATTTAAATTTAATATAAACTTTCATCATGCTGAAATAAGATTATTTTCTAAATATAATCAATACAAAATTCTGATCTGTTTCTGAAATATTCAAGTTACTCTTCAGTATCCTTCTCTCAGCATCTGCCTCTCTTCATTCACTGTTTATAAAGTAGTTGAGAGTTGAATTACAGTTAAATCCAATAAATCTTTTATGGGGGCTCATTTTCCCTAGAATATGTATTAGAGTTCCCTCTATTAAAATCACCAGAAATTCTGTCTCTCTTCATGCAGAATTTGTGCCAAAGTCAGTTATTTTGTTTGTACTGGAATCAGTTATTTGAGTTATTTCTAATACATCTGCTAGGAGAGGAAGCCCCCCTAAAAGATGTAGTGCATCTGACACCCAAGTGTGATTGTGAACATAAAATTGATTATATGGTACCGAATAGTTAATTGATTGTATTCAGTATGATGAAGCTTATATTAAATTGTCATTTTCCCATTAGTTCCCATTTATAAAAAGACAGCATAATATAAGTCCAAACAGTTTTGTATCCAAGTTGACCCCAAGGATTGAGATGGTAGCAATAGATACAGAAAATAGAGAAAGATACCCACATGCCAATAATATGAAAACATATGATATGGGTTATCTGCCTTTGAATTACAGTAAATATAAGCACAGACAGTCTTATCTCTGGCTTGATGCAGATAATACAATACTGATCAATGAAAAACATTTTTTGGCCTTTTCTCTATTTAAAAGTTTGAATAAATGCATTTGTATTCATGAAGTTATTGTTTTCCAGTCCACATTATAATTTATCAGGTCAATACTCTTTATGTCTACTGTCTGAGTGCTGTTTTATCCAGAATATTCAAATTGAAAGTGGCATTTCAGAATAAGGCAAATTAACAGGAAAACACTACTTCTGCAGTAGCTTACTAGGTTACTGAAATTTGCAGCTTAACAGGCAGGCAGAAAATATATCCATTTGTACATTTCTAGGTTCACATTCTGTAATACCGACTTGAAAAATATTTGCAATTTTAAAGTTACTACACCACAAGTGTGGTACTCAATACAAAATGGTACAGGTATGGGGCCTGTTATCCAAAATGCTCAGCACTTTGGATTTTCCTGATAAAGTGTCTTTCCGTAATTTGGATCATAACTCTATTAAAATATAATGTAAATATTAATTAAACCCAATAGGATTGTTTTGCCTCAAATAAGGTATAACATGGTATAAATGATCATAATCTAAATGCCTTATCCATATTAGTAAGTGTTTCTTTTACCTTTAACAATTTCAGTTCCATTTCAGTTGTCTGCATATGTAGAGAAATACCTATAAAAGATGGAACTATTGTTGTATATGGATTTTTTTCTTTTGACAGTTTGTTATAACTTCTCAAGTGCAGACAGACGATGAGGTTATAATAATGATTTTTATAAATATAACCTGCTTTGGGTTGAATTTAAAAATGTATAACTCCCGTTTGGAATAAAAATGATTTTAATATATTTCTTAATGCACCACTTTTATATTGGATATTTCATTTTACCCAGAAACCCCCATGGCCTCTTTCTTCTCAAATATGCTTTACCATCTTTATGGGAAAATATGTTTTTTCAAGAAATCAATGCTTAGGACATTAATTGCTATTGAATCTTGTAAATGATAAAAAAAATGTGCTATACAATCTATGGTTTATGAAGTTGACTGCAGTAGAGTTTCAAGCAAAGAAAGCACAAACGAGTTTGCAGAGAGTTTTTTTTCACCCTTGGTGTAAAATAAATATAGCTAAGGAACCTAATCTGATCAATGCAGGTATCGGATACATTATACAGAAGGTTATTGCCCATAGACACCTGCCCTTAGTCAAATAATTAAAACAATTTTAAAATTACTTTTTTTCTGTAACAGCAACTAACAATCTTCTGCATGCTGAAAGCCAACATCCTTTACGCCTTATACGAGGCATACCGACAGGTCAGTATCTAAGGGTCAGAAGGCTCTGTAGCACTCTGTCCGATTTCAAGATTGAAGCTGATAAATTGTACCAAAGATTCAAGCAGAGAGGTTATAGTCATAATTCTCTCAAGAAAGCCTATAAGAGAGCTCTCACTGCAGATAGAAGTCATCTTCTTGTTCCTAGAAAGTCTCTAGTGAATAGCCAACCTTCTATCTCCAGTGATAATCAGAAAGTAATAAGGTTCATTGGGAACTACAGTTCTGAACATAAAGAGATTCGCCAGATTCTATGCAAACACTGGCATATTCTTGAGCAAGATAAAGATCTATCAGAAGCAATTGGGAATAATCCCACAATCACTTTCAGACGTTGCAAAAATCTACGTGATCAATTGGTACACAGTCATCTCAGCAATGATACTAAGCCAACATGGCTGGAAAATAAAACAAAAGGCTGTTATAAATGTGGTGGTTGTCAGGCTTGCCCCTTTATTGAGAAAGCATCGATATGCCTTGGAAGATTGGACATCCCTACATACACCTTAAAGCATTTTATGAACTGCAAGACATCAGGAGTAATATACTTGATGAATTGTGGATGCGGGAAACGTTATGTTGGGAAAACAAAACGTGAATTTAGGAGAAGAATCCTTGAGCATGTGGGAGATGTTAAACATAGGAGGAATACCTCGGTAGCAAGACACATTAATGAAATATACAATGGCAAGATTGAGATGTTAAAATTCACAGCAGTGGATCACATCAACCCCACAATGCGGGTTGGTGATATTGGTAGGAAACTTTTGCAGCTTGAAGCACAATGGATTTATTGGTTAAACACTAAAGTACCATATGGCCTGAATGAGGGCTTTACCTTCTCTCCATTTTTATAATAATAATTTTTTTTGCATATTCTAGAAATAACTTCAAGTACTGTAGCTATTTATATTTCTTCCTTTTAGGTAATTTTAAGCGGTCCCTAGCTTGCATGTGCCCCCTAGCGCTATTAATTCTAGTAGAGGGGCCTCTGTGTCTGATCAGTCATTGACTATTTCCTTTTCGGATACGTTACTAGCCCCATTCACCGTAGCAACGAGTAACATATGGGGGGCACATGCGCAACATGCAATGTTAAGAGGAAAAGTGTGCGCATGACATACAGACCATCACGCGCAAGTATGGGCAGCGCAGGCGCATTGATGCAATGAGGCGTCTGAGGACTTCAGTAACATGCGCAACCGGAAGTGACGTATGCACACACTTATTGATTATAATGCGCAAGTATGGGCAGTACATGCGCAATGGATACATTGAAGCGCTTGAGGGCATTCACTCCATGCGCAACCGGAAGTGACGCCAGTCAGAGGCGCCGAGCCATACGAACGGCTAGAGACGGCTATTTAAACCGCATTTGGACACACACCCGGCACTTATGCCCCTGAAGAAGCCGCGCAAACAGCGAAACGCTTCGGGCTTGTGGCATAGGTGGACGGTGGACGACTAGCTCCCACTTGTTCCCTACGTAGCTAGGTAGGAAATCCTATCTGGGGAACTTGGAAGGGAGGGTTCTGGGATTGCGACTGGCATCCTTCGTTTAAACCTTTTGCAGCAAGCACACTGTCATTTGACAGGGTCCTAATTGTGCTAGTTCACCGTTCCACCTGTAGCCTGGTTTTTAAATGGTTTTAGGGACACTTTTTCCTGGACTTCATCACTTCCACTATGGAGTCTTTTGTTATTCAGTTTGTTGGTGGTGTGTGTATGGGTTTTAATCATATGGATTAAAAGTTATGTTTTAGTTTCCTACTATTCTTAACTACGTCTGAACTGGTTAGCTTTCAGTCAACAGGGCTTTCAAGGCTTTGTGCTGGCCCAGCTGACTCTATTTGTTTTTGGTCTAACATTATACGTTCTTCAATGAACACTAACCTGCAGACAAATTCTACTTAGAACATATTCATACTCACAGCAGGGCATTATATACTTTTTTTCTGTGCAATAGTAAAGCAGTAGCTTGTATTTGATCCAAACTAAGATATAATTCATCCTTATTTGAGGCAAAATAATAAGTTTTTGATTATTAATTAATATTTAAATGAGTCTTAAGATTCAAGGTATGAAGATCTAAACTATGGCAAACCTCAGATCATGAACATTCTGGATAACAGTGAGGAGTGCACAGATCTATACATATACGAGACAAAACAACTGCTCACCAAGCGAATGGCTTAGCATAGGAGGGCAAACTATACAGGACAAGACTCAGCTGTCTTTCTACACCTAAAAGACAAGGGACACTCATTTGAAGATAGCAATGTCCAAATCTTGGATAAAGAAGAAACTATCCCTGAACAGAGGCGGGGGCCTTCGACACCACCTGTCTGCTACATACAATGCTGTTCTAACATCTGTACCCCTGCAGTTTGAGAACACTTCACACATCCATTCATGCAACTCTCACAAGTAACACCTATTTCTAGGAGTTGCATGACACATTGGATAATCCTATCACAGTAACTACACAGAATCAACACCTCTGTGAATTTCAGATGTCACCTCTCTGAAGAGTTACAATGTGCCGTTGTGATTGGATTATATGACG
Organism: Xenopus laevis; assembly: GCF_017654675.1. Taxonomy (NCBI): domain Eukaryota; kingdom Metazoa; phylum Chordata; class Amphibia; order Anura; family Pipidae; genus Xenopus; species Xenopus laevis. The sequence goes on along the minus strand of NC_054375.1, from coordinate 79,889,660 downwards.
AGAATTTCCCACACCAGTCAGTTGAACTCCAGTCAGTTGAACTGAAGTAGCTGCTCGGATGATTAGAGAAACGTCTTCAATAATTACTCAGCAAGTCCAGTTGTTTTATAATTACTTATATTAGATCTACATTAAACAAGGGACTATGTATTGTTGCAATACACAACAGTAATATAGTAATTTTGATTGAAAAAATACACACATCCATAGAATTTAAACTTTTATGTCTGCATAAAACCTGCAGAACTACTAGTTAATCCAGAAAAAGGCTAACAAACCCTCTCCAATTTGCCTCAGAGAGGGGAAAAATGTGTCCCTGTCTTCAGGATGCCACTCAGACCAGTCACTGGATCAGCTTTGTGCTAAGACCTACTTTCAATAACCCTTTGTTTTTCACTTGCTAATTGGTCATACAACCACTTTTGAAGCTGGCTAAAGCATCAGCCTATACCTAACTGATTCAGGGAGAGCTTTCCACACAACTTAACAATTGTCATTGTAAAAATGTTTTCCCAGAATATAAAGATGGAACCTCCTTTCTTCTAATTGCAATGTATGTCTAGTTTCTAGCACTAGTATTTCTAGTGCTGGGAGGGCCTTCTGGTAAATAAAGCATTTAAGCATTCAAAACCATTGAGAATCACCTTCTGTATTGTGGGGCCCATTTAGTAAACCTCAAATTTATCTGGTTGACTTTTTAAAGGGGAAAACTCAAATTTTTCAAAGGAAAAAAACCTTGATATTTTTAGAGATTTATTAAACCCCAAAGCGACAATGCAATAAAGTCGAGTTTTCAGAGCATCCATCATATGATTCGAATTGATGATTGATTTTGTAGCAACATTTTTTCGCTCTGACTTTTTCAAGAAGAATTATCGATAAATTAGTTAAATTTATTGATGGAGGTTTTGTTGACTTTGTTAAATAAAAAAACTGAAATAAACTTGACTTTTAGTAAATAACCCGCTATATTTCTATTTAGAAGTTCACTTAATTAGAAATTGTGGGAATTAACTCTTAAAGCCAACACCTGTTTCATTGACAAGAGGCAGGTACAGGAGACACAAAACAGATCTTTCATTGTTTTAAAATTGTTGAAGAAATAATGAGTGAGCAAACTTTAAAATCTTATTGCTATTTTATTTCCAGCCATAAAGGTAAAATACAAGGAGAATTGAAGTAACACTAAATAAATCAGAATACCAGTTTTAAATAAGTGTTGACGCACATAATATTGTGGTTGCAATTATCCAGCTGAATAGTCAAAATACATTAATATAAGAATAACCCAGCAAAAATGTGCTTTAGTAGATTTCAGGCATGGTATTAAAAAAATAAATATATTTTTTAATGCAGAAAAAACCTATATCCCAAGTACTGGGAATAATACACGTAATAGCAGCCCATACTTGGCAAACCACAGATACCATATGTTATCACACATATTTAATTTGAAATTATTTCTGCATGGGATATTGTCATATCATGATGAGCTTACTAAGCTGACAATTTATACTGTCTAGTGACATTAATGTTTTATTTGTGTTTAACAACCAAAAGCCAGTATCCAGATATATCCAAATTACAGGAAGGCCTTCTCCCAAAAAGTCTATTTTAATCAAATAATCAAAACTTTTTAAAAATGGATTAATTTTTTCTCTGTAATGATAAAACATTACTTGATCTTAACTAAGCTGCATGAATCCCAATTGATGACAAAAAAATCTTAAGGGTTATTTTAAGTAGATTTAGAATATTGTGGTTCAATTTACATATCCCTTATCCAGAAAACCCCAGATCCCAAGCATTCCGGATAATGATTCACACTGCTTCACCTGCTACCCTCTCCTATGGAGGCTTCTCATTTTGTCATACACCTAGACCAGGAGATTGTCACGGCTGTGGGGTTGGATTTCTTCTCTCCCTCAAATGTAGGTTTCAAAATCTAACCACATCAAATTCTCTTTCCTTCACTTCTTTTGAAATCCACAGCATATGTTTGTTTTCTCCAATTTCTCTGTGTGTCTCTGTTGTATATTGTCCCCCTGGTCCCTACACTACTTTCTTTGATCACTTTGCTGCTTGACTTATATACTTTCTCTCCAGTGAGACACCTGCTTTCATTTTAGGTGACTTTAATATTCCCATTGACTGCTTCTCCAGCTGCTTGTAAACTCCTCTCACTAACAACTTCATATGGTCTCTCTCAGTGGACTGACTCACCTGCCCATATAGAGGGCCATGCTCTGGATTTTATAATCTGCCACTAGTGCCACCCATACAACCTTACTAACTATCCCTTCCCCCATCTGATCATCACCTACTCTCCTTTCAGATAACATTTTCACCTGCATTATCACAACCATCTCTCTCTACCCACTCGTACAGAAACATCTCTTGACTCCCTTGCTCCTTCTACCACCCGTCACAGTCAACCAGCTAAACCCCAACCCTGGCACACTAGTTTTAACTTGGAAAATTTAGTAGATCAGCTGAACAGCAGTGGAGAAAGTCATGAACTGATGCTGACTTCATCCAATTCAAATTCATGCTCTCCTGCTATAATCAAGCTCTATTAATAGCTAAAGAACAGTACTTCTCTTCTTTGATATGCTCTCTATCTTCTTAACTGCAGCGACTGTTGGCCACATTTAACTCACTCTATACCCCCCTCCGCACCCTCCACTCACATCCAATTTGTGCTCCTTCACCCCCACAACACTAGATGAAGTTAGCAAACTTCTAGCCTGATCAAAACCCACAACCTGCTCTCTTGACCCCATACCATATCTCCTCCTTCATCCAATCTCTGATACACTCTCCTGCACTTACCCACCTATTTAACCTTTCACTCTCTACTGGTACTTTTCCATCTTTATACAAACAAGCACTAATCATTCCTTAAAAAAAACGTTGGCGAAATGCGTAAATTCACCGCAAATTCGAGCTAGGCAAATCTATTTGCCCATCACTACCTTCTTTCATTGCATCCAAATTACTGAAAGGCTCTTTTACAACTCCTGATCCAGCATCTCACTTACAACTCCATTCTCAACCCCCTGCAATCTGGCAGATTCACACTCAACTGAAACTGCACACACCAAAGTATCCAATGATCTTCTCCTGGCAAAGTCTAAAGGTTACTATTCTATTCTATTCCTTCTAAATCTCTCTGCAGCTTCTGACACAGTTGACCACACACTCCTCCTAGACATTCTATACTAAGCTGGCATTCGGGACACTGCTCTTTCATGGTTTACATCTTATCTATCTGACCGTTCCTTTAAAGTTGCTTTCTCTAACTCTACTTCTACTATATTCCCTCTCTCTGTTGGAGTTATTAATGCTCTGTTCTAGGCCCTCTGTTGTTGCTTCTTGCTTTATACTACTTCACTAGGAAAACACATTCAGTCAGTTGGACTTCAGTATCACCTTTATGCTGACATTTGACTACTCCTGACCTCTCTCCTTTTGTCGTTTCCCAAGTTACAGACTGCCTTTATGCTGTCTCCTCCTGGATGTCTCAATGCCACCTGAAAATAAATCTTTCTTAAACAGAGCTCATTATATTTCTTCCAAGATCTTCCCTTATCCCTCAGATATCACTCAAAGTTAACAACACCGCCTTTCACTCGACCACACCAGCACGCTGCCTAGGAGTTATCTTAGACTTGCATCTGCTTTTTTTCACCACATATCCAAACATTTACAAAATCTTGTTGTATTCAGCTGCACAACATTGCCTGAATAGGACCGTATCTTAGTTCAGACTCAACCAAAACACTTATCCAGTCACTTATTATCTTTCTCCTTGATTACTGCAACCTACTTCTCACAGGTATTTCAACAAGTCGCCATTCACAACTTCAATCTGTTCTAAATGCTGCTGCTAGTCTCATTCATCTATCTCAAAGGTCCTCTACAATCAAATTCAAACTAGTCAAACTTACATTCAAGGCACTTAACAGTGGAGCTCCTTACTATATTTCATCTCTGATCTCAAAATGCACTCCTTCACACAACCTTCACTCTGCTTCTGATCTTCGCCTCGCTTCTCCTCTCATCACTTCAGCTCATTCTCATCTACAAGACTTCTCTCGAGTTTCTGCTTTTCTCTGGAACTCTCTGCCTGCTTCCTTTCCAAGTTTTTAAATGTTCCTTAAAGACCCATCTGATTAGGTCAAACTTATTCCATGTACCCTTATTAATCAGTCATTGCTGTATCATAAATTTCAAATTTGTTTTTAAATCCTAATGTCTCAATTGCACACTAACCCTTATTGCCCTATAATCCTATTGTACTCTGTAAACCTTTGTTTGCTATTCACCATTTCTTCCCCGTTTGTTCCCTGTAAATGTTCAGTTGAAAAAAAAGTATTTATTTTTTCTGTGCATTTTATTTCTTAATAATAGTGGCCATATTATATATAAAATAGTTAAAGATTTGTTTAGCCTTACTGAGCAAAAAAACCCAAATGCAATATTTCCTAGATATACTGTACAAGCAACATCACTATTTTCATGAATAAGGTGTTATATGAAACCTAATGCTTTCAAAATCCTCTACTTTCTTCTCCTCTTTTCTTGTCTATATACTTACCATTCATCTCAAGAGGTGTTCTGTAAAAGGTACATCTAAAGCAATGATGATGCCATGGAAATATGGCATATACAAAATCATGTTTAAGGGGTTTATTTATCAAAGGTCACATTTTACAGTTTTCTATACCTCAAATTAACTTAAAACTCAATGGTTTCTTATTTAGTAAAAAACTCGAATCATTAATTTTTTTGTGAAAAAAACTCAAATTGCTTTAATTGATCGAGTTTTTGGACAAAACCTTCTGAAAAAAAAACTTGAACATGAAGGCCATTAAAATCTTCAAATGATTCAAGGGACCTCTGCCATTGATTCCTACATGACCTTGACAGGTTTTGGATGGTGTATTTTTAGATTCGATCTATTTCCAGGGTCAGTGTATAATAAATCTCAAAAAATTTGAGTTTTTTTTTTAAAAAAACTGGTGAAAAATAGATTTTTGACCAAAAAAATTAATTAGAAAACTAATTTTTGTGGGAAAAAACAACTCAATTCTTAATAAAGCTGTCTCTAAATGTACTATAGCATATATAAACCTTATCAATCTTGAACTAATCTGTACTCACAGTACCACAGTAAAACACACTCTACACCATTAGAATTCAGATTGTGTCAGTGCTTGCATATTTTATTATTTTAGACCCGTCTTCATAGATGTATTGAAAGCTCTGAAGGGGCATATTAAATTATGAAACTGATGTCAGCATCCAGGTGAACACATTGTGACTGTCTCTCAAGTTGCTCTGCAGCTGCGGACTATTATTTTTAAAGGCTTAAGGCCAAAATGAATTAATCACTGATACATTCTATAGTATATCTAACCATAAATAAGAGCAAGATTCAAGACACTTTGTGACATCCAGCAGAATAATTATACAGACACTAGTCAAATTTATTATGACAGCAACATTAATAATATCATATAAAATTAGAAGTCATAAATGTGTAAAAATATTACATTGATACAGAAGCCAAATGTTCTAAAGTTGGATAGAAAGTTTTGTCCAGTATTATTGCTTCACAGCTGCAGTATAGTAAAAGTTGCACATGAAATAGAACAATGTTGATATTCCTGTTTAGAAGTGTATACAGATGCAAACAAAAAAAAAGCTAATTTGCCCCTATCTTAGATATATGTAACTTTTTATGCCGTTTCATTGGTTTGATTGAGTTTATCTGAATCCCCTATTTCCACAACTACATTAGCATCAGTTGTCATATGACAATTTTACAAGCAAAACCACAGATCCATGCTTCTAGTAAATTTTCTGTTTTTTAGACTTACAAACCATCTGAGAACTTAGTAGTATTCTTCCAATTATCAGCTATCTGAAACCTGTTGATTAGTAGTTTGCTCCTCATTCATTCACAAAAAGTGTAGAAAAAAGGGATTTTGGGTGATGCTAGTTTCAATTATAAAATTATCTTCAGCATAGTTCTGGATCAGGGTATTAACTTAATTATAAATACTGTCTTGAATCATGCCTTTAGCCTTGAACAGTCAGGAAAACTCTGTGTAATACAGGTCTGCTCTTCCATTTGGAAATAAGAGTTGTTATCTCAAGTTTTGGTCAGTATAATTCAACAATATTTTTGATTATTGATTTTCATTTGCTAATTTAGAGCATATTGTATGTTGGATGATACCTTTCATCTTATAATACTGGATATACTTTGTTTCTCATTGACATACAACCACTGTCCACTGTAAAACCATTCAGCATTATCTAATCTGATTTGATATTACAGCACAGAGGTTCTGTAGCATCCCACAAAATCTCATACGGTCATGTGCAGTTGTAAATTCGATTTTGCGGAACAGATAAGCCTATCCAAGTTCACCCCAAGTCATTTTGTAGTAGACATATTGTTTTCTACTACAATGTAAAATATTTACAGTATAATAATTCATCCAAGAGTATGACAGACTGATGTCTGTAACAAAAAAAGAAGTCATAATGAATATACATGTTAATTATTATTAGACTATTACTACACTATATTACATGTTTTCAAAATAAAGCATAATGACACTGCTGGTACATAATTTTGAAGATAGGTACATCAGACTTCGGCAGCAGTTGACAATGTAAACATGTGACTAATCGGCTCCTGCAAATGCATTATAAACTGATTTATAACTTGTATAATTACATTGTGACATCACTACAGGTTCTGCTTGGCAGTTAAAAAGCCAATCATACAAGAAAACTTTCATATGTATGACTGTGAAGATGTTTATCATCTAAGAAACCCAAAAATTTGCCCCGATAGGGATACCCCTTAACACCATGGTTATAATAAACACACTGAAACAGGATTGTGGGTGAAGGTCGGCCATAGCTTTATTTATATTACCAGATCCTTGCCATTTCAAAACACATCTAGTTAGATGTCAAATATATAACAACTTACTTATCTTACCCCGAATGCCGTCCGATGTGTGCAGTGGGCATGTGGTGTCCCCTTTTATAACAAAGCCGAATACAGGCAAAGGATCAATAACTGCCATGCTGTGACAATCACACTTACAGATAAATTTACATTTGGTTAAATGCTCACAAGTGTAGACTTTTTTAAAAAAAAAAAATTTTATAAATGTAAAAACATAAGTAAATAAACAAAAGTAAATGCACACAAAATTCTTTACAACTGGGTGGGAGGGAGGTTATGCCTGTAGCTGCTATGGCCGCCAAGAGAAAGACTGAAGGGGGAGGCACTGTTATATAAGGCAGTCCGTGTGCTCATGTGCACTGCGCCATGATGTCACACGTATTCGCCTATGCAAAGATGCACAGTCACAGTCAGTAGCGCTTTCGCTATGTGCTTTAGCGCTGCCCAACATACAGTTAGTGCGTCTTAATATTAAAACAGTGCCACGATTGAATGTAAACCAATGTAAACCAAGGGCTGCTGTAGGATATTCACTTTTTTGTGCAAGTATGGGACCGGTTATCCAGAATGTTTTGGACCAGGATACGGATACGGGGGTCTTTCCGTAATTTGAAACCTTATACTTAAAGTCTACTAAAAAGCAATTTAAACACTAAATATTGTTTGCCTCCAGTACAGATTCATTATATCATTACATTGGAATTATTTCAACTTTTGTCCGAAGGCCACTTGACCAAAAAACCTTTTCCAACATCATACGCTGGGTCACCCTAATGCAGACATGCATTTGTTTCACTATCACACACTTTTGATATGGCTGACCTATTGCTGCAGTTAAGAATGGAGAGACAGGAACTATATAAATCAGTGTAGTTATTTAGTAGACAGTGAATTGATGGAAAACTTGAGCAAGGCACTGTACTGTATGTGCTGTATAAGAAATTCATGAATCCATGAAATGGGCTGATAAATATGGTGTATGTGTTAAGCCCTGTAACAAAAAAAATCCTTATTTATGTTGTATTTGGAGTATGTAAAAGAAGCAGACAAACAAACCACAGTATATTGCCAGCAAAAGCAAAGCAATAGCATATTTGCTAGATTTATTGATGCAGTTTTTTTCATTCTGCTAAAACATTTGAAGGAAAATAGACTGAGTTACTTTATATGTTCTCGCTAGAGTACAAACGTGTCACTCATCACTCAATGCAAAGTTTATTTCATGAGAGATGATGTATCTGCTGAAACAACTAAAAAAGGTCCTTTACCTCATTTAGAGATAGTGAAATACTTAATGGTAAAAGAGAATGCATTACATTTTATGTCAGAATTCTGATTCATGGTAGTTAATAGGTGAAGCTACAAGGTGGAAGAAATAATTTCTCTTTCTTAATGTACAATACATTTGATAAAGTGAAATATATCTATTTAGTTCCACATTTTGTTGCCTTTTAAAAGCAATCTATAATTGTAACATTCAGTGAATGATGTGTTTTAGTTTTCTGCATCTTAAAAGCACAATATTAAATGCTTGTATTTTCACAAATATTGATGTTTTAAAGAATTTTACTTTTACTACTTTTTATAAACATATTCATACTAAAACTTGAATTTCCCTTGGCAGGTATTTGATTTTGCAGTACAAAGAAAAGTTTAACCTTTTCAATCCTGTATTTTGCTAGTATAGGGAAGCTGGGGCAAATGCAGAGTTTAGGAGTGGGTATCTTAATTCTGATTAATGGTGGGACACACACAGTTCTGCAACAAAAACTTACAGGCTAGTAGTTTTCTGGGAAATGCTTATTTTTTCATGGCAAGACTGGATATAAGGTCTTGTTGTAGACCACTCTACCACAACCGTATATGGCTGATTTAAAAAATGGCAATGTTTCATTAGTGCAGTTATCCATCACCAATTTGTTTATCAATTGTTACTTAGAAGATGAAAACAATCAGCCCCAAAATGTACATATATTTTAAAAGACATTACTTCCACTCCTTTATGTTCTGCACTATTAAGACTTCTTCTTAACCTTATATACTCTCCACCCACTCTGGTGGTTCATATGAAAATTCAGAATTTGTTTTTATGACCCATTTGGGTATTCAACTGTTATGTTGATCACCAGCCCTCCTGGTTTGTGTGCAGTGTAATTAAAGGATATGCTACTAGCTGGTGATGAACTCTGGGAACTTGCTATAGGACCCAGGGCCTATATCTGGTTTTAACATTTGGCCTGTTACTTGGACGTTAATTCTTTGCCTCCTTCCCAGACCCTTGTCTTTTTTGAACTTTTTATGTTTGCTTATTATTCCCTGGGGTCTTATTTTTACATCTTTTGTTTAAACATGCACTTCATGTCAAACCTTAGTATGCTTGGTAAGGGATACACAGCACACAGCCTATCAGCTAGCTCCTCTACCAGTTTTCATACCTGCCATGTGTCTATTCAGGGTTGGACTGGGTCGGTGGGACACCGGAGAAAAACCTGCCAGTCCATGAGAGACATTGGTGCTGCCCACAACTTGCAGCCAGGGTGGGAGACCGGAAGGGGCTTTGCATCAGAGGCAGGGCCCCCAATCCAACCCTGCATCTATTGATGCAGTTTGATGTGGGAGCCCTGGATTACCTGCTACATTCAAGGTAGGGCTATCCCCAGGGTTCCCTTGTGTCAGTAGGTACACATGTGCAGGATTCTTTAAGGTGAAAGAACATTCACTCAGCAAAACAACGAAGTGTTTCTTTTAATGAATAGCATCAATATGCACAACTTTTGCATTTGTTTAAGCATTACGGCACTTTTACTTGTTCATGAATGTTCCAATAAAATAAGTATCAGGGCAGAGGCAGGATGCAAGTATTGGGTGTTTAAAAGGAAAGGTCTAGAGGGCAGATACAGACAGTGAGATAAACCATTAAGTACAGCTCAAATTAACAAAGTAAGGGTGCATAGCGCTTTGAAAGGGATTTCAGTACTACAGTACAGTGTTCCATGCAGCCTGCCTTTGTAGCTTAATGATAAGGACACAGAACTACAGTGCTGCGGACAGTGGGTATATAAAAGTCATACTGTGTGTATGTTTTTATTAGTGATATTGGTGAAATTGCTGAAAGTGGCCACTTTTTATTAAAAATGTCCAAGGCAGCAAAATGAAGAGACAGAGAACCTCTATTGTCCTAGGTCATAAGCCCACCCTAAAACAAATGTGGCATGAGCTTCAAATGTTAAAAAAAGTGTAATTAAGATATTTTTAACAGTTACAACTTGTAAACATAATCCTACTTTCAATATGGAAAAACACCAGCCTTTTAACTTTTGCTTATGAATTTTTTGGAATGCAGGATGTGATGTCACTGATATGATAATGTTGTGGATGTAATATTAATTTGACTGGCAGAACCTAGCAAATAGTTTTTGGTGAAAAGGGTAACAAATTGAAATTTTCACACTTTATTAACGGATTTACCATTGTTTGTCATTTGCCCGGTGAAATGCAGTGAAGGTTCTCCAGTGAAAAGGTAATTCTCTAGTTAATAGGCAATGTCGCTGTGAATTGTCTTTTTAGTGAACATTCATCAAAAAAACACAATTTGTGCTTTAGTAAATGTGACCTTTAATGCTTCTCTTGGGTCAGAAGAAATAACCCCATTAAAGAAAACAAAAAAAATTACAATCTTTATTAAAACTAATAGGTAAAAAATATTTTACATCAGATTGCTAGCAGTCATTCAGATAGAAGGAACAAAACATGCTCTTATTTTATGCAAGCCAAAAAGCATTTCATGGTGAAGTATCAATATTGCTAGCAGTTAATATACTGTGTCAAATAAGTTTATCATGCAATTAATTAATAAAGCAAACACACAGTCATCAAAAACTTTAAGTTCAATAATCTTTTGTTTATGCAAAATGGAAAATGCTTCTTTCAAAAAAATTAGGAGAATTAGCATATGAGTGACAATAATTTAGTTGACAGTCATTATGTTGCATGTTTTTTGGAAAATGTGATGAAAACTGTACTAACAGAGTCTGACAGATACTGAGCCTATCACAAACCACCATGAATTATCATCAACTGTGTTTTTAAACACAAAATAAAAATGTTTAACATAAAAGAAACTTAAAGGAACAGTTCAGTGTAAAACTATAACTGGGTAAATAGATAGACTGTGCAAAATAAAAAATGTTCTCAACATAGTTTGTTAGTCAAAAATGTAATTTATAAAGGTTGAATTGGACGGATGTCTTACGTAATAACCAGAACACAACGTTCTGCTGTGCAGCTCTCTAGATGTTTTTCACACTGTTTTCCACATTTCCACTGTTTTGTTAACTACATCTTCCAGTCAAGTCACTTGTCATTTATCAATTCTTCTCAAGTTACTCTTTCCTATGGAATGATTTTCACAATTATTTTCACTTAAAAACATTCTCTTGCCTGTATAAAATTCAATTTCATGTTTTATGTGACAGAAGTAACATAAGTACGCACTGATTTTAATTGATGACCGCACAATTTATAATGAGGCTCATTTGAATCTGCAAACGCAACTTTGCGATTTTCCCAACTTCGTTTTAGTTGCACTCTCAGCCCTCACTTTCCATTCTGAATTGGACAATGCTCTGGAGCTTCTCCAACCTCCTTACCAATATTCAATGTTCCATCAGAGCCTTGGAACAATCACTGCAGCACAATGTAATCTAAAGGATCATGCATAGATGTCACTCACATACCAAACTCCAGAAAGGGTTTCCTTCTCCTTTAACTATTAGTATGATATAGAGAAGGATATTTTGAGACAATTTGCAATTGTTTTTCATTTTTGTTTTAATTTTTTTTTTAATTTTTTTTAATGTGGTATTTTAAATTATTTAGCAGCTCTCCAGTATGCATTTTCAGCAATCTGGTTGCTAGGGTACAATTTACCCTAGCAACCATGCACTGATTTGAATAGAAGACTGGAATATGAATAGCAGAGGGCCTGATTAGAAAGATGAGTAATAAAATGTAGCAATAACAATACATATGTTGCTGTACAGAGCATTTGTTTTTTAAAAGGGGTCAGTGACCTCCATTTAAAAGCTGGAAAACCACCCCTTTAATGGTTAATTGTGTAAAAATATAAATTAATAGATATGTATACAGTGATTGCACTAGACACACAGACAGTTCTCTGGTAGAAAAGTGTTTCATTATTGAGTGTTTGTAGTGAAATATTAAATTCCAAATGGGTTGGGGAGGTAGAGATAGAGTTTTAATAGGAAGAGGAGGGTCTTGCTGTTTGTCTGTTCTCGGAGTAAGTGGCATATTTATAGGTCTAAAATAATTTATTCAATAAAAAAAAAAAAGTTTAAAAAACGGTGCCAAATAAATAACATGTTTATAAATCTAACACAATGCATTGTGACTATGTGAAGTATCCATTACAAACAACTAATTTTGTAGATTATTTTCAAGTACGCTGTGCAGTTGCGGCACCACTCATTGAAATCATTTCTATAATTAGTTTTACTGAAAAATACTTATGTTCCATAGACAACAAGTTTCTTTTAGTTTATACTCATTATCTCATGAGATACAACATTAGATCAAAATATTATCACCCTTCTTTTGACAAAGAAGTTCAATGTGATTTATGACCATTTCATAGCAGTAGAGATAGACTTCTGTATCATAAGTAATATGATGTACGTTTCCCTAGGTAAACGGTCTCTGAAGATGTAGCAAGTTACGATTATGAAATAGAGTATTTGTGGCACAGATGTGTGTTCTCTACAAATATCTGACCAAAAATATTACCGCCTATATTTTAGAAGAATAAATAAATACTAGTCTCTTTCAAACTGAGATTGTTTTGCATAAAACATTTATAAATACATGGCAACTAACTCGTTTATTCAGTACTGGGAGACTGTTGTAGGAAGTTATTAATATTACAGAATGGCACAGCAACCTTATAAGAAACATTTTGGGAAACACTAGTAATTGGTTAATTATTTATAATTGTATCCAGCCAGCTAAATGTTAAATTTAATTACAACTGATTTAGCACTAGTTTATAGTCTGCTAAACCAGGCAGAAATGTCAATTTTCTTTTTAAAATAATTTCAATAGTTTCAATGTCTAGTTTAAAGTTTTCCCCAAGCATACCTCCATTTTGACCCCCACAAATTCCTGTGTCAGACATAATTTATATGCCTGTAGATGCAAGGAAGGACATTTATTTATTTTGCTGAACACACAGAGGAATGCCATCAAGATGTATGTACTGTATATGTATATTTATCTTTTAAGGGCTCTTAAGGCAAAAGGGGGGTAACGTCATAACACTCAAAAATTATTTGCACCAATTGCAGCAGCAGGCCATGGAGATTAATCATTTATTGTCTAGGGCTAACATATGCATAACATATCATAATATTTATGCGTAACATATCTGAGAATGTAAGATTATCCACATGTTTTGAAGAGATTATCTCAAAAATGACGCAGGGAGGATATGTTGTTACATGAAGAAATGATATGAGAGGATCTAGACCATGAATCCACTAAACAAAGAGAGCTGTGGCCAGGACCACAGGGACACACAATCCTTTTGTACTTACTTCTTTTCCAGGTATGTGGAAGGTGCACTATATAATTTACAAACATGGGCCATTATTACAATAATCTTATGCTAATACTTAGGAGTGAATTTCCAAGGAGCTGTCCAGGTGCCATTTTGGGAAGAAATTGGCAACATGGGAAGATTCTTTTTCTTTGAAGAACAGTTGTAGCATATTGGAAAATAACTTCTCTAACAAGGCAGGGCAATGTATATGCTAAGATACATTGTGAAAATATATACTTGATACTTTGGCTTATCAAAGATAACACTTTAAATCTTCATGGGAATCAGTAGAAAAGGTGTTAAGTTTAGCTGTTTTGCCCTTTTGATTATCAAGGGACAGTTGTTCTGTGTTTCGCTGTTGCTTTCTGACATCCTCATCTTATCATTGAGTAAAAATATCAAACAACCTACAAGTATGACTGAGTGACTAAATGAGCAGAAAGAGCTATAAAATGCCTTAATATTTATCAAATATTTTTTGAATCATTTGACATGCAAGCAACCAAAACCTAACTAATTAATTTTCAAATAGCAATAACGACGATAAACAATTCAAAGCAGTTATGCATTCTGTACTCGGTAAAAAATTAGATTGAATGCTAAATTATATAAACTTTGCTTCATAAAAACAAGGACTGATTCATTTAAAATACACGTGAAACAACAGTGTTTGCATCCAATACCACAATAAGCGACACGTTTTACATAGGAGAACATCTCAGCAATAACCAAGAGGGTGCGGTTATTGTGAAAATTAAATGAACGATATGTCTGAATTATTAATTTGCTTGGAAGGTGTTCTTTCATCCCTTCCTTTAATCCCATAAAATATGACATATTAGCCATGACATCAGTGTTTGCAACTAGGGTCCATCACACTCCATGCTAAGGCACATAGGCAAGTAACCTTGTGAAAATGATCAATTACTGTATCTTGCTCCCATGACTCCCCAATATACACACAGTTGATATCCTTGGACTTCATATAAATAATACCCTTATGGAAGATGTGATGCACCAGTTTTGAAGGAATCCAGCAGACCCTGTGTTATTTATTCATATAGACTAGATCTGCTAGATACTAGATATAGACTGGATTTGCTCATTTTAAATTATCTTTATTGGTGTTTAATGGCTATATGATGGGTTATTGATCACACAAAACTGATGTATTTATTTGCATCTGAAACAGTCTAAAGAACTTTCATAAAATCAAAACCACAACTTGTTGTGGTTTTGATGCACCTCTTTGGTTGCTCTCAAGTAAAGGAAAAGACTGTGCATGTGCATATGTGAAGCAAAACTGGAGGACACCCAAAAGTGAAGACAGCCCAAAAGAGACTCACAAAGAAGTACCCTTGGCTTATGTTTTTTTTTTTGACAAAGAAGAGCACCAGGTAAGCAACTAGAATCAGTGGGGGTGCCCTATCATTCTAATTTATTGTTGTTTAAAAAGCTTGAAAGAGGAGTTCTATGTAAAAAACTGCCATTAAAAGTCACTTTACACTTTTCTTCTTAGATTCCATATTCTTGTGATTTGATCATTAGATGAAAATACCTCAACTGTGACAATGCAGCCTCAGTGGAGTAAGGCACTTGGTTGAGTGTAAGCATATACCCTTTCTCACTTTGACAAAAGAACCTTTGGTCTTGCCTGCTCCACTGCCACTCAATGCAATGATCCATCAGGATATTATTATAATTTGTTATAAATTACATTGTAGTTACTTTCCTTGTAATTCCAACTCCCTTGCTCATCCAGAATGGAGAAGGTGTAAGTGCCTAAACAACAGTGGCAAAATATACTGAAAGGGACAGTATGTCTTTCACATCTGTCTTACTTTGCAGACCTCCAAATGATGCTGAAATAAAGAATACACCAATAAACTCAAAAGCATTTGAGTTTGACTTAACACTGCAAATTATTTTCCATTAAACTTGACTGACATTGTTAATTTTGTTTTAATGTTTGTGTGTCTGTAAGACGCACTGGGAGACTTTTTCAGCATCTTACCTCCCGGTGTGTCTTTTCTGCATTCGTCTTCAAAGTGACGCTGGCGTCCAACATGAAGTCATCAAGTTGCATCTGAATTGGAGTTTTGGCACCAAAGATTGTTTAAAAGGCTTGTCCACCATTTTGCTGATGCCCAAACTGGTTTCAGTTATCTGTTCCTGCCTAAGCGTCTGATTGTGTTTGATATTCCTGGTTTTGACTTCTGCCCGATCCTTGACTATGACTCCTACCTTGAACCCTTCGACTACGTCTTCTTTTTTTCCCATGCCACTACCTCGCATACAGACTTGTTACACACTTCTTGTTGGCTTCAGAAAGCCCGGGGCCCCCAGGATTATCCTGTGCGTCCGCAGGTACAGTCACCTATCAAGGTTCCAGACAACGTGGTCGTTACAGTGACCTTCACACTGTGGTTATACACTCAGAGTCAGTATATCATGTCCAATGTACAGTATGTCCCACTGGTGCTCCGTCCTCACACCATATATTCCAATAAGTACCATCAACTTGGAGGACAAAAGGGCAAAATGCAGGATTACTGCTAATGTGCAGGTTTATTGCAATACACACGACATGTTTCAGGCATCACAGGCCCTTTATACTTGATATAAAGGGCCCTTTATACTTGATGTTGTGTGGATTGCAGTAAACTTGCACATTAGCAGTAATCCTGTATTTTGCCCTTTTGTCCTCCAAGTTGATGGTACTTTATGTCTGTGTGTGTTTCAGATGCACTTGGTGGTTTCAGGTATTTCTTAAAATATATAAGAAGGAATGAATGAATGAATGAATGAATATAAGTAGGAATGCATCAAAAGGGAGCTGATTCTCTTCTTTTTTAAACAGAAGTCAGATTTTCTATGTTTCCATTGTAAAAAAAGAAAAAGCTATCCACACTGAGTTCTTAACAGAACAGCTATTTTGTGGTATAAAATATCCATGCAACTAATGCTGCTTTCTTAATTGAAAACTCAGCAGTGGGTTAATCACCAGCTGATGATTAATCAATTCTTGTTGCTTAAAACCTGTTCTTTGAACTTGTTCTTTCAAATTACAAGGAGTAACATTTGTGGGCTAGATTCTTTAAAATACTCTATTTGACCTTGCATACAGTATATACAGGTTACAATTGTGTGTTTTATTATAAATGTGTCTCTTTTATTATACAATATGTCAATATGGACTTTATAATTTGAAAAACACTTCAAGCTGTGCCTCTGCATCATGCATTATGGACAGTATTTGAAATTAGAATAGCAACAATAATGAAATAGAAATATTATCCATATTAACCATTTCCTCCTACATGTTAGAGGTTTTCTTAATTTTTTGGCTTCATTACATTACCATGACCCTTAAAATATGTATGTACATGAGTGTAATAAGTGGTGTTTCTAAAGCAGGAGCTACCTCCTAAAATGTTGCCCCCTTTCGCCACCAAGAGCTTACCATTCCTGCACGGTGGGGGTACTGGGGGGGCACATTGCTAGAGTGAAATTGCACTCTTTCACATAAGAAACAAACGGTACCAGGAGCAGCTTTCTTGGCACCATCTGAAAGTGGTTCCATGAGTTTTGATCTTCAGATTTGTGTTGTGTGCTTGACTTACATTATCTCTTTCCATTGTTGGATCTGCTGCTAAAGACACTCTACCCTGGCCTCCCCAGATCATGGCCCGCAAATAAAAAATTCAAGGTACATGCGGGGGGACAGTGGGGGTTGTGGAGGACCTTTACGACTTGGGCAGAGGTCCAGCGTGTGCCTGGCATGTGTGCAGGCCCATAAGGTGGCAGCCCTGGTGGGCCCTGGATCCCCCAGTCCAAAGCTGACTCTTCCCAGACCTAGCATTCTAATGAAGATGTTGCCACACAAAATAACCAATTTCAATTTCCCATAAATCATGCAATGTAGTGAATACAGCTGTCTCCCCAGAGTGGAAATAAGTATCAGGCGTATGAGGCAAGGGCTAGATTAATGACATCTGTTGGGAGCATTTTTTTCAGCAAAAAAACACATTGAGAAATTCTAGTACAGATGCATGTAAAAGTCTTCTGCCTGTGAAAATATCACAGCAAAACTGTACACTTATCCATAGTTACTACATTTAAAATATATTTTGACCAATTTAAATTGTTTGTATCTCCAAATGATATTATGAATTCTGTACCTTTTGGGTGTTTACCTAAACGTAAGATAACTATTTAAGTATATATGATTGCTTATACTGACTTCAATAATACACTCAAATCCATCATTTACTTTATATGCTGTAAACTTTACAGCACAGATTTACCTAGTTCCAGTTGAATAAAATATTCTAGGAAAATCAGTACAGAAATAATGCAATGCTTATAGTTATCAGTATTTTGGGAAGCTAGATACAAGCCACTTTTGATCAAATGGACAAGAGTAAGTAACTAAAACTCTAAATCACATAATGGTACCTTTTGCTAAATATTTTAAAACACTACAGTTTAGAGTAGATGAAAAAGCCATCTTAACCACATAAGTCTATTTCACAGACATATTAAATCTGTTTATACCAAATGAAAAAGCATTATTCACATTAACTGGCAGTGTAAAATACATCATGACATTAGGCAAGAAAATTATTAAAAGTGAAAGATTCTCAAACAGAAAGAAAAGAATAAGTAAAAACCTGTCTTCAACCATATATGTAATGAACTTTAAATTGAATTTAGTTTGAAATCATTTACCTTTTGACATTATACATCACTATACTAAACATCATTTAAGAAAGTAAATAGCCTTTCCATTTGAATGAAACATTGTACTGTCTCTTTTGATTTCACAGTAATCTCCAAATTTAAAGTACACCAGTATTTTTTTTAGGTGCAGCTTTAAAGCTCTAAAAGAACCAATTTGGACTTTATTCATATTCTAGTTTTTTATGACAGCATCAAGTAACATAAATTGTGGGTATATATATATATATATATATATATATATATATATATATATATATATATATATATATATATGTATATACATACAACCTGATGTCAGGTTTCATCAAGGTATGATGTAATTTATGTCACATGACTGAAACTTGTGTATTATAAAAAGTAATTTACTCCTGTTGTAAATCATAAGGATATTAGAAATCTTTGAAAACGTTTCCATAAAAGAGCTTGGCCTTCAGCCTTTATATGGTCAAGGAACTGCTCTGGGGTACATTATTACGTACTGGTTTAGTGCTTTGGTATTCTTGAGTTTTCAGGTAGGCATTGCTTGGGCCCTGGGTAATTTGAATCCTGATTTCTGCTGATATTTCCTGGTTCGTGATTTCTGCTCCCCTGGTCCTGACCCTTGTATTAATTACTGGTTTCAACCCTGGATGTTTATGGTTTTGAGTATGCCTTATAATTCTAATGTTATCTTGTTCTGACCCAACCTGTCTGGCTAAGTTTAGCTCTGTCCTTAGTGGCTCCTTCTCTGCAGCTAACGTTTGGCTCCCTCGTTTGCCCCTGTTGGAGATGCTGGATTTTGGTGTGGTAAAACCTGGCAGCTCTGAGTAGCTAAGAGCCAGGCCCAAAGCTATTTAGTATATATAACACTATGCAATAAAGGCAAATCTGCCTAAACAATATATATAATGTCCACACTAGTCACATACAGTAAAGTGCACAACAGCATATATCTTGTTTGTTTTGTTATTTCTTAGAATGAAGGTGGCAACCTGTGATGAAGGTGGCTCTTTGTTTCTGGAGGGCTGTGGAAAAGTCTGGGTAGAAGGATATTGTTGCATTGTTGATGACAATTCGGCCTTGTCCCCTGGCAGCAGCCAGAGCCGCATCTCTTTCCCTGAAATTTAGGATTTTTGCCAAGAGGTGTCTCGGGGGTGCCCCTGGGGGGAGGGGTCGGCCTGGGTCGCAGTGTGCCCTCTCCACCACTAGCTGTGGGGAGAAGGTGTTGGCCCCGAATTGCTGTATTAGCAGTTGTTCCACAAATCTTTCGAGGGCAGATCCCTCTTCCTTTTCTGGAAGGCCTATAATGCTCACATTGTTGCGCCTCTGCCTGTTCTCCAGATCTTCCAAGTGGCCTGGGTCTGTTTCAGTGGCCTGGTAAGTGCCTGGAGTTCATTCCTCATTGGCCTGGTGTCATCCTCTACTGCTCCGACCCTGGTCTCAACTTCCTTCACCCTGTCACTAACATTCTGCAGATATTTCCACCTTTATGCCGTCTATACGCTCTGACAGTGTGCTGTATTGCTGTTTATAGCCGTGAGGAGCTGGAGCATTGTTGGCTCTTGCGTGCTCCCTGCTGGGCCGGGATCCAGTGGCAGAGTATTGGAGGGGGTCGGAGCTGGGGATTCCCTGGCGCTCTGCTGGCTGCCGGCGCCATTTTGTGATGCACACAGGTAATGATCGAGGCAGTTGGAGGGCTCGCGCCTGGTTTTATGGTCGTTTATACCCATGGGGGAAATTTACTAAAGGGAGAAGTGGCTAACGCTGGCGAAAATTCGCCAGCATGATGTCATTACGGCATTTTGCCGATTTACTAATGGTAACTCTGGCGTAATTTCGCCAAGGAGATAGACTGGTGCAACTTCGCACTCTGACGCCAGGCGAATTTTCTGGCAAAAGAGCGTTTCTATGCAAATTTACTAAGTTTTTGGTTTTAGTTTTTGATTTTACTGACTGTTATCTCTATCACCAGACTTGCCTTCGCCACCTCAGACCAGGCGAAGTGCAAAAAAGTAGATAGGAGTTCCCAAAAAACGCTGGCGTCTTTTCCTTTTTACAGGGTGATAGGCTGAAAAAGATCAATTTTTTTTTTTGGGGTATCCTAAACCTAAACTAAACTGTGAGCACATGTGTAGGGCAATATAACACCTCTATATCATTTTATTAAGGTTCCCTGGCCTTGTGTAGTGTAATGTATTTGCTGCAGCATATACGTCCATTGTACTTTAACTGCACACGTATGCAAATTCACCAACGCTAGCGTAACTTCGAACTGCTGAGCGTATTTTCGCCAGCGTTCGTTACCCTGTGCGCAACTTCAGGTCTTCATGAATTAGCGTTGTCCAGGTGAATTTACGCCTGGTGAAAATGTGAAAATGTGAAATGTTGCGATGTGCGCGAAGCCAGCGCTTGTGAATGTTCGCCGGTTAGTGAATTTGCCCCTATGTCTCTGTGAAGTTAATTGTCCGTTGCTGGAGAGGCAGTCACTATGTTCGTGTAGTGCGGTTTTCATCGGTTAATGTGCCGGATAGTGGTTTTGGGAGCTCTAAAAAGTCTGTCCTATCCCACCGCCATCTTGGCTTAGCTTAGTTTAAATTGTAGGCATTGCTCTTCTGCCTCTTTCCAGCTTAAAAGTAAGCAAAACACTACTGATACAATTGTATTATTACTTATTGAGGCCCTTTACTATTCCAGTCTCTCCAGATATATGCTGAAATTCCAACTTATAGAGCTATTGAACAAAATGCTAAAGTCGTAAAAAATTAAAACAAATTGAAAATTGTTACAGAATATCACTGTCTGCCTCATATTAAGGGGGTTATTTATTAAACCTCAAATATATCTGGTTGGGCTTTTTGGGCCAAAAACTAAAATTTCTCATGGAAAAAAATACTTTGATTTTTCGAGATTTATTAGACCCTGATGCTGCAAAAAGCCCTTATTGGAAATTCCACCATATCAGACCTGTCAAGGTCCTGTATAAGTAAATGGGAGAGGCACCTATCTCAATTTGAAGTTATTGTGGTCTGCGCTGAGTTTAGCCCAAAAATCCAATACAGCGTTTCGTGCACAAAAAAATTGAGCGATTTTTAAAAAAAAACTCCAAAGAAATCACATGATTCAGGTTTTTGCTTGATTTTATGGTGTTTTTTTCCCCGATCTGATTTATTCGAGTTATTAATAAATAAATCAAAATCGGGCATGGGAGTTTGGTTGAGCTTTTTTATTTTAATTATGAGATAAATTTGGATTTTATTAAATAATCCCCTAAAAGTTGTTAAAGGTAAACGACCTCTTTAACGTGCTACTTTAAAAATTATCTTTCAATGAGACACGCAGAGGATACAATGGTATAATGTAATGACAGGTTCAATGTTCAAAAGACTGCAATTATTTGTGCAAGTTGTCTATATTTTTGAATGAATCCTATAGTATATAAATTGTAATTGTTGTTGTTGTTGTTTTGCTGATTTATCTTTAATATACACTGTGTATATATATATATATATATATATATATATATATATATATATATATTTGTGTATTTCTTAAAACTGTTGTTCATCCAGATGTGATTGCTTATCTTGATATGTACTACAATTATCTATTTTGCAATGACAGCCTACAAGGTAAAATTTGCTGCTACAAATACCAGATGGTAATCATTCCCCATGAACATTTTAGACACTGTTTTACAAGAAATGCATTCAGCATGTTAATAGAGTTATGGATCATTTCTATAGAGCATACAGAAATGTCAGAACACCCTTTTTAAATTAAAATAGTTAATAGGAATGTAAATTATTGTAGTCAAATCCCAAAACACTAACCAAAGTTAAAATGAATACATGTAAAAAAAAGTTGTATCATACACAAAACAATGCTCTGGTAGTGTCCTATGGATTTGTAGCAATTTTTTTCACTGAACTTGCGGCAAAAATTTGCAGCAGAAAAATGTCTCAGAGACAAAAATGTCGCCAAGACAAAAATGACGCAGAGACAAATAAAATCGCCACAAGAAAAAATGCCCGTTGACTTTAATGCATTTGAACAACAAAAATCACCATAATAAAAAGCACCCCTTGACTTTAATGCATCTGGACAAAGAAATTGCAGTTTAAAGACTATTGTTTCAGATATGAGCTTTTGCTAAATGACTTTTCATAATTTATTTGATCTTTTCTTACAACAAAGAACTGGAAACAGGAAGATAAAGAGAGATGAGTGGTAGTTTTTATATGATGCTTTATGTTTTTGGGTGCTTTTGTAAGGAAGCAGCAAAATCTTTAACAACAAGATGGTGCTGTTTAATATCTCCCTGATAACATCAAAGTAACAAACCCTCTGGTCTATATTCCTATTAATTTGCCTTGTGGATATTACCATTAATATATATTTAGACTGTCTCTGTTGTCTAGATGCACTGCAAGCTAGTTACCAGGATCCACATAACATCACGCCACAGCCAGATAACATAAGAGAAAAAAGCAGACAGATTTTTAAGACAATGCCTGACAACTATTCAATTTATAAGGCAAATAGAAAATAAAAGGAAAGCATACAATATATAAAAAGCTAAAACTCATTGGAAGTCCAACTTGCGCATCATGCCTACCAACCAATTTTGATGTGGTGACTAGTGTAACCTTGGCCCACCTAACCAGGGTCGCCATCAGGGGGGCACGAGGGTACATTTGTACCAGGCCCGGGCCTAAGGGGGGTTCAGCTGTGCTGCACAAATTAGCCAGCCCCCCCCTTGACATCGCTGAACCTCCGAAACGGCGAAGACCTGAATCTCCAAAGTCCCGAAGATCCTGTCCCAAAGATCCAAATCGCCTAGGACCCAAAGCACTGAAGACTCACAGCACCAAAGACCTGAAATGCCTAAGACCCATAGCCCTGAAGACCCGAAGCCCTAGAGACCCAAAGTTCCGAAGACCTGTAGCGCCGAAGACCAGAGACCTGAAGTTGTGAAAAGACTTGAAGTCCCGAAGACCCGAAGTCACAAAGCTGCAAAAAGACCCAAAGCCATGAAAAGTTTTAAAGTTGAAGCCCTGAAGCAGCGAAAAGACCCAAAGCCACAAAAGTAGCCAAAGCTGAAGCCACGAA
Source organism: Xenopus laevis (assembly GCF_017654675.1). NCBI lineage: Eukaryota > Metazoa > Chordata > Amphibia > Anura > Pipidae > Xenopus > Xenopus laevis. Next base: position 79,866,222 of record NC_054375.1, on the reverse strand, counting down.
CAGAGCCTAAGGTAAGTTTCACTGAACACCAATGTGCTAACAACAATGTGCTTTTCTTCATTTTTATTAAACCCCTGGCCACCAATGTATTGTTTTAATACTATATAGGCCACTAGCCACTATTGGGTTTTTTTTAAATTTTATGGGGCCTCTGACAACCAATGTTTCCTTTTAACTTGTAAGGGGTGCCATGTCCACCAATGTTTTTTTAAAAAGCTGGCGAAAAGTCACAGAAACTGCAACTATTTCTACTTGTCGCCCAATAACTGCCACTTTTTCGTATTGTTGTTCAAAAGCCAGCTTCAAAAACACCTGAAAACTTCAAAAACCATTAAGCAAATAAAAATTTTCCAGTTGTAAAATCTGCCATTGACTTCTATGTGATTTCAACAGGTTTTAGCTGGAGTATTGTTGGATTTGGAATTGTCGCAATTTTGTTGCTTAAAGGGTTGGTTCCCGTTTAAGTTAACTTTTAATATGTTAAAGAATGAACAATTCTAAACAACTTTTCAACTAGTCTTCATAATTAATTTTTTTTTCTGTTTTTTAGTGACTAAAATCCCAACCCAAAAACTTTTGGTTTAGTAAATACCCCCTTTAAGATCTGAGTCAGAAAGGCACCAGAGGTTCTAAATCATGAAAAACATAGTAGCAGAGGTATTGTACATGTTTCCTTTTAACTGGGGAAACTGCAGTATTGGCAGCGAATAGAATTAAACAATGCAAATTAATGAATACAGCTGGGGAATTGCCTGAAGCCAGTTGCCCTCTGAGTTATTTTTCCTGCCACCAACTGGTCTCTGCAAATACTCTTGAAGGGTAGGCACGTAAGAGTAGGTTATTAACATCATTGTTTAATAAGCAATTTTTGGTAAAGCAAAAATGTGGGAATCCTCATTAAAATTTACATAATAGGGCTTTTATGTATACTTTTATAAATCTGTCAATAGTTTTTCAGTGAGATTAAGCTCATCACAGGCTTAAATATATAAAATGGGTAGCCTATGTCATATTGTCAGTTTCATTATCCTGCAGTAATGTGCAGTTTCCCTGTTAATCATTGCAGACTGCAGTGCAATCTTAGAGATATATTGTGTGTAAAGTGATTTAGTATTAGCCTATCACTGTCTACAATGGTTTCTTATTAGTCTGAACTCTTAAATTTGAACATAATAATGGAGTCTATTCCCCAGAGTAACAGCACTGGCCAGCTTTTCAATAGGGTTGTTGCAGAATAGGAGAACAGACGTAGTCAATGTGCTTGCATCAAGTTTGTGATAGAAATCCATTAAAAACAGTTACTCAACTTATTATTGAAGGGATGCAGTCATGGGAATTTTTTTTTTTCAAAACGCATCAGTTAATAGTGCTACTCCAGCAGAATTCTGCACTGAAGTCCATTTCAAAAGAGTAAACAGATTTTTTTTATATTTCATTTTGATATCTGACATGGGGCTAGACTTGGCAGTTTTCCAGCTGTCCCCAGTCATGTGACTTGTGCTCTGATAAACTTCAGTCACTCTTTACTGCTATACTGCAAGTTGGAGTGATATTGCCTTCCTCCCTTTCCTGCCCAGCAGCCTAACAACAGAACAATTGGAAGGTAACCAGATAGCAGCTATCTAACACAAGATAACAGCTGCCTGGTAGATCCAAGAACAGCACTCAATAGTAAAATCCAGGTCCCACTGAGACACATTCAGTTACATTGAGTAGGAGAAACAACAGCCTGCCAGAAAAAAGTTCCATCCTAAAGTGCTGGCTCATTCTGAAAGCACATGACCAGGCAAAATGACCAGAGATGGCTGCCTACACACCAATATTACAACTAAAAAAATGCACTTGCTCCTTCAGGAATTGACAGAATCTCTTTAAGGTTTGTTTCTTGCAGATTAATATTGAAAATAAGATCATTATTTTAAACCACCTTTGACATGGTTTAACACATTGAAGTCAATGGGACCTATTTAGGCATCAATACATTTTCTGCCATAGTTAATAGTTTAAAATGCTGTGTAAAAAGAAACAGACTTATTAATATTTTTACATTACTTTTTCTAAACTAACCTCTCTTTTTGCACCAGAATTTTACACAAAACTATGTTAAATTAGTGTACCAAAAATTGTCCACATCAGTCAGTTTTAATTTTGAAATTTACGGAATGAGTAATTACTTAATTTCAGATCCAACCAAAATACCAATTCTAAAATAATGATTTGATTACTGTACTTTGCACAGTATGCATGCACACCATACAGTATATTTCATGAACCCATTTTAAGATTCTACTAATGTTTACTTTGCTAATAAACACATCTTTACCCTTGATAGTTTAAAACATTGCTTCCTGACTATGTAGGAGTTTTCCTGAAATGAAAGATAAAGGTAATCCACTTACTGTAACATCCATGCACTGCATGATAAAAAACAATAAGAACACATGCAGTCCTCAGAACCAAGAAACATGAACTGGAAGGCAATAAATAAGCATCTTAATGTAAATTAGCATATGCTGTGCTACACAACTTTGAGCATTCTGTCTGTAAAAATGTCTCCCTCTTTCCAGTTGGGTTTATAACACCATCTGTTTTAATTATACTTATGGTTGTGTGCTATAAAGTTAATAGAATTAGTACTACAAAGTCAGTCTGAAACAATGGGGTTTTTTGTAAAGTTGTATCTCAAAAAAGTCATTGCTGTGGTTTCAACATAATAAACTTCACAAGTGTTAAATTACTGATACTGCTCAACAGATGTTGCTTTATTTTGTTTGTCTTGTTCACAAGGTACATTTCTTCAAAACTATTTTATTATTTTGCAAATAATTAAGTGAAGAAAGATATTTTAACCAGTTTATGTCAAAAGAGTTACAAATGTGAGCATATATCTCGAGGCACATACAGTATCTGTGAATCGAGATAATGTATATGCTCCTAGAAAATACATGCTGATTAATTATTGCTGATTAGTAGTAATCATTTAAACCTTTACTATGGTGCCAATTTTTCAAAAGTCAAATAGGGAATCGCAAAGGTTTTAATGCAGCACAATACCGTCTATCTTATTTTGAATAAATATTGTTAAAATTGTTGATAAATCATAGTCAATCACTTTATAACGATAGTTGACGAGTCTGCCACTCTGTTCCATTTTTACATGTGATTATTACAAATAAGGAAAAAAAATTAATGGAAAAGAAATATATGGAACCTATGAAAACTTTGAATAAATAGTATTTTATGAACAAGAGACATGCCTTTTAAATAAATAAATACAGAGGGGGTTATTTACTAAACTAGAATGCAAAAATCACAAAAAAATTTTGATTTTTTTTTTTTTTAGAAAATCAGACTTTTAAAAAAATCACAAATTTTTCAGAATTTATTCAACCCTGAGGATGGAAAAATCTGAATCTGAAAATCCAGCATCTCACATATAAGTCAATATGAGAAGTCCCAATGATTTTCTGATGTGTGCAGGGTTTCGTGCAATACCCCAGAGTTTTAGGGTGAAAATTCCGAAAAAAATAATGAAATTTATGAAAATTGGATGAAAAAAATCTGTGAAATCGCAAAAATCAGATTTTTTCCTGCAAAGCAAATTTTCTGCAAATTTAATAATAAATAAGCGTAAAAAACCCAAGCAGATTTGATATTGAGAGCAGAAAATATTGAGAAAAATTCGGACTTTGATAAATAACCCCCATAATTACACATTTGTTACAAAAAACTTTAGATAATACTTTATATATGTGACATATATGTGAAGCAATACACCCTTGGTATCAAAGGGAGGTAAATTGGTTGATGAGAATAGAAAAAAAGCTGAGATTTTAAAATCTTACTTTTCTTCTGTTGACATAGCAAAGAGACATTTATGCAAGCATAGTAGTTGGTTTTAGTGTTATTTCTTGTGAGTTGCAAGATTTTTGGTGTTCACCTATGGTTAAATGCATCTGTTGATTTTTTTTTTTGGCACCGCTGTCACTGGCTACTCTAATGAAATGTATTTAAAATAGTATATACAGTATTAGCAATTTATTAATGTTGTATTCATTATAATTATGATCAATTAAGTAATATCAGAAATCAATTATTTTTACATTATATTGCAATACAATTTCTGGCATTGTTTCATATAATTCCACTCTCCATGGCAATAAATATATTTTTGCCAATTAAATTAAATATTTGGTAAAAATTCAGGCGAATGCAAGAGGTCCTCTGCACTCAACCCATTATCAATATATTAAGGATTTCTGTCATTTATTTTTTTCTCACAAAGCACAAATTTCCTACACACATCTATAAGAATAGATCATGTGTAAAAAATGTTTAGATTCAATGTTGTTTCTTATTTTTTTACCTGTCTTGATAAGACCACACTTTTATTATCAGTATAAAGTAACTAAGAACATATAGGTGAGATGATTTTGCATTGGTTTGTGTGTTAAATGCACTGTACTCAAAATATAGATTGTGTTTATTTTTATGCTTTTATATATGCCATTGAGATTTAGGTAAATTCAATGAATTACAATGACCATCACTTAATATTAGTATACATCCCCATGTACTATTTCATAGTGCACAAAAGCTGTGCATGTTTTATGTTAGCCATTTCACTTGCAATTGCTGTGTGTTTAAAATAGGAATTTAGCTTCATCTGCAATCAGAAATGTATGTATTGTAGAAAATATTGATTGCTAAACGGTATACAAAACTAAATAAGCAAAATAAATTGCATCAAAGATACTTGACAAGGAAGCTCCACAGTTGTACAAACACTTTTGTATCATGAATAACTTCATTGCCAAGGAATTAAAAAAAAATCAAAGCCACCACACTACCGATCTGAAAGTAGTGATTTTGCCCTCCAATGAAACAAAAAAATTTCTATACCTCTGTGTAACAATATTTTCAAACCACACAGGTCTGTGCCCAGCACAATAACAAAATTATATTTACCTGAACTAAATTCTATTTACCATCCATACTGTACATTGTTCACTAAACAGAGCAATATACAAATATTGATCCCCTACACAAGCAAGCGAATGGTTACTTTTATTAGTAATTATAGCATACTGCTAAATCAGTAAGATAGCAAAAGAACATTAATAAAAAATATAACCTGGCTTATAAACCTCTTATTCCAATATACACTGTTATTTGTTAATTTAAAACTCTTTTTTGGAAGGGAATAAAATATAAAACATCTCCCTTAGAAAAACAAACATTATTGTTCCAGAAAAGGGTCCTTGCTAAACAGTATGTCAAGGTGTTAATGCACCTACTTTGCATAGATGAAGAAGTGCTTGACGTTTGTAATAAACTAATTAATTACTGTAAGCTTAACAAATTTTAATTGCTTAAGGTGCTACTTAAATAATTGTGTTTGTGTTTAGTATAGCATGTGTGTGCATTATATATACATTTTCTCCTCGTGATCAAGAAGCCAGACTTTCAAACTGAGACAAACAGATTAAATTCTGTTAAATGTATCTTATTATGGGTAATGGAATCGGCTTCAATATTTTTTTGAATATAAGTATTTAAATATTTTTTAATTTTTACTCTAAAAATATGAATACAATTTAGAACTTAATGGTCTAAACAGAAGGATTTTGTAATAAAATGTTGCAACGTTTGCAGAAGTTCTTGTATCTCAAAGCAGCCACCCAGCAGGTATCATTTAAGGGTCATCTGTTTGAAAGCAAGCATCTGATTTGTTTCTTTACCTTTTAAAACTTTAAAGGGGAACTCCACGTAAACATACAGTAACTTGAGCTTTTTGAAAAGTAAACATAATTTCAAGCAACTTTGCAATATTCATCAATTAAAAACTATGCAGACTTTTCATGATTTTTAATGGTTTGGAACAGTTCCCTAAGCCTAGCCCCCTGCTCTCCTGCTGATCTGTCTGACTACTTTGCTGATCTGTCTGACTACTGTTACTTTGCATCAACTGCCATCTGTCCTTAGCCTGCATCCTCCAAACTCCACAATTTCCTGCACATGTGATTTCAATAAGGAACAGAACATGACAATGCAGTGCATTGTGGGTTATGTAGTTCCTGCATGCTGTGGAGAAGTTGTTACAATTTGTAACAGGGTTTAGTCCCGCCTTCCCGGCCAGGATTTCAAATGAAGCAGAACGAGAAGGTAACTGCGATGGGTATATTAGTTGTTTCTGTGTTATGTGGGCCTCTTTATCAAGTTTTGGAAGCCAGAGTTTAAGGTGCAAAGTAATGTTTATCATGGTTGGATGGAAGTGAAATGTACAATACAGTATGTTAAACATCTGCATCAGACTGTAGGAGCATTTAGCACATCTACCAACCTCACATTAATGGATGTAAGCATGATGTTGCAAATACTGCAAGGATGTACAGGGCTGCACATGACACAAGAGTTGAATAGACAAAGCACAAATAACTGTAGACCTGGAAAAGACATAAGTTACCACTGCACACCCTCAACTGGGGTATTGCATTATGTCTGCAGGGTAGATGCCAATAAAAGCAGAAGAAGGAATGCATGGCAAACAGGTTCTGTGTAAGATGTACTCTTGGATGATTAAGACATTTTAGCACCAAAGGAAAGTTCTGAACCAATTATACATTGTTACAGGAGCTGTTCAGTGTAAAAAATGAAACTGGGTATATAGAAAGGCTATGAAAAATAATATAACATGTTTCCAATATAGTTAAATATCCAATATGTATACGTGGAGTTCCCCTTTAAAGTTTTAAAAGGTAAAGAAACAAATCAGATGCCTGCTTTCAAACAGGTAATGAATGATACCTGTGGTTGGCTGCTTTGTGCAGTATTTACATGTGAGAGATGTCGGTGGGTTTTCATCTTGGAATCTGAACTGCAGACTCTAAGGGGTGAACTTTCAGCACTGAGAGCAGCGGCAAATGAGGGGGAGGAAAGGAGGCTCGCAGAGCAACCACTGGCAGGGGCTAGTGGAGTGGGGGGAGGGGAGGGGAAGGGGCAGTGGAAGCTAATGAGGGAGGAAGGTTTGTGACAGTCAGGAGGTGAAGTAGGGTACAGAAGGGTAGGGGGGCTGGTCCACAGCTTGTCCAAAACAGCAAATTTACCATTTTGGCTGAAGGGAGGAAAACTCTGAACTGGCATGTAGGGAGCAGACTGACTCTCAGAGCATCCTGGGAGGCAGTGGGGGGAGTGCAAGGAAAGAAAGGCAGGTTTTAGTTATAGGGGATTCAATTATTAGAAAGGTGAATAGGGTAATCTCTCGTAAGGCCCCTACATGCCGAATAGTCTGCTGCTTGCCTGGTGCTAGGGTTCGGCATGTGGTGGAACAAGTGGACAGATTATTGAGAGGGGCTGGGGAAGACCCAGCGGTCTTGGTACACATAGGTACCAATGACAAAGTTAGAGGAGGTGGCGAAGTCCTCAAGAGCAATTTTAAAAAACTAGGTGTAAAGTTGAGGGAGAGGACTTCCAAGGTAATTTTCTCAGAGATATTACCTGAGCCCCGAGCAATGCTAAGGAGACAGTGGGAGCGTAGGGAGATTAATGTGTGGCTGAGAGATTGGTGTAGGGAGGAGGGTTTTGGGTTTTTGGAGAACCGGGCTGATTTCTCAGTCGGCTACAGGCTCTTTGCTAAGGATGGGCTGCACCTCAATGATGATGGTGCAGCTGTTTTGGGAGAGAAGATGGCTAGACGGTTGGAGGAGATTTTAAACTAGGCATGGGGGGTTCAGTAAAAGATTCAGTGGAAAACAGGTTAGATGAGATAGTGGCCAAAGAAAGGGAAAATAGGGGAGGAGATTTGGCTGGGAATACTGTTAAGGATAGGGAGGACCACATGTCATATGTTCAATATGGTACCAGTATTAATGTTTGCAAATGCAAGGAGTCTGACTGGTAAAATGGGAGAGCTGAAGGTGCTGGTGCTGGAGGAAAAATATGACGTGTTGGTGTGGCCAAAACATGGCTGAATGAGTCACATGACTGGGCAGTTAATATCAGTGGAGTTCTTCACCAATTATAAAGAGTCCAGCTAATTGATTGTAGGTGTATGCTATAGACCCCCTAATGTAAGTGACAAGGAGGAGGCTAAGCTCTTGATGCAAATAGAAAAGGCTGCTAGTCTGGATAAAGTAATGATAATGGGGGATTTTAATTACCCAGATATTGACTGGAGCAACAATACTGCCAGATCAGTTAATGGGAACAAGTTTATAAACTTGTTGCATGACAATTTTATGGCACAGGTTGTTGAGGAGCCTACCAGAAAAAATGCTATTCTGGATCCAGTGATCTCAAATGACCCAGAACTTATAGCAAATGTGCAAGTCATTGAACCCCTGGGTAATAGTGACCATAATGTTATATAATTTAATGTCTGGTGCAAAAAACAAATATATACTGGGGCAAAAAAAACATGAATTTTGGAAAAGCTAATTTTAGTGCCTTGAGGGCTGCCCTACAGAGCATTGATTGGGGCATTAAGTTTTCAGCTAAAAACACAGAACAGAAATGGTTGTCATTTAAAATGATATTCAATCATTACTGTTCTCAATTTATTCCCTTAAGGAGTAAGTGTAGAAGAATCATCCTATGTGGCTTAAGAAGTAGTTAATAGTAAAGAAGCGAAAGGCATTTAACTACAAATCTGTTGCGACAGAATTTGCATTTAATGAATATAAACACTGTAATAAATGTTGTAAATCAGCAATCCGGAAGGCATAGAAAGGAAATGAAGAATTCATTGCGATGGAGGTGAAAACTAACCCTAAAAAGTTTTTTAAATATAGTAATAGTAAAAAGATGCAGGTTGAGAGTGTTGCTCCATTAAATAATGGTACCAGTATTGTTGTAACAGATACAGAAAAGGCAAATGTGCTAAATCAGTTCTTTTCATCAGTGTATACAATAGAGGAGTCTGAGTTCCCAGGCTCACTTTATAGCTGCACTGATGGCTCAGCTCAATCTAGTCAGTGGCTGACTCAGAATATGATTCATAAAGCTTTAATAAAAAGTAATGTAAACAAGGCTCCAGGGCCTGATGGCATACACCCCCAGGTTCTAAGAGAGCTTAGTTCAGTTTTAGACCAGCTCCTATTTCTGATTTTCTCAGATTCACTTTCATCTGGTATGGTTCCTATGGATTGGAGAAAATCTGATGTTATTCCAATATTTAAAAAGGGATTACGATCTCAGCCTGGCAATTATAGGCCAGTAAGTTTCACATCTGTGGTGGGCAAATAATTTGAAGGCTTGTTAAGGGATTACATTCAAAATTTTGTCCTAGTCAATGGCATTATGAGCAGCAATCAGCATGACTTTATGAAGGATAGGTAATGTCAGGCTTTTTATGATGAGGTAAGTAAGATGCTGGACAGTGGGGGGGGGGCAGTAGATGTGATCTATTTGGATTTTGCCAAAGCGTTTGATACTGTGCCCCACAAATGACTGCTTTCTAAACTAAGGTCTGTTGGGCTTAATGAAGTAGTTTGCACGTGGATAGGAAACTGGCTACAGGATCGGGTACAGAGGGTGGTTGTTAATGTTACATTCTCTATTTGGAGTAAGGTTCTTAGTGGGGTCCCTCAGGGCTCCGTTTTGGGTCCACTTTTATTTAACTTGTTCATTAATGACTTAGGAGAGAGTATTGTAAGTAATGTATCAGTGTTTGCAGATAACACAAAACTATCCAGCCCGATTAATTCCATCCAGGATGTGGCATCCTTGCAACACGATCTTGACAAACTGGCAATCTGGGCAGCTAAGTGGCAAATGAGATTCAATGTTGATAAATGTAAAGTCATGCACCTGGGATGTAAGAATATCCAAGCCACTTATACCCTTAATGGGACTGCTCTATGCAAATCCATTATGGAAAAGGACCTTGGAGTCCTAAACATATAAGTATAAGATATAAATATATAAGGGGATTGTATAATAATTTCTCTAATGCTTTATTTACCAGTAGGTCTTTCCATCTGACACAAGGTCACCCATTCCGATTAGAAGAAAAGAGGTTCCGCCTAAATATTCGGAAGGGGTTTTTTACAGTGAGAGCTGTGAAGATGTGGAATTCTCTCCCTGAATCAGTTGTACAGGCTGATACATTAGATAGCTTTAAGAAGGGGTTGGATGGCTTTTTAGCAAGTGAGGGAATACAGGGTTATGGAAGATAGCTCATAGTACAAGTTGATCCAGGGACTAAGCAGGAAGTGTTCTGGCTATTATGCTAGACATCGTTCGCTCCAGCCTTAATAGATTACATTTTTGGCTAACTAACTATTTTAGAAACATGTTTTATTTCACACATATATATATATATATATACCGTGCTTGAATTGGAGTGAAAAAAGTGAAGGGATGATCTGTGGGGTAGTACAAGCCCCTCCCAAAACCCATTATATTTTTGCTTATTTATATTTTTTGCTTATGGGCAAATTTGCACCTGGGCAGAAACCCATAGTAATTAGCTTTTTTCAGCTAGCTGCAGGTTAAACAATGAGAACAATCATCTAATTGGTTGCCATGAATTACTGCCCAGTTGAAAATTTGCCCAGTGTTTATGCTTCCTTCTTTATTTGTAAAAAATGTTTGGGTTTGTACCAATGGGATTGTAGCATAGATCTTGCTGTCTGCAGAAAAGTCCTAGCCCCACTTTGGGCAGTCCTGGTTCTCTTAGGGGGTTTTACCCCAAGCCAGCCAGCTCTTCACAGACTCCCTGATTCTCTGGGCAAAGAGCTCATCACCCCTGTATGGCACTTAGTAGGCAATATAATTACTTTTGAATAAATACTAGTTATAAAATACCACTTATGTTTGCTTATGCGAGCAGGTATGTCTTATGTCTCGTGAAAAAAATATCTAAAAATAACTAAATTAAAAAAAAATATTTTCTATATTGTATTCAGTATTAAAAATAAAATCAATAATTATGCTCAAGGAAAAACCGTTTATTAAGATAACATTAAGGTGCATATAGATTATTATACTATTTATTAATATAAATATGTACAATACAGTAATATATAATACTGTTAGGGAAACCACAGAGCTAAATTCACAGACACACTAATATTGTTCATGACCTCAAAGCTGAGTACACAGATGAATAAACTAAGCTATAAACTACAACCTATCATCACAACCTAATCATTTAGATTGTGATAAAAGGTTGTACCTTTTATTTGTAGATACTCTTGTTGGTCATTCTAAGAATATGTTGGATAAATGTAAAATCTTGCAGCTTAGTACCATCTTTAAGCCTCAAAGAAGCTAATCAGTATGACAATGCTCATTCTCCTTCTATTCATTTTACAGAAGATTACCCATCGGTTATTAGAAATAAATCAGACTCCATACATCGCTCCAATGCTATTTTTTACCTCTGTGAGCAGAGTTTTAGTAAGGATACATAAATTTCATTTAGTAGTCCATATAATGGGAACATATTAAATATTCTTAATATTGTTCTTGTATAGACTGTCTGCTAGTTTTCCACAGTAATAAAATCCATATATCCACTGCATGCTTTAAGTCACAATCCAAAGAAAACATTTCCTTTTACTAAATGACTGTGACAAAACCCCAGGAGGCCCTATGTCTTTTAAAATGTAATATTCCATTTTATTACAGTATCATGGTAATTTTGTAAAGGTTTTATTTGAGATAGCAGACGCTGAGCAAAGATGAATACATAAAAACCGAAAGAAAGCAGTACCCATTCTATCTGAGGTATCATAGATATTTTGTATAACTCTAGTATGGGTATAAAAACAAAACTTTTCAAAACATGCACTGATTCTTTAAAACATTTAAAACATTTAAAAACTTCTCAAATGTAACATTTTCTATTAAAATATTACTGTAATAATAAAAAGGAAACATTCGAATGACATCTACAAAATTGAAATGTATAGCTTTTCTTGTCAAAATATATGAAATAAGTCTTCCTTTTGAATAAAAACAATAGCTAAAATTGTCAGAACTAAAATAAATGTGTTGCTAACAAGTATGGAAAAAATCTTTGCAGATTTTAGCACGATCAGTATACAGTGCTTTGCAAAACTAATTATACACTTGACCAACTCTCTTCTTTTTTATTATATAAGAAAACTTACATTTATATCGTATTCTTTGTGATATTTTTATTTCAAAGCACTAAAACTCAAAATAAGGGGCATATTTACAAAACTAGACTGGGGAACACAAAGAGATTCACTGTAGCTCAATAATTTTCCCCAGGCAGTCAGGAAAGAGCTTAATGAATTGACACATTTATTAAAGCAGATCAATATTTCAGTAAATAAGTCTTTGAGCAGCCAAACATTGTTTTGTTCATTCAGGTGTTAGAGCTCAGCAGCACGCATAGCCAAATCATTATGTTTGAGGAAATAATGAAAGTAGAAATATGAATGCAATGGTTAATTGGGAGCTTGGAGATAAAAAAACACCTTTTCCTTGCTTCAACAAATCATTTTAGTACAGAAAAGTGTTTGTTAAACCTGAAGAGATTGGTGTAATAAAATTACTGGGCAGGTGGGATCCTGCATCATGTCTTCCACTATCGTGTTGTCAGCCAGGTATCTTCACCCTTATTTAATAGGGCTGTGTAACAGGCAGCCATGGTAAGGATTATAGTTGGGGTTGGACAGGTTCCCTCTTGGGAGAATGCAGGAGGATCCTGTTTGCGGTGTTTAAGATTGATGGGAGGGGATAGGGTTGTGAGTCAGGAAGGCTGGTTAGTTAGAGATTGCAATAGTCTAAGCGGGATAGGATAAGGACATGGATTAGTGTTTTGGCTGTTGTTTGTGAAAGAAAAGCTCACATCTTGGCTATATTGTAAATGAAGAAATGGCAGGTTTTGTCAGTAGTATTAATATGATTAGAGAAGGAGAGTGACTGGTTGAAAATGAAGCAGCACCACAGCAAATTAAAAAAGATACACTTATAATGACAAATTTACTTTTAAATACTTTTAAATATCCCTTAAGCATGGTCACTAAACAGTCAGGTCATTGGCCAACTTTGCAACACGCATATTTACCTCTTCAGTAGTAACATCTGGATGGAGAATAGTTATAATAATATATTTGACAATATTTTTATGGTACACACATGTTGTTATGACTGCTGAAATGGAAGTTTTGAACCTTCCTATCAGATTACAACTGGAAATTGAATTGTTTTATCTCAAACACATGGGTAGATGATGGCTGGGTTGGTCAAAAATAGGTCAAATATGACCAGTATGTACCAAATCCATTATGTAATGTGAGAATTACTGTACATGTCACATGTTATATTACACTGCTGAACATATTAAATATTTGGAATATGTCCAACTTCTGACTATATAATTGATAAGATGTCAACATTTTACTAGAATTGTTCACTGCTGTTATGTTGTAAATGTGTTCAATTTATCTTCTATTCTCTATAGTCTATACTAGTGATGAGTGTGTCATGAAACTGCTAAAATTCATCAAATGCATTGAAATCAATGGGTGTTTTTTCTCAGTGACATTTTTGTGAATAGGCATTTTTTCTCTGTGATTCTTTAATACAAAATACATTTTGCTCATTGAAAGTTTTTTCACCATGGTTTTTTTCTTTGTTAAAACCCTATAAGGATTGGCAAGCTTTCTTTGGCAAGAAACCCCATGTGATGAACAATTGAATGTGAAGCAAACAGGGTATAGTTATTAGTTTATCATAGTTTATTTCTATATATATGTATCTATTATTTGTTGCAATGTACAGCGCACAATCTCTGCCTTTAAGAAGTACTGTCATGTTTTGTTTATTTAGGACCTTCCTAATTGCCTGTATTGTATTTCCAGCTACTGTATATGCCACTGTTATTGATGGTTTGGGTTTAGAAGATTCAAGTGTTATTTTATGTTGCTAAATATGTTTAAAGACACCAGGATAATTTATCAATAATGGACACATTGACATATTATGGGCAGTAATCCCTAACAACCAGTCATAAAATGTAGTTTCCTAGACAGTTGTAGGTATAACGACAATCAAAATGTGATTGGTTGCAATGGGGTACTGCTGATATACACATTTTTAAGTACTGTTAGTGAATTAGCGCCTATATATTAATTATAGGTTCGTTATAGTTTCTTATTGTGAATCATTTCATTGCATATACTGTATGAGAATGATGACAAGAGATAAATCACTTAACACCAACTTCATTATTCTACCTGCAAAACGCTGATCCAACAAGTGACTGCTTGCTATGGGTTTCTGCAATGAATAACATTTCCCAACTGTTTGTAAAAGAACAGACTATTATGAACCAGAGTTCTTCTGTTCTTAATACAAAATAAAAAACTGCAGCTTTTTCTTAATATCCCTAACAAACAGCAAAGACCAATCTGCAGTCTATTAAAGCATAATCAACACTTAATGTAATTTAACATTCTATTACAATTTTATCTTGTAAGTGTCCTTGAGTATGTAAAGTCTAATTTTTCCAGTCAGTACCTCCTTGACGTCATCCATGTGTAAAATACTGAGCATTAAAATGTCTGCTTGTCAGAGTGTCCTTATGTGTTCAAAACTCAAGGAATGGCAGTACTTACTTTGTTAAGCCAAGGACTCATTTTTATATTGGAACATCTAAATGCTTCTAACATAAATGCCATATTTGCATATTAACAAGAAAATATTAAAAGGAAACACAGTTAGCTTTCTTATATTTGACTGTTTAACCTGGTTTGTTAAAGGTGGTATTAGGTTTAATAAGCACTTATATGTGTTGATGTAGTAAATGTATTATATTATATTTATAGCTTTTCAACATTATATTCAACATTATATATACATACAAATACAAGAGTCCTCTTGTCCTCTGCACTGTTGAGTGCAGAGGACTCTTTTATATATATATATATATATATATATATATATATATATATATATATATATATATATATATATATATATATATAGATAGATATATATAGATATATATATAGATATATATATAGATATATATAGATATATATAGATATATGGAATATATGTAACGTGGAGGTGCACTCACCAAACAAAAACACAGCATACCTGGCTACACACCTTTAACTAATAAGAGACCTGGCTGCTCATGTAAAAAAAGGTAATAAGCTTTGCGCAAAGCCTATAATTTGAAACTCAAATTGTGGCTTTAGCTACAACAGCTGATTTTTTGCCCTTTGCAGCAAAATGTTAGCTCCACTTAGGGGGTTCAGTACATACCTTAGTCTCCAACAGACTTGGCACTGGAGAATATGAAAAGCTCTTTCCCTCATAGAGTCATTACCTCCCTCTTCCTGGTTCCCTGGCAGAGAGCTCTCTTCCAACAGATGATTACATCACTCCCTTCACCTGCAGTTAACTAGCTCTGTCAGTAATTCAAAGCATCTGGAATTCTCTTTACATTTACATTCTGAGTCTCATGAGCATTCTGGTAGATATGTACCATCCCTCCACAGCTCTCGACAAAGTGCCACAATATATATATATATATATATATATATATATATATATATATATATATATATATACATACATATATATATAAAACAGTCCCAAGTATCCGCACTCAATCTGATATATTTACTTCCGGGTTCTCAGTCAATAATGAGCATGCAGTTGTAAGATGGACCCGCACTCCACTATACGTGTAATATTATCTTTTATTGCGCATCACAGTGTATCCAATGTTTCGGCCTTTAGATAAATTACTAGTGATTTTGTTGTACAATTTATACCCACTAAACCTATCAAAAAGGCACCAAATGACGTTATCACAGCCTCATTTACATAATTAATGACCACATATGTCCATTAGCAGTACAGAAATACAAAAAATATTTTTTCCCACCACTGGGGGGCAGATTTAACAAGGGTCAAATTTCAAAGTGCAAAACACTTTGAAATTCAACCATCGAATAGGGTAGTTCGACATTCGAAGTTGAAGTAGAAGGATTTTTAAAATCGTACAAACGTACGATGAAATCCTTCGGAACAAATGGATCGTACGATTTTACCAAAAATCCTTCGATTTCTCAAAACTTGCCCAAACACTCAAGATAGGATATAGGAGGTCCCCCATAGGCTAAACAGCAATTCGGCAGGTTTAAGATGGTGAAGTGTCGAAGTTTGACTTTTTTAAAGAGACAGTACTTCAATTTTTGAAGTCGAAGTCGAATTTGGCCTATTTAAAGGTCGAAGTATCCAGAAATTACTTTGAAATTCGAAGTTTTTGAAATTCGAAAATTCACTTCAACCCATGTCTCCATTTATTAAAATACAATTCTAAAAATCCAATAGGAATGAATAGAAAGTCATAGTGATTTTTTTTTGTGGTGAGCTCTAATCTGACATTTTGATAAATCTGCCCCTTGTGCATTAGATTACTAAAAAATGCCCTTACATTGTCCATATATCGTAAAATATTCAAGATGACCAACTATGTCAAAGACATCCCTGGTCTGGCCAGCCCTACACTAACTTTCATCTACTTCATTAAGAATTCTATTGTTTCATTATACATTTTATGCAGAAACTAAGTTTTAAAACTCCCAAACGATTGCCCCTTTTATTGACCACTCTTAAGAGGCCAATCCACCCACTACTTTACTTTTTCCTTTCACTTTAATCTGCACTTGATGCTTCCTTGTGTCATCTCTCCACCCTATTTCATTACAGATTCACCAATTTATGTTATGGTCCTGTGTGATTTTACTTTGCATATGGTAAGAGGAGGTGTTTTTCAGCTTTCTAAACATGGCCCTTAAAAGGGTTGTTCACCTTGAAAATAACTTTTAGTGTGATGTAGAGAGTGATATTCTAAGACAATTTGCAATTGGTTTTCAATTTGCAGTGTCAGCAGTCTGGTTGATAAGGTCCAAATTACCATAGCAACCATGCATTGATTTTAATAAGAGACTGGAATATGAATAGGAGAGGGCCTGAATAGAAATATGAGTAATAAAAAGTAGCAGTAACTAAAAATGTGCATTTGTTTTTAGATGGGGTTAGTGAACCCATTTAAAAGCTGAAAAGAACCAAAAGAAAAAGGCAAATAATTAAAAAGCTATAAAAATAAATAATGAAGATCAATAGAAAATTTGCTAGCATACTAAAAGTTAACTTAGAGGTGAACCACCACTTTAATATCATCATTTGATTGCAGAAGAACTAAAGCGTAACTAAAGAAGTAGGCTAGAAATGCCCAAGGCAACCACAACCCTTTAGCAGGGAAGACATGTTTCTCTGAAGATGCCCAAGTAGCCCCCAATCTAATTCTTTGCTGATTCACTGCACATGCTCTGAGATCTGAGTTTAGGGATCGACCAGGGGTGCTGCGCCAATGAGGCACAACTGGTACTTTAAGAGTCAATATTCTGTTTTTCAAACAGCTTTTCTAGCACAGAGAGTGCAATTATGCTTTCTGTACTAGCGTCCTGACCCTCTCCGCTGCCCTCGTGGACCCCCCGGACCTCCTCCGGTGCAAAAAAAGGTGAGCGCACAGGGAAGGGGGAGGCGGCAACAACAGCAAGTTGCCTCAGACAGCGGATGGGCCAGAATCGCCCCTGGGACCAGCTCAAAATATACAGTACATATAGAATATCAATGTCACAATATAAGGCTGATTAGTAATTAATACAGATAATTACTACATTCCAGCACAGAAACCAGTGCAAATACTACCAACTAGCATCAGAATTTAATAATCAGCCTTTATTAGTGGCCAACCTCATTTTCTGCTTGATAATTTGTGACAACCCCTAAACTCAGCTTCTCAACAGCTGCTCAGAGCCCACTGAGCATGTGAGTGTCGCAGAAACTTTCCAAGATGGTGACCCCCTGTGACAAGTTTGAAATCCTGGATCATTACTGCCATTGAGAAGCTGAAACTTTAGGCTGGTGCAAAAATTTCATTATAAGATTTATCAAGGGTCGAAGTGAAAATTAGAATTTTGAAGTTTTGAAGTTTTTTGTGGAATTCAACTAGGGAATAGTTAATAGTTTTTAAAAAAATATAGAATTTGTCTATTCTCCACCTTAAAACTGCTAAATTGCTGTTTTAGCCAATGGGGACATCCTGGGATCAATTTGGAGTTGTTTGCAGTCTTCTTGAAAATCACGTTTTCTTCTGAGAAAAAACATGAAATTTATTTAATTAGAGTTTACAGGTCGATCACATTCACCCGAGTTTGAAAAGTTTTGATTGGTCGTTTGTTATTCAAATTTCGAGATCATGGGAGTTTATGGGAGTTTTTACATACTCCCATGAACTCGAAATTCAACCCTTGATAAATGTGCCCCTAGGTGATGAGCAAATTTTCATATCACACATGGATTTGCAGTGACATTCTGCATGTTGCCATCAGTGGATTTCTTCATGAAACTGCAGAGAAAAAAAATTTGCAGAGCAAGAACGCAAGAAAAAACATGTATTCACTTTAATGTACTTCAAGTGGGAAAAAACTTTGGGAAAAAATGTCCATTGACTTTAATGCATTCGGAGTGCGAAAAAAAAGGCCATTGACAATGAATTTGGAGTGAGAAAAAACTTGATAAAAACACCCATTGACTTTAATGCAACTAAAGTGAGAAAAAAAGTTGTCCATAGACTAATATATTTTGCTACAAAAAAGTTGCCCATAGACTAATATATTTTGCTACAAAAAAGTTGCCCATAAACTAATATATTTTGCTACAAAAAAGTTGCCAATAGACTAATATATTTTGCTGCAAAAAAGTTGCCCATAAACTAATATATTTTGCTACAAAAAAGTTGCCCATAGACTAATATATTTTGCTGCAAAAAAGTTGCCCATAGACTAATATATTTTGCTGCAAAAAAGTTGCTGCAAAAAAAATTCGCCCATAGACTTTAACAAGTTTTGCAAAATGTTAAATATTTTTGAGCAGAATCGCTCATCATCATGATATAGAATTGCTTAATTCACAAGTATAAATTGCAATGCATACTTTACAGTATATATGTATTCACTAATTGCAAAAGAATGCAGTAATAACCTGAAGAAAATATTTGAAAAATCAGAACAGTTTATCCAGCTAGTCTTAGTAATATACTGTACAAATCCCTTTGGTATAAAAGAACACAAAAGAGGAAAACGGATTTCTCATACTTATCTACTCTGTTCTTTTGTCAGGAAGATTATGTATTTAGCGCTGAAGGATTCTGAGCACAGTTCTACAGAAATGCAGCTGTAGTAGAAGTGATAACTCTGTTCCTTAAACTATTTTGGAGATTACAGCATGGAAAAGACAAATTCTAATCTAGGTCAGTGCAAACTGCCAAAGAAATTTGTCAAGTATAACGCAACACAATGATGCTGAGAATGTTCTATGGAAGTAAATAGGTAAATGATAGAGAGACAGGCTTGGTATACATACAGGTATACTTTTCTGTAGGAGGGTATTTATTTACATTGAACATGAAAGTGTTTATTATTAACAGAGACATTCCATCGTTTAAAATTTGGAAATATGTAATGTTATTTATGAACTAAATACACTGTCCTTTACCTCACAGCGGAGCATGCATTACATACAACTCTCTTACTCAGATGACCCTCACTATAGCATTGTGTGTTTTCCACACTGACTTTTCCCATACTTCATGGATCTTAAAATGCAGCTGTTAATTTGCTGGAACAGTGTATTCAATAATA
The DNA here is from genome assembly GCF_017654675.1 of Xenopus laevis. Lineage (NCBI taxonomy): Eukaryota > Metazoa > Chordata > Amphibia > Anura > Pipidae > Xenopus > Xenopus laevis. The sequence continues at coordinate 79,846,519 of NC_054375.1, read as the reverse complement.
TTTAATTTAAGCATTTAATATATCTATTTCTGCAATATATTATATTTGAAGAAAGCTCAATTTTAATTAACGTAGTGCAACACATTTCTGCATTCTAATCCTTGGTGGATCATTATCACGATCCTGATGCTAGGAGTGAAATGTTTAGAGCTTACAATTGTATGATTGCATATAACGATCACACACACACATATATATCTATATGTATATATATAAACAGGTATGGGATCTTTTATACTGAACCCCATTATCCTGAAATCGCTAAATTACGAAAAAGCTATCTCCCATAACTCCAAATAATCCAAATTTATAAAAAATGATTTGCTTTTCTCTGTAATAATAAAACAGTACCTTGTACTTGATCCTTACTAAGATAATATTAATCCTTATTGGAAACAAAACCAGTCTATTGTACGTTTACATGATTTTCGAGTAGACTTAAGCTCCCCATAGACGCGACGATTCTTCTTGCCGAACGACCGATTTTAGGGAAGCCCGACCAATCCTTCGAAATTATCGTGCGGTTAGTGGGATTCGAACGATTGTACATTTTACGATTTTTCGACCGACATCTGTCAGGAAATTGATCGGCCAGGTCAAAAAATCTTTGTCGGTCCCAGTGCAATCTATCTATGTTTGCAGGGCCAAGCAGGCAGCTCCCCTTTGTTTTCCTGGAAAATTGGTCTTTTTAGTTGATGGTAAATTCGTACGATCATACGATCGTTCTGAGAACATCATGGTCTCACGATCAGGATCTAATCTTTTAAATTATCTCAACATCTATGGCCATCTTTAGGGGCAGATTTACTAAGGTTCGAGTGAATTTTCAAAGTTAAAAAAGTTTGAATTTCGAAGTAATTTTTTGAATACTTCAATCATCGGATAGGATACTACGACTTCGAATTCAATTTGAAGTAAAAATCGTTCAAATATTCGATCATTCGATAATCGAAATACTGTCTCTTTAAAAAAACTTCGACTTCAATACTTCGCCAAATTAAACCTGCTGAAGTGCTATGTTAGCCTATGGGGACCTTCTACAACCATTTTTTAAGTCTTTGTATATCGAAGGAAAATCCTTCGATCGTGCGCTAAAAACGTTCGATTCGAAGGATTTTCCTAAATTCAGTGAAAAATCCTTCGAGTTCGAAATCGAAGGATTTCAATTCGAGGGTTGAATTTCAACGTTTTTTTTAACTTTGAAATTCGACCCTTAGTAAATCTGCCCCTAAAGATTCTGTGATTTTGTAAGATTCTGAAAAAAATCACAATGCAGATGCAATGCTATTATGCACTATGTGTAAGGGCCCGAAGGCTCAGTTGAAGTGCGGACCAAGGAGGAGGCAGGTAGTCAGCGAGTTCGTGGTACAAAGGGATCAGGCAGAAGAATAGTCGAGGTACAGGCAAAGGTTTCAATCCAGGCAGCAAGGGGTCAATCCGAATAACAGGCAAGGTTGGTACACAAGAAATCAGTCAATAATATAACACCCAGGAATCACGAAGATGAACCTATACTTGGGCAATGTTAGCAATGTCCAGGGGGTTTAAATAGGCGAGTTTTGGCGCCAAGATTTGGACGCGATGACGTCATGACGCTGACGCCGGCGTCAAGACGCTAACGTCGTGACGCTGACGAACGTTCTGACGCCGGCGACCGTTCCGTCGTTGGCGACCGATCGGAGAGCGGGAGGCAGCCGACGTCATCACACAGGGACCAGCAGGATCCACATGGAGGAAGGAGTCGCCATCTTGGACGCCGTCGCCATCTTGGACGCCATGGCCAACACGAGGGTGAGAGACTTCAGCTTCCATTACAGTACCCCCTTCCTTAGGGGGGGCCTCAGGACCACCGAAACCGGGACTGGAAGGAAATTGCTTGTGGAATCTTCGAATAAGAAGAGGAGCATGGACGTCAGAGTCCTTCACCCAGGAGCATTCCTCTGGACCAAAACCCTTCCATTCGATTAAATACTGTAACCTACCCCTGGAAATTCGAGAGTCCAGAATTCTTTTGACTTCAAATTCTTGGTGTCCATCAATAAGAACAGGAGTAGGAGAAGACGAGGAAGAAGAAGAAGAATCTTTTGCCGGTTTGAGAAGAGATACATGGAAGACATTGGGAATCCGCATCTCGGGGGAAAGCTGAAGACGAACTGCCACGGGATTGATGATTTCAATAATGGGGAAAGGACCGATGAACTTGGGGCCGAGTTTAGGAGTAGGAACTTTAAGATGAATGTTCCGTGTAGACAGCCAAACCGTATCACCGAGGCAATATTGTGGGGAAGAAATTCTTCTCTTGTCCGCGAATTTCTTCTGAGACAGGGAACTCTTTTCTAAATTAGCTTTAGTGGCAACCCAGATAGCAAGCATATGAGCGCCTGATCTTTGGCAGCAGGGACGTTTGTGAGAAGAAGATCTTGCGGAAAAGCTAGAGGATTCTGACCATAGACACAAAAGAACGGAGACTTTTCAGAAGAAGCGTGCATAGCATTGTTGTGAGCAAATTCTGCCCAAGGAAGAAGGTCTGCCCAGTCGTCTTGGCACAAGGAGACATGGCAACGAAGAAATTGCTCCAATGCTTGGTTGACTCTCTCAGCAGCTCCGTTAGATTGAGGGTGATAGGCAGAGGAAAACTGGAGAGAGATATGAAGTGCTTTGCATAACGATCTCCAAAATTTGGAAACGAATTGGGAACCTCTGTCCGACACCACTTCAGCCGGGAATCCGTGAAGACGAAAGATGTGTTGGATGAATAATTTGGAGAGTTCCTGAGCAGAAGGTAGCTTACGCAGGGGAATGAAATGGGCCATCTTGCTGAATCGGTCAACCACAACCCAGATAACAGTATGACCGAGGGAAACAGGCAAATCCACAATGAAATCCATCGCCAGGTGAGTCCATGGACGAGAGGGAATAGGTAAAGGTAGAAGTAATCCTTTGGGAGGGGAGTGGCCAGACTTGGAAGCTGCACAAACAGAACAGGAGGAGACGAAATCCTTGACGTCCTTTCGGAGAGAAGGCCACCACACTAGGCGAGACAGGAGTTCAGTAGTTTTCTTGATACCCGGATGGCCGGCTTGTCTGGAATTATGAGACTGAGCAAGGATAGAATGACGAAGATCTGAAGGAACAAAAGCAACCCCCAAAGGAGTACTATCAGGAGCAGAGGACGGTGCGGACAATAACTGAGAGGCCATGGTGGGGAATAAGGCAGCAATAATTTTAACAGGAGGCACAATGGGTTCAGGGTCTTCGGAACACAAATCCTCGGGAATGAAGCTTCTGGAAAGAGCGTCAGCTTTCTTGTTTCTGGACCCCGGGCGGAATGTGATCACGAAATTGAATTTGGAGAAGAAAAGTGCCCATCTAGCTTGTCTGGGATTGAGGCGTTTAAGGGACTGGATGAATTCAAGGTTCTTGTGATCCATAAAAATAGATACTGGCACCGAGGAACCTTCCAACAGATGTCTCCACTCTTCAAGAGCTAGTTTAACTGCCAATAGCTCATGGTTTCCCACGTCATAGTTCTGCTCAGAAGAAGAAAACTTTTTAGAAAAGAAAGCACAAGGATGAAGTTTGCCATCATTAGAAGACCTTTGGGACAACACCGCACCAGCTCCTACTTTTATTATTAAAATGTAGTTTACTAATACATGATAACAAAGGTACACAAAAGTAATGTTGTGAAAAATAATGGAGCCTAAAAAAAATACAGGAGACGATGGACTACTGGAATCATTTACAAATGCAAGCACAAGTGCAAAACACCTAAAGAGAAACAACATTTAAAGAATATTCACAAAGGTCTTTTGTTCCTTTACTCAGTTACTACTTCCAGGTAGCACACATGTACCTATTCCTTTGTTCTGCTAAACTGCATACAGGTGCACAGTTTAGAGCATGAAGGATGAAAGGAAAACTGAAATTAACTCCTAACTTAAAGGAACAGTTCAGTGTAAAAAATAAAAACTGGGTAAATAGGCTATACAAAATAAAAAATTGTTCTAATATAGTTAGCCAAAAATGTAATCTATAAAGACTGGAGTGAGCAGATATCTAACCAGCAGAACCCACTTCCTGCTTTTCAACTCTCTGAATTGTAACTCTGAGTAAGTCAGCAACTTTAAAGGAGAGTAAAACAGTTTTGCAAAAAAACCCCATACCCCCCACCCCAGGTACTCCACGCATACATCTTCCGCGTCCTCGGTAAGCTGACTGGGAGATCTGCAATTTCCGTGTAATTCCACACATGAGCAGTTGTCACAAACCGGCAAACTGCTCCGCTCTCCCAGTCAGCTTACAGAGGACGATGGATGCATGGAACTCCGCTGGAAGAATCTGCGCAGAGGGGTAAGTATGGAGTATGGGGCATTTCCTCGGGGGGGGGGGAGTTAGCCTGGGGGAGAAGGGAGGGTGGTCTACCTGGGGTGGGGGGTACGAGTTTTTTTGCAAAAGGGTTTCCTTTTCCTTTATAGGAGGCCATATGGGACATCACTGTTCAGTGAGTTTGCAATTGATCCTTAGCATGCAGGTCCGATACAAAAGCAACAGTTATGACCCATGTGTCCCCCCTCAAGTCAGTGAAAACCAAGAGAGCTGCAAAGCAGAAAGTAATGTTCTGGCTATTATGTTAGACATCCAGTCACTCCAGCCTTTATACATTACATTTTTGACTAACTATACTGAAATAATTTTTTATTTTACACAGCCTATTTACCCAGTTTTTATTTTTGTACTGAACAATTCCTTTAAGCTAACGTCAATGCATGCTAAAAGAACTGAGCAAGAAAATGTTCTTGTCTAGCCCAAAAAATAGCGACGTTTCGGACACACAAGGTCCTTTTTCGAGCTTGAAAAAGGACCTTGTGTGTCCGAAACGTCGCTATGCTGTACCTGGAATAAAGGCAGTTTTATTATTTATTTGGAGTGCTGCAATTTTTGTATATCTGCAGTTGAAGGTATGTGGAGGTGAACACATTCCATTGTGGGCACCCTATGAAGGAAAAATCTTTGAATGTGTCAAGTGTGCTGGATAATTGATGTGACTAACCCAAAAAATACTCAGTCAGATTTATTATATGTGGCAATAGTATAATTATCCTGTACTTCACTGTAGCGTTGGTTGGTAAAACTTATCAAGTATTGATAATAAATACAAATACACCAGATATTACTCAGCAGATAGAAGGCGTAAACTTGCCTGGTTATGTTTTCAAAATCTTTGCCCAATTAATTAACTCTCTAAATTGAAATTAGCTTAAAATTGGAGCATTTTTCAAGTTTTGTGTCCTAATTTTAATTTCTATTTCAATGAAAATTGTGTTTTCCTGTACATTATTGGTATATTTCTGTTCTAACCATAGGAGACCGGAAAAATAAGTTAAACTTTTCCTTTGCTCTTAATTATAATAAAAGCACAGAAATACTTAACAGTTAACAATTTATTACATAAATTATATAAATATTCTACACCAAAATCAAGAAAAATAAAGGGTTGCATGTATCTCATGTATTTCATGTACAAAAACTTTCTTTGTACTTTTTCTGGAATTGTATCATTGCCTGGAAACCTATTATCTAGAAAGTTCCAACGTATGGGAAGGCCATCTACCATAGAGTAAATTTTTAACAAATATTTCCTTATTCTTTAAATTAAACACTACTTTGTACTTGATGGTAACTAAGCTGCATATCCATATTGGTGGCAAAATAATCCTATAGAGTTTATTTAATGTTTATATGATATTTAACAGATTAAGGGGCCCATTTACTTAGCTCGAGTGAAGGAATAGAGGAAAAAAAATTAAAATTTCGAATGTTTTTTTTGGCTACTTCGACCATCGAATGGGATACTTTGACCTTCGACTACGACTTCGACTTCGAATCGAAGGATTCGAACTAAAAATCGTTCGACTATTCGACCATTTGATAGTCGAAGTACTGTCTGTTTAAGAAAAAACTTCGACCCCCTAGTTCGCCACCTGAAAGCTACCAAAGTCAATGTTAGCCATAGGCTTTCTAAGCTTTTTTGGGTAGAACAAAAATCGTTAGATCGATGGATTAAAATCCTTCGAATCAAACGATTCAAAGGATTTAATCGTTTGATCAAACGATTTATCGTTTCATCATTCGATCGAACGAATAGCGCTAAATCCTTTGACTACGATATTCGAAGTCGAAGGATTTAACTTCGACAGTCGGATATTGAGGGTTAATTAACCCTCGATATTCGTCCTTAAGTAATTTGCCCCTTAAATTATGATAATCCGAATTACATAAAGATACCTTATCTAGAAAACCTCAGATCCCAAGTATACTGGATAATAGATTCTATAGCTATATATGCATTTATACCCATTAGTTAAAAAAAAGTATCTTGGAAATTTTTCAGAATTGATAACGACTGACTTGAGAACACCAAAACCTTTGATACACCTACAGACCTCGACTGACAAATTTAGGCATTGTTTTTTTTTCCATAAATGTACAGCATATTTGTAGCCAATAACAGACTGACTTCAAAAAAATCTTATCATTCTCTTGTGCCATAAAAAATAAAAATGTCTTGAGTCCTTGTGGGTTCAGCAATAAATTATATATATATATATATATATATATATATATATATATATATATATATATATATATATATATATATATATATATATGTATAACATTATCTTTTAATCAATACAGGGATTTGAAAAAATATCTAAGACTAGGAAAGAAAGCATTTTCTCTGAAATCCTGTCCAGAGATAAACAAAACAGTATCACAGTATCTTGATTAGTTTTAACCAATGCTATTTATTGATTTGCAATTTCTCCCCAACAAAGACATCAGACTGGGGAATCTTGAAGCATTCACAGCACAGCACATCACATTTTTTCTTCCTCCGTAAAAACTTTTCAGACTATCAGGAATTTTTTTCAATTACAGTCAGGAAAGTGTTTAAAGTGTTATCAAAGCAGAAACATGTGTCACTTCATCAAAATGTGACTGTTTTGAGGTGTTAGAGATCAGCAATTAATTGCTTATCCCTGAAGCAAAATATTGAGCTGGACAATTCAGACAATCAAATCTGAAATGATCTGCCTATTTGCCAAGTTGTAACAATTTTTATTGCTTGGAAAAAAATAATAGTGTTATTTGATAAATTGGACTATAGCCTGCAGAAACCAAGTGGGCAACACATTATACTGTAGAGGTGAGCTAAATTCAAAAGTACACTTTCACGAATGCTTTCCAAACTTAAGCACATTTGCAGAAATTAGTTTACTAAATCACTTCTGGGCAATTTGCCAAAGAAGGCACTTATTTTATTAACTTAACATAGCACAAACATGGTTCAGTAAGATCCCATAACCTTCTTTCACTTTTGTAAAGATGCATTGCGTTTATGAAGGCAATGATTCACACTTCTTTATTCAAAAAGTAGGAACTGATCCAACTAATGCAATTAGGTATAAATTATATGCTTATAATAAATACAACATATTTCAAAACTGCATTTCCAAAGGATTATTGAAAAGAGACGTATTGCTACTAAACTATATATACAGTAGATTTCTTCATATGAATAAAACATCTGGTAGAATTGAAATACTGAATAAATATATGTTTTTATGGTTGGAATTATATTTACTAATAGCATCACAATTAATGCATTATCTAATAGCCTGACACTTCAGGTACAATATGTCCTGTTATTCAGGCTTGCTGGCGTTTCTGTTCCCATTCTTGTCTGTAGTTGCAAAAAAGTGGCGCTGGCTACCATGTCAAATTATTGACTTCTTTTGTGTACAAACATATTATCTACTATTTCTACAACTCTTCTTTCCTCTATAAACACCCAACTCCACAATATCATTCACTTTCAATCTGTGATGTGTCAATAACTGTTTGCTAAAACCAATACTGAAATTCTTCTATTTGTAAAAGATTATCCTGTAATCAGTTTGCTTTCAACAACAGCTTAACTATCACAGATGGATATACAGTACTTCCAAAAATATATAATATTGCCACTGTTGTCATTATTGTTAGCATTATAATATATCTGTCACTTATCCAATCCCTTTATTTCAGATACAACTTTACCGTAGTCACTTCTGCAGGTGGTTATTGCATGTGTGGTAGTGATGAGCGAATTTTTGTGCCAGCCATGGATTTGTAGCAAAATTCTGACTAGAGTCATCCCATTGAAATATTTCACTGGCAGAAGAAGCAAATCATATTCATTTACTTTACTATTTTTCTTACTAAATTATAATACATCCAGTGTCTCTTCAGATCTATTGAAATAATCATTTTATTCATTTCAAAAACTATTCTTATCATTAAAAAATGTAATTTACTGTATTTAGAATGTAAAATTGTTATAATATATATACATTACTTCTGATAGCTAGCTAGTAAGTTTGGCTGCTCGATATAATTTGATTTGTCTCAAATAGAAATAGTCTCCCAGTATTTTGTGATTACTACCTTTGACTCCTGTGATTATTACTTTATGACCAGCTGGTAAATTCACTATAGAAACAACATCAAATCAAGCTTATATGTTATCAAATTGTTCCTATTACGTGAATAAAGTCTAATAAAAGAATTAATTATATTCTAACAAAAACCTAATTTTGCAGACATCAGAATCATAGTCTGCTGAAGATACTAGTAATTAGTTTGTTCATTTTGAATACCAAGAACCCAGGTTTCCATTATTTAGCACTTATTACAAAATGCAAAAGTGTTGCATTTTTTTTCAAGACAAAAGGTCTGAACTACTCAGATAATAAAAGACAGAAAGATGTAATTAATGTCCACCATTAAACCAACAGTAAAATTACCATAATTAAGTGAATGTACAAATGTAACAAAATCAATTTTGGATTCTGAATACCAGTTTTACAACTATTTTAAAAATGAAATATGTGCATGTATCTTAGTTTTTGTTGTGAATTAATAGAGTGATTCCAAAATGTGACATTTTATTTAAGGCAATAATCTAAATATTTTGTCATTAAAATATATTATTATTAACTTTTTATTTAAAGAAATCTAAAATGACAATATTTGCTCAGTCCTCCTCTTTTTTATTTTCTATTTTGTTACATCTCAGGGCCCTAAAATATTTTTGTAATTGCCATAATGATTCAGTGTTTAGCATATATATTATTGTAAATATATTATTGTGATTTACAATCCCTGGAACTGTGATTATTTTCGTATGGGTACTGGATATGTAGATGCATCTTTTTGTAGGGCGTAAGGTAGTGTCATTTGTTAGAGGGCCCATTTTAGTGGTATTAAAAAATTTTGAAACCACAAAATAAACTCTATGGGGCAGATTTATCAAAGGTCAAAGTGAATTCAAAAGATTCAAATTTCAAGCTATTTTTTGTGTACTTTGACTAGGGAATAGTCAAAATTAGATTTGAGTTTGAAAAAAATGTGAAAATTCGAATATCCAAATTTATCATGTATTGTCTCTTTAAAAATAAAATTTCGACCATTCGCCATCTAAAACCTGCCGAATTGCTGTTTTAGCTTATGGGGACCTCCTAGAGCTTATTTGGAGTCAATTGGTGGACTTTGAAAAATCAAAGTTTTTTTTCGATCGAATGTGCTAGTTTAAGTTGTACAATTCAAATTCAGCCAAATACGGACCTATTCAAACTAAAACGGACCTATTCGGCCAAAAAAAATTCCACTTCTGTTGGTCTTCTTTCAAATTCGAAATTCAACCCTTGATAAATATGCCCCTATTTCTCTTAAACCACAAATGCCATGAAAGTTATTAAAATATTCAAATGGAAATACACTGAATGATCCAAAAGAAAAATAAGAATATATCTAATACCTCTAAAAATTTTAGTTTTTTGGACAATTACTAATGAAAGAGTATCCAAAAACCTCTAAAAGTTTTTTTTTATGGTCAAAACTCTCAAATTCGAATTGTAAATAATCTAAACTTGATTAGAATTTTAATTTGAATACGAATTTGGAGATTTATCAAATCTGGCCCCCTTTAAAATTCGAATTTGACTATTCGCCACCTAAAACCTGCTTTATGTATTCATGTAATAAGTCAATGGGAGAGATCCACTGACCAATTTAAAGATGTTACTAGCTTTTCTGACATTCAAGTTTTTTTCAGAGAAAAAAACTCGATTCGAGTTTAGTCGAATTCAGTTAAATTTTATTCGAGTTTTCGAGGTGGTAGAGTTTTATATATTCAACTTAATTCCTAAATAACCTCCCAATTGTCTTTAGAGGAAAATCTAATTTCTTAAAGTTAAAAAAAACCTCACATAAATTCAAAATTAAACCTTTGATAAATGGGCCTTTATAGGAATAATTTTATTAAAGGTCTGTTTGTTATTTTTCAGTCAAAACATGAATTTTATGGTTAAAAAAAAGACATTTTTCGAGGTTAAAAAAACTTGAGTTTTTGTAAAAATAAAAGCTGGAAATAGCTTGAATCCAAAATTACTCAAGCTAAAACCTGTCAAGGTCATGTAGAAGTCAATGGCAGAGGTCCATTGAACAATTTGAAAAATTTAATAACCTTTATGATGGTTGGATTTTTTTAGTGGGTTTCACTCAAAAATTCGTTTAATTCAAGTTTTTCCCGTGGAAAACAATTTTAATTCAACTTTTTTTTCACAGAAAACTCGATTAATTTGAATTTTCAGGTTGTTCAATTTTTTTTTTCCATTCAAGTTTTTCCTTAAATCAAATAAAAATTTGAGCTGTGAGTTCATTCAAAGTATAAAAAAAAACCTCACAAACCTCTAAAACTTGATCATTGATAAATCAGCTCCTTAATAATCTCACATTTTTAGAGCTTTAGAGACATTTTTAAAAACCACACATTTTTAGAGCACAATACAACTCGTGAAAAAAAAAAAAAAATTTTAGTAAACGGCCCATAGTATAATCATGATTCTCTATTCCTAATGGGAAATCCATATGGCTAATTCCTGTGAATCCAAGCTGAGACAGAGGGACTTTCCCCGGTTCCAAGGCAGCCACAATGTAGAAAAATATATATCAAAGATATATGTCCCATGGCTCAATTAGTAGTTAAAGTTAAAAAAAAAAATATATTATTACAAAACACATTTAAAATGGTACATACTGTCTCCACATGGCCCACCTTATGCGTTTCATACCCTCCGGTACTTAGTCATAGGTGTCTCTGTCGGTAGCATATTGAACACAAAATTTAAACCCAGGTAATCCCACCCATTTTTACTTAAAACCAATCAAAAAACAAAGGGGGGGTAAACCTTACTTTCTTTACATCTTATCATATTATGTCTATACAGGGTAATGGTACCATTTCCTTTACATAATTTGTTATAGTTTCAAATGTAATTCTAGTAACATCGTATCTCATCGATTAAATAGTATAAAACATAGTGTACTATATATGTTACAAACAATAAGAAGCTTAGGGGAAAATTTATCAAGGTCCGAATTTATCACAATATCGGCGGCTACAAACTCCGATCTAACCCAATCAGTTTTTTAACGCTTATTTATTATTACATTTTCCCGAAAATTTGCTTTTTCAAGATTTTTTCGTGCATTTTCCCTGAGCTTTTCGGAGTTTTCACCCAAAAGCTCCAAAAACATTGTGAAATTGCCCGAAACCCCCGACACAACCAGAAATCAATGGGACTGTTCCCATTGACTTTTATGCAACCTCAACAGGTTTGAGATGCCGTGTTTTTATATTCGGGCTTTTTAGCCCTCTGGGTTTAATAAATTCAGAAAAATTTGTGATTTTTTTCAAAATCCAATTTTTTTTTTTAAAAAAATCACTAATTTTTCAGATTTCAGGGAATTTCTGGTATTCTGAGCTTAACAAATAACCCCCTTAGTGTAATAACCATAAAAACTCAAATACAAAACTTTGTCATGTAAAAGCATTCAAGGTTGCATAGCAGTCAATGAGAGTAACACTAATCCTATTGGACCTTTTTTAGCCGTTCAGACCTTTAAGGGCGGTATTTAACAAAGGTAGAATTTTAGAGCTTTTCGGGGTTCGAATTAACTCACAACTCAAATGGTTTCTAATTTAAGAAAATACTCAAATGGAAAAACTTGAATCAGTGAATTCAGGGGTTAACAAAACAAAAACTCAAAAAAACTCAAATCGGATGAATTAATAGAGTTTTCAAGCAAAACACACCGAACTCAACATCATGAAGGCTGAAAACATCTTCAACTTGTTCAAAGAAACTCTACCATTTACTTCTACATGACTTTGACAGGTTTTAGATGATCTATTTTCAGTTTTTAATTTTTTATTTTTTTTAAAAAAATGTAACTCAAAAATGTGAGTTCTCCAAAGTCCCCAGTAACTTTTATGTCATATTTTATCATACATTCTTCTTATTTATATTTACTATATTTCTATAAGCAGCACCCTCTCCAATGAATACAATAATATTCATTATCTGACCTTCAAAATTGTAACATTTTCTAAAATATTTACCATATATACTCGAGTATAAGCCGACCCGAGTATAAGCCGAGGTACCTAATTTTACCTACAAAAACTGGGAAAACTTATTGACTCTAGTATAAGCCTAGACACAACTACAGCCCTGTCTCCCAGCAGCGCACATTCTGCCAAAGCGACCCCCCCAGCGATCAACCGGACTTCTTTGCAAAGTTGATGGTGACAGAGAATTGCCAAACGGATTACTGTGTGCATTGTCCCACTGTCCCACTACCATGTGCAGAGGGTGCTGTTTGATATTGCCATCACTGTTAATCTTTCATATAACCAACAGAGGGCGCTGTGTGATATTGCAGTCACTGTTATTCTTTCATATAACCAACAGAGGGCACTGTGTGATATTGCAGTCACTGTTATTCTTCCATATAACCAACAGATGGCGCTGTGTGATATTGCAGTCACTGTTATTCTTTCATATCACCAACAGAGGGCGCTGTGTGATATTGCAGTCACTGTTAATCTTTCATATAACCAACAGAGGGCACTGTGTGATATTGCAGTCACTGTTATTCTTCCATATAACCAACAGATGGCGCTGTGTGATATTGCAGCCACTGTTATTCTTTCATATAACCAACAGAGGGTGCTGTGTGATATTGCAGTCACTGTTATTCTTTCATATAACCAACAGAGGGTGCTGTGTGATATTGCAGTCACGGTTATTCTTTAATATAACCAACAGAGGGCGCTGTGTGATATTGCAGTCACTGTTAATCTTTCATAAAAGTGACTGCAATCTCAGCTACTCGGGTGGGGTACCGCTGACCCGAGTATAAGCCGAGGTAGACTTTTTCAGCACATTTTGGATGCTGAAAAACTCGGCTTATACGCGGGTATATACGGTATATATTTTTTAAACTTTATATTTAAACAACCCCCTCTTCCTTACCCTATCTAGCTATTTATTTATATTACCAAGTTCTCTTATTTATATCTAATGGGGTGCCTAGCCTATTGCCATATTTCGTGAGGTTCGTTTTCACACTGCTGAATATTTTAGTACCTGTATTATTTATTATATTATATGTATTATATAATACAACAAAGATACTGTAATTCTACTACTGCATTTGTAAAATAAAATAAAAAAATCTAGACTTTTCATTAAATGCACATCTAGAGGCACAATTATCAAGGGTCACATTCAAATTCATGTGAGTTTTTTTTTAAACTTCCCTAAACTCCCATAAATTCAAAATTCGACTAGTAGAAATATATTGATAACATCTAATTTTTTAAACTCAAACAAATGTAAATGACCTGAAAAATTTAATTGTATTTGATACAAATTATAAATACTCAATTTTAAAAAACTCGATGTCAGGAAGGCTACAAACATCACCAAATTGATCCCTGGATCTCTCCCATTGACTTATACAGTAATTCGGCAGGTTTTAGGTGGCGAATAGTCAGATTTGAGTTCATAAATCTCAAAATTCTAATTTGAATTCTCAAATCGAGTTTGGATAATTCACACTTCAAATTTGAGAGCTTTGACCCCCCCCCCAAAAAAAAATCAAAATTCAAATTCAAATTTTTGCTTCGATCCTTAATAAATCTGCCCCCTAATTTGTGTATAACACTTATCCTTACATCTGCCACAGTTTGACTATTACATAAAAAATCATGGCATTCCTTTCCTATGGCCATAGTTTAAAACTGTGATTTGATTCTCAAAAATATTTTACTAGCATTAAAAATTATTATATTTCTTTAGTATTTATTTATTTTTTTATCGGGGAAGCACTCCGTTTCAATTTTATCATCCAGGTGCACGGTAAAAAGTCCATATATATTGAAGAAGACCAGCAATACCAGGATTCCTTTATGATTAAAACAAGTGTATTAAACAATGCATATACAGCCAACATGACGTTTCGGTCCCATCTGGGACCTTTGAAAAAAAGGTTGCATGAATGATGGTGAACTGCTTATTTGGATCAGCATTAGTGATTCATAAAGGAAAATAGGGGCTATGTACCTTTAGCAGAACTTATGGACAGTAGGCTAATGACAGGGTTAGGAAGGACAGGATGTGACAATTGGCTAGGTGATACCATCTGGTAGGAAGAAGCAGGGGGTGCAGCACCAGCCCAATGCTCATCTTGTGCATCTTCATTCTAATTTTAGAGTTTTTTCTTAAATAAGATACCATTCAAGTTTTGAGGTCATTTGAGTTCATTCAAGGTAAAAAAAAAAAAAACATGCACAACCCGCACACCTCTATGGCTCTTACCTATTGCAGGTATCGAACTTAGGTATCTCTGTTTATTATGTAATGTCAATTCATCCATCAGATTCAGATTAAGGTGTTATGGGTTTGGTTATATTAACAGCTATTAATGGGATCCTGTCCTCGGAAAACATGTTTTTTTTCAAAACGCATCAGTAAATAGTGATACGCCATCAGAATTCTGCACTGAAATCCATTTCTCAAAAGAGCAAACAGATTTTTTTATATTCAATATTGAAATCTGACATGGGGCTAGACATTTTGTCAATTTCCCAGCTGCCCCTGGTCATGTGACTTGTGCCTGCACTTTAGGAGAGAAATGCTTTCTGGCAGGCTGCTGTTTTTCCTTCTCAATGTAACTGAATGTGTCTCAGTGGGACCTGGATTTTTACTATTGAGTGCTGTTGTTAGATCTACCAGGCAGCTGTTATCTTGTGTTAGGGAGCGGCTATCCCATTGTTCTCTTGTTTGGCTGCTGGGGGGGGAAGGGAGGGGGGTGATATCACTCCAACTTGCAGTACAGCAGTAAAGAGTGATTGAAGTTTATCAGAGCACAAATCACATGACTTGGGGCAGCTGGGAAATTGACAATATGTCTAGCCCCATGTCAGATTTCAAAATTGAATGTAAAAAAATCTGTTTGCTCTTTTGAGAAATGGATTTCAGTGCAGAATTCTGCTGGAGCAGCACTATTAACTGATTCATTTTGAAAAAAAAAATGTTTTTCCCATGACAGTATCCCTTTAACATACAGGTATAATTAAAAATATGGTTTCATTAGATGAAGAAATTTATGTGGGTCAAAATCTTATTCTATTAAACACATTACAATTTTTATGTTGGTCCAGTAAAAGGCATCTTATTTTGGAAACCTATGTTAAATACAGTACATAAAAGGGATTTTTACCATTGGATTTTATGTTGTATATATGGGATTTTGGACAGAAATACAAACATTGATGCCATTATTCAACAGGTGCATGACTTCTTTCAAATCAAATCTGCTATTCTATATTAAAACAAATTATTTAATCTTTTAGCCATGAAAACAGGATTCCTATATAAAAACAGGAATACATACAATTTTAAGATGGTATGTTACTGAATGTAACAAATATGGATGACTATAGCTGTTTCCAATAAAGGGCACACAAATGGAAGCAATTTGGTCTAAACATTTTTATGAGCCTGTTTAGTACCAACATAACCTATTTATAATGAAGAAAATTGTATAAGGAATGGCAACAAGATTGCCATTTTGCTAAGTAGCTGATCTTTGAAGCATCTTGTTCTTTATAACAACCTACTGTCAACACCAATAAAGATCACTCAGCTGTTCAAGATAAAACCAGTTGCTGTTCTATAAAACTAGATATTGTCACATAATCTTTAACTATAATACAATGCATATGTTCTGCCACTGCTAAAGGAACTATATAGGCAAATATTTGAAAACATTTTGAAAGGATAACAGGCTGCAGAAATAAATCAGGCACAAACTTTTCAGCCAACCTCAGCAAATAAATATAGCAGGCTTATGAGTTAATAGCACGCAGATTAAGGATGCGTTAGATGGCGGAGCTCACCTCCCTGTAGTAGCGTGTCCTGGGGCAGCTTTTGCGAGAATTCGCAACTTCAATCCGCAGGGATAATATTTCCCAACACTCTATTCCCGCATCTAGCGCTGACCGATGTATCCACCTGAGTCACTCAGCGGCTTTATTAAAACACACAAAGTGACATTATTATGGCAGTGGGTGTACAGATAAAGCTTATTTGTTTTGTGCCTCCAAACTCGGCACTTCCTCAGAGCTTGTCTAAAGTCTTGTTTAAAAGTAAGGCATTTTTAGTAGCTTAAGGCACAAGATGTCTCAGTGTCTTTAATATATTGATAATGGGTTGAGTGCAGAGGACCTCTTGAAACAGATGTACATTTTAGGTTATCAGTTTGCACTATGTAAATACACTCAGTTCTTGTAATTTATTTGGTAGTGACTTTGGTTCATGGGTACCCGTAAATGAACAGGGTGAGTGTGCACACCATTATCAGGGGACAGGAAGAGAAGGTGAGTTGATATCATAGCATAGAAACCTCATAGTGACTGGTTGCACTGCAAGTGCAGTTACTGGTCTTCTTTGTTGCCTATTTACTGTATTTATGTTTTTTTAAACAAAAAAATTTAAAATGCATATATAGTTTTCTGAAATAATCCTTAGAGACTTTTATTTTGAGTATACTTTAATAATATTATACTGTAATATCTTTGTGTCATCAACATTAATATTGTGTTAAAATAATCCCATAGCCAACCAGAACCTTTGAACAATCACAGGTCAAGAGAACAGAACAAAGTCATCAAACTTTAGACATTCTAAAACAAGTGATCAACAAGGTTGAGACAATAATATTGCTTTGTATAAGACCGATGTCTTATTAAACTACATATTTATCTATATAGTTCAAGAAATTTAATATTCAAATTCATTCACTTGGTATTAATTTGGTAATTTTGCCACTACAGAGACAGCTATGCAATATAATTGAAATCACTATGGAATCTGAAATTCTCCTTAATTTAAAGAAATTATGTGAAAGCAAATTATTATGTGTCAAAAGCAATCATCTCCTTTGTTCATATAGTCTTTGAAGAAAACTCAGATCATTTGGTGTCATACATTAAAAGAATAAAAAATTGTTCATGGCACATTACAGGATACATTACTCACTGATAACACATTAAAACAATCTTGTGTCGCCTGACAAAAGAAAAAAGTGTCCTTCAAAATACATTTTTGTACATATTTTTATTATTTCTTATTATGCTTTACAAAGATCACTATAAGGGAATGTCAGAGCAAGTGCAGCAATTAGTTTCAATTCAATTATTTTTATAATGAACAACCAACGAACACAAAGTATTCACTGGCCTGCAGTATTAAACACACAGTGAATGTGTCACGACCGGCACCCAATACCAGAACAAGTGCCAAGCACCCTGGTCTCGGCTTCACCAGTAGTGTGACCGCCGTTTGGCTTTGGGAGGAGCCCTCAGCTTACTTGGGTGCCAACTGAACTTAACGAGAGGTGCAAGGCGAGATGTTCTGGCTGTCAAAGGGGCACGGCTGTTAGCAGAGTCTTTTGGGCCGAAGGTCACGGTACAAATGGAGCAGGCAAGAGAATCATCAGACAGGCAGGGTCGAGGCAGGCAGATATCAAGAATCGTCAGGCAGGCTAGGGTCAAACCGGGTTGTGAATCAAGCGGTTAAGCAGGAAGAGTAGTGGTAGGCAGGCGAGGGTCAGGATACAGAATGCAGAATAGTCAGGAACAGGCTGGGTCAAACACGGGTAATCAAACAGATTAGATACAGAACATATCAGACGCACAAGGCTCAGGAACAACTAGAAACAAGTTCTATCACGGGCATCAATCAGCAGTCTGAATGGGCCTTTTATAGGGCAAGAATTCCATGCCCCAGAACGCGCTGGCGCAATCACGCCAGTGCGCCTGCACCTTTAAGAGGCGCGCAGGCGCGCCGCGCGCGCCCTAATGGCACTGGGAGGAGGAAGGAGAAGGAGCGAGGCAGCGTGGCGGCCATCCACGCCGCCGTACCGCTAGACCACCAGGTATTTTTATTACAGAATGTCTTGTTTTATAAGCTTCCAAATCACAACTTAACTTGTATGGTATGATTATATATCCAATTGTCCTTCCACCTGTAAGTATTAATTCATATAGAGAATAAAACACTATTGTCCTGGTTAACAGAAATGGAATCCTGAAATGAGTCAGCAACATGATGGAATCCCGTTTAGGACAATCTTCACTTCTTTTCTAAACATGTTTTCTCCCAACAGACATGTCAGTGTTTAATTTGAAATTAACATGTCCTAAGGAATCAAATCACATTTTATATGCCAGTACTACTTTTTTTTCCCAGTGTAACTGTATTTGTTTGCGCATGATTCATTTGCTCCTTCCCTAACCATAACCCCTAGAGCCTTATTTATCAGAATTTATCTGAATATTGTTATCAACAAAATCCGACCAAACTAAAATCCACGATTGGCCATATTTATTATTTAAAACCCACGATTTTATTGGATCGGGGACAAACATGAAAAAATCTAGTAAAAATCCTAATTGTACAAATCGCTCTATTTTTTTGTGCTTTTTCCTGAAATGTCAGAATTGTTTGGATTTTTGCCAGAAAAGTCCAAAATAGCTGGATTTTCAAGCTATTTCAGTGCAGACTACAGAAACTTCCAAATAGGATAAGGACCTCTCCCATTGACTTATATACAACCTTAGTAGGTCTGAGATGCCGGAGTTTCAGATTCAGACTTTTTTCATCCTATTCCTTGGAGTATAATAAATCTTCAAAAAATTCAAGTTTTTTTTTCCCACTAAAATTTTTTTTGAGTTCTTGGCACTCAGACTTTAATAAATAAACCCCTAAAAGTCAGGTGAATTTTATAAATCACATCAATCGCCAATGCTGATATTCCCCCAGGAAATCAAATATGGTGAAAAGAAGACAAGAACAATGGTGTGAAGGCAGCTCAGCTTTTTTGGGACACAAGATATCCTACACAGACTTTCTTAAAAAGAAGAAACCACAAATGTCAGAAGTAGCAATTATAATAAAAACAACCATTGTTTATCACATGTATGCTCACAAATGTAATATTCGTGCCCATATCACATATAAGAATGCCAAGTCCTTGCTTCTTACCAACCTAAAATCTATTTCCCACAAATTTTGCATTCCAATAATGCTACATTGTGGTCTACTATAAGGAAAGCAGTTCCTTGTTTGTGCTCTGGCAGTTATCACCACATTCAGTCTTTATGCCCTCTGTACTACTCCCACAGTATATGCAGGTGGAGCTTTAAATACAGAAGGAGATGTGGCAGACTTCCCTTTTATTTCCCCTGCTGCCATAAATATATTAACATTGTGTCTATATAAGTAGCCTGTGTTTTTTTTTAACATTACTCACTTTATTGTGGTACCAATTGCACAACAGCCTCATTTTAATCATTCTATCACTCAGCTATGAATTAAATTGGTATTCCCCTATTTCTGTTTAATTGGAGTGAGACTGAACACATTCTTCCACCTTTCAGTCCACCTGGAAATGACTTCAACATGACTGTTCAAAGTTTTGTATTCATTTTATTAATAGTTTGGTCTGGATATTTAGTGATGGACTAGGATTGTTTAGTTAAGTTACTTTAGGTTAGTAAGCAGCTCTGCACTCTAAGCTCTTCACACTATACTCTAGTGGGTTAAGACCCTGGTTGGGTCTTGTGGCTGCCTAAACAGCCTAGAATGGGTAACTAGTATTTATATATATATATATATATATATATATATATATATATATATATATATATATATATATATATATATATATATATCCCAAATAAGCCATGCACTCACATGTCTTATCTAATGTGAACAAATTGTGTTTATTCAGCCAAAAAATGCTAAATCAGCAGTTTTTTGCTGAATTAACACCATTTTTTCACCTTGGGTAAGACATGTGTGTGCATGGCTTATTTGGGACAGTTATCTTATTGTTTGCATTTTGCACCCAGGCCCACTTATGCACCCAGGCACGCACAACCTTTATACGTGCTGTGCCGGCTTCAAGCAAGTTTTCGATATATGTATATGTGCAGGCCCGGATTTGCGGCAAGGCCGCATAGGCCCGGGACTAGGGCGGCAAAGAAATAGGGACGGCATGCCGCCCACCCGCCGTTCAACTGCACCAGCTGCGCCGGCGTTTTTTCGCCGGCGCGCTGGGAAGGCGGGCGCTAGGACCGCGCGGCCGCCTGGTCGGACCGCGCGGCCTAGGGGCGCGCAAAAGTTAAATCCGGCGCTGTATATGTGAGTGTATATATATATATATATATAATATATATATATATATATATATATATATATACATATATATATATATATATATATATATATATAAATACTAGTTACCCATTCTAGGCTGTTTAGGCAGCCACAAGACCCAACCAGGGTCTTAACCCACTAGAGTCCTCTATGAAGCCAGCACTCTCGATACATAGTTTCAAACGCCTGGGTGCAGTATCGACAGTTTCAATCTCCACATGCACAAATAAGATCCGCACTCACAAGACTTATGAAAATTATGGAAAATTTATTGCAAGAGTCTAACGTTTCGGCCTCCTCCGAGGCCTTTTTCAAAGTAACAAATACAACAATACAAATGCTTTAAATACCTAGATTGGCGGGAAAAAGTTTTTTTAGCCAATTAAAGATGACGTGTCCACCTCATCATCAAAGCACGACAAATATACATATCCCAGACAACATAATATTTATCCCAAAATCCCTACATTAACATAAATTACAATGTAACAGAACCCCCTCTCTAATACAATGTTAAAAACAAATTAAAACCAAATATTCAGTAACATTTCCAATTTGTAGCCATATTTGTTAACTAAGTAGTAAGCTGTTACGAAAAATATCAAAGTTTGAATAAGGGTGGAAGGTCTATCCAGGGACTCCCTCTGCATATATATATATATATATATATTCGATGTTACTATTCTAATAACTGAAACTGAATAACATTCTAATCATCATATGAACCCTCTCTCTGCCGCTAAGTCTCATTATAACTCAACATTCCGCCCACCATCTTTAATATATTATCAGAACACGGTAAAAGTGTTTATCATAATTATATTCGCTATTACTATATTCATTAATATTCACTATAGGGTCGGCACCGTACCTAGCCAGGGGACCTGCATTTATTCTATTCCAATGACCTGTAACCATATAACCTAATGTTTAGGCATGTACAGACTGTACATGTATATCCAGCTACATCCATATATTGCACTAACGATCCTCCGTGTAAAACCATACTAAGGTTAAAAAAATATCCATGTGAAATTAAGAAATTTTTATATATATACACATATGAGTGCCCAAAATATTAATCAACAATACTCCTCAATATATAATAGAAGTATCTAAAGAAACACGTGCACAAAGAATAAAGGAATAGAAATGAATATAAATATAAATAAAAAATACATCTAATATGCCATAAGTGTCCAAAGTTCATGATCCCGATCGTGAAGTATCCATCAATCCCCATTAACCCCAAAGTGTCAAAGGTTGAATAAATAAACTCATGCTGTAATGAGTACTGATACGAAAACAAAATGTTCACAGTCCCCCCGTCGATGTGTCAGGCAACGGTGGATGTTCCACTTTCACCCATTGATGTTTTCTCACCATTACGGTAGAGCCACACAGCGTTGAGGAATGCCAAGTCCCCACTCCTGCCAACGGAAACAACTGGAGAACACTACGCAGCCAGGTAGGGTTCAGGGCGGGAGGCGCCGCGAGAGACCAATACACCGCAAGTGAATCCCAGAGACGGCCACCGGCCATCCGCAAGACCAAGACCCCCGCTGGAAAGTACTCACATATTTAGAAAGCTTCATTTGTTTATGGCTCTCAGTCCAGAACACCGCCCCAGCTGCAGGTAATAAAATATAAAGGGATCCTGCTTACGGCTCTCAGTCCGGATCGCCTCTCTCGCCGCGGGTAGTAGATGTAGTTGGAGCATGCTTGCGGCTCTCTATCCAAATCACCCCTCCAGCTGCGGGTAATAGATGTAATTGGAACGTGCTCACGGCTCTCAGTCCGGATCATCCCTCCAACTGCGGATAGTAGATGTAGTGGGCTCATAACGAAACTCACAGTCAGTTCCAATGTCAGGTAGCGAATCCCCTTTCTAGACCATTCGAGACCTCTGGGAGAAATCTCGGAACGTCAGTCCAAATAGGGATAACCAAGCAAATCCAAGTATTAGCATTTTGGTAAATTCATTGGTTTTCATATTTTAAAACTCACGGGTGCCAGGCTTAAATTAATCCAATACAGTCCTCCATGAAGCCAGCACTCTCGATACATAGTTTCAAACGCCTGGGTGCAGTATCGACAGTTTCAATCTCCACATGCACAAATAAGATCCGCACTCACAGGACTTATGAAAATTATGGAAAATTTATTGCAATAAATTTTCCATAATTTTCATAAGTCCTGTGAGTGCGGATCTTATTTGTGCATGTGGAGATTGAAACTGTCGATACTGCACCCAGGCGTTTGAAACTATGTATCGAGAGTGCTGGCTTCATGGAGGACTGTATTGGATTAATTTAAGCCTGGCACCCGTGAGTTTTAAAATATGAAAACCAATGAATTTACCAAAATGCTAATACTTGGATTTGCTTGGTTATCCCTATTTGGACTGACGTTCCGAGATTTCTCCCAGAGGTCTCGAATGGTCTAGAAAGGGGATTCGCTACCTGACATTGGAACTGACTGTGAGTTTCGTTATGAGCCCACTACATCTACTATCCGCAGTTGGAGGGATGATCCGGACTGAGAGCCGTGAGCACGTTCCAATTACATCTATTACCCGCAGCTGGAGGGGTGATTTGGATAGAGAGCCGCAAGCATGCTCCAACTACATCTACTACCCGCGGCGAGAGAGGCGATCCGGACTGAGAGCCGTAAGCAGGATCCCTTTATATTTTATTACCTGCAGCTGGGGCGGTGTTCTGGACTGAGAGCCATAAACAAATGAAGCTTTCTAAATATGTGAGTACTTTCCAGCGGGGGTCTTGGTCTTGCGGATGGCCGGTGGCCGTCTCTGGGATTCACTTGCGGTGTATTGGTCTCTCGCGGCGCCTCCCGCCCTGAACCCTACCTGGCTGCGTAGTGTTCTCCAGTTGTTTCCGTTGGCAGGAGTGGGGACTTGGCATTCCTCAACGCTGTGTGGCTCTACCGTAATGGTGAGAAAACATCAATGGGTGAAAGTGGAACATCCACCGTTGCCTGACACATCGACGGGGGGACTGTGAACATTTTGTTTTCGTATCAGTACTCATTACAGCATGAGTTTATTTATTCAACCTTTGACACTTTGGGGTTAATGGGGATTGATGGATACTTCACGATCGGGATCATGAACTTTGGACACTTATGGCATATTAGATGTATTTTTTATTTATATTTATATTCATTTCTATTCCTTTATTCTTTGTGCACGTGTTTCTTTAGATACTTCTATTATATATTGAGGAGTATTGTTGATTAATATTTTGGGCACTCATATGTGTATATATATAAAAAATTTCTTAATTTCACATGGATATTTTTTTAACCTTAGTATGGTTTTACACGGAGGATCGTTAGTGCAATATATGGATGTAGCTGGATATACATGTACAGTCTGTACATGCCTAAACATTAGGTTATATGGTTACAGGTCATTGGGATAGAATAAATGCAGGTCCCCTGGCTAGGTACGGTGCCGACCCTATAGTGAATATTAATGAATATAGTAATAGCGAATATAATTATGATAAACACTTTTACCGTGTTCTGATAATATATTAAAGATGGTGGGCGGAATGTTGAGTTATAATGAGACTTAGCGGCAGAGAGAGGGTTCATATGATGATTAGAATGTTATTCAGTTTCAGTTATTAGAATAGTAACATCGAATATATATATATATATATATGCAGAGAGAGTCCCTGGATAGACCTTCCACCCTTATTCAAACTTTGATATTTTTCGTAACAGCTTACTACTTAGTTAACAAATATGGCTACAAATTGGAAATGTTACTGAATATTTGGTTTTAATTTGTTTTTAACATTGTATTAGAGAGGGGGTTCTGTTACATTGTAATTTATGTTAATGTAGGGATTTTGGGATAAATATTATGTTGTCTGGGATATGTATATTTGTCGTGCTTTGATGATGAGGTGGACACGTCATCTTTAATTGGCTAAAAAAACTTTTTCCCGCCAATCTAGGTATTTAAAGCATTTGTATTGTTGTATCTGTTACTTTGAAAAAGGCCTCGGAGGAGGCCAAAACGTTAGACTCTTGCAATAAATTTTCCATAATTTTCATAAGTCCTGTGAGTGCGGATCTTATTTGTGCAAATATATATATATATATATATATATATATATATATATATATATATATATATATATATAGTCCAATGATGAGGGTGCACACCAGGATTTGGTAAATTAAAACTTCATGTTTATTAAATAACTTTAAAACAGGAACCGGCCAACGTTTCGGTCTCTCTCTAAGACCTTTATCAAGAGAGAGACCGAAACGTTGGCCGGTTCCTGTTTTAAAGTTATTTAATAAACATGAAGTTTTAATTTACCAAATCCTGATGTGCACCCTCATCATTGGACTATGAATAATGCAGCTTTTCGAGGGCAGCACCCAGGTATGTGTTTTTTGAACCTTTAATTAATGGTGTGCGCTAGGATCTTGATATATATATATATATATATATATATATATATATATATATATAAAATGGTTTACTGTTGGTTTATGCACTTTGAAATCCTTAACTATTTAGGTAATACATGTTTCCTAGAAAACTGTTTCTTCATATTGTATGTCTATAACCTATATCTTTCCTTTCATAAATACTCTCCTTGTACATGTTTTTGTGTGAACCCCTGTTTAAATTACCTTCTGGTGCCCATCTGTTATAGTGTCCCCTGGCTTACAATAAGAGGGTTAGTTCCTGAGTGTGGAGTGTAAAAGCAGCACATACATACTCTGTCCTGGTGCACAAAAGGCCGTATTAACCATAGAGACGCACAACATTTATTTTACCCATGCATCCATTTTAAATACGAATAAACAGTGAGGCTCTTAATTCCACAATTTTATAATGTAATTAAAGCACACAGGTTATGCTACTTTAGGCAGTTAAGCAATTATTTTGTGTAATTTAGAAATTTCTCATGACTGATGCTCTCTAATTGCAAGCTGATTTTCAGTAGGTGGAAAGAATCATTGTGTGCTTGTGGAGTTCTTTTATATATGGAAGCCTACCTTAGTAGCAGCTTGTTCAAAGCAATATGCAGATGGTAGGGCAGTAAAAATATACTTATAAATATGTGTCCTCTGGTTACAAACTCTGTTATAACAGAGGTAGTTGTAGGCTAGATAACAGACATGGCATTTCAGTAAGCTTTTTTTCCAAATTAGATTTTTACAGGCGACGGTTCTTAGTGAGATTGTTTAAAATTTCTGGCAAATAACTGTGTTTAAAGCACACAGATGGGAATCTCTGTTCTATTAAGCTATGGTGTACCTTCGTTTATTGGCAGCTGATGTGAAAGGAAACCATGGGGACACATCTGCATACAAATGTGATTTTAAAAAGGTAATTTTGTCTTTTTATGGTGGGCTTTACTGAGTTTTTCCTAAAATATTACATGTAGATGACTTGTTCTAGCATATTGAAAGTCAAACAGCCTTATTCAACCTTTGTGCAGATGGAGATTATGTGATTCTCTGATAACATACAAAAAAGTAACAGTTCAGATGTGTTTATATTATTCGTTTCACAATTTACTATTTGAAATTCAGCGTTACATTATTCTAATGAATGACTGAAATACAAATGATAAGATCATCATAGTTAATGTTACTTTTAAACCAGAAGTAATTTAAATTTGTATAACTTCCTTGCTTGCACAATGTCTACTTATAAAAGGTTTAAACACACGCAATAATAAAAATATATTAATAGCTTTCGATGGAAGATGGTGTCTAGAAAAGAAATTGAACAAGTGCATAACTGTAAGAGGAAAACAAACTTCAATAGATTGCAATTCAGCAGCAAGCTGGAGATAAGAAATCAGACATTTTCTCCAACAATCAAATTCCTGGTCCAGCTGTGTAGGATAGCGTATCTTCTGGTATGGACCTCTGGTATGCTAGATGTTTTCTCCTGCTAGAAAGGTTGTTCCACTCTCATTTCCATACCGGATGATGCTGTGATGGCAGATTCTATTAATGCTTTTAAAGGGTTTGTTCGCCTTCAAACACCTAGTTGTTTTCAGATAGATCACCAGAAATAAATACTCAATCACTTTCTATTTTCTACGTGTGACTGTTTTTCTAATATTCAAGTGTCATTTTTCACCTTCTAAAGCAGCTCTGTGAGGGAGGTCGCTGACCCTGTTCTAAATTTATACATTTAGTTAATACATTTCTTATCTTTGTCCCTGCTGAGCAGAATCCTTGAGTTTCATTACAGACAACTGTTAGAATTAAACAAAAATAGTTGCTAATATTCCAGTGATGCTACTGAGAAATGTATCAACTAAGGGGCAGATTTATCAAGGGTCGAAGTGAATTAGAGGGAATTTTCGAAGTTAAACAATTTGAAATTCAAAGTAATTTTTTGGATACTTCGACCATCGAATAGGATACTACGACTTTCAAATTTGATTCGAAGTAAAATCGTTCGTATATTCGACCATTTGATAATCAAAGTATTGTCTCTTTAAAAAAACTAAGACTTCAATACTTCTCCAAATTAAACCTGCCGAAGTGCTATGTTAGCCTATGGGGACCTTCTAGAGCATTTTTGGAAGTCGAAGTAAAATCGTTCGATCGATCGCTGATATCCTTCGAATCTCTCTATTCAAAGGATTTAATCGTTCGATCAAACTATTTTACTTCGATCGCAGGATACCCAAATTCAAGGAAAAAAACTTTGACTTCGATATTTGAAGTCGAAGTATTTTTAACTTCGAAATTCGACCCTTGAGAAATCTGACCCTAAATGTTGGAAAATTGTAACAGAGCAGAATCTGCTCCTGAATGACTGAGCTGCCAGACTGAAAACACTGAATTTCTTGGGAAATTTGCTCATTTTGTGGCAATGCAAAATGGGAAAAATTCACCCATCACTACTCCAAATGAAACCCAGGGTCCATACATACACACACTCACAGCGACCCTTCTTTACACTCACAAATTATATATACCAATATCTATACTAAATGTAAATTTTAGTATCACAATAGCCTTAGATCTTATGCTTGTCCAAGAAATCATCCAAGCCATTCTTAAAAGCATTAACAGAATTGGCCATCACAACATCATCCGGCAGTGCATTCCACAACTAGTGATGAGTGAATCTGACCCATTTTGCTTAGCCAAAAATTTGCAAAACAGTGAAAATTTGCTGAAATGCATTGAAGTATATGGGTGACAGGATGACAACATAAATGTCTTTGTGTGTGAACCATGCATCATTAGTTTTATTACTAGAATCGGGACAACTAAGAACGACACCTTCATTAGCTGGCTCTCATTTGTGTAAACAGAAAAATAACAGTTCATCAATCACTACCCTCCTGATAGTAAGCGTCCCACCCCTTCCTGCTTAATTTTATTACTGTTCACATATTTAAAAAAATATTTTTTATTATCTTTACTCCTTGCTGCAATACCCCTTTCCATCTCAATTTTAGCTTGTCTGAGAGCTTTTTTATATAATGTATTGGCCTTGTGCCTTGAAGGACCAGTAACATCAATTTTTTTTTTTTAAATGCGTTAGTATACAAGGAAAAAAAACTCAGAAAGACAAATCCATCGTGCATCGCTTGATTTCTCCTCCCTGAGTATCTCCTATAAGGAAGGCAGGGAGGAGAAATCGAGCGTCGTGCGTCGTGCGATGGATCGAGGAGTTTTGGTAAGTTATTTCTTATTAAAGACTTAGAGATTTCAACGTTTAATTTGTTTTTGTGTTTTTTTTTTCTGTTGTATACAGGTATAGGATCCCTTATCCGGAAACCCAATATCCAGAAAGCTCCGAATTACGGAATGTCTCCCATAGACTCCATTTTATCCAAATAATCCAAATTTTTAAAAATGATTTCCTTTTTCTCTGTAATAATAAAACAGTAGCTTGTACTTGATCCAAACTAAGATATAATTAATCCTTATTGGAAGTAAAACCAGCCTATTGGCTTTATTTAATGTTTAAATGAATTTCTAGTAGACTTAAGGCATGAAGACCCAAATTACGGAAAGATCCGTTATCCGGAAACCCCCAGGTCCCGAGCATTCTGGATAACAGGTCCCATACCTGTACTAACAAATTTAAAAAAAAATTGATGTCAGTCACTGGTCCTTTTAAAGCACATTTTTTCTTACCCACCTCAACACCAACACTTCTATCGAACCACAAAGATTTTGTTTCTCAATGACGTTCCTTGCTTACAAGGGGAATATACTGATATGTATATTTATTCCTGTGAAAATCATTTCCCATTTATAATGTTGCAGGAATGTCCTTAGACTTGCAAAGTTTGCACATCTAAAATTTAGGGTCAAATTTACTAAAGCTCGAATCGGCTAACGCTAGCGCGAATTTGCCAGCGTGTAGTCATTTCGTTACTT
The DNA here is from genome assembly GCF_017654675.1 of Xenopus laevis. Classification (NCBI taxonomy): domain Eukaryota; kingdom Metazoa; phylum Chordata; class Amphibia; order Anura; family Pipidae; genus Xenopus; species Xenopus laevis. Next base: position 79,817,429 of record NC_054375.1, on the reverse strand, counting down.
CACCAATTTACTAACGGGTGCTGGCATAAATTCGCTAGTGAAGTGGACCTACTATAGCGGTACTTCGCACCTTTATGCCAGGCGAAGTTGCGCTATGGTGAGGGGATGTAACTACGCTAATTCACTAACTTGCGCATTTTACTGAACGTTACCTCTTGCGCCAGACTTTACTTTGCCACCTCAGACCAGGTGAAGTGCAATAGTGTAGATAGGGATTGCTTCAAAAAAATTTGAAATTTTTTTTAAGTCCAAAAAACGCTGGCGTCTTTTACTTTTTTAAGGGTGAGAGTATGAAAAATAGCATAATTTTTTGGGGGGTACCCTCCTTTTCCCCTATATTTCCTAACATATGGCAACTCAATGATACAGTGGGCACATGTGTAGGGCAATAGAACACCTTTATTTTATTTTTATTTTAAAGGTTTCCTGGGCTTGTGTAGTGTAATGTAATTTCTGCAGCATATACGTCCATTATATTTTAACTTTGTGCTGTATGCATATTAGGCATTGCTAGCGTAACTTTGCTTTGACAAAGTAACGGTAGCGCACTTTCACTACCGTTTGCCTCCCTGAGCACAACTTTGCATTTTAGTGAATTTGCGTAGCACTGCCGAAACTACGCCTGGTGAAGTGCGGCGAAGCTGTCGCTGGTGCAACTTCAGATCTTAGTGAATTTGCCCCTTAGTGTTTTAGTTACTCCCTTATAAAGTTGTCTTTGCAAGATAATCTCAAAGGAGACCATGTTAAGATCACTATTCCATAAATGCTAACCACGCAAATGTTAGAGATGAGTTCCGTGTTATTAGTTATTACAAGGTCCAAAAGAGAGTCATTCCTAGTAGGTTCTTGAACAAGCTGAAATAAAAAGTTGTCATTCAGCATATTTACAAACCTACTAGCTTTTTCTGACTTGGCAACCCCATTACCCCAGTCAATGTCTGGATAAAGTCACCTGACCTAGTTGTGCTTCCATTTCTAAGGGTAGCTGGGCTTCATTCTCGTTACTAATACAAGGTGGTTTGTACAGACTTTTTTGTTTGATCTTACCTAGCTTGTCAGGTTAAATTCTAATTTGACTCAACATCTTGTCTCTAAGTACAATCCTACGTGCTAACTACATCAACTGTAGAGTAAGATTTACCAATGGCATTACAGATCCGATAAGCACTAAACATGTTAAGCATAGCTCTAGACAGCACAAGACAACTACTTCAGTAAGTCTGGTGTTCATTTTTATTTTTGGATAACTGACATTTTTCTTCAACTTAATTTATTTCTCCATTTTTTTGCTGTGCCCCCGCACCTAAATTATATTCAGTTTATATTTGACTTACTAATGACATCAATTTTTTTGAATGATCTGCTACTGTAGGCTCAATAAGGTCCAACCACAAATGATGTTTTTCTTATTATTTATAAACCCTATTCCCCACAACTATTGTACATTAGTTTCAGTAAACAAAGACCGCCATAGGAATCCACAGCTAAAAAGACCTGATAGACATTTTGCTCTATTCGAAGAGCTTTATGAAAAACCTCAGACTCTTAGTGAGGTCATAGGAGTTCTCAGTATATGATTGTAATGTTATAGATTTTGAATTGCACTAGTTGAATTGCTGAGGCAGATGGCATTTCCAGTAGTTTTGTCTCTAATCTTTGAAAGAAGTCTGAACCTAATCCTATTGTCTCTAAGGAAGTGATTGCAGCAGCACTGAGCCCAGATCTGTATTTCTCTATGTCGGAAGTCCAGGTTAATTTACCTCCTAATCTATCTCTGGGCAAACTCTTTGTTCCGATAAACCTTTGTGGGTCAGTTTTGGTGGAGACGATTCTAAGGTAGCCAGGCATCCGGGTCACAGTAAAACCTGTTCTTTTTGGTCCCGCACTCTCTGTTGGCCAACATTAAGACAGGATGTTGATAATTATTAATGATAAGCGATTAGCAATGTGCACATGTTGAAATGCGAAATGTTGCCGCAAATGCATGGCTGGCGAATAAATTTGCTCATCACTAGTAATTATATTGATTCATGTTCAGTTTGTCAACATTCAAACCTTTCCAGGTCCTTACCTCAAAGGCTACTACAATTGCTTCCTCTTCCTGAAAGGTCATGGACTCACATTTCTATGGATTTCATTGAGGAATTACCTCCCTCTAAAAGGAATACTGTTATTTGGGTGGTAGTGGACTGATTTAGTAAACTGTCTCATTATATTCCCCTTCCTGCCCTCCCCTGCTAAGTCTCTTGCTGATCTGTTCCTATCCAATATATTTAAGCTTTCTGATAGGGGGGGTTCAATTTGTTTCAATGTTCTGGCGGGCCTTTTGTTCACTTATGGGCACTGATTTGTCTTTTTCCTCTGCGTATCACCCGCAAACTAATTGCCATGGAAAGGAAAAAAATCAATCATTGGAGCAATACCTCAGGTGTGTAAATATAAAAATATCGGGAACGGTCCAATTCCTATGACGGACGAATGGCTAGTGTCAGAGGGTTGATATTTGTCACCCCCGCCCTCTACGACGCCATAACGCTATAAGGCCTAAGGCAGGATGGACTACAAGGACATATGGTCTACTGTGGACAATGGTCAATCATATAGCTTATACTAGGCCATACAAACAAAAGATCATCACTCTGTTACTTAAATTCCAGAGTGTTAGCATAACGCCAGTCTGTCTGGTGTGGCCCCCTCCTGCAGACGTGCTGCTCGAATTACTTGAAATATCACAATGGCCTTGGTTAGCCATAGCTGATTGCGAGGCTGTGGACCGTTGGAGCTAGGCACAGTATGTTACCACATTCCTTTGCTAACATGTAAGACTAAGTAAATCATTTAGACATTAATTGTACAAGGAGGAGTCAGACTATGTATGGTATTGGCATACTCACATTTGTTATCACCACCATCTATGACATCAAAAGGGGTATATAAACTTATGTTATATGGGAGTATCCTTGGAAAGCATTCGGGTACCACCCAGGTGACACACGACTACTTCCCCAGGCAAAACCTATTGTCTTGTATTTTGGACACAATAAACTACCTCATTGTATTTTGAACTTGCACTATTTCGTGGTTTTGCTTTACGTACGAGGTCATAGAGGTAGAAACATATCAACATTTGGTGACCCGCCGACGTGATATTCCTGGACGCTGGACGCCCAAGTTTTTCAGTCGGATCTTCAGGCAAGTTGAGAAGAGAGCTCCTGCTTCTACAGGTGACAGGAGACTACCCGTGAAGCTTTACTCATGGATGAATGATACTCGCGCGGAAGGCTCTGATATAAGGTGAGCATTAATGTAATTTTCTAGTCTATTTTTACTGCTTATTGTTGTGTTAAGTGTTGTACTAACCAGTTCTGATATTCTGACGTTCATGATAGGAATACGCTTTTTTCCTTACTGTTTTTGTAATTTGTATGTACCTAGTTCCTTATCATGAGCAGTTAGATTAAGAAGAAAAATTCTGTCATAGCAATTACACATGCATGTTGATGTATGAATGACAAAGGATCCCTGACTGTTGTGATTGAATGATTGTGGTTGAAACTGGAACCCACACCCTCCGGAATCAACCGAGTGCGTGAATAACTTTAGTTTAATTGTAAACTGTGTGATAGTGTCCATAAGGGAATCCGTGACTCTATTTCAGAGTCTGCTTGCTGTTTAGGAGTTTTTTCTGCGGTTTCTGTTTATAGGGCGACCTAACAGGCCAGAAAACGGAAAACTAGGTTTTCTGAAGGAAATTCTTTAGTGTGTGGTGTGTGAATCACTTTCCTGTCTGTTTGAATCTGCATATGTCAAAAGAGAGCCCTAGCAGCATCTAGGTGTCACACATCTGCAGCTTCAAATCTACTTTCTCCCCTTACACTCAGTTTGTAAGTCCCACACTGTAAAAACACTACAGACACACTCCCACTTTCTTTGTTAGGGAGATTTCTTATGCTTTCAACAGAAGAGGATAGTAATTCTTCCAAATACAACCTAGCGTTTGAAGCAATCTTATTTTTTTGCCTTGTTAAATTTGGTTCTTCTTATTTACTATTGGAGGCGATATGTTTAATATGCTTAAACCTAAACCTCCCCCAGAACTTCTGGCTAAGGTGTGTGCCCAAAACCCCTTATGTCGTAAGGCTCTTGTAACATGTCACAAAGCATGGGTTAAGTGGGGTACAAGTAAGGATGCCACGTTTTCCTGGCCAGAAAACTGCAGCATTCTCCCTACAGATCTAGCTAGCCTGTTAAAACAGATCAATGTTAAATGTAAGGGCAAAGAATTAATAGCACATACCGCATGCCATGATATCTGGCAAGCATATGCTCAGAAATACCCAGAAAAACCACCTGCATATGCCCCAGCTGAACAAGCCAACATAGACACTGCTCCGAGTTCAGCCAAATTATATCCCGTCCTTAACATGGACGCACAGGAGCAATTACAGACTGCCCTAAACACGCCTATTGGCAATCCTAGGGTAGCACAGGGCTATACTGCCCCGGCACTTCCCCCACCAACAAACTTGCAGACAGTGCCACATGCCAGTAATGAGGACTCATTCTGGGCAGACGTCTCAGGGCGTCTTAAGCTTAGCAAAACCAACCCCTTTTGTCCTATTGAGGATGCTGCACACCAAACCCCCGTTAACACAGCACCTCCTCGTCAGGGTTTTCAGACTCCTACGAGAAATTGCCCTGAAGTCAGGGAACATACACCTCTCGCTAGCATGTCTTTTGACGAGGAAGAGGATGAAATGCCCATATTAGAAGATGCAGAAATCCCGACAACTAGAGTCTTGGCAACTATTGTTACAAGACCAAAAAACACCACTCCAAAACAAAATTCCTTCTCCCCAAAGGATGTAGTAATCCGAGGAGAAGGGGGGGATAGCACTTTTGTAGATCCATGGGTTGACAATCTGGCCGGCTGGTCAGAATCTTTAAAACCTAATGTTACCCCATTTCCTAGAGAGGGAGCTCTGGACACCCGTAACTTGAATACAGCACGCCTCTGTATCCGAGGAGGCATGGGAGATCCAAATTGGGATAGACAATACATGATTAATGGTCTTAGCATTTGGGAGAAATATGAAAATCTGAGAGCACTTGCTAACATTGTCTCACCCTCACCCAAACAGATGTATCCTCTTATGCATACTACCAAAGGACTTAAATATGTCCCTTGGAACTTTGCCGATGTGGAAGGGATAATCAGGGCTCTGCCGCCTCTGTTAAGGGGGGCAGACCCCTGGATATCTAAATTTGAAAGACTAACTGCCGGCATGTCTCTATGCTTAGGCGATCTAAAAGCATTACTAGCTCAAATTCTTGGACGCTCAGCACAGTCCATATGGAACGAGGCAGGTCTTCCTCATATTGTTCTGTCCTCAGATTCTCATGACGGAGCTGAATTTAACCCTTACAGACCTAGAATTTTTGCAGCTCTCAGAGTTTGTTATCCCACTCACAAGGATTTCGGGAAACTAATGAATACTTCTCTCCCTGAAAGTGCAGACATAACTAAACACATTTCAGAATTCTTAGATCAATGGGCACAAGAAACAGGAATGGATCCTTACGAACCAAATGTAGTGCCACTTGTTTATCAGGCCCTCCGTAAAGGTTTCCCAGCCGCCTTACAGAAAAAATTAGATGCTATAGTCGGCTTAGATGCCAAATCATGGAAGGAGATTTATACTCATATCCTTCACTACCATAAAATCTATGAGGAAGATAGTAAAAAGGCAGAGAAGGATTTCAAAAACACCCAGCATAAACTCATGTCCTTGCAAATTAAGGAACTCCAAGAGGGAGAAATCAAGCCCGAAAGCAAGCCCGCAGAACAAACACCAGAACCAACACCCACCACTGAGTCCTATTCTTTTAGGGAATTTTTAAAAGATTTTCCTACCTTTTTTGCAAATGTTCAGTCCGGTGGTCAATTTAACAACCCTAATAGAGGGACATCTGGTGCTTTTAAAGCTAATAACACACCCAAGGGTGTCTGTTTTAACTGTCACAAGCCAGGACATTATGCCCGTGTATGCCGTAGTCCAAAACGATTTGGCAATCAGTATAACTCTCCTAACTTTCAATCTAACTTTCAATCTCGCAACAATTCCAATGTTCAATCTTTTCCTAATTGGTCTCCACCCAGGAACCAATCTCAATGACTGTCTATGCTTTTACGGGTTCCCATGTCCACTGAAGAACCTTTTCTCACTGTTTCTATAGCAGAAATGCCTACATGTTTTTTGCTTGACTCAGGTGCTACAGTATCTGTTCTCTCTCTACTTCCTGCTGGTTTAACCCTTTCTTCCCAAACAGTCTCCACTACAGGATTTGATGGTAAGCCTCAGCTAAACCAATTAACCTCTGCAGTTCCAGTGACAATTGGGAATATCACTTGTCTACATGCTTTTGTCTATGCACCTGCATGTCCTGTCAATTTGCTAGGCAGAGACCTGTTAACCAAAGCTAACATCATTCTTGATTTTGCTGTCTCATGTCCAACCATATTGTTTGCAACTACTGTCCCTTCTCCTGCAGATTTAGTTGATCCATTTGAAGATATACCTAAAGCAGTCTGGGCCACACCCGAGTCACCTTTTGGTAAGGCCGTTTCAGTTGAAGAGGTGCAAATTAATTTACGTCCAGGGTGTGATGGCCCCAAGGTACCACAGTACCCACTTAAAGCCCAGTCCATTCAGGGTGTGGCAGATGAAATTAACCTACTTTTGCAACACGGCATAATTGAACCAAGCGACTCTCCTTATAACACTCCTTTGTACCCAGTACAGAAGCCAAATGGCTCCTACCGTATAGTCCATGACTTACGGAAGTTAAATGAAGTAGTCGCAGCAGAGTTCCCCGTTGTTGCCAACCCTGCCACTCTCTTACAAGATAACCCCTTAAAGGAATATAATTCAGTTTTGGATTTATCCCAAGCATTTTATTGCATTCCTTTATCTCAACAATCCAGACCACTTTTTGCATTCACCTACAACAATAACCGTTACCAGTGGACCCGCCTCGTAATGGGCGGAGCTGACAGTCCCTCGATCTTCAGCCGTGTACTCGCGACTGATCTGCAAACTTTCACTGACCTTTTACCTACTTCTGTTTTTCTAATACAGTATGTTGACGACCTTCTGCTTTCTGCAGACACTGCTGAACTGTGCCAACACTACACTTGTGCCTTACTTCTGCATTTGCATACATGTGGTTACAAGGTCAATCGTTCAAAGCTGCAATTTTGTCAAACCTCAGTTACTTTTCTAGGCATGACACTCAGCAAGGGAGCCAAACTCATGGGCCCCCAGGTGCTCACTGATGTCCAACGTATGCATTTACCTACCTCAGTCAAAGAATTACGCAGTGTTTTGGGTTTGTTTAACTTCTGTCGCTTATGGATTCCTGCTTACAGTTCTCGCATACTTCCTTTCAGAAAATACCTCAAAGGCAACCCTCCTGGTTATGCTTCTGTCTCTCTGTCTCAATCTGACTCTACTGCTCTTGAATGTCTAATGTCTGATATTTTGCAGGCCCCACAACTCCATTTGCCGAACAGCTGTGAGCCTATCTACATGTACGTTTTTGCAAACGCAATCTGTTGGGCGGCAGTAGCCACCCAACAAGAGGGATGTATTATAGGACACTTTTCAGGAATTTTTACACCCATAGAACAAGCTTTCACTTCTTGTGAACGTAACATATGCGCTTGTGCAGCAGCTGTAGAAAAACTCTATTCACATGTAATTGTTCCCAGTGTTACCATATACACCTCACATGACGTGCCAGCACTACTCAAAAGTAATACATTACACTTTGTGCCTGCACGCGTAGGACAATGCACGGCTGTGCTCCTACGAAGTCACATTTCTTTCAAAGGAATGCCTCCAACTAATCCTTTCAATAATCTTAAAGATTTATTGTTGTTCTCGGCTGAGAACCATGATTGTACCTCTGAGGAAATTCCAGAGGAACGTCCCTTTATGGGTATTGTCCCAGTAACAGATTTACCACCGTCACATGTTGTAATTTTCTCTGACGGTTCACAGACAGAAACACATACGGGCTTTGCCGTGTGTCAGATAGATCCTGACACCAAAGAAATTATACAGAAAAAACAATATGCATTACCACCAGATACATCAGCCCAATTAGCAGAGATAGCCGCCGCCTTAGAAGGTTTCCGGCTCATGAATGACAAAAACGGAGTTCTGTATACAGACTCAGCTTATGTCACTACCACCACACATACAAATGCATCTAAATGGCACAAGAGAGGTTTTGTTACAGGAAAAGGAACTCCACTACAACATCATGACACGATTCTTGCTATAATGGAAGTACTACAGGAAAGACACAACAAAGGTTTAAAAACATCCTGTGAATGGGTAAAAGCACACCAACATAATGTCACAGATATTGTCGCATACGGCAATCAGATAGTTGACGAACTAGCAAAACAAACCACAAACCCACTAACCATTTTTGTACAAACACGAGCTAAGAAATATCTTTCCACTTCTAACCCTTTTGCACCCATCAGAGTAATGCAAGAAAGTGCCACTAGTGCAGAAACAGACAAATGGGTGGCTAATGAGTGCTCTCATTACTATCACAATAATGAGCCTCCATATATTTGGATGCACCCTTCAGGTGTACCAGCATTACCCATAGGTGAGTGCCACCTATTGGCCCACCAGTTACACTACGGGTCACATATGCCAACAAATGACTTGATCAATACTATAAGGGAAATGTACTGGTGCCCAGATTTAAAAGATATTTGTAAAGCTGTGGTCAATACTTGTAATGTTTGTTTTACCAACACCAGTCATCAAACTCCAAGGATTCCTCCTGGAGCGATTCCAAGGCCTGCTGGCCCCTTCAGAGAATGGCATATCGATTTCACGGACATGGTAACTCCTTGCAAAGGATACAGGTATCTTTTGGTCATGATTGACCCATACTCTCAATGGTTAGAAGCTTTTCCATGTAGGAAGGAAACAGCTCTGGTTGTATTTGATAATCTATACAATGAAATCTTTCCCAGACATGGGATTCCTAAATCTATTGTTTCGGATAATGGAAGCCATTTCAAAAATCAACTCTGTGAGACATTTGCAAATTGTACTGATATCAAGTGGAGGTACGTGTCTGTGTACAAACCAACCTCCAATGGCATTGTGGAAAGAGCTAATGGTCTCTTAAAGACACAACTCAGAAAATTGACAGCTGCCACAAATGGCTCGTGGCTGGAATGTCTACCAGCTGCATTGTTCATACTCCGCAACCATCCTATTAGGCGTTGTGGACTTACCCCATTCGAAATCACTACCGGTAGACGTATGTCTCTTATCCACACAATCAGTACACGTCCACTTCCCAATGCTGACAGCCCATACAATCTCATACGGTGCCTCCAGTTAGCACATCAAATGTCTGAAGTGAATATTTCCAAGGCACCTGTTGTTGTCACTCCTTCTTTTCTTTTTCAGGTCGGAGATCTAGTCTACAAGAGAAATTTTACTCGTAGCCGTTGGGACCAACCTATATATTCCGGTCCTTTTAAAATACAACAGCTCTCCCCCACTGCCGTATTACTTGAAAACCACGGGACATGGATTCATCTTCGAGACTGCTTGCCTTGTCCTTCTGTGTTTCCTACTTCCTCTCCACCCCCATAACAGCATTATGGGCTGACAATGAACTTTTAAAACTGCACAGTACTGCTGCCATGATTGAAAATAAGACTGACTGTTGGGTTTGCTCACATATTCCTACTCACAGCCTCGGTACCCCTATCCTTGGGGTCCCCTTTACATGGACTGATTTTGAAGACAGATATGTGATGGACTTTTCAACTCTTGATCCAGAATTGTCTAAATATAGGGAAATTTCTGGTAAAGGTGATGAAATAATGAAAGCACCCCCAGCTCTTATTTTGGCAGGAATAGTACGACATCCTTCAGTATGTTTCACTGTTTTTAGTAGGAAAACACGGGTGACCATTAATGGTAAACAAATAAGGATTCCTAAATCCTTATAGGAGAAACTACATGTAACTCAACCGATTTAAATATTACTCAGGTCCCCACACATTATGAAGCAGCCACCACATATGCACATTGTGTTGATGAAACAAAAGTATCTTCTACTATTGAGCCCTGCCTTTCTTGGGCCAATAAGAGTTTAGAATGGGATTTAGATTATATAGATGGTCCTGCTCACTATAACATAAAATTTTTAACACTTCAGATTAGAAATCAGGGTTTTCACCGCCCCATGGTGCTTCCTTCAGGGACTTATTACATCTGTGGTAAGAAAGCCTATGCATGGTTGCCCATGGGAGCCGAAGGTAGATGTACTATAGGAAATGTAATCCCAGCTGTTAGAACTAGAACAGAATTATCTGCTACCTCACTTATTGATACACACTCATCCGCTGTTTTAAACCTTAAGATACAGAAAAGGGAACTGTTTAATGATAAAGATAAGGCTTGGGCTTTCTTCCCTGCCTGGACAGGTTGGGGAATAGAAATGATGGCTCGCCTTAATGAATATGCTTCCCTTCTTGACCGCATGATTAACAACACTGTAATATCGGTCCTTGCAATTAATGTAGAACTAGCTCAGATTCGTAAAGTAGCCCTTCAGAATAGAATGGCCCTAGATTTCTTGTTAGCAGAACAAGGTGGAGTCTGTGTTTTAGTAGGAGAAGAATGTTGCACCTACATTAATGACTCTAAATCGCTGGTTGAATCTCATATGGCCAAGGTTTTCGAATTGCAAAAACAAGCCAGGGATATTTCAAAAAATGGTTTTAATCCCTTTACATGGTTAGGTAATATTGGTGGATGGTTAAATGATTTCCTTGGAAGTTTCTTTAAACCCATCCTAGTTATTTTAGCTTTGGCTCTTGGCCTGTATCTTGTTGTTAAAGTAATGATATGTGCCATAAGCCGCTGTACCTCCTCCCCAGCTTCTGCTCTACTTTGATTTACATTTATAAGATATAACTTTTCTCAGCCTTATAGGGGAGGTTTGACCAAAAAAAAAAAAAAAAAGTGGGATCTTAGCATTTTTAGCTTCATTTTAGTATTTTTCATTTTTACTAATTTTCATTTTTACATTTTTACATTTTTAACTTTTATTTTACATTTTTAACATTTTTTAACTTTTATCTTAAAAAAAAAAAAAAAAAAAAAAAAAACTTAAAAATTTTAATATTTTCATTTTTGACTTTTATTTTCATTTTTATCTTTATTTCATGGTATTTTTGAATCTAACTTGAATTTTAACCTTAATGTACTCAGTATTATTTTACAATATCAGTATTATCTTACTCAGGATGATTATTACTATGTCTCATTATCTCTATGCAATGATTTCCTTTTATTATCTCTCTGTAATGCTTTATTTTGCTTTATTTTGAAACCTAAGTTTACTATAATCATACATTTGCTTAAATCTTAGGCTACATGTTATATTCAGACAGCTCTTGCTTCATTGTGCAGTTCCAGCGGTTCCTAGCCAAGTTAGTTCCTCAAAAACAGGAAATACCTCTAGCCCCCTAGCTTCCTGTTTTCTTTGTTTTCATTAATTTCAGCTTTTCAGCTGCACTTCTGTATTGGTGCTGCCACAACAGTTGAACTATAACTCACAACAGCATACACCACTGTCCCATTTATAATAGACCTCCTTTGTTCCTGGGGGTCCTCTCAGCACTCTCCCTGTGCCTGCAATTACTAATATGAAACATATTTAATGTTTCAAGAGAGGTAATGTAAATATAAAAATATCGGGAACGGTCCAATTCCTATGACGGACGAATGGCTAGTGTCAGAGGGTTGATATTTGTCACCCCCGCCCTCTACGACGCCATAACGCTATAAGGCCTAAGGCAGGATGGACTACAAGGACATATGGTCTACTGTGGACAATGGTCAATCATATAGCTTATACTAGGCCATACAAACAAAAGATCATCACTCTGTTACTTAAATTCCAGAGTGTTAGCATAACGCCAGTCTGTCTGGTGTGGCCCCCTCCTGCAGACGTGCTGCTCGAATTACTTGAAATATCACAATGGCCTTGGTTAGCCATAGCTGATTGCGAGGCTGTGGACCGTTGGAGCTAGGCACAGTATGTTACCACATTCCTTTGCTAACATGTAAGACTAAGTAAATCATTTAGACATTAATTGTACAAGGAGGAGTCAGACTATGTATGGTATTGGCATACTCACATTTGTTATCACCACCATCTATGACATCAAAATGGGTATATAAACTTATGTTATATGGGAGTATCCTTGGAAAGCATTCGGGTACCACCCAGGTGACACACGACTACTTCCCCAGGCAAAACCTATTGTCTTGTATTTTGGACACAATAAACTACCTCATTGTATTTTGAACTTGCACTATTTCGTGGTTTTGCTTTACGTACGAGGTCATAGAGGTAGAAACATATCAACAGGTGTTACCAGGCCCTGTTTTGTGGAAAGGTCACAAAGGCCTTGGCCTAGGGCAGCAGGGTTTTAGGGGTGGCATGCTGCCCAACCACATCCGCATTGGTACAAAAGCACTGACTATGGGCAGAAGATACTATTATTACTATAATATTAAGATACTTTTTTAAATTTCCCATGTACTATTCCCCAGTGCTCCTGACCGGATGATGAAAATTTGCGCATGTGTACAAATGAAGGGGAGGGGACAGGGCAAACGAATGGCAGCAGACCCAGGTGTGCCCGCTATGTTAATCTGGCCCTAGGTGTTATGTCTCCAGTAAACAATCACAAAGGGCAGTCTTTCTTCCGTGGGATGTTTGCACTCAATAATGCTATTCATTCGTCCAGTAGAGAATCTCCATACTTTACTGTTTTTGACTATCCTAGACCCATCCTAGATCCATTTTCTGTTCGTTCCTCAAATGTTCCTGCTGTCAACTCTTGGGTTGACCACTTTTCTAAGATTTACAAAAGGTTCAAAACTCTTTTTCCTCAACAGTAGTTGCCAAAAAGAAAGCCACAAATAGGCATTGTAAAGTGTAACCCAAGTATCAGGTTGGTGATAGGGTCTGGTTATCTCCCAAAATTATTCCACCAAAATTTCCTTCTGCCAAGCTAGAAACCAAATTCATTGGTCCATTTTCTTTATCAGAAATTATTATTTCTAGCACTGTCCAGTTAGAACTTCTTCCTGAACTCAAAATTTCTAACACTTTTCATGTTTCTTTGTTAAAACCTGCCAGAGTTGTTCGACAGGATTCTCCACCGATTACAGTAGAAGGTCAGCCCAGATATTTGGTACAGAGGTTAGTGAATTCACACCTTTCCAGGGGAAAATTGCAATATCTGGTACACTAGGAAGATTATGGTCCTGAAGAGAGATTTTAGGTTCCAGCCTGTGTTATCCATGCTGACCATCTCAAATGTCAGTTTCATGCTAAATTTCCTGATAAGCTTAGGGGTCCAGTGGGGGTAATGTTACAATACATACATCTAGTGGGGCGGCTGGGACTCCTATTGACCCATGTTTTGGTTACCTTGCCTGCCCAGAACCATTGTCTAGGTTCTTTCACTTTAAGACCTGGCAGCATCCAAGTAGTGAAGGGCTCCTCCTGACATGAAAGGTAGCTGTTAAAGGCAGAAGCGTGAGCCATGACCGGAACCTTGGCATGTGTTCTAGGCTTGTGATACAGAACGTGACAGTAAGGCATCTGGTCTAAAATTAATTTTGGAAATTAAGTGATCTTTAAAAATTTCTTGTCTAAAATGCTATTGTTTCCCAATGTTATTACTTACAAAAAAACCTTTCATTAATAATAATATGATCCAAGCCAAGGTAATGACAGACTCAGTGAACTGATTCATCACCAAAAATGTATTAATATTTTTAATGCAGGTAGCATATTTTTATAAATGTGTTAAGAATAAGTGGCACATTTATTAAAATTCAAAACTGGGAATTCCTGGGGGATTTAAAGCAGTGTGAATTTTTCAGACAGCCAGGCAAGGGTTTTAATGATTTGGCACATTTCTCAAAACATTTCTTGACTTTTCAAAAACGCCAATCCATCAGAATTGACTGCTGTTGAAATCCCATACTGTTCCAGGGGGGATTAAGAATTCACTGGTAGTGCTGAACTATAAATACAAAGAGCATTCAGTTAATTTACCCCCAAGCAAGTCTATGTTGGAATTAACAATTCACTACAAATCTTTTTCCACACTGCTATAATTAGTAGTAATGTGGAAAATTATATGTAAATCATAACTGATCTGTATTTTTATTCCAAGCAGTAACCATAACTTCTGCTCAAAAGAAGAGAAAAAAAGGAGCATTAATAATATTGTATTTATGTGTCAAAATAAAATGTGGAAAATAAGATATTGATTTATTGTAGCATAAAAACATAAAATTGGCAGGGAAGAAACATTTGGCTAAATTAGGCTGCCAATTCCCTCCTTACAAAAAACTGTGCACTTAAATAAATTACTTTTATCTGGTTCTCTCTTTTAAACATTGTGCATTTTTTTATTTTTTCCCACTTGGTGGTAAGAAGTAAGAGTGTCCAGTGTGAGAGAACTTGTTCTCCATCACACATGCCACTCTACCAAGTTTACACTTGCAAATATACCATTACATTTTTGGGGGTTTCTTATTTAACATTCCTATAATTTTATGAAGAGAAGACTATATTTACAGGTGCTTAAAGCAAATTGTTTACATTGTCTTTAGTATGTAAGAATATAAGTTTAAAACAATTGTTAAAAGAATACGTTTTCCCAGTACACTCATTACAGTATTTTAGCCCATCCTTTAGTCACCCATATTAACTGCCAGGTATAACCCTTCTTTCTCCATACCAGAGATGTGGCAGACAACTCCAGAGTGCAGGTGCATTAGAGGCAAAACAATTGGGCTTTGTTTTGGCTGTTTGCATTTTTCACTTTGCTCTCATTTGTTAATTATCCCTTATGTTTTTATGTACTACAGTGATATCTTCATTTAATCAAAAGTGTTTTTTAAATGCAACTTTATACAAATTTCTCAGCTGTGCTCTTAAGAATGAAAATGCAGGATGTTTGTTTGCAGCTACTGAATCGGTTAGCAATGAGTAAATTCAATGGAATTCCTTGATGATCATTTATATCAAATGATTTTGATATAAAAAAAATTGACTAAAAATTTGTTAATAATTTGCATTTCAAAGGTACATTCCATTCACCATGTTTAATAAATGTTGTGATTTTTTTTTAGCCTAATTTAATTTTTAAAATGTTGCTCATTGATTCTAGCATCACAAATTAAGTATTTTCTGTTCTTTTTTTCCCCTACAAATTATGTTTATGCTTATGCCTATTTATAAACCTATTATCTAGTCCTATAACTAGTCTGTCATTACAACCACTGGCTGCTTTCTAGGATGTACAAGAAACAGTTGATGAATTGTAAAAAAGTAGAGCTGATATTAGAAAATGAAACTACCCCATAACTAATAGTGGCTTCAAATATGTCTTTACAAAGCACAGTAACAGTTAATTTTACATAGACTTATTTATATAGTAAGTTAAGTTGAAAAAAGACACACGTCTATCAAGTTCAACCTTTTAACTCTATTTTAACCTGCCTAACTGCTAGTTGATCCAGAGGAAGGCCAAAAAAAATCTTTCAAATTTGCCTCAGAGGGGGAAAATTCCTTCATGACAAAAAAATCAGACTAGTCAGACTAATCAGACTAGTCCCTGGATCAACTTGTACTATGAGGTATTTCCCATAACCCTGTATTCCCTCAGTTGCTTAAAAGCCATCCAACCCCTTCTTAAAACTATCTAATGTATTAGTCTGTACGATTCAGGGAGAGAATTCCAAAACTTCACAGCTCTCACTGTAAAAAAAACCCTTCCAAATATTTAGGCGGAACATCCTTTCTTCTAATCAGAATGGGTGACCTTTCATCAGCTGGAAAGACCTACTGATAAATAAAGCATTACAGAGATTATTATATGATCCCCTTAAATATTTATACATAGTTATCATATCACCCGCCTCTTCTCCAGGGTGAACAACCCCAATTTGGCCAGTTTTTCCTCAAATCTAAGATTGTCTATATCTTTTACCAGCTTAGTCTCCCTTCTCTGTACACTCTCTAATTCAATAATGTACTGTTTGAGCATTGGAGACCAAAACTGTACAGCATATTCTAGATGGGGCCTTACCAGTGCTCTATACAGTGGAAAAATGACCACCTCCTCCCATGAAGCAATGCCCCTTTTAATACAGCTCAAGACCTTATTTTCCCTTGAAGCTGCTGACTGGCAATGCCTGCTACAGCCAAGTGTATTATCTACAAGGACTCCAAGGTCCAACAGATCTTAGTTTAAAAAGCAGTCACTTGTGGGCCACAGCATCAAATGCTTTGGCAAAATCCAAATAGATCTACTGCTCCCCCACTGTCCAGCATCTTACTTACCTCATCATAAAAAGCAATCAAATGTGTCTGACATGACCTATACTTCATGAAGCCATGCTGATTGCTGCTTATAATGCCATTCACTAGGACAAGATTCTGGATGTAATCCTTTAACAAGCCTTCAAATAATTAGCCTACCACAGATCAAACTTACTGGCCTTTAATTGCCAGGCTGAGATCATAATGCCTTTTTAAATATTGGAATGACATCAGCTTTTCTCCAATCCATATGTACCATACCAAATTAAAGTGAATCTGAGAAAATGACAAATAGGGGCCAGTCTAAAACGAAACTAAGCACTTTAGAACCCAGGGGTATATGCCACCTGGCCCTGACGGCTTGTTTCAATTCATTTTCATTAAAGCTTTATGAATCATATCCTGAGTCAGCCACTGACTAGATTGAGATTGAGCTGAGCCAACAGTGCAACTATAAAGTGAGCCTGGGAACACTGACTCCTCTATTACATACACTAGAAAAGAACTGATTTAGCATATTTGCTTTTTCTGTATCTGTTACAACCATACTAATACCATTATTTAAAGGAGCAACACTCTTAACCCGCATCTTTTTAATATCAATATACTTAAAAAACTTTTTGGGGTTAGTCTTCGCCTCAACCACAATGCGTTCCTCATTTTCAATCTTTACTATTCCGAATTGCTGTTTTACAACATTTATTATAGTGCTTATATTCATTAAATGCAGCTTCTGTCCCAACAGACTTGCCTTCCTCTTCTTTCCTATTAACTTTTTTACTTCTGTATTAAGCCACATAGGGTGATTCTTAGTGATTCTACATTTACTCCTTAAGGGAATAAATTGAGAACAGTAACAATTTAATATCATTTTACATGACAACCATTTCTGTTCTGTGTTTTTAGATTAAAATATAATGCCCCAATATATGCTCTAGAGGGCAGCTCTCAAGGTCTCAGCTCTAAAATTAGCTGTTCTGAAATTAATAATTAACTGGATATCACATGTTGTACCTTTTCAGGTGAATTGAGTTATGAAAAGTAAATGTTAGCAGCACTTTTAATGGGTTTTTAGCTAGTGAAATTTTTAGTAACTAAATGAAAATGTGCTTAATGAGGTAAGTGTTTATCTCAATGGATTGCATAGGGTACATGTAAAGTGATGTACTTAAATGAAAAGTACCACTTTGGGGAGAATTTAATTAGTTTAATGTACAATTATAAACCTGAGCAAATGGGTTTACCATGAAAGCCTACAAAGGAAAAGGGTAAGCAGCATCACAGAATTCTGTAGCGTGCACATCATTCAAGATACAATATGAAATGACCTTAACTGACTTTTTGCACATGATCTGGTCTTGTCCCCATGTCAACCAATCAAGCTTTTCATGCCTATTTGGATGCTATAATCCCACTGAGATATTCCAGACTAGGGATGTAGCGAACGTCGGAAAAAAAGTTCGCGAACATATTCGCGAACTTGCGCAAAAATGCGAGCGGTTCGCGAACGGTTCGCGAACCCCATAGACTTCAATGGGAAGGCGAACTTTAACATCTAAAAAAGACATTTCTGGCCAGAAAAATGATTTTAAAGTTGTTTAAAGGGTGCAACGACCTGGACAGTGGCATGCCAGAGGGGGATCAAGGGCAAAAATGTATCTGAAAAATCTGCCTGTGTGTGCTTGGAAGAGATAGTGTAGGGGGAGAGCTGTTAGTGATTTCAGGGACAGATGATAGTAAGTTTGCTGGCTAGTAATCTGCTTGATACTGCTCTGTATTGGAGGGACAGAAGTCTGCAGGGATTTGAGGGACATTTTAGCTTAGGTAGCTTTGCTGGCTAGTAATCTACTGTTCTCTTTAAACAACTGCCATACGTTGACCTTGTAGGCATTGTTTGCCCAGTTTTTTGGACGCAGCCACTGAAGCACAGTTGCCAGAAAAAATATGCCATATAAATGCTGAAAATAGTAATTTTTCGCCATACGTTGACCTTGTAGACATTGTTTGCCCAGTTTTTTTGGTTGCAGCCACTGAAGCACAGTTGCCAGAAAAAATATGCCATATAAATGCTGAAAATAGTCATTTTTTGCCATACGTTGACCTTGTAGGCATTGTTTGCCCAGTTTTTTTGGTCGCAGCCACTGAAGCACAGTTGCCAGAAAAAATATGCCATATAAATGCTGAAAATAGTAATTTTTTGCCATATACGTTGAGTCAACGTATGGCAAAAAATGACTATTTTCAGCATTTATATGGCATATTTTTTCTGGCCTCTGTGCTTCAGTGGCTGCGGCCAAAAAAACTGGGCAAAAAATGCCTACAGGGCAAATAATGCCTAAAAGGTCAACTTATACACTACTACAGCGATGGATACGGATTACGTAAAATATATTATGGCTGCTTGAAAAAAGTCACTCCGGTGTTTTTTCTGGAGACGGTAATATTATGGATATTTAGACAGAATGTGAACAAGGTCACACAGCTAGATGGCAGTTGGTTGAATAACACACTGGGCAAAAAATGCCTACAGGGCAAATAATGCCTAAAAGGTCAACTTATACACTACTACAGCGGTAGTAAAATAAAAAAAAGTAAAATAAAAAAAAAATGAATATTAAAAAAAAAAATTAAAGTTGGTGCTGCTGAACTACTAGGAGCAGCAGATTAGCACACCAGTCCCACTCCCCAACACTGCTAGACTAATAGCACTGGGCTCTTATAGTAGTAGTAGTAGTAGTAGTAAAACAACAAAAAAATAAATAAAAGCAGTCCTTACAAGGACTACTGTTATTGCAGCAGTCAGCAGATGAGATCAGAAGCAGGACAGCTGCCCACTGCAGCTACATACAGAGCACTGCAGTAGAAGGTAGATTACTAGCCAGCAAAGCTACCTAAGCTTAAATGTCCCTCAAACCCCTGCAGACTTCTGTCCCTCCAATAACAGAGCAGTATCAAAACGATTACTAGCCAGCAAACTTTCAACTGTCCCTGAAATCACTAACAGGCAGCAGCTCTCTCCCTACACTATCTCTTCAGCACACACAGGCAGAGTGAAAAAACGCTGCAGGGCTTCGGTTTTTATAGGGAAGGGGAGTGGTCCAGGGGAGAGCTTCCTGATTGGCTGCCATGTACCTGCTGGTCTGGGGTGAGAGGGCAAAAAAAAGCGCCAACAATGGCGAACCCAAAATGGCGAACGTCGCGCGACGTTCGCGAACTTCCGGCGAGCGCGAACACCCGATGTTCGCGCGAACAAGTTCGCCGGCGAACAGTTCGCGCCATCTCTATTCCAGACTTCCGACTATTCATTTTCTATGCAAAATAAACATTGACATCCACTGGATGGGTTCTTCTCCAACAATTGTTAGAGCTTGGCTACAGTTGAAAACAGCATTGTTTATCAATATAATGATATCACAGATTCTACTAAGATTGATAAGGCCTGGGGCTCCTGTTGTGACTTGGTGACTTGGATCTATTGACAAGTCCACCAGCAATCCATTTTACTTAGGTATTCACCTCACATACTCTATCTGCAAGACTCACTGGAGACTCACTAGTGGAATCTGCTAAGCAAGCCCATTTCACTTTTCACAACTAGGGCATAACAGACCCTTAATTTGAGCACTAAACTTACCCACCATAAATATGTTATTTAATGATGTATGATTTGATCATTATTTAATGTTTTCATTTATTGTTGTTCAAAACTCAATTAAATGTACCTTTTAAAAAAATTACATTATTACATATTACAATGAATTAGTAAACTCTTTATATTTTGCAGCAAAGCAACAGTGTCAGTATACCAATTCATTCATTGAACAGTACTGCATTTATCACCTTGTACATAAATGCAGTTGTTACAGTATATCCAAAATGTATACAGCACAGTATACATCTTCATGTATCAGTCAAACAACACGGCTACAAGTTGACAGCCAATACATCAAACTACATGAATGCATACTGACAGGAGATGTATCAAAATGACATTGGTAAATATTGACAGAAGATACATCAAAAACATAGGTACATATTGACAGCACATACGTCAAATATCAATAAATATTGGTAGTAGTATACGTGAAGATGTTAATGGATGATGCTGGAACTTGAGAGCTTGAGTCCAATACATTATCAATCTTACAAACCATGTAGTAAGTACTTTTTCATTTTGCAAAGACAATAAAACACCATGCTTGAAAGTAAAATTGTGTCAGTTAAAAGAACCCTGTACAGGTATAGGATCCCTTATCCGGAAACCCGATATCCAGAAAGCTCCGAATTACGGAATGGCTGTCTCCCATAGACTCCATTTTATCCAAATAATCCAAATTTTAAAAAATTATATCCCTTTTCTCTGTTATAATAAAACTGTAGCTTGTACTTGAGCCAAACTAAGATATAATCAACCCTTATTGGAACCAAAACCAGCCTATTGGGTTTATTTAATGTTTAAATGATTTATAGCAGACTTAAGGCATGAAGATCCAAATTACAGAAAGATCCATTATCCGGAAAACCCCGGGTCCCGAGCATTCTGGATAACAGGTCCCATACCTGTATCAGCCTATCAGTAAATATAGCCTTTTCTATCTCTTACCTGGAGCCACCATTTCTAGGTCTGTGTGCTCCCTCAGTGTCCTGACCAGAAATACTGCAGCTCAAACTGTAACAGAAAGAAGTGTGGGAGTAAAAGACAGAACTTTGTCCATTTATTGACTTATGTGACCTAACATATACAGTATGTGTCCCCTAACATGTTTGTGTGTACTGTGAATCTTATGATCCTAGGGGGCCGACCTTAGTACTTAAAATAATTTTCTATTTAGGATTACCCAATGGCACATATTACTAAAAGAGTATATATTTATGAAAATTTTTATTTAGATGAAGCACAGTTTTCCATATGAGCTGTTTTATATTAAATATTTTTATAGAAACTTTACATTCTTCTAGGGTATAGTTTTCCTTTAACAGCCAATGACCGATAAATATAAGTCCTCATTAATTAAAGTATATTTTACTCTTTTCAGGACCATATCACAGGGACAATTGATTAGAGGGACATCTGTAGGAACAGAAAGCACAAGTAGGTAGGATGTAAGTAGGGTTCTAAGATGTCCAAGACAGTAATGCAAGTGATTAATAATCAAAGTCACTGTCACTCTTGCCTAATACACACAGAGGAGGCTAGCAACTAGAGGTACACAGTAGGTATTATGGTAGGAGAACTAAGCACAAAAGAGCCTGAATGCTAAGCAACAAGCCAGGAGGACCAGGAGAAAAAGCGAGAAGAAAACAAGCCAGGTCAAAGCCAAAATAACAATCTTTATCCAAGGAATCAAAAGCAGTGTCAAGGATCCAAATGGAATGGTCAGAATCAGTGAATGCTTAGAATGATTGAGGAATAAAGAATAGTCCACCAACACTGAAGACAGAGCCCTCTCTTTCTTTAACAGCATTTCTGTTACCATATGCATTTCTCTTTCTGGGATTTGATTAAACGTTCATTGCACTGGATTTTTGTTGTGTCGTATTAATCTCAGATAATCAAGACATGAAAGCACAGACAAGGGTGTATTAACTCTATATAAAATAGTAAGCCCTAGACAAGAAATTTGTTTCTACTCTAATCAGGACTCCATATGCTCTTTTCCTACTTTGATGCATAATAAATAATTTGAATCTTGAAATAAGAAATACAATGTTAGATTTACCAGACAAGTATTTTTTTTATATTAACTAGCGGTCAGATCTTGTGAATGGCTAAAACCCATATTTTGTTTCAGATTGGAAAACAGAAAACCAATTATTTCTCAAGCACAGGTATACAGTACCTAGGGGTAATATACTTCTATAACTGCAGAGAAAGGAACAACATTTACTGGGAACAATAATTACAGCTGTTTGTACACAGATCTGTAGTTAAGCAGGTCAGAAAGGTGCTCTGGTTACCTATGATCAATCTCATAAGAGTAATCCAATAAAAAATATGACTGACCCATCAGTTCTCTAATTCTCTCATTACTGTACAGCTAAACATCTCAAAGTTCTATACTGTTGTAAAAAGATGTCTAAAAAATGGCACTGCCCACATTTATGCAAGGTCAAAGGTTACAAATAGGGTTCTCCTAGGTCAGTATTTTATTTACAGCTTACATTTGTCTTTGAGTTATTATGCTACCGTCCACAATGAGTTCTCTATATCAGTTATTCTGGTGCACTTTGTAGCCTTGTACATTGTTTCTTAACACATTATATCAGTAAGGATAATCCAGCCTTTGAATCAATAAAATGTGGCCAATAAAAGGCAATACACTTAGTCACTGATGATCCCCAAACATATATAGTACTGTACTTAGAAGAAAGCACAAAACAAAACACAATACAGTTCAACCTGTTGAACTAAGATGAGAAAACATTCCACAATACTAGAAAAAGAAATGTACATGCCTCAAGTGGTAAAGGTGCCTACTTTATATAGCATGAACACATTTTCACAGCACCCAACAGACACATCATACACATCAGTCCATGCCCTAATGAAGCTTACAATCTAAGGTCCCTATCACATCACACACAGTTGGGCCAATTTTTTTAGAAGCTAATTAACCCACCTGTATATTTTTGAAGTGTGGGAGGAAACCCACCCAGACACAGGGAGAAATTATAAACTTTTTGCAAATAGAGCCTTGGCTGAAATCCAACTCAGGACCCACCGAGCCATTGTGCTAGTAAGCTAGAAATCCAAAAAAGTGATTATTATATAGTTATTATATAGTCTCCTAATGTTAATATCTGTGGCCTTATTCGACATAAAGCCTGTCTGGTCTGGGTGTATTAGGTGTTCTATTACCCATCTTAGCCTGTTAGCAAGGATTTTGGCTAGCGCTTTAACGTCAGAGTTTAGTAATGAAATTGGTCTGTATGACTTACATTTCTCTGGGGGTTTTCCAGGTTTAGGAATTAGTATGATAGTAGCTGTCTTTGAGCTTTCTGGTATCTTGGCCCAACATAGTATAGAGTTGAAAAGGGAACAAAGCCTAGGCACCTCTATATCTTTATTGGCTTTATACCATTCTATGGGGAGTCCATCCAGACGGGAGGTTTCCCATTAGGGAAATTATTAATGGCTTCCGTTATGTGGTTCTACCGTTTCCACATTCTGCTTGTGTTTTCATTTATTTTCAGCAGCGAGAAATACTGGAAAGGATCACTTTAGAATTTATAATGGGGTTAGGGAAAAGACAGAAGCAAAATTTATTGCCACAGATAAGTAAGCGAATCCAGGAAGTTGTTAATTATATGGTGCTGGTGTAATTATATGGTGCTGGCAAGGTGAGTTGCTCAGGAAGAATTTGCACAGTGTCAAATGGGGAGCAAGAATAATTATACAACAGACATAGTGCAAGGCAAGTTTATTCTTTTTGAAAGCTGCCATACTGGTTGCTACAATGAATAAACACAAACACAGACTTTATGAACTGGTATCTCACATTTTTTATTTTTAAAACAGTGCTTCTTGGCTATATTGATCAGTTACATTTGAACAATGAATTTCAGACATGGGCATACGATGTTTTTCTCAGCAAGAAGAAAATGTTTTAGGGCTCTGGGTGGTGGGGCCTTGATATCATATTATCTGGACTGCCTTATTTATTAGATCAGTGCTATCTGAAAACCGATGTAATGAAATGTAATTGGTTTGGCATTCTTTCAATTTAAACTAACAATGTAAAACATCCGTAAAGCCATCAATACATACCAAATATTGAAATAAGCTTTTCATTTCACATTTTTAAAGTCCTATAACAAACGGCTTGCTGACAATTGGCATTCTGAATGACAGCGACTTGTGTCCTCTGGTAGACAGTTTATTTCAAAGATTGATTTTTATGTAAAACATGGCCTTACAATTGTATATTGTGTCAATCAATTATCTCAGGTGCTCTGCAGGACTGAGATGGTTCAATTATTTTATCTCCAACTAATGTAAAGTAAACTGGGTATTTACTTTTTCCTTATCCCCCAAAGTGCATGGACGAGCATAAAGACAAGAGTTCTTTGTGTTTGGTAAAGAAGTGATTACTTGCAACAAACACAAATGGTTTTGTAAGCTGTGTGAGTGATAAAATGCCCTGAGGACATTAAAGGAAAAATAATATCTAGACTTTATCCTTTCGTGGCTTTGCTTAGTCCTTGAAGCTTTTCAGGCTGTATGACAATTATTTGTTCTGTACTTACCCATTTTGTTTTATGCATTGT
This sequence comes from Xenopus laevis, assembly GCF_017654675.1. NCBI lineage: Eukaryota > Metazoa > Chordata > Amphibia > Anura > Pipidae > Xenopus > Xenopus laevis. The sequence continues at coordinate 79,792,688 of NC_054375.1, read as the reverse complement.
TCTTTCAAAATGAAAAGAAACAATGTTGTTTTTCTCTGGATTCTGATTATTTTAGAGTTAAGGCAAACAGGGAGTTCCAGGCCTTTTTTGTGCAAACTCCTGCTTGATGGGTAGGAGATAAAACTTTGGATATTACACCACTATTAATGTTAAGGGCATGCTTTGGAATCAGGGTCTCATATAAAGCAAATCAAAATCCTATTAGTTATGCCCCAGGAAAATTTTTCATGCTTGTGTTGCTCCATATCTCCATTTAATTTTGAATGTGTTTCTTGGGTAAAAAGGTTAGGGGCCCCTCCTCTAATGTAAAGGAAAAAATGTTGCACTGTTTGAAAAATGTTGCTCGAAAAAACAACCATTGACCTTAATGCATTTGGCAAATTTCTTGCCATTTCCAAATTTGGGCAAAACGGGTCAGACTCACCCATCAATAATTACATCATTAGGGTTTTTTGAGTAAAAGGAAGTCATATGAACACAATCCCCTATGCAGTGGCATAACTAGATATTCTGGGGCCCCACAGCAGGTTGACCTGTTTTACCAATATTTATTGAAATTGTATATGAATTATGGCCTCATGGGGCCCCTATACCTCCTGCCCCCCCCCTGCAGCCACAGGGTCTGCTTCCTCTGTAGTTACGCCCCTGCCTCTATGCAAGCATGTATACACTTGCCAAGTTTCCTACTGGTTCTGTAAATGGCAAAAATGTAGGGTTAAAAACACTCTGCTTGAAAGATCATATCCCTTTAATTAATTTACATATATTTATAAATAACTGGCAAACTCCATTAGATATATAGCCATATACAGTACAGATATGAGGCGACCATTTATTAAACCTTGATTTTTTGCTGGGCGAGGCTTTTAGGGGTAAAACTCAACTTTTTCTGGGGAAAAAACTCTCTAAGTTTTAGAGATTTATCATACCCCAAAGCTGCTAAAAATCCATATCCAAAAATTTGCCATCTCAAATCTGTCGAAGTCATATAGAAGTCCCTGAAGCTGTTTGTTGACATTGTGAGCTGCACTGGATCTGAAAAAGTCAGATTAAATGTCAAGTGAAGTCAAGCTAAATGAGTTTAATTTGTGAAAGGGAGATTGGCCAACTTTGTTTTCATAAAAATCTGAGATTAGTTTGAGTTTTAGTAAATAAGCCCCTTAAACTGGCTATAGACGCAAAGATCCGATCGTACGAATATCATACGATTGGACTTCCCCATCTCCCGACCTGCCACTAACCATTCCGATCAAATAAAGTAGAAAAGAACAGATCAGCCGATGTTCTGCCCCTGACAGCAATCGTATGAAAGTTATGTTCCGACCAAAGCTAGTGACAGTCTCCCTCTGATAATCGTACAATCGCCAATACATGCAGAGAAATTATCGGCTGGCGACAGAAATCTTTTAACCTGTCCGATCGGCCAAACGACCGATCTCCGCACAATGTCGGGACTCTCCACACACGTTCCGAAAATCTGATCTTTTGCATATATATATATATATATATATATATATATATATATATATATATATATATATATATATATATATATATATAGACAAATACAAGATTCCTCTGCACTCAACCCATTATCAATATATTTAAGACAGAGACATTTTGTGCATACTGCTACTGAAAAATGCCTTACCCTTTAAACAAAACTGGGATTGTTTGTCCATATATTGCAATATATTTAAGCTGGCCAACTACGTCAAAGTCATCCCATATCTGGCCAGTCCTATGCTCAATTTTCATCTGATTCATTAAGAATTCTATGGTTTAATTATACATTTTATAAAAGGGACGAATACGTTTTACCTGCAACTTACTAGCTGCTTTCAAAGTAAAACTCCCAAACTTGGCTGCCCTTTTATTAGACACCAGTGGGATCACCTGACTATAGTTGGAGGGGGTGGGAGCTACAACATGGAGCTGGTCACTGCTCTTGTAGAACTATAACAAACAAGGGAAAGTTGTGCTCACCACTAGTTTTTAAAAACATTAGGCGGGGGTGCAATGAGGGTGTGACCACAAAATACATATAGACAAATACAAGATTCCTCTGCACTCAACCCATTATCAATATATTTGGCCAACTACGTCAAAGTCATCCCATAGTAAGTTGCAGCTAGTAAGTTGCAGGTAAAACGTATTCGTCCCTTTTATAAAATGTATAATTAAACCATAGAATTCTTAATGAATCAGATGAAAATTGAGCATAGGACTGGCCAGATATGGGATGACTTTGACGTAGTTGGCCATCTTAAATATATTGCAATATATGGACAAACAATCCCTGTTTTGTTTAAAGGGTAAGGCATTTTTCAGTAGCAGTATGCACAAAATGTCTCTGTCTTAAATATATTGATAATGGGTTGAGTGCAGAGGAATCTTGTATTTGTCTATATGTATTTTGTGGTCACACCCTCATTGCACCCCCGCCTAATGTTTTTAAAAACTAGTGGTGAGCACAACTTTCCCTTGTTTGTTATAGTTCTACAAGAGCAGTGACCAGCTCCATGTTGTAGCTCCCACCCCCTCCAACTATAGTCAGGTGATCCCACTGGTGTCTAATAAAAGGGCAGCCAAGTTTGGGAGTTTTACTTTGAAAGCAGCTAGTAAGTTGCAGGTAAAACGTATTCGTCCCTTTTATAAAATGTATAATTAAACCATAGAATTCTTAATGAATCAGATGAAAATTGAGCATAGGACTGGCCAGATATGGGATGACTTTGACGTAGTTGGCCAGCTTAAATATATTGCAATATATGGACAAACAATCCTTGTTTTGTTTAAAGAGTAAGGCATTTTTCAGTAGCAGTATGCACAAAATGTCTCTGTCTTAAATATATTGATAATGGGTTGAGTGCAGAGGAATCTTGTATTTGTCTATATGTATTTTGTGGTCACACCCTCATTGCACCCCCGCCTAATGTTTTTAAAAACTAGTGGTGAGCACAACTTTCCCTTGTTTGTTATATATATATATATATATATATATATATATATATATATATATATATATATATATATATATATATATATATATACAAATAAAAGCTGGAAAACATATTCACAAAATAACTTTAGTTTAAAATAAACAAGAATGAATTTTGCAATGAGACTAAATCAGTTAATCAAGAAAGGTCAGTGGAGAGGTTAAGTAATTGGATTTCTCTTGTTTAAAGTTTTTATTGTTGCTCATGGCTTTAAAATCTGTCCAATGTTGTTTAGGTGCATTTTAGAGGCCAAAAAGGAGTTTCTGGTGGGTAATGTATTTTTAGAAAACGAATTATTTGAACATTTTTTCTGATAGCATTACAGCAATGATGCCAGCCCCATTTATCATATTCTTTTTCCAAAAACCAACAAATCCATAAACAGAAAATTACTGAAATCATTTAGGTATTCTTTGCAAAAGCCAACAAATATATTTTAGTTCTGTGTCACAAACGCTAAACTGCGCATATTGAAGACTCACTGGGTAAAAGAGGCATTGTCTCTCAGCTTATCTACTAAGAATCTCTCCAGTATATAATTTCAAAATTACATATAGTTGCATTTAGTACACTTAGGGGGTTATTTATAACAATTAAGATTTATGAAGTTTTAGTTTTTTTTCTACCGTGACTAATCTTACTTTTTAAAAAATAAAGAATATAAATAGCATGAATGAACGAATGATAGCATGGAGGAATTTGCATACTAAAACCTTATAATCCTTGTTTTTATAAGAATATGTGTGTGATTACAAGTGAAAAAACCTTGAAGTAAAAAAATGTTTCAATCTGCTAAGGACAGTTCCTTTTGACTACTATATGACCTCACCAGCTTTTGTATTAAAGGGGTTGTTCACCTTCACATTAACTTTTAGGGGTATATTTATCAAGGTCTGAATTTATCTCAATATCGGATGCTACAAACTCCGATCTAACCCGCTTGGGTTTTTAACGCTTATTTATTATTACATTTTCCCAAAAAGATTTTTTTGTCAATTTTCCCGGAAAACTCCGAATTTTACTGAGTTTTCACCTGAAAGCTCAGAAAACTTTGTGAAATTGTCTGAAACCCCCGACACAACCAAAAATCAATGGGACTGTTCACATTGACTTTTATGCAACCTCGACAGGTTTGAGATGCCGTGTTTTTATATTCGGGCTTTTTAGCTCTCGGGGTTTAATAAATTCTGAAAAATTTGTGATTTTTTAAAAAGCCTATTATAACACAAAAAATCAAAAAGATTTCGGGGAATTTCGGGTATTTGGAGCTTAGTAAATAACCCCCTAAATGGCAGTGTGTTGGGAGTTTCCTTAAATGAGAAGGATCTAGGGGTCTTAGTAGATAACACGTTGTCTAATTCTGGGCAGTGTCATTTTGTGGCTACTAAAGAAAATAAAGTTCTGTCTGTCATAAAAAAGGGCATTAACTCAAGGGATGAAAACATAATTATGCCTCTTTATAGGTCCCTGGTGAGGCTTCATCTGGAGTATGCAGTGCAGTTTTGGACTCCAGTCCTTAAAAGGGATATAAATGAGCTGTGCAGAGACGTGTGACTAAATTGGTTGGAGGGATGGAAGACTTAAATTATAAGGGTAGACTGTCAAGGTTGGGGTTGTTTTCTCTGGAAAAAAGACGCTTGTGAGGGGACATGATTACACTTAACAGGTACATTAGAGGACATAAACCAATAAACCAAATGATCCTTGTCAATATAACAATTGTTTCTACAATCTATCTAACATGGATAAATTCGAATTTAAAACCACCAACTTGAATTTGAATTAGAATGTGAGATTTATCACATCTCGACCTTGGAAACAGTTTTAATTCAACTATTCTACACCTAAAACCTGCCAAATTCACGTAGAAGTCAATGGCAGAGGTCCCTCAAACTATTTGAAGATGTTAATAGCAGTTTCGAAAATGACACCCCATAGACTCCAATGGGAGAAAAAATTTTGTGAAACAAAATAAAAATTGCTCGTAAAAAAAAGTGTTTTCGGGTCGGGACTATTCAATTGAATTTTACATGTTTAAATAAAATAACCCCCTAAGATTCCAAATAACAATTAGTTTATCTATAAAACATTGGTAATACAAGTTTGGGATCCCTTAATTTGCAAACCTATAATCTGGAAAGCTCTGGATTATGGGAAGGCCATCTCTCATGGATGCATATTTACTAAAAGGTGAAGTGAAAATTTGGAGTAGTTTCACCAAAAAATTAAGATTTCCCTCATCATTGGCAATTTACTAAAAGAAGAATAAATTAAGTTTTAGAAAAGTAACTTTGCAATGGTAAAAATTCTCTTTGCATTAGTGTAACTTCATGAGGCACATTTACTAAAGTGTGTATGTTCTCTTCATCTAACTTCAACGAATTTCACCTCAATTCACCAGGGGAATTTTCATAACACATCTCATATTTACTAAAAAATCATAAGTACACTTTTTCAAGAGAAATGTGGTGAATTTTTTCCTGTCGTAAATTCTTTGTGAAAATTAGCCATTGTGCTCTTAGTAAATTCGAGATTTTTCACTGGAGAAAGTTCAGCTGGAGAAGTGAGGTGAATTGATGCCAATGCAAAGAGTATTTTCACCAAAAACTTGGTGTATTTACCTCTTAGTAAATTGGAAATGTTGAAGGGAATCTTCATTTTTGGTAAAACTACTCCAAATTTTCACTTTCAACCTTTAGAAGATATGCCCAGGTGAACTTTCTCCAGTGATTATTTTCCAATTCATTAAGAGTGCAAGAATTTTTTTCACAAAAAAAAATGTCTCCAGGTTCAGGCTGGTGAAATACTAGTATAAAGATAGAGCAGCAGCTTTTAAATTTCATTATCAACATCACTCTTTCCATGCTATTGTTCTCCATGGGGAACAATTCTCTAGAGCATTTTTCCCACTACAATTGTATGGGGAATATACTGTATACTGGTGAATTTTAACAAAGAATTTACTCCAGGAGAAAATTCACCCCATTTCTCTTGAAAAAGTGTACTTACAATGTTTAGTAAATATGAGATGTGTTGTGAAAATACACCTGGTGAATTGAGGTTATTTTTGGTAAGATGAATAGTAAATTCACACTTTAGTAAATGTGCCCCATAGAGTATATTTTAAGTAGATCATTTGAATTGTTTTTAAAATTACTTCTTTGATGATAAAACAGTACCTTGTACTTGGCCTTAACTAAACTGCATAATCCATATTGGTGGCAAAAAACCTATTGGGATTATTTAATGTTTAAATTTTTTAATTAAAAAATCCAATTTACAGAAATATCCTTAATCCAGGAAGTCCCAGGTCCCAATCATTCTGGATAATATATGTACTATAAAAATGTAATATAACAGCAAGATTTAAAAAAATTACATGGGGCAACAAATGATTGAACCAAAAACGAATACCAAACAATCATATTGGGTCACAATCACAGGTCATACATGTGAAATAGTTTAACAAGTTAATCAATAAGCAATGTGTACCAGAGAAACAGAAAAAAAGCAAGCAGATTATGAGAGTTGGTAATATTGATTGTTTTTGACAGTATGTCAAGTAGAGATGTCGCGAACTGTTCGCCGGCGAACTTGTTCGCGCGAACATCGGGTGTTCGCGCTCGCCGGAAGTTCGCGAACGTCGCGCGACGTTCGCCATTTTGGGTTCGCCATTGTTGGCGCTTTTTTTTGCCCTCTCACCCCAGACCAGCAGGTACATGGCAGCCAATCAGGAAGCTCTCCCCTGGACCACTCCCCTTCCCTATAAAAACCGAAGCCCTGCAGCGTTTTTTCACTCTGCCTGTGTGTGCTGAAGAGATAGTGTAGGGAGAGAGCTGCTGCCTGTTAGTGATTTCAGGGACAGTTGAAAGTTTGCTGGCTAGTAATCGTTTTGATACTGCTCTGTTATTGGAGGGACAGAAGTCTGCAGGGGTTTGAGGGACATTTAAGCTTAGGTAGCTTTGCTGGCTAGTAATCTACCTTCTACTGCAGTGCTCTGTATGTAGCTGCAGTGGGCAGCTGTCCTGCTTCTGATCTCATCTGCTGACTGCTGCAATAACAGTAGTCCTTGTAAGGACTGCTTTTATTTATTTTTTTGTTGTTTTACTACTACTACTACTACTACTACTATAAGAGCCCAGTGCTATTAGTCTAGCAGTGTTGGGGAGTGGGACTGGTGTGCTAATCTGCTGCTCCTAGTAGTTCAGCAGCACCAACTTTAATTTTTTTTTTTAATATTCATTTTTTTTTTATTTTACTTTTTTTTATTTTACTACCGCTGTAGTAGTGTATAAGTTGACCTTTTAGGCATTATTTGCCCTGTAGGCATTATTTGCACACTGTTTTCTTCAACCCGCCATCGAGCTGTGTGACCTTGTTCACATTCTGTCTAAATATCCATAATATTACCGTCTCCAGAAAAAACACCGGAGTCACTTTTTTCAAGCAGCCATAATATATTTTACGTAATCCGTATCCACCGCTGTAGTAGTGTATACGTTGGCCTTGTAGGCATATTTGCACACTGTTTCTCAACCGCATCAGCTGTGTGACCTTTTCCCATTCTGTCTAAATATCCATAATATTACGTCTCCAGAAAACCCGGAGTCATTTTCAAGCAGCATCATATATTTTACGTAATCGTATCACCCTGTAGTAGTGTATACGTTGCTTGTAGGCATATTTGCACACTGTTTTTCAACCCGCATCGACTGTGTGACCTTGTTCCATTCTGTCTAAATATCCATAATATTACCGTCTCCAGAAAAAACACCGGAGTCACTTTTTTCAAGCAGCATTCATATATTTTACGTAATCCGTATCCACCGCTGTAGTAGTGTATACGTTGGCCTTGTAGGCATTATTTGCACACTGTTTTCTTCAACCCGCCATCGAGCTGTGTGACCTTGTTCCCATTCTGTCTAAATATCCATAATATTACCGTCTCCAGAAAAAACACCGGAGTCACTTTTTTCAAGCAGCATTCATATATTTTACGTAATCCGTATCCACCGCTGTAGTAGTGTATACGTTGGCCTTGTAGGCATTATTTGCACAGTGTTTTCTTCAACCCGCCATCGAGCTGTGTGAGCTTGTTCACATTTTGTCTAAATATTGATAATATTATCGTCTCTAGAAAAACCACTTGAGTTACTTTTTTTCAAGCAGCATTCATATATTTTACGTAATCCGTATCCACCGCTGTAGTAGTGTATACGTTGACCTTGTAGGCATTATTTGCACACTGTTTTCTTCAACCCGCCATCGAGCTGTGTGAGCTTGTTCACATTTTGTCTAAATATTGATAATATTATCGTCTCTAGAAAAACCACTTGAGTTACTTTTTTTCAAGCAGCATTCATATATTTTACGTAATCCGTATCCACCGCTGTAGTAGTGTATACGTTGACCTTGTAGGCATTATTTGCACACTGTTTTCTTCAACCCGCCATCGAGCTGTGTGAGCTTGTTCACATTTTGTCTAAATATTGATAATATTATCGTCTCTAGAAAAACCACTTGAGTTACTTTTTTTCAAGCAGCATTCATATATTTTACGTAATCCGTATCCACCGCTGTAGTAGTGTATACGTTGACCTTGTAGGCATTATTTGCACACTGTTTTCTTCAACCCGCCATCGAGCTGTGTGAGCTTGTTCACATTTTGTCTAAATATTGATAATATTATCGTCTCTAGAAAAACCACTTGAGTTACTTTTTTTCAAGCAGCATTCATATATTTTACGTAATCCGTATCCACCGCTGTAGTAGTGTATACGTTGACCTTGTAGGCATTATTTGCACAGTGTTTTCTTCAACCCGCCATCGAGCTGTGTGAGCTTGTTCACATTTTGTCTAAATATTGATAATATTATCGTCTCTAGAAAAACCACTTGAGTTACTTTTTTTCAAGCAGCATTCATATATTTTACGTAATCCGTATCCACCGCTGTAGTAGTGTATACGTTGACCTTGTAGGCATTATTTACACACTGTTTTCTTCAACCCGCCATCGAGCTGTGTGAGCTTGTTCACATTTTGTCTAAATATTGATAATATTATCGTCTCTAGAAAAACCACTTGAGTTACTTTTTTTCAAGCAGCATTCATATATTTTACGTAATCCGTATCCACCGCTGTAGTAGTGTATACGTTGACCTTGTAGGCATTATTTGCACACTGTTTTCTTCAACCCGCCATCGAGCTGTGTGACCTTGTTCACATTTTGTCTAAATATTGATAATATTATCGTCTCTAGAAAAACCACTTGAGTTACTTTTTTTCAAGCAGCATTCATATATTTTACGTAATCCGTATCCACCGCTGTAGTAGTGTATACGTTGACTTTGTAGGCATTATTTGCACAGTGTTTTCTTCAACCCGCCATCTAGCTGTGTGTATTATCGTTTCCAGAAAAACCAACTGAGTTTTTGTTGTTGTTGTTGTTTTTTTTAAAAATAATGCCAGGCAAAGGCAGGCCGCCACGCAGAGGCCGTGCTAGGGCCGTGCTGCTATGCAATCCTGTGGCCCTAGCAAATTTCCCAGTTTTAAAAAGCCAATGACCCTGAACTCCCAAAATGCTGAAGAGGTAGTTGACTGGCTTACACAGCACACCCCATCCTCTACCGTTTCTAACTTTACCACAACATCCTCCTCATCCTCCACTGCTATGGCCACCCCACGTAACACTTCCTCCACCACCGGTGCCCCTTCTTCACTGGGGTCAGAGGAGTTATTTTCCAATGAGTTTCTTGAACTGAGTAATGCGCAACCATTATTGCCAGAAGAAGATGAAGGAGATGAGGACCTTACACCAGATTTAATTCTGGCAGAGAACACGATAGAGATGGACATAATGAGTGATGAGGAGGAGGTCCCCGCTGCTGCTTCCTTCTGTGATGTGTCAGAAGAAATTGATGCATCTGAGGAGAATGATGATGAGGAGATTGATGTTTTGTGGGTGCCTAGTAGAAGAGAGCAAGAGGAGGGTAGTTCAGATGGAGAGACGGAGAGTCAGAGAGGCAGTAGGAGAATAAGACTTAGAAGAAGCAGGGAGGACAGCCCGCAGGGATCAGCAGGGCAACAACATGTATCGGCACCTGTGTTCAGCCGGCCAACGCACCCGCCATTGCCGCCAATACCGCCAACTCCGCCAACTTCTACTGTTACCGCCAGATCGCACACTTCCAAAAAGTCAGCAGTGTGGGATTTTTTTAATGTGTGTGCCTCTGACAAAAGCATTGTAATTTGCAATGAGTGCAGTCAGAAACTGAGCCTTGGTAAGCCCAACAGCCACATAGGTACAACTTCTATGCGAAGGCACATGAGCGGCAAGCACAAAGCACTTTGGGAGCAACACCTCAAAGGCAACAGGCAAACTAAAAGCCACACTCCTTCTGGTCCAGCATCTTACTGCTCTACCTCTGCTCTCCTTGACCCGTCTGAACCACCCTCCACTCCGCCTTCCACCTTGACCACCTGTTCCCATTCCCAGTCATCTGCCACCAGCCAAGTTTCTGTGAAGGCCATGTTTGAGCGTAAGAAGCCAATGTCTGACTGTCACCCCCTTGCCCGGCGTCTGACAGCTGGCTTGTCTGCACTCTTAGCCCGCCAGCTTTTACCATACCAGCTGGTGGACTCTGAGGCCTTCCGCAAATTTGTAGCAATTGGGACACCGCAGTGGAAGGTACCCAGCCGCAATTTTTTTCTAAAAAGGGAATACCACACCTGTACCAACATGTGCAGAGCCAAGTTACCGCATCTCTGTCACTTAGTGTTGGGCCAAAGGTCCATATGACTACTGACGCATGGTCCTCCAAGCATGGTCAGGGCAGGTATGTCACCTACACTGCCCACTGGGTGAACTTGGTAATGGCTGGGAAGCAGGGAATGGGTAGCTCAACAACAACAGTGGAGTTGGTGTCACCGCCACGGATTGCACGCGGTTCTGCCACCACCTCTACTCCTCCATCGCTCTCTACCTCGTCTTCTTCTTCTTCTTACTCTGCTGCTGGGTCCTCCTTCTCCTCCTCCACACCTGTGCACCCCAGCTCCCCCTAGGCTATTCGACGTGCCAGGTACGCCGTTGTCACGCTGTCTTGGGGATGACGTGCCTGGAAAGCAAAAACCATACCGGATCTGTACTCCTGTCATCTCTGCAGTCACAGGCCGATCGGTGGCTGACCCCACACCAACTGCAGATCGGAAAAGTGGTGTGTGACAATGGAAGCAATCTGTTGGCAGCGTTGAGACTAGGCAATTTAACACATGTGCCCTGCATGGCACATGTGTTAAATTTAATAGTCCAACGTTTTGTCTCCAAGTACCCAGGATTCCAGGACGTTCTCACCCAGTCCAGAAAGGTGTCGGCCCATTTCAGACGTTCCTACACAGCCATGGCACGCCTTGCTGACATTCAGCAGCGCTACAACATGCCAGTCAGGCGTTTGATTTCTGACAGCCAGACTCGCTGGAATTCAACGCTCCTTATGTTGGAACGTCTGCTGCAACAACAAAGGGCCGTCAACGAGTACCTTTTTGAACTGGGTGGTAGGACTGGATCTGCACAGCTGGGGATTTTTTTCCCCCGTTACTGGGTGCTTATGCGCGATGCCTGCAGGCTCATGCGACCTTTTGAAGAGGTGACAAATATGGTCAGTCGCACCGAAGGCACCATCAGCGACCTAATACCCTTCGCTTTCTTCCTGGAGCGTGCCGTGCGACGAGTGACAGATGAGGCTGTAGACCAGCGTGACGAGGAGCTGGAAGCGCACGATTTCTGGTCGGAATCACCAGAACGAACCCAGGCACCTGCTGCAACGCAGGGAGAGGTGCCAGAAGTGGAGTCAGAGGAGGAAGGTGGCTTTGTGGAGGAGGAGGAGGAGGACCAACAGGAGCAGGCTTCCCAGGGGGCTAGTGGTGACCTTTTGGGGACCCCTGGTCTTGTACGTGGCTGGGGGAGGAGACCGTGGATGATGCAGTCCTTGATAATGAGGAAGCGGAGATGGATAGCTCTGCATCCAACCTTGTGAGAATGGGGTCTTTCATGCTGTCATGCCTGTTGAAGGACCCCCGTATCAAGAGGCTTAAGGAGAAGGACCTGTACTGGGTCGCAACGCTACTAGACCCTCGGTACAAGCATAAAGTGTCAGAAATGTTACCAACATACCACAAGTCCGAAAAGATGCGGCATTTACAAACCAGCCTGCAAAACATGTTGTACAATGCTTTTAAGGGTGATGTCACTTCAGGAACTCATCAACATTCCAGGGGCAGAGGTGCCAGTAATCCTGCCACGAGCACACCTGCAAGGACAAAGCCCTTTGGCCAGTCTGTAACGTCAGACATGCAAATGTTTTTCTGTCCAAGGCAGCGCCACAACCCTTCTGGATCCACCCTCAAAGAACGCCTCGACCGGCAGGTAGCGGACTACCTGGCATTAACTGCAGATATCGACACTCTGAGGAGCGATGAACCCCTGGACTACTGGGTGCGCAGGCTTGATCTGTGGCCAGAGCTGTCACAATTTGCCATGAACCTCTTGTCTTGCCCAGCCTCAAGTGTGCTCTCAGAAAGGACCTTCAGTGCAGCAGGAGGGATTGTAACTGAGAAGAGAACTCGCCTAGGTCACAAAAGTGTCGATTACCTGACCTTTATTAAAATGAATGAGGGGTGGATCTCGGAGGGTTACTGCACGCCGGAAGACTTGTTCTGACTTCTATGCAGCTGTCCTTCTCTTCAAGCCTCATGACTCCACACACAGCTGTCCTTTAGCGTCCTCCTCCTCCCTCCGCCACCGTTACAAACTAGGGTGCAAACCCTACTGGTTTAATTTTTTCTGGCCTCTGTGCTTCAGTGGCTGCAACCAAAAAAACTGGGCAAACAATGTCTCTACAAGGTCCAACGTCTATGGCAAAAAAATGACTATTTTCAGCATTTATATGGCATATTTTTTCTGGCAACTGTGCTTCAGTGGCTGCGTCCAAAAAAATGCATATTTTCTGCATTTATATGGCATAATTTTTCTGGCAACTGTGCTTCAGTGGCTGCGACCAAAAAAATGCATATTTTCTGCATTTATATGGCATAATTTTTCTGGCCTCTGTGCTTCAGTGGCTGCAACCAAAAAAATTTATATTTTCAGCATTATATGGCATAATTTTCTGCCTCTGTGCTTCAGTGGCTGCACCAAAAAAATTTATATTTTCAGCTTTATATGGCAAAATTTTTCTGGCACTGTGCTTCAGTGGCTGCGACCAAAAAAATTACTATTTTCAGCATTTATATGGCATATTTTTTCTGGCCTCTGTGCTTCAGTGGCTGCGGCCAAAAAAACTGGGCAAACAATGCCTACAAGGTCAACGACGTTGACCTTGTAGGCATTGTTTGCCCAGTTTTTTTGGCCGCAGCCACTGAAGCACAGAGGCCAGAAAAAATATGCCATATAAATGCTGAAAATAGTAATTTTTTGCCATACGTTGACTCAACGTATATGGCAAAAAATGACTATTTTCAGCATTTATATGGCATATTTTTTCTGGCAACTGTGCTTCAGTGGCTGCGACCAAAAAAATGCATATTTTCTGCATTTATATGGCATAATTTTTCTGGCCTCTGTGCTTCAGTGGCTGCAACCAAAAAAATTTATATTTTCAGCATTTATATGGCATAATTTTTCTGGCAACTGTGCTTCAGTGGCTGCGTCCAAAAAAACTGGGCAAACAATGTCTACAAGGTCAACGTATGGCGAAAAATTACTATTTTCAGCATTTATATGGCATATTTTTTCTGGCAACTGTGCTTCAGTGGCTGCGTCCAAAAAAACTGGGCAAACAATGCCTACAAGGTCAACGTATGGCAGTTGTTTAAAGAGAACAGTAGATTACTAGCCAGCAAAGCTACCTAAGCTAAAATGTCCCTCAAATCCCTGCAGACTTCTGTCCCTCCAATACAGAGCAGTATCAAGCAGATTACTAGCCAGCAAGCTTACTATCATCTGTCCCTGAAATCACTAACAGCTCTCCCCCTACACTATCTCTTCCAAGCACACACAGGCAGATTTTTCAGATACATTTTTGCCCTTGATCCCCCTCTGGCATGCCACTGTCCAGGTCGTTGCACCCTTTAAACAACTTTAAAATCATTTTTCTGGCCAGAAATGTCTTTTCTAGATGTTAAAGTTCGCCTTCCCATTGAAGTCTATGGGGTTCGCGAACCGTTCGCGAACCGCTCGCATTTTTGCGCAAGTTCGCGAATATGTTCGCGAACTTTTTTTCCGACGTTCGCTACATCCCTAATGTCAAGATCATTAAAATGGTGACAAGTACTATATAGATGGAGCAGACACATTTTTGTAATGAACACACAGTCAAACCCTTTTACAACTAAAATATATGTTGTGCAAAGTCCCCCATGTGTACCTTAAATTATATCTGCTATTGCTATAGACCAACTGAAGACTGTCTTAGAATACTACTCTTGACATCATGCTAAAAGTACACTTTAATGGTTCATGTCAGAGCACCTTTTGGGGCAACATGCAACAGGAACCCTGGAACTGCTTTGCAGTTAAAGGTATGTTGAAAGTACTGGGCACCCATGAGCCAAAAGTGAGATGTGCCTTCCAATCTATTCTGGGAAGCAGGTACAGCAAGCATATTGGTAAATGGTGCAAGCAAAGAGGGTGAATGGTGTTTGACTGCATTGATATTTGCATATAGTGGTAATATAGTGGTAATTGAACCTAAAAATAAATTAACTTAATATGTGCTTGGAATAACATATAACAGTTAATGGAAAGTGATATCTCCTTATAATTAACTACAGCCTAGAGGCAGATTTATCCAGGGTTGAAGTGAAAATTCATTTATTTTAGTGAAATTCAACTACAGAATAGTTAAAATTCAATACGAGTTTTTTTTTAAATTTATAATGTTTTTTTAAAATTTATAATGTACTGTCCCTTTAAGAATTCAAATTCAACTATTCGCCACCTTAAACCTGCCAAATTGCTGTTTCAGCCAATGGGGGACATCCTGTGATCAATTTGGAGTTGTTTGCAGCCTTCCTGAAAATCAAGTTTTTTCAGAGAAAAAACTGGAATTGAATTCGATTCAAGTTTCAATTTTTTGAAAAATTTCGATTGGTTGTTTTTTTTATTTGAATTTTGAGTTCATGGGAGTTTATGGGAGTTTTTACAAAATACAAGAACAGTACAAAACTTATCATGTACTGTCTCTTTAAAAGTTTGACTTCAACCATTCGCCATCTAAAACCTACCGAATTGCTGTTTTAGCCTATGGCGGTCCTCCTAGAACCTATTTGTAGTCAATTGGTGGACTTAGAAAAATCAAAGGTTTTTTTTGAAAATACTTTGAATCAAATTCATTCTAATACGTTGTTACCGTCGAATACAGCCTATTCACCTGCAAAAAAACATAGATTTTTTTAATAAATTTCGGTTGGTCTTTTTTTTATTTGTATTTTGAAGTTATGGGAGTTCAAAAAAACTGACCCTTGATAAATCTGCCCCTTAATTCAACCCTTGATAAATCTGCCCCTTAATGTAATAGAAAATTGCATACTAAAATACAGAAACAATTACTCCCAACTAATTCAAGATTCACTGGAAAATCTAGCTGCACACTTGCTCTGTAGCAGCATGTTGGCCTGCAGATCTGTTGATTAGGCTACATGTTTTTATCACTACATCTGTCATGCTTTGGAGTACATTAAATATTATTATATATTTAACAGCATTGGCTTAAAGCATCAAATAATAGAGCTTTCTCTCTAAATAGCTCGTATAACCCTTGGCCTTTGGCAATATGTAGCAAAAATACATCTTGAAAAAATGTAGGGGCAAAGTTAAATTATACCAGTAATTGTTTTATGTTATGGTATTGTACTCAGCCCACAAAGTTAATGGCTTCACAGTATATTACCATGTTTACAGAGAGATGGTTTATTTAATTCTCTTAGCTTATCTATTTGAATTTTTATTACAAAATGCAAAATTAAGTTAAGGACATTTTTGAAAATTTGGGATGTGTCAATAGGAGGAGATGCAGTCAGGCAAGGCATAATAGATTTGAAATATTTAGTATCTTGGTGGGTGAGTGTGGTGTGTGGGTGCCTTCTGACCTGTGCTGAGAGAGAGGGAGCAGGTCTCTGCTATGTGTATGCTATATTTCTGAAACGGAATCCATATATAAGTCTGCCTATGTGTGTCTGTATCATTTGTAAGTCCCTTGACTTAACAAACGCTACCAAGAAAAATACATCATCTAAAATAAATGCATTTGTCTAGCAGAACCATAGCAAATACAATACAGCATATCTTAAACAACAGGCTCTGAATATCTATAAGACTGACAAATGGCGGTATGTGACAACAGAGATTTTTAGTCTGAAATGAAGTCCCTCAGGTATAGCCTTCACAAAACTCTTTCCAAGCATCCAGAAAAGATAATAGGCACATTAACCTAACAGGGTGAAATGAAATTAATTTCTGACGCCAAGCTGGTAATTTAAAAATGTAATATATCAGTCACTAATCATTTTAAATGATTATCGTAAAAATGTCTTTCATTGCTTTACTGACTTCATACATTTCAATTTCAAACCATTGAATTGATCACCACCACCCTAGCTGTCTTTGAATAGGCAAGTATCTCTGAATGTCAGCTTCGAAATTGTTGCCGTCAAAGGGGCGGTTCACCTTTAAGTCAACTTTTAGTATGTTATAGAATGGCCAACTCTAAGCAATCGTTCAAGTGGTCTTCATTATTTATTTTTTGTAGTTTTTGAATTATATGCCTTCTTCTTCTGACTCTTTCTAGCTTTCAAATGGGGTCACTAACCCCATCTAAAAAACAAAAGTTCTGTAAGGCTTCAAATGTATTGTCATCTTTCTATTCAGGCCGTCTCCGATACATATTCCAGTCTCTTATTCAAATCAGTGTATTTTTACAAGGGTAATTTGGACCCTAGAAACCAGATTGCTGAAACTGCCAATTGGACAGCAACTGAATAAAAAAACAATTAAAAAACCACAATTGATAAAAAATGAAAACCAATTGCAAATTGACTCTGAATAAGTTAAGTTAAAGGAGAACATACAAAATCTTCAATTAAATACATAGTTCAAAACTCACAAATTCCAAAATAAGCCCAAAATCAGCCAATACTTTCTGTTTTTAATAATCTCATGGTCATCGTTGTTCCTAGAGTAAAGGTTGATAGATGTTCTGGTCCACAGTCAATCTTTCTGCAAAATAATACTTAATTGGTTTGAATTCAAGTGTCGCTCTATAAAGGGGATGTTTTTTTTAACTTGTACTGAAAGTCAAAGTTAATGTCAGATAAAACGGATTCCCATTAACTTTAATGTCAATGGGAAGAGGAAAAGGTGGCTGTCAAATTAATATTGGCAGATAACTGGTAATAATTGCTTTTACAGACAGGTTCCTTTAAAGTCCATTGGGAGAGGAATTTGAGGTCATGTGGCATTTGCATCTGCATTAGTAAAGCACCCAAATCATAATCCTTCATACTTGATAAATGACACAGGTGCAGTAAATAGGTGACCGTTAAATTATTTCTGCTGATTGGTTGTTATAGGCAACTTTATACCTTTTATTATGTAACCTCCATATTTTCCTACCCACCATGAAGAATTGTTCTCAGTGTTTCAATGTAATAACAGCAGGTACCAATGAAATACTACTTGTATCACTATACCAACTAGGTACAAGTGCTTGTTTGAATAGCATTTAAACACTAGGCAATTATGAACTTTGTTCTTACATAAAAAATAATCCCTTTTGTGCCTTTGATTTTGCCCGGATTTTTACTTTGTAAACAATTTTAGCAAACGCATTCAGTGTACCTTTGGTGGTAGTGATTTTATGATTGAGTAGGTCTGATAAAGCATTTAATATAACGTTTTATTATGTTGGCTATGAAATAGCCAACATACTGTTCTTCGAGTTCAGCTCGTTCTTCTTCTTATTATTAAAATTATTATTATTATTGGCGAACCCCATTTTCTAAACGCTACTCCTCCTACAGTTTTAGGGGTGCAAGCGCCAAACTTTCCACACTTATTCCTCTTATAGCAAAGTACGTTGCTTGTGCTTTAATAAGCGATCCCACCCACCCCGCCCCTGTGGCGACCCCCCGACGACCCCTTTTTTCCCATTGACTTTGACAGGGAAAAATTTCAAATCGCCGCCACTCGTACAGTTTTGAAGATACAGTCCCCAAACTCGGACCACATATTGTTGATGTCACCCCGAATAAAAATAAGTATTTGGGGGGGCACCCCAAAGTGGGCGGAGCTACCAACGCCCAATGAAAATTTTGCAATTTTCTATACGCTACTCCTCCCAGAGTTTTAGGAGTACAATTATGAAACTTTGCACACTTGTTCGACTCATACTCGAATAGGTTGCTTGTGCTTTGTTAAGCGATCCCAACCTCCGTGCCACTGTGGCGACCCCCCGACGACCCCATTTTTCCCCATAGACTTTCATTGGAAAACTTGAAACTTTTGCCACTTGTACAGCTTTGAAGTTACACTCACCAAACTTGGGTCATTTAGTCATGGGGTGAAGCTGAAAAATTCTGTCCTATTTTGGGGACCCAAAAAAGTGGGCGGAGCCGCAAACAACCAATCAGATTTTCCCTATTGACTTCAATGAGAAAATGTAAACAGCTGTAATTCTCACAGTATTAAAGCTAGAGCTCTCCCAAATTTGGCACCGTGGGTCACTGGGTGACTCGGCTAAAATTTACCTAAAGTGGGCGGAGTCTACAACAGCCAATCAAATTTCAGCCATTCAAATAAATAGGAAAATATTAAACTGCTGCCGCTCTTAGACAGTTAATGGCAGGGTCCTCAAACTTGGCACAGTTTGTCACTGGGGGACTGGGATTAAAATTAAGAAAAGTGGGTGGAGCCAAAACCAACCAATCAGATTTCTTTGATTGATTTTAATGAGAACAATTAAGAAGGCTGCCATTCTCTCAGTATTGATGTCAGGGACCTTGAATATCACAAATGTGGTCGCTGGGGGTTTCCACTTCAAGTTTAGAAAAAGTGGGCGGAGCCACCAACAACCAATCGAATTTCATTCATTGATTTTCAATAGAAAAAAATAAAAATGCTGCCATTTTTACACAATAAATGACAGCATTCCCAAACTTTGGAATGTTAGTCACTGAGTGACTGTGGTTCACAATTAGGAAAAAAAAGGGGCGGGGCAACAACAGCCAATCAGATTTCAGCCATTGACCTTAATTAAAAATGATAAACTGCTGCTATTATCACGGTTTAAATGCTAGGTGTACCAAACTTGGCTCAATTACTCACTGGGTGACTGCGGTCAAAATTTAGGAAAAGTGGGTGGAGCCAAAAACGGCCAATCAGTTTTCACCTATTGACTTCAATGTAAAATTTTTGATTACTGCCGTTCTCACAGTTTTAAAACCAGAGGTCCCAAACTTAGCACTGACCATGACTAGGTAACTGGGGTTAAAATTCAGAAAACTGGGCGGAGCTTAAGACAGCCAATCAGATTTCTTTGATTGATTTTAATTGGAACAATTAAGAAGGCTGCCATTCTCACAGTATTGATGTCAGGGACCTTGAATATCACAAATGTGGCCGCTGGGGGTTTCCACTTCACGTTTAGAAAAAGTGGGCGGAGCCACCAACAACCAATCGAATTTCATTCATTGATTTTCACTAGAAAAAAATAAAAATGCTGCCATTTTTACACATTAAATCACAGCATTCCCAAACTTTGGAATGTTAGTCACTGAGTGACTGTGGTTCACAATTAGGAAAAAAAAGGGGCGGGGCAACAACAGCCAATCAGATTTCAGCCATTGACCTTAATTAAAAATGATAAACTGCTGCTATTATCACGGTTTAAATGCTAGGTGTACCAAACTTGGCTCAATTACTCACTGGGTGACTGCGGTCAAAATTTAGGAAAAGTGGGTGGAGCCAAAAACGGCCAATCAGTTTTCACCTATTGACTTCAATGTAAAATTTTTGATTACTGCCGTTCTCACAGTTTTAAAACCAGAGGTCCCAAACTTAGCACTGACCATGACTAGGTAACTGGGGTTAAAATTCAGAAAACTGGGCGGAGCTTAAGACAGCCAATCAGATTTCTTTGATTGATTTTAATGGGAACAATTAAGAAGGCTGCCATTCTCACAGTATTGATGTCAGGGACCTTGAATATCACAAATGTGGCCGCTGGGGGTTTCCACTTCAAGTTTAGAAAAAGTGGGCGGAGCCACCAACAACCAATCGAATTTCATTCATTGATTTTCACTAGAAAAAAATAAAAATGCTGCCATTTTTACACATTAAATCACAGCATTCACAAACTTTGAAATGTTAGTCACTGAGTGACTGTGGTTCATAATTAGGAAAAAAGGGGCGGGGTAACAACAACCAATCAGATTTCAGCCATTGACCTTAAAGAAAAATGATAAACTGCTGCTATTATCACAGTTTAAATGCTAGGTGTACCAAACTTGACTCAATTACTCACTGGGTGACTGCGGTCAAAATTTAGGAAAAGTGGGTGGAGCCAAAAACAGCCAATCAGTTTTCACCTCTTGACTTTAATGTAAAATTTTGTATTACCGCCGTTCTCACAGTTTTAAAACCGGAGGCCCCAAACTTGGCACTGACCATGACTAGGTAACTGGGGTTAAAATTCAGAAAACTGGGTGGAGCTTAAGACAGCCAATCACATTTTACCAAACGCTATTCAATGGGAATATTTAAATTCCTGTCAATCTTACACTGTTAATGTAAGAGTGCTCAAACTTGGTCCATTTGGTGAAGGGGTGACTGGGATGCAAATTTTTAAAAGTGGGCGGAGCCAAAAATAGCCAGTTTGTTTGAATGGATTTCAATGGTAAAATTGGATTGGCTTTAAATTTCACCGTTTTAATCCGGATTCTACCGACTTTGTGTACTCTCTAGGCACCGGGGGCGACTATAAAGGAAATATATAAAGGAAATGTTGTAAAGTGATATGTTAGCTTGACAAAGAGCCGTGCTAGGCTCGAAACGTTGCTGCATATGTTGCCCTGCTTGTGGAAATAAAGGCAATTTTACTCAAACACGGAGTGCTGCCCTTTTGCTGTGTGACCGGGGGCGACTGGGCAAGACACCTATAGCGTTTCATAGCCAACATCCCGTGGTTTCTTCAGAAACGACACCCTCTAGTTATTAGTATTGTTTTGCTAGCATACAGGCAGTTAATTCTGAAATTGTGGATTTGGCTCAGTCTTTCAGTAGATGCCAAATAATATAGAGTTTTGCCAATAAATTCAATGAAAGAATAACAATTTGCAAAGAACCACAGAAAGCCCGATGAGTTGAATTACCAACTGCAAGATACCACATGCAGGGATGAATGAAATTATTCTCTTTGTTTCCAGAAAATCATTGCGTTTGTGTGTTTTTCTGAATGGCTTTTTAGGAAAAGAGGACATTTAAAGGGATTCTGTCATGATTTTCATGATGTAGTTTTTATTTCTAAATCACTCTACCATCTAAAATGTCATTTCTAACCCAACAAGTATATTTTTTTAGTTGTAATATTGGTATGTAGGCAGCTATCTCAGGTAATTTTGCCTAATCATGTGCTTTCAGAAAGAGCCAGCACTTTAGGATGGAACTGCTTTCTGGCTGTTGTTTTTCCTACTCAGTGTAAGTGAATGTGTCGTAGCGGGGTCTGGATTTTACTACTGAGTGCTGTTCTTATATCTACCAGGCATCTGTTATCTTGCGTCAGGGAGCTGCTATCTGGTTACCTTCCTGTTGTTAGGCTGCTGGGGTGGGGGAGGGAGGGGTTATATCACTCCAACTTGCAGTACAGCAGTAAAGAGTGACTGAAGTTTATCAGAGCACAAGTCACATGACTGGGGGCAGCTGGGAAACTGACATTATGGGGCCCATTTACTTAGCTCGAGTGAAGGAATAGAGGAAAAAAAACTTTAAATTTCGAATGTTTTTTTGGCTACTTCGACCTTCGACTACGACTTCGACTTCGAATCGAACGATTCGGATTAAAAATCGTTCGACTATTCGACCATTCGTTAGTTGAAGTACTGTCTCTTTAAGAAAAAACTTCGACCCCCTAGTTCGCCACCTAAAAGCTACCGAAGTCGATGTTAGCCTATGGGGAAGGTCCCCATAGGCTTTGGTAGCTTTTTTAGGTTAAACAAAAATCGTTCGATTGATGGATTAAAATCCTTTGAATCGAACGATTCGAAGGATTTAATCGAACGATTAGCGTTAAATATTCGAAGTCGAAGGATTTAACTTCGACAGTTGAATATCGAGGGTTAATTAACCCTCGATATTCAACCTTAAGTAAATTTGCCCACATGTCTAGCCCCATGTCAGATTTCAAAATTAAATATAAAAAAATCTGTTTGCTCTTTTGAGAAATGGATTTCAGTGCAGAATTCTGCTAAAGGATCATTATTAACTGATCTTTTAAACAAAATGAATGTGATTTGTTCATTGCTTACTTAACAGTTCTGCGCCCCTTTCAAATGTAACTAAATGGGTAGAGGCATTCAGTTTTTCCAAAGGAAGTTGTACTTCTGGTGTGTGGATGAATGGGCATCTAAGAGCAATGCAAGAGCATCTTTACTAAAAGTGGGGAAGGGTGCAAAGTACAGGTGCAAGCCATCATATTTTTTAGACAAATACCAACTAGTGTGATAGAGCATGGGCTACACACAACCCTTTTTCACCAGGCTGGGCTTTCGCTAACCGGAAAGAACATCTGTTGATGTTGTTAAACTACAACTCACTACTGACAAAAGTACAAAGAATAGAGTTGGATGCCAGGGGTTCTATGCAAAACAGATAGAACAGGCTTTATTTCCATACAAAGTGCCACAGGGTTATAATACTCACAGATGAGGTAGACACAGATTTGTTTAAGCAGATTTCTAGTTTAGAAAGAGAAACTTTATTCTGAACCTGTTCTTGAACATGATATATATTTTTAACCAGATAATAAATTAAACAGATACAAATATGTGACAGTCTGCAATTAAAAAGTCTTAATATCGAATTTTAATTAGTAAATTATAAATTCACAGTGATCCTATTAAAATAACCCTTTCTTCTTCCAGGATGTTCTTGTGCGTTATAAAGAAAACAATGAATAATTTTCAGCGAACCCATTTAATGCATGCAGACAATTAAACACAGAAAGATAAAACTGATAGGCAGATTGGAACATAACACAACTTAATGAAAATAATAAATGAAAATAATGAGCATAATAATAATATGCACCATACACATAATTTGAATTGGCAGATTGGTAATATTTATTCACAGCTTTATCCCAACTCAAATTTATTTGTTGTGATAATATGCAGCATTTACAGAGATATTTTAACCACAAAAAAAATCTACAATTCTGACTTCAAAATCAGAATTCAAAATCTGAATTCAACTCATTCAACAGAATTGCTCCATTTGTACAATCCTTGTCCAAAATATACTGGTTGGCAGGTAGTGATGAGTGAAACAGCCCCATTTTGCTTAGCAAAAAAATTTGAAACCACAGAAAAATTCACAAAATGGTAAACATTCTACAAAATGTTACCAAATGTATTAGAGTTAATGTGCATTTTTTTGCCAAGTCTTTTCTTGCAGCAAATGTATTGGTGTCAATGGGTGCTTTTTCTATAGTTCAGTTCTGAACCATTGTCAGGTGGGTGTTGTTTCATCCCTTAACATTCATTGGATGCATTGCATGCAATGTGATTTTCTTTGGTGAAAAAAATGCAGATTCTAGCAGATATTCATTAAAATTGTTATCTCTTTTCCCTGAATCTGCATCAGGCCAAAACATGTGTTCATCCCTGTTGGCATTAGCCTATTATGACACAGATGATGTTTTAACTTTGTTCCCATTGAAGCAAAGCTAGTTGCTTATTTTTCCTAAAATGTGACACTGCTTTCAAACATTCTAAAGTAATTCCTGTGTAAACATTATTTTATACTTACTGTTTTACAAGTGAACCTTTTCACAATCTATATTGTGTATCACAGTTGCTATTTCAGTTAATCTATCCTTCCATTTTCTTCATGTCTTCCACAGTGTTCAAATAAATCTTTTGGTTTGAAGTGCTTGATAGACAAAGTCATATGTTAAGTTTAATAGCAACAAAGCTGCCAAGGCTGGAAAGCAGGCATACATCTGTCATTGCAAATACACTGTATGTAAAGCTGGAAAATACCAGGTGCTGATTTGCCAAATAAAGGATCTGTTTGATCCTAGATTTGTTAAAATATCACTGTTTGATATCTATGATTTCATTTAATATTTTTTTTTTAAAAAAAGTTGCCCTTTCTAAAGGGTTGGTAAGGTTCGCCCTAATATTCTACGTTCAGAACTGTAAGTTAATTCTATTTGTTAATATACTGTAACATCTAAATTGTTAGGTTGCCCAAAAAAACTTCTTTATCAGCCCTCTTTCCTGTGATATTTTAAGACAACCTTAAAGGAATTGTTCAGTGTAAAAATAAAAACTGTGTAAATAGATAGGCTGTGCAAAATAAAAAATGTTTCTAATATAGTTAGTTAGCCAAAAATGTAATGTATAAAGGCTGGACGTCTCTTATAATAGACAGAACACAACTTCCTGCTTTTCAGCTCTCTTGGTTTACACTGACTGGTTACCCTCATCAGAGACTTGAGGGGGGGCACATGGGTCATATCTGTTGCTTTTGAATCTGAGCTGAATGCTGAGGATCAATTACAAACTCATTAAACAGAAATGTACTACGCGGCCCTCCTTCAAGTCACTGACTAACTCAGAGTTATAGAGCTGAAAAGCAGGAAGTAGGGTTCTGGATATTATGTTACACATCCAGTCTCTCCAGCCTTTATACATTACATTTTTGGTTAAATAACTTTATTAGAAACATTTTTTATTTTGCACAGCCTATCTATTTACCCAGTTTTTTATTTTCAAACTGAACTGTTCCTTTAACTTGTTGAAGGAGAACTACACCCCCTCACAAACATAAGCCCCCTTCCTGGTAGAGAATACTTTAGAATAAGTGCCACTGTTTGTAAAGCTGACCTATAGATGCAGAGTAGCACAGCAAAAGTGACAGAAGACAGGTTAGGTTTTCTTCAGAACTTGCTAGTGATGCGCAGTTGAAGCTAATCCCCAGTATGTAATTGCTTGTGTCAGCAAGCTCCAAAGATACAAAAGATACAGAAGATGACACCTGTGAATGCAACTGTGCTATTGTATATTGTCTGTAGGGGTTTTCTCTTTAAATTGTTTATTGCTTATTTCCAATGTATAAAAATGATTTGCTGATTAGCCTATAGCCTGATTAGCCTATACACCATGTTAGTGTCATTAGTTCAAAGCCTCACAATTTAAAAACTGCTACTGCAGTTCATTCTGCCCAAACCTTGCACTGACACATTGCTAACTTAATAATATATCATCGAAACTGCATAAATATATTTACACATAGCAGCAATCGGGTTTCATCAATCTACTGCAAGAAAATAAAATGATGAAAAAAGTATATTAGTTGGTATAGAGAACTGTACTGGTTTCTTTCAGAGTCTGTATAAGTAAATAAGCCCCCTCTGCAAAGAATATTTATTATACTTCTAGTGGAGGAGATGACTAAATCTAGGCATTCTGGGTAGAAAACTCAAGGCAGTGCTACAATCTGAGCATGCTCCTGAAATTTGCATGTTATAGTCTCTGTTATAGTTTCAGTATGGACTCCCTCAATGAAAAAACCCTTTTGACAAAGTAAGAGATTTTTTAATACCTGCAGTTTTTTTCAAAAAACGATATATGTAGTTTGATTAAACGTGTTTAGGTGGTACTGGTCAGATGGTTTGATTTTGGCTGTGATAGGTGCCCTTTACTGTATGAAGATCTTAATTATGGAAAAAATTCCTTATCCAGAAAACCCAAGATCCCAATCATTCTGGATAATAAATCCTAACACTGTAAAGCAAAGACATTTAGAATGTCTGATTAAAGAAGACTAGATAGATAGATAGATAGATAGATAGATAGATAGATAGATAGATAGATAGATAGATAGATAGATACTGTAGATAGATAGACACTCTTAGAATACTAGCAATTGTTATACAAAAAGGTACATAAATATACAACACAGCTTGCTAATGTTTGTAACCTTTGGGCAGCCTGCTAAATAATGTGTTAATTGTTTTTCCTGACATTTGTCTGAGGAGGCAATGGATTCTCAAATCATTATACTGCAGTGCACTATATAATGCTTGCTCCTGTCTGACCCCTAAAAGCTGTTTTAATCCAATGTTAAACATTAAAATTGACAAAGGCACAGTCCTTTCTTTTATATATTTACTTTTACTACTAAACTGTCTCTGTTTAATCATTCTGCGGCTAGGTCAGTATTTGCGGGTCCCTAATGTATTATGCCTTCAGGATTCAGCACAATACAAAAATTTAAGCATTTTCAAAAGTAGTTTTGGACGTAGATCACAATAAAAAGCTTCCTTGGTGTTCAGAGCAATAAATAAATTAGAAGGAGGACTTTAAGCTCTGCATGATAAGACAATCTGAAAGTGGGGCAGGGAATGAACAACCTTTGCAATGCATCTTGCCTGGGGCTAAGAAGAATCAGAGGTCCTTTTTTGTAACAATGTATGGTGCAAGAGCTATAGAAATGATTTGGCAGTATATAATGATATTGATGGCCAGTAATGCACTAAATAAACCTTGTCTTTGTAATTCAATTTTTCAACTTGCATTCCTGAATAAAATGGAAGATTTGACATGATGTTTTCATAGCTAGAAGCATAGATATTTTACCAGCAAAGATTTCTTGAAAAATGTAAATGTTTAACTGGAATGTATATATATTGCATAGGTAAAATATTCAATATATAGTGTCTATACAAAAAAACGATTCTTTATATATAATGAAGATGCTAAATATAAGCAATCAAGGCACACACTTTTGTCCTTCTTAAAAGAGCTAAGATTGTTTAACAATTGCACTTCTTACATAGCTTTCAGTCTAAAAAGGTACTATACTTTAATACTTTTTCAGAATTTTTTTTATAAAAACTATCTCACTAGGGGGCAAATTCACTAAGATGCGAAGTTGCGCCAGGCGCAACTTCGCCGCACTTCGCCAGGCGTAGTTTCGCCAGGATTCACTAAAATCCGAAGTTGCGCACAGGGGTAGCGTAAGGTTGCGGAGTTGCGCTAGCGTTGATTCGCTATATAAAGCGAAGTTACGCTAGCGAAGGCTAATTTGCATACGGCGCGAAATTCAAATTTCAATGGAGGAACACGTATCTGCACTACAAATGCCTAGAAAACCTTCAAATCAGCAAATAAAAATTTTATTTTGCCCTACACATGTGCCCACTGTCTAGGTAAGTTGCCATGAGTCAGGAAATGTAGGGGGGAGGAAGGGGAGCCCCAAAAATTTTTCGATCTTTTTCAGCCTATCAGCCATCATGTAGAAAACACGCCAGCGTTTTTTGGGACTTAGAAAAAAAATTGACTTTTTTTTAAAAAAATCCCTATCTACTCTATTGCGCTTCGCCAGGTCTGAGGTGGCGAAGGAAGTCTAGCGTAAAAGGTACCATTCAGTACACTGCGCAAGTTAGTGAATTCGCGTAGTTTCGTCGCTAGCGAAACTACGCCTGGCGTAAGGTTGCGAAGTAACACTTGCGAAACTACGCCAGCGTTCGTTAGTGAATTTGCGCAGTAGCGAAAATGCCAAACACTAGCGAATTAACGCTATCGTTCGGCGCTTCGGGGCTTAGTGAATTTGCCCCCCAGTCTCATGTTGCTGTTATAATTGCAGGTCTCCTGAGTCCTTTTTTGAATTTAGAAACACAACAATGCCTCTGTTGTCACTACACTGCCTGTCTCTGATATCACTACGCTGCATGCCTCTGATGTCACTACACGGCCTGTCTCTGACATCACTACGCTGCATGCCTCTGATGTCAAAAATACATTACAAAATAAAAACAAAATATACAAAATACAATACAAATAACTACAAAGTGCAGTTATAATAAAGATTATGGGGCAAATTCTCTAAGCAGCGCAAATTCGCTGCCGACGGCTTTGCCCACTTCGCAACACTTTGCAACACTTCGCCAGGTGTAAATTCCTAAAATGTAAAGTTGCACCACAGTTCCGAACGCTGGCGAAGGTGGGCTTGCGTTACTTCAGCAAGTAAAGCAAAGTTGAGCTAGCGTTGCCTAATTTGCATATGGTGGGAAGTGAAAGTTAAATGGACGTATATGTTGCAGAAAATACATTACATTACACAAGCCCATGGAAGCTTAATAAAATAAAATAAAGTTGTTAAAATGCCTTACACATGAGCCCAGTGTATAGTTTATATGCCATATGTTAGGAAATGTAAGTGGGAACCCGATTACCCAGGCTATTACTCAGAAAAAAAGCAAAAGACGCCAGCGTGTTTAAGGACTTCGAAAATTTTTCAACAAAAAATTGAGGAAGTCCTATCCACTCCATTGCACTTTGCCTGGTCTGAGGTGGTGAAGGCAAGTCTGGTGCAAGAGGTAACGTTCAGTAAAATCTGCATCTTACTGAATTTGCGGAGTTACATCCGTTCGCCAGAGCGAAAATTCATCTGACATTAGTAACACTAGCATCTATCTCCTTTGCTAGCGAAGTAGACGCCTGCGCCCATTAGGTAATTGCCGAAGTACTGAAATGACGTCACGCTGGCTAATTTTCTCTAGCGTTAGTCACTTTACCATTTAGGGAATCTGCCCCTAAGTGCATAGTGTCAAGGAGACAAGAGGATGGAGCTATCTGCCCCATAGAGTTTGCAATCTAAAGGGGTTAAGAGGCTCAAAGTTTTAATCCAGGAAAAGGGTCAATGGCAAGTGGCCACTGTGTGGTCAGGAACAGGCAGAAGGGTCAGGAACCAAAGATCAGTCAAAAAAGTGAATTTAGAGCACCAAGGAACTCATTCAGAAAACCTATATCCAGTCATTGAACCGGAACCTATATTTAGTAATTGAACTCCAGGTCTATGGAGTCCTTTTTTGAATCTTGTAACACAACAATATCACTACACGGCCATGGGCACTGCCATCTTGAGGATGAAGCGGAGCTCTCCTGACACCTAAAGACTTTGACAGTCTCCTGAATTCAGTAATATCAAATACTATTTCTTCTGGTTTCACCTCTTAGCTTTTCACAGTTCTTACAATCTCACCTCTCCAATGTTATATTTCCCAACAGCAATCCACATGTCCACTTCTCCTTATGCGTTTCATGGTAGCTTCACATGTCATCAGAGTAGATTACATCATGATGTTGATTCCTTTTTTATGTGTCATTATATTCAACTTTATATATCTGAAAATATACACATTTGAAAACAACTCAGATGAACCATGAATTTAGTTACCATAACAGTTTTCAAACACCCATAACCATAAATGCACATGATAAATTACTAACTATAGATTTTTATTATTATTAATAATAGTAATAATAATAATCATAATAATACCGGTAAATACATCAGTAATACATCAGTGCCAAGTAATGGAAACATCAAAGGCAAAAGAAAACAAAAAATTCGTACCATCATAAAAGGAATACAGGTTTGTCTGTTATACAGTACCTTGAGTAACTAAATTCCAAAGTGGCAATGAATACGGTATGATGACTATAATCACAGTAGCAGCACTTTGATAACATAAGAGCACCAGTATGACATAAGAATTCTGTTCTAACATCACAATATTTTTTCAAGTTTGTTTTGTTGTTGTCATAGTAGTTTTACAATAAGAGCATCAGGGAAACAATGCTTGTTGGCTGCACATGTGCCTTAAATGACTTATAACATTAGTGTATACTTCATTTTAAATTACAGAGAATAGAAAGTATTTTTAGTGTACAGTATTCATTTAGTGGATCTATTACCAGTTATATTTGTTTATTATATTTGAATCAGTAATTAGAGGTTTTGATGGCGTGCTTCCACTGAATAACATATTATATCTTAATTTTCAAGAGTAAACTACGATCAACACTTCCCAGCATTTTTACAATTCACCTGCTCTAGCTAGTGATTATCTTATCTTGCATTAGAATTAATCTATTAACGCATCTTTGAAATTTAAGTATTAGCATATCTGGTGTCTAGTGAATAAACTATTCATATCAATACCTGCAATTTGCCTAGTCAATTACTGTAGGTGCTTATGAGTTCTTAATTTTGCTTGCCTGTTCAACTTCTTAACATAAACTAATTTATTCATTTGGAATAATCTGGGTAAAACCAGTTATTCTGTCCATAACTATTAATAAAACCATCATCATTTAAAGATGCATGCAAATGTGCCTCATTTTTACATTAATAGAGTGTACACTGACACACAGTGATGAACGCTCACCCTCTCCTATTATTGCCAAACTCAATGTCCTTCTTTTTAAAGATTTAAGTGCATACAAATACATACAAAGAAACTATAACAATGTTGTCATTTATCAACACTTGAATTTGTGTCTTTAACACAATTCGAGATTTTTTGCAGCACAAGTTAGAAATTTGAATTTAAGTTTCTGAAACTTGAATTTCCTAGATTTTTTTACAATTATTTATTCAATGTATTGAGTTTTTGAGATTCATTTAAAATCTGTCAGATTGATTGAAATAGAATATTCTAGGTATTTTTGTTTTAATAAGATCTAGTTTTTGAAATCTGAGATGTTGTAGGTTTAGTTGGGTTTTTTTTGCCCAAAAATCACAGTCTGGGTGCCAGTCTAAAAATAATAGAAATCGAAGGCAAGTTGACGGCACACCACGGACATCTTTACAACAGGGTCTGCGTGAGAATCAGTAGACCAACGTTTTTTTTTAGACCAACGTTTCAGTTCTTCACATGAACTTTCGTCAGGGAAAAAGAAACTGTGCACAGTGAGACGCTTATGTTCGTATTCTGGCACCAAATGCGGTTGCATCAATCCCCGCCCCACTGAATCCCAAAGCAAACCGCAGATACGGACATACCAATACAGGACCTTGGACGGGTTACATGGCCTACCTCCTTCTAACTCCGTTTCCACTCTTGTATAGCACTGCAGCTAAAAACCTAAGGGTACGGTTCTTAGGGTGAAGAGGCATGAGGTGGCATCGATCTATATATGTTTTACGATTTTTGCCCTTTGTATATCATTGCACTAATCTTTTTTTTATTCTCACTGACAAGTAGGTTGCCTAGCAACCGCATTTGGTGCCAGAATACAAACATAAGCGTCTCACTGTGCATAGTTTCTTTATCCCTGACTAAAGTTCCTGTGAGGAACTGAAACGTTGGTCTAAATAAACCTCTACTGAGTTTCACCCAGACCCTGCTGTTAAGATGTCCGTGGTGTGCCATCAACTTGCCTTCTACGCTTTTTGAGGAGCTCCGTGCAGGGGAGCGCTAAGAAAATAAGTTGGGGCAGCAGAACTAACAGAGGCATGCCAGCAACACCACTAGCCCATGCTGATCAGTATGGGGAAGTCAAGGAAATGACCGTCGAAAATGATGGCTTTCTACCTCCAAATCTAGCTCGCAAGTGCACTCCCAGCCAAGATGTCGTGGGATCCGGCAGCAGCAGTCCAGAGCTCACCGACAAGGAGGACTTAAAGGACTTACGCATCTTACTCTGCTCTGATATCCAAGCAGATTTCATGAACGCTGTTCCAGAACTACACAGGGAGGTTAAACAGCTAGAGAGGTGCACAGACCACCTGGAAATAAAATGCACCAGCACTCTAAATGCACCAGCCACATAGAAAACCAAAGGAAATTCTTTTTAGGTGGTACAAAACTCCCTCTGTCCTTAGTAAAAATGTACCCAGACACCTCTGAAAACTACTGGAGGTGTAAAGCAGCAAAAGGGACAATGTTTCATGTATGGTGGTCTTGTCAAGCAATCTTCACTATCAGCCTTTGATAAATATGCCTTTAAAATCAAATAGAAATGAATGTAAAGAGGCAGTATTTCACTCTGTGGACTGTGGAGATCTCTAACTTCACTCTTTGATAAATATGACCAAAATACCCAGTAGGGGGAACTTAATTAATCTCACAAACTCCAATCTCACCTATGAAAGACTCACAGCAACAAGCGCTACACAGCTAGCAAAATATCCTGTCGCTTATCAAAAATGGCAAGAGTGAAAAACCAATTGCAAAGACCACCTACAGCGGATACAAAGAATAGAATCCTATAGTAGCAGCCAAACTGAATTGGAAACATTGGAAACAGCTGGCCATATACGCAAAGATCTGATTGTATGAATCATCAAACGATCGGACTCCCCATCTCCCGACCTGCCACTAACCATTCCGATCAAATAAATTAGAAAAGAAAAGATCAGCCGATGTTCTGCCCCTGACAGCAATCATCCGAAAGTTATGTCCGACCAAAGCTAGTGACAGTCTCCCACTGAAAATAGTACGATCGGCAATACATGCAGAGATATTTTCGTTAGCCAACAGAAATCTTTTAACCTGTCTGATCGTCCAAACGACCGATCTCCGCCGGACTTAGGAAAAATGTCAACTTTTTTTGAAGCAAGCCCTATCTACTCTATTGCACTTCGCCTGGTCTGAGGTGGCAAAGGCAAGTCTGGCACAAGAGGTAACGTTCAGTAAAATCCACAAAATAGTGAATTAGCTTAGTTACGTCCCTTCGCCATAGCGCAACTTCACCTGGCGTAAGGGTGCGAAGGAGCACTAGAGTAGGTCCACTTTGCTGGTGAATTTACTCCAGCACCCGTTAGTAAATCGGGGAAGTAACGAAATGACGTCACGCTGGCGAATTTGAGCTAGGGTTAGCCGCTTCGCACTTTAGTGGATTTGCCCCTATGACTTTCTTCAACTGATGATTTAATATGTACCTGAAAAAAAAATAAAAAGTTAAATATAAAAAAACAATAAATACAATTTACCCGCACTGTAAGGAAAATTCCAAGAAATATATGCAAAATATGGTTCTCATTTGGATTGCTGTACTAATCCTCTACATATTCGGAAACCTCTACCATCCTTGCCTATTGTTTAGGCTTTTTAAACCAAAAAACTGCTAAGAGTGAATTGTCTTTTTCCCATTACAGTAATTGCTGAACTGTAATTAATAAACAAAGCATTGTCAATATGAATTTTATTATGGTACCAATATTTAGGTTCTGCAGTTGATTTTGCTCTACTGTCTACATAACAACCTTTGTTGTACATCAGTGTTTGAGTAACATATTAACCACATAAAAATGTGAAATTTCTCTAATTATTCTTCCTCACAGATCTTTTAATCATTAAGTTATTAAGTGAATGTGTAAATATGACATTGATGTGAGGAATTTGTTTTCTACAGTGTATTTTTCAATATAGTCTGCCAAAAACTTTGTAGGAAACCTTTTGTACAGTTATAGCTTTGTGCAGTACATCTTCTTTATATGCATGATAGTATTTTGAAAGTAGGAAACATTATCTCTCCGAGAATAAAGTGGGGCGCTTTATGGTGTGTTTACTCAATGAACTCTATCTAGTAGTACATCTCCATCTGCCTCTTTTCCCAGTACACTGATTTGTTGTAATACCCTTTTAGCTCATGTCTCCCTATTGTTTTGGCATTCCACACAAAGTCTAAGATTTTGTCATCACACTCTTGTTCTTCAGACCTTCAAACTGTTTTTTATTTTATCTAGCTGTTTTATATAGTTTCCTACACTTGTTAATTTGGATTCGATTTTCTTGGTCTGTTTCCAGGAATTCTATTCCGGATACAATAGAAGCAATGCCTGATATAATTCTTCTTAGTTCCTCCCTAGTGATAGTGGAATATATTGTCAGATATATATCCATGGTGTCTTCTTTGTCACCAAGGGAATCATTCATTTGAGCACGTAAAACCCGCTCTTTCTCCGATGCGTTTTCAGCTACTGTATCTTGCCTGTGTCTTGATGCAGCATCTGTAAAATGCAGCATCTATATCATGTGTCATCTTGAGAAAGTAATTATATTTAATATAAATATCAGTTATATAAAGCATTGGCGGTGGCTCAGAGAAGCTAATTGTGAGTGACCAGGCCAAGCAGAAAGCAAGTAGGACAACAGAGTCAAATGAGGCACCAAGAGCTGCCAGAAACATGGCAGACAAAACTAAAGACAATTTGGTTTGTTTAGTATGTATTTGTAGTTTAGTAATTGAAGAGCTGTAATAGACAGAACCTTTTCCTAGCCTTTAAATAAAAGCAAAGAAATCTATTTTGTATGTGTATAATTTTACTGTAATGCCATTTAATTGTGATACTGCATTCAAGGAACCCATGAAACCCTTTAATCTCCCTATTTGTGTTAACCGTATCATGTTGATTTGTCTCCTTCTGATACTGCTATATACTGTATTCAAACTGATCAAAATACAAACAACCACCTCAGGATTACTTTTCTGCTTCACATGAACAATGCAGCTTCTTTATAATAGGAAGAAGACTATATTCATTATTGTAATACATTATTTTGCCATAATTCATAACCTTTTCAGCAAAAGCCAAACAAGGAAAATGTCACAGAGCATGTGGTTTACTGAGCAGAGGCAACAGTATTTACTACAGCTTCGGGAAGCAGAATCACCTGTCATCAGAGCTTTGTTATCTAATTTACCCTGTTTGATATTATTGACTCTGCTCTTTGCCAATCCTTTTAA
Source organism: Xenopus laevis (assembly GCF_017654675.1). Lineage (NCBI taxonomy): Eukaryota > Metazoa > Chordata > Amphibia > Anura > Pipidae > Xenopus > Xenopus laevis. The sequence goes on along the minus strand of NC_054375.1, from coordinate 79,757,874 downwards.
GAGATTTAACACATTCAGTGTTGTATGGTTTCAAAGGCTCATCTCGTGCTCTGCTGAGAGTGTGTCATCTTCACGGCATGCAACTACAAGTGTTAATCTCATTAAAGATTTCTTGTGGGTACTGACGATTTTATTTAGCACAATTTAATTTATTTATTAGCTCTAAGATATCCTCTCTTGCCCCTGATGTGAAAAGAAACCAAGTTTTGTTAAGTGGTATTAGTTATTTTTTTCTTTTTTTTCTTGTAACCCTTTTCATTCATGCGGTAGCTTTTTCGATCTAACCCGCACATTGTGATCTAAAACAAAATCTATAATATGTAAAGAGGGTGATATAGATGAACTAAACTTTTAAATACAATTTGCTCCTTCTGGACTACTGTGTAATTCAGAAACCATCAGGAAATATCACTTAGAATCTTTAAATCTGTCTTATATTTTAAAAAGAAGTACACAGAAAAAAGTATGATTAATTAAAAAAAGTAAGATTAAAAAGACCCTTGTTTGCCAAATTGTTATGAGTCCTTGGTTTGTTGTGAATTAATGTAAAGTGCTACGAAACTTGCTGGCGCTATATACAGTATATACAGGTATGATGATGATGATGACACTGGTGATGAATGATATGACATCAGCATAATAACCCGCACATTGTGATGTAAACAAAAAACATATAATATGTTAAGAGGGTGATATAGATGAGCTAAAGTTCTAAATAATATTTGCTCCTTCTGGAGTACTGTGGATTTCAGCAGCCATCACGAAATCTCACTTAGAATATTAAAATCTGTCTTGTAATATAAAAAGAAGTACATGGATAAAAGTATGATTAGTTAAAAAAAGTAAGATTAATATAAAAATATATATATTTAGATGTGAGCTTGCAAGTAGGGTATTTTAATACTATTCTTCTCTGTAGACCCTTGTTTGGCAAATTGTTATAAGTCTTTGGTTTGTTATAAATGAATGTAAAGTGCTGGGAAACGTGCTGGCACTATATATATATATATATATATATATATATATATATATATATATATATATATATATATATATAGATATATATATACATATGTATATATATATATTGACACTGGTGGTGAATGATAGGACATGAGCGTAATAACTGGAAATAGGAGTAGAATGTGGATCCTGACTCTGATTCTCATTCTCTGATTGATGCTGCCCAGTCATATTTGTTTTTGTTTGGAGCACTGGAGAAATATGGCAGTAGGAAATTTGTTAAGCTCTTCTTCATGCCAATTCGGGGACTTGAGGAGAAGCACAACTGAGAAGGAGCTTTGCGCACAAAATGGTGCAGTAGGGGAGGGATAGGGAGGAAAGGAGAAATTGGGAAAGGGGCCTACGGGCGCACAAATTGTATGGCTGTGCAAAATATTTACTCTGTACTAAATTTAGTAACTGCTGCTTGATTCCTAGGGCAATTATGACTATGTAACCACACAGCAGTTACAATTCCAAGACTGAGAGTTACAGAACAAAAATACATAATGTAAAGACTTCAAATAATACAAAGAGGCTAATTGCAAAGTTTATCCTCCTGAGGAAACGTGGCACACCACGTGAAATGCGTAGAGGACTTGGACTGAACATTTGTTCAGTGCTGTTTTAATTTTGGATCTTGTGTGTATAACCAGTTGGGGGCTCTTTTATCAACAATTTAAACAAATTTTGATGAAATAAGTGTGTTTGGCCTATATAACTCTTAAATCTGGTGAGTAGGTATTCTCTCCAGAGAGATTTCTTATTACCTTTATAAATGGGGTTACCATACTGCCACGGTGGATGTGTTTTTTGCATCTCTAACTGAGCACATACGTATCTGGATATTCTGCACTAGGAGGTTTCTTGTTTGCACGTCCCCACAGAATACATTTTCAAGCCTAATTGCAAAGTTTGTTGCTGTTTTTGAAAGAACTGATATATAAAACGTTTTTTACTTAGTGATATTGGGTTTACATTGTTATTTTACCCTAACTGAAAAAAACTATAAAAGTACATGTGTATATGATTTCTAACGGATTCTTCAGCAAGGTATACTCACAAAGCCACTTAGTAGCTGGCATGAGGCAAACTGAAAGTGCTCCAGGGTAGTATTAGGGACAAGGTGCCAAATATGCAGCTCAGTATCTAATCTGGAATTTGAAAATACACCAGGGACAGATTTATGATCCAATGATATTCTTTGTAGGGCAAAGCTATTGCGCAAGATGCAAGTGATTTTCTGAACTCACTCACCTTATCTGTAATTGTTTGCATTTGTCTTTTTCTGAACCTGTTTTAGCAAGTGTCTTTTTTTCCACAAGTGGGTTTTAGCAAAAAAACAAAAAGCTTACCACCTAAAGTCGGACAAGCTTTTTATAATTTGCAAAAACCTGTTTGTGGAAAAAAACATTTTTTTTAAAGGGTTCTTCATTAAACACATGTTGAACAAGTATATTGTGCCTTTAAAGGTGGACAATTATGACATTTAGGGGCAGATTTAACAAGGGTCAAAATTCAAATTTTGAATTTAAAAATCGAATTTTAAGTTTTTTTGGGGCAGATTTATCAAAGGTCGAGGTGAATTTTCAAATGAAAAGAAATTGAACTTCAAGTTCAATTGTGTACTTTAACTAGGGAATAATCCAAATTCGATTGAAACTTGAAAATTTTTGATATAATTTGAATATCGAAGTTTATCGTGTACTGTCTCTTTAAAAATTTGACTTCGACCATCGCCATCTAAAACTTGCCGAATTGTTGTTTTAGCCTATGGGGGACATCCTAGAACCTATTTGGAGTCAATTGGTGGACTTTGAAAAATCTAAGTTTTTTGGGAAAAACTTTGAATCGAATTAGATCGAATATTATATTCCTTTGATTCGTACGATTCGAATTCGGCCGAATACAGACCTATTTGATCGAAAACGGACCATTCGACCAAAAAAAATGGACTTCATTTCAGTTGGTCTTTTTGAATTCATATTTTGAAGTTTTTTCAATTCGATTTTGAAAAATATGATTTGATATTCGACTAGGGAATAAAACATTTGAATTCAAATTTGAGATTTATCATGTACTGGAATGAATTTTGAGTTGTTTGGAGAAATCCTGAAAATCAAGGTTTTTTTAGGTGTAAAAACTCTAATCGAGGTTTTTTAGGTAAAAAAACTCTCATTGAAATAAATTAAAATTTGAACGATTTGATTTTTTTTTTAAATTTAGGTCATTTTTTTTTTCCGAATGTCGAGTTCATGGGAGTTCATAGGAGTTAATGGGAGTTTTTACCCTTGATAAATCTGCCCCTTAAAGAGCTATTTTTTTGTCTTCAGGAAAAAAAACATTAAAGCAAAACACCTGGAATAGACTCTAAAATAAGTCAAGTAAGTATTGTCACAAAAGACAACTGCAGCATTTCTCAATCTTTTTTCAGACATTCGTTTGCCTGGACAAAATGCAAGCATTAGAGCTAGTACCTTGACATCAACATTTACATCACCTAAGGAGTTAAATGGTCTACTTGGTTTAGAAATTACTCTTATCTAATGAGTCAGAAACCTTTGAATAAATAAACAATTCTTTTATCTCTATTCCCAATGTCTGTTCCGCATACAGTAAAATACTGAAATTGCATTGTCTGTTCTGTACCAAATCAGATAGGTGATTGCAATGTAGGCAATGTAATTGAATTTCTTTAGACATGTGTGTATTCAAGCAAAGAAAGTTTAAGCCACTTGCCATCCACAGTCAACTGACTAGGGTAAGTAGACAAAGCACTATTTCTCTTTTTCGTGTATTCTTTTGGATGTTAGATGTAAATCCCACAAGCAAAGGAAAACTCTCCTGTGTAATTTAATCACATCTCATCAAGAAAAACTATGCAGCATGTACCCAGAAAAAAGTCATTTTTATAAAGCAAGCAGAAACACTCCTGCTATGTATTTATATTAATAAAAGACATGTTGCACATTCATATATTCTTTTTTCCTATTGTGGCTAGGAAGGCCTGAGGTATATTGCTGTATATGTGCAATCTTAGCCTACAAAGAGACACAATTAGATATATTTATGGTTTAGGGCTGCAGCATAGGTTTTAAGTACAATGATTTATTATTTATATACTGGGATTGTGGTCAGACAAGTGGAACAAATTTACTATCTCTCCACAAGTACCGCAGTCCAGTATTGCAGACTATGGCATTACAGATCATTTACTAGAAAAAGCATGAGTAGCAAGTGCAAAAGGAATTACAAAATTGTGTACAAATATTCCTCTATACTAGTTGGGGTCACTACAAGTGATACATGGAAATACAGGGAGTTCTAGAATCAACAAGTGCTTTCAGAAGGTGTTACTTCTAGGGCTCCTTTTTCGTGTTTTGTACACAGCTGACCAAATGAATCTCACTTTCATGTCATTGCTGGTGCTGCAGTGTTGGAACTGATGTCATTTGTAGCCAGACACCGGCATTAAGCAACTTGTCCAATATACTAATGGAAATGCTAATTTGTGGCCGCATTGGTAAATTGCATTCAATTTGCCGTACTCACCACTTAGTGAGAGTCTGTAATTATGGTGTCATTATATAAAAATAGTTGTGTCGTAACTCACATCCATTTTTGTGTACAAAAACATATTTTAATATAAAAAATCATATTTTTATAGTTCAACAACATGTTATGGATTGATATTTACATATAGAGAAAATTTAAATTTTTAGATATTGACTTTTGTGGTCCAGTGATATATTTATGCCACTCTACAGTATGTTCTTTGCAGGTTTATAATGTGAACAGGATAGCTATTTTTAGTCAATACACAATAATTTGGGAAATCTGTCTGTTTTTTTAATTCCTGAACTTTGCAACTGCTGTGTGTCATTTAATACTAAATATGATGACATTGACATACACTTCATTAACCCATTCAGATGTCTATATAACCCACAAAGCCCGTGGCTGTGGGTTATGCTCATGCTGAAGATTTGCACAAACCCATTATAATTAGCTAATACATTTAAAACAAAAACACAATTTTCAAAATACAATGTTGGAGAAACTTAAAATGTATGCTCTTGTCCTAAAAATGGGAAACTCTCTCTGATGAAGTCCAGTATATAATGTTGTAAAACCTGTTTGAAAACCCATATGAATTTTTGATAATGTGCTGTTACGGGAGTCCCTAATAGTGAATATGATTTCAAATTTCATTCCAGGATCAGCTATTGTAATGATTACTAAGGTTCAGTGGTACACATCTCGACCTTTTAATATTTTTTTCAAATTATCCTGGTGAATAAATTATTCTGGTGGTTAGATTTTCTTGTTTTGTAAAATAAACTCGATGCTACTGAAAAGACAGAGATATGGTGTAGAATGTATGTGTACCCTCTTACATCTGCTCAGAGTAGGGAATAAAAAGAAACTTCAAAGGCACTGTCAATAAATGCACACAACATTGCAGAGACAAAAAGTATTGGAACAACAGTTAAGTCACTGGGCTGTGACTCAGGGAAAGCTGAGTTTGATTCTTATTGTATCTCCTTGACAACTGATTGAATAATATCTCTGTGCCTCACTCACCAAATGTAGTTTATAAGAGCTATAAGTTAGGGTCTTTATGGAGTGTGCACGGTCCTGCATAAAATGAGTTGCGCTAAATAGCAAGGAATTTAATAATGTATTGTGTGGTTTAATCAACGTTTTCTAGTTGGAGCAGTTATTCTAGCTGTAGTGCAACTGACTGAAGAGTAATAAAACTGTGTTCCAGGACAATATTTATGGTAAAGCCTTAAGCTATATAGTGCTAGACTGTCTGTTCTACCCCTAGTTGAATTACTGAAGTGATCACTTGAATAAGCAATTGATTCTTCACGGTAATACAGAAAAAATACACAAATAGTCATGAATACTGTATATACCAAACAAATAATCTGAAAATCTGTTATCCAGAGAGCTTTAATTTACATGAAGGTCATCTCCCACAGACTCCACTTTAAGCAAAAAATTCTATTTTTTTAATAATTTCCTTTTTCTTTGTAATAATAAAATAGTACCTTATACTTGATCCTATCTAAGCTGCATGAATCTATATTGTGGTGTAGTCCATGTTTAAAAGATTTTTAGCAGACAGGAAGGCATATTTATTACATTTCAAATTTGTGAGTTGAAAAAAAAACCTCACAAGACTTAAATGAGCACTTATTTACAAAAAAAAAACCGTTTATCTACAAATATAGATTGATTAAATACATGAAAAATATTTAAATGCAGAATCACATTCTACTAATCATTTTAGCAATTTTAAAAAAAATTTAAACACTGAATTTTTAAAATCAAGGTTTTTGCAATGAATAAGTTTTGAAATTTTGAGTTTTGCTATATCTAATTTGAGTTTGTGAGTTGTAACACAAACTTGAATTGCAGTAAAAACGTGAATTGGAACATTTATAAATCTGCCCTTTCATGTAGGGTCATCCAAATTACAGAAAGATGCCTTATGCACAAAACTCCAAGTCCCAAGCATTCTAGATAAGATCCTATACCTGCATATATTTTAGCAATGCTGCATTATGTTAAGCAGGGGTGTAATTATTTTATGTTTTTATCCATACAGTGTTATTAGCAGAATTAAATAGAATTTAGTCATGCGATTACTTCATTTAAGAACTTAACATAGTCAAAAAACATAGAGAGTAAAATCCTAATAAAAGAAAGTGAACCAAAATTACTCAGGATATAAACCCAACAATAATTCTGTAGGCACACAAATAAGAGTTGTCTGCTTTTGAATTAGCAATTTATTGGAAATGCTAATAGATAAGAACTCACTGGTGACATTTATGTCGAAGATGAATTCTTTTCTATTAGCAAGCCTAATCAATTGCTAATTCAAGTGATGACTACACTAATTCCAATGGGGGGGGGCATTCTATTTCTGTATAGCTCAAAGCTTAGCCATAAATACTTTCTTGGATTACAGTTTTATTACTGTGCAATCAGTTACACCATGGCGAGAATAACTATTCCAATCCAAATTCATGAACCAAATCACAACATGGTCTATTTTATTGTGTTTGGTAATCCCTCTTTGAATGTAAGATTCCTGTGAATAGAAGATCTTTACTTTGCTTAACCTTTTTGCCATTTCAATTGTTAGCATTTAAAGGGATGATTTATCAAAATGTGAGTTAAGAGCTTAATAAATAAAAACTCACCCATTCTCTATGCATTCCTAAGGGATTTTTATATTTGTATTTATCAATGGGTGGAAGTAAGAACTCACCATTTGATAAATGCGGCTCTAAAAATCCCATAGGAATGAATAGAACATGGGTGAGTTTTATTTATTAAGCTCTAAACTTACATTTTGATAAATCTGCCCCCTAAATATACACATTTACTAGGAAGCAATTCCTCATGTTAATATTAAAAAGATAGAGAGATTAGCATTAGTGAGTGAATCTGTCCTGAAAAATTTCTACTACTACTACTACTGTGATTTATCAGCAAGTTGTAGATAAGTCAACATCCCCCAAATATTTAGATGTTCTAGATGAGAGCACAAATGCACGGTTATATTTAATTGGGAGTAAAGGTTATGCTTTAATTCAAATTTTGTACATACATTTTATTATGAAATAATATTAAGGTATATCAGTTTGTTTATCTAAATTAACATGAAATAAAATGCTATTTTCAATAAGTGTTGCTAAGCCTCAAAAACCAAGGACATGAGTTTTAGGTTAGTTATCCAGTTCTACAAGTAATTACCTATAAATAAAACTTCTGTTAGTGTTATGGTTACTGGGAATAATAGCAATTAGTCCATTTTGCTGCCTGTCAGCATCATGTAGCAAAAGGAAAGTCCTCACTAATGTAGGCAAAGAACCGCCATTGATAGTAGTCACAATGTGACAAAGTTGCCTGGAAAATATTTAAAAGCCAAATGCCATGTTTAAAACTGAATGCCTATAAATATGATATAGTTTGCTCATTTTCTAATTGCTACTAAGCTACAGAGTAATGCATTCTAGTGTAAGAAATAAAGACACTTGATATGAGGCCTTATTAATTCAAAGGTTACAATGTGGCTACCATACTTATCTCCACAAAAAAGTCACATGGTAGAGTTAAATATCCCCCTAATAATTACCTGGGTAAAAATCCTCTCTGTACTCATTAAAGGAACAATCCAGTGTAAAAATAAAAACTGAATAAATAGCTATGCAAATGCAAAATAAAATGTTTCTAAATATAGTTATCTAGCCAAGAAATGTAATCTATAAAGGTTGGGCTGCAAGTATGTATAACATAACAACCAGAACCCCACTTCCTGTTTACATATCTCTAACTATTAGTTTGTCAGCAACTTGAAGGAGGGGCCACATGGAACATAACTGTTCAGTGTATTTGCTGTTGATTCTTAGCATGCAGATTCAAACGCAAACAATTATTACCCATATGCCCCCCCTCAAGTCAATGATTGATTACTGACTGGTAACCAGTCAGAACACTGCAAAGGAAGTTGGGTTCTGGCTATTATGTTAGACATCCAGTCACTCCAGCCTTTATACATTTTTGGATAATTATATAGAAAACATTTTTTATTTTGCACAGCTTATTTATCCAGCTTTTATTTTTACTCTGAACAATTCCTTTAAGGTCTGTAGGCCAATTATAGAGTAAATGTTTTTCTCTCTGGCTATACCCACATCTGTTATTACATGAACAGGATTACTGGTTATCCGCTTCCAATATTAGCAACTTTATTAGAAAGAATCCCCAGACATTGCAACCATTCAAATTTTGATCAAACAATATAAAATTGCATTTTTTTTAATGACTTACTTTTAATTTTTAATCACTGACTCTAATTAGTACCGTTAGTTTGGATATTAAAACTGGAAAATAAACAGATTTAAAATACACCACAGGTACAAGCTCATTCACAATGGTTTCCTTATAAAGAGTACCCTTAGGAAATCTAGTAACTAGACAGAAAACAATACTATGTGACTGTGGAGGGAGTGATAGGGGTTTGTAGGGAAATACAAAATTAATTCTAAATTCTATAAAGATGGTCATTGTAATCCATACTAATACAAATAGAGAAAACTTTGTTTTGATATCACTCAGCATCAGCAAACCATTGCCGATCGCAACACATCATAAACGTTATTAGAAAATGGTAAGTTAATGATCTTTTGTTTTTTCAGGCTCAGTATGTAGGCAGGCAAAAAAGGTTTTATCTTTATACTGCCTTTTAATGTATGTATGTATTTATTTATCCACTGAATAACAGTTTATGCACTATGTTTGGTGGAAAATGAATGCACAATTGTAGGTACATTACTGAGCAATTAATGCTTCATTGTTCAATTAACTCAACTATTTTAATCTGATACTATAATAAAAATCTAAACTAATATTGTAATTCCAGTGACAGTTCCTTGAAATGACATTCTGACAAGAGGATACCCTTGCATATTTACTGTGACTGTTCAGCTAATTATAAAATAGAGACAGAAACATTTGTTCATTAGTAGTAACTGACTGCCAAATGCAACAGGAACCCAATTTGTTTCATAAATAAGCCTTTAGCACACTCATTAAAGTCCTATTTCTTTATCAATACCAATGACTTGGGCTAAATTCTAAAATCTATCAGAGAACACTTTCCAAGAATTCATGAAGTACAGTATTTTCTGAAATAACTGTATGAAGACTTTTATAATTAAAGGATTTCCTCTGAGTGGGTGACTTATCACATATGCATCGACACTCATCTCCACAGAATTAGATATCACTTCTCATATTTCACTTCTTCAAAATGTTATTTTCCTCTTCCCTTTTCTCTCTTCTTTTATCCTGACAGCAGGCCATAATAAGGACTTCAGACAAATAACTACAGCTTAAGCTTTAGCTTTTGCTTACAATGTGGCTTTAATGTGTCTGTCTCTTTGCCCCACCCAGCAATTAATTTGCCTTTATATGATATACTTTGTGGGACTTATTGCATTGTTAAATTTAAAGCAGAACAAAAAAATCACTTTGAGCAATGAAAGTGAAATTATAAAATACAGCATGGACACCCATCCTATTCTTATCATCCATTTACCATTCTATATACTCTCAATATTCTGAAGGGGGAGTGAGCTGAGATGCTACCTTATCAAAATGTTTATAGGCATAAGGTGAAACACAAGGACAAAGTGATGATAGGAGCAAGGCACAGAAGAATAAGAAGGCTTATTCTAATTTCAGAGTAACCATTTAGGAATAAAGCTTTGAAAGAAATTAGTAATATATGGAAATAGACTGTTATAATAACAGCCATTTACAGTAGTCCATATATTCTAACTCTATAAATAAGTAGATATACTAATGGAAAGGAAGAAATGTAGTTGTAAGATGGTTGATTATTTCAGGCCAGCAAAATATATTCATGGTTAACAGAGATGTCTGTAGAATATTGTAGCTACTGTTATGACAGGGCTTGTAAATTTTCAGTATATTAAATGCAGGAATTTACTTCAACAAAGACCAGTGAGACCTTTAAAATTCTACATTTCATTAATTGCCTCACAAAGCATGTAATATATTAATTTCAGTGCCCTTGCAGCATTTAGTACTTGCGATGAATGCAGTCATAGGAAAAATAAATATAGACTTCAAATCATATCCTTCCTGTGTGCACTTTTAAATGAAAATGAAAAACCCAACAGAAGGGCGCAAATGTATAGGTCATAGAACTTGAGTGTTGAGGTGAATAAAACTGGAAAGAAGATGAAATCAATATATATACAGTATAAGTTGAAGACCTGGTAAATCAAATTATCTTATTTTGCATGCTATACAAATACTTTTAATGGCTATGTCTTTTATGATTATGTAATAGAATTCTGTTTTTAGAAGTTAGAAGAGTGTATATTTTCTTTCTTTTAATATATTTAATGAAAGTGTGTTGGGAGTTTCCTTAAATGAGAAGGATCTAGGGGTCTTTGTAGATAACACGTTGTCTAATTCTGGGCAGTGTCATTCTGTGGCTACTAAAGCAAATAAAGTTCTGTCTTGCATAAAAAAGGGCATTAACTCAAGGGATGAAAACATAATTATGCCTCTTTATAGGTCCCTGGTAAGGCCTCATCTGGAGTATGCAGTGCAGTTCTAGACTCCAGTCCTTAAGAGGGATATAAATGAGCTGGAGAGAGTGCAGAGATGTGCAACTAAATTGGTTAGAGGGGTGGAAGACTTAAATTATGAGGGTAGACTGTCAAGGTTGGGGTTGTTTTCTCTGGAAAAAAGGCGCTTGCCAGGGGACATGATTACACTTTACAAGTACATTAGAGGACATTATAGACAAATAGCAGGGGACCTTTTTACCCATAAAGTGGATCACCGTACCAGAGGCCACCCCTTTAGACTAGAAGAAAAGAACTTTAATTTGAAGCAATGTAGGGGGTTCTTCACAGTCAGGACAGTGAGGTTGTGGAATGCACTGCCGGGTGATGTTGTGATGGCTGATACAATTAATGTCTTTAAGAATAGCTTGGATGATTTTTTGGACAGACAGAATATCAAAGGCTATTGTGATACTAAGCTCTATAGTTAGTATAGGTATGGGTATATAGAATTTAATTAAAAGTAGAGAGGGGTGTGTGTATGGATGCTGGGTTTTCATTTGGAGGGGTTGAACTTGATGGACTTTGTCTTTTTTCAACTCAATTTAACTATGTAACTATGTAACTATATTATGTGGGGAATGGAATCAAAGACTCAAAGTTTGCCCAGGTATAGTAAACCATAGGACCAATGAGATGTTTGCTTTTAAACAAGTGACCAGTAAATTCTTCATATTGATTGGCTTGATAACAGGTCAGTAACTAAATCCAAATCTTTGCAAGAGCAGCTATTGGTGATTAGAAGTTTAGCCATCTACTCACATTCAGATCAACAGAACACTGAGAAAGACTTACAAACAACATATTATCTGATCTGTACTGCCCTTCATTGTGCTCAGTGTCAGTAATGATTGTGTTGTCAAAACCAGTCATTCCTTTTCTTGTGTGAGGTTTGTAGATACATTTAAAATTGTAGTATTTGCTGTTCGTGTAGTAATTACTTGTGTCATGCTGATAATTTGGGAAAAAGGGTGAAGGAAGAAAGTATGCAGTAACTCCTTACCTATACCCATTAAATCCCTTTTTGTCTTGCCCAATATGTTAGGTAATTTACCATCTTACAAAGCGACAACAACACCAAGTTTGGGATTGAAAACTAGAAAACAGCTTTAACTAGAAAAGGAAGTTTGAGAACAATCTTCATGTTGGATTGAAAAACATGTGAAGTTACTGATTGAAATCTGATTGGCTATTGTTGGCTCCACCCAGCTTTTCTAACCTGGGACCACAGTCATATAGTTAAACACTCTGTCATCAGGGAATCCTGGCATAAATAGTGTGAGAATTGGAGTATTTTAAATGTAATACAATGAAATTCAATGGATGAAATCTGATTGGATGCTGGTGGTTCCATCCACTTTAACAAACCTTGACCTGCAGTCTACCATTGACCAACCATGAAGAGTTTTGGGACCCTGGCATTAATACTGTGAGAATGGCAGCAATTTGAATTCCCCCATTAAAGTCTATGGATGAAATTGGATTGGCTGTTGTTGGCCCCTCGCACATTGGGTCGTCCAAAAAATGTTGCTGTTTCAATCAGGCTGTCCCATGATTATGTTATTCAAGTTTAGTTAGTGTAGCTTCAAAGCTGTAAGAGTGGCAGCAAACCAACATAATACATTTTGTACAAAATTCAAAAAAGTGCAATTTAACTATTTATCAAAGTTCGAATTTATCTCATTATTTTCTGAATACTATTACCACCAAATCCGCACATTTTTTTGCCCTTTCATTTTCCTGAAAAGTACCTGTGCCGGAAAAAAGACAAAAAATTTGTGAAAAATTCAGATTGCACAAATTTTTCAGATTTTCAGCACAAAAAACCAAAAAATCTTCAGATTATTGCTTGAAACCCAGCACAGATCAAGATTTCTCCCATTGACGTATATGCAACCAGGTCTGAGATGCCGGATTTCCATCCTCGGGGGTATAATATATCCTGAAAAATTCAATTTTTTTTTTTTACTAAAGCTTTGGATTTTATAGTAAAAAAACACAGTTTTTTCGGGTTTTTGGCATTTGGACTTTTTACTTCTTATGTTTTTCATATTATTAGCATTCCTTTTATGCCTATATCTAGCCTGCAGCTAAAAATGCTATTTGGATGTTGGGGTCACTGAACAAAAAATGGATGTACTGTAAAGCTTCAATATATGTATTCTTATTGTTTATATTTATGTTCAGGCCATTTATTAATCATCTTCAATCCATTCTGATTTCTAAACGGCTGTTTGGTTGCTAGGGAATAAAATAATTCCAAGCTTGTACAACCTTGCTGCAAAACAAAAATGAAAATGATTCAAAAGCACAAAATGTTAAGATCTATTGTCTTTGTTCTGCCTGTCATAATAAACATTAATTTTATGGAGAAATAACCCCTTTAACAACAGAATATAATTTTAGTTCTCAAAACCATTTGTTAATAAAAAAAATCTTGGGTGCCTTCTGAATATTCAACTTGTTGGTAGTTTAATTGCATAGGCATGAAATAAATATTTTGTCAATGCACATCTGAAAAACTATGTAAATAAAGTACTGTCAATAATAATTGTTTAATACAATAAAAACCATATATCTTCAAAAGACCTTTGCTTAGGCACTAAACAACACAATCCAGCAGTACATCTGACCCTAACATCCATACTGTATCTCATAAAAACAAAGTTCCTGCATATTTAGGGGCAGATATATTAAGGGTCGATTTTCAAAGTGGAAAATAATTCGAAATTCGACCATCGAATAGAATCCTCCGACATTTGCATTCGAAGTTGGAGGATTTTATTCATTGTACGATTGTATTCGGATCGTAGTACGATCGTACGATCGTACTCCTATCGTACTTCGAATCATACGATTCAAACAATTTTATCGTACGATTTTCCTTCGAATACAATAAACTTTGCTCTGGAAGGTCCCCATAGGCTAACATAGCACTTTGGCAGGTTTAAGTTGGCGAAGTATTGAAGTCGAAGTTTTTTTAAAGAGACAGTTCTTTGATTATCGAATGGTCGAATATTCGAACGATTTTTATTTCGAATCGAAGTCGAAGTAAATTTGAAGTCGTATATCCTATTCGATGGTCGAAGTATTAAAAAAATTACTTTGAATTTCGAATTTTTTTACTTCGAAAATTCCCTCTAATTCACTTCGACCCTTAATAGATCCGCCCCTAAATGTTCAAAGATAAAGGAGAGCTCCAAACTTAATGCATTCTTATACAGGTATGGGACTTGCTATCCAGAATGCTCAAGACATGGGGCTTTCTGGATAATGGATCTTTTCGTATTTTGGATCTTCATACCTTAAGTCTACTAGAAAATCATGTAAACATTAAACAAACCCAGTAGGCTCCAAATTTTTTCATAAATTTGAAAATTATGACAAAATAATTTGCTTGAAAAATGTAAATTGCATTATGTCACAACTATGCACTTTTTTTTATACTAAAATACATCAAAATGATTTGTAATATATAAACCCTAAGGGTGGAGATGAGTAATGAAAACAAAGTACAAACTGAAACTAAAGATAGAACTGTGATTTTGGGTGCTCTAACCTGTGCCTCTATGAGTAATCATGGGGCCTCATACCATTAAGTTAGCAGGACTATTCCCCGCGGGGCTCTGTTTATTAGCACATTTGTCACATGGCCCCCATGGCCTGTTGAACCTTGACAACAAGTAGAATTTATAAACAATTTAAAAAATATTCTGTATTACCGCTCCTACAGTATATGATCCACCCAAACACCACCCATCCACCCATGCCCTGCCACCTTTAAGACATCCAAATCCCAACTTTGCATCTCTTGGGGTTCCCCTTGTCCATGGAGCCCCTGAATGGAGTACCCCCTGATGGAGAACATGGGTGTAATAGGAAGCCTGAATCTATAATGGCAAATTAAAAAAAGTCATTGGCTACCGAACTGGGGTAGTATTAGCTTCAAATACTCTGAACTTTGGCATTGTGGTCTTACCTCAAACCTACTTGAATAACTATATCTTCTGCTGCCTATAAACATGAAGTAACATGAAGAAGTCTGTGACTATGGAAAGCTATTTTTATAGCAGGAATGTAACAGAAGCGATGCAGACTTCTGGAATGTTATTTGTCAATAAAAAAGTATTTGGCATCAAAAATATATCAGTTTTTACACACAATGCAACATTCTTCCCCAGGATTCTAGCATAATTGTGATCATCACAAAATCTGCACACAATTCAGCTTGTGAGTGATGTTTAAATACTGGCCAAAAAAATGTGAACCCTATAAATACATATATATAAGTATCCCTAAAGTAAGTTAATAATTATATTAGGACAAAAAAGACGAGGCAAATCCATTGTATGTAAGGGTATGCATGCATGTCCTGTAATTATCTTCATCCTACCCCCTGGCAGGATGCAAATTCATGTAGGTTATTGACAGTGTCAACACACAATTAAGTCAGCAGCAAGGTGCCTTGAAGAAGCTCCCTTTGCACATTAGAACATGATGGATTCTTGTAAGGGTTGCTTATGATGTGGAAATGTAGTCAATATCCCCTTACCCTGGCTGCAGGGAAGCTTTCTTATGACATTAGTTTAGTGATGATTTTACATGCTTTTTTGTGATTTATGCTTAGCCCTTGATGATCAAATATGTACAACAACTTTTCCCAAAGGAGTTCTGGTTTGTAACCAATCTGAGTTGTTTCAACCTCTGAATGTCCAAGAGATTTGTTAGTTCCCTATGATATTCTGTTTTTTGTTGAATGATACATACACTCTTGGTTGTGCATTTTTTAAATTTACCACTGGTTTTCTTACCAGGTCAGAAATTATAAAAACTATACAGTAAATGAGCAAGATTTTAATAAATCCAGCCAAAGCATAATACATTCTCACATGAAGAAATATGTACTCTATGAGAAATATTTTCTAAAGCATTTTAAATAAAAAGTTATCAGTCTGCATGTCTTTTTCCTTATAAAACTGATGCATGTATGTGCTTAAATGTATATTTCAGACATTACAATATATAGTGAATAAAGTACCCCCTCTTGTAAAATATAAGGATATTATAAGTTACCGAGGAGTTTCATGACCATATAAAAACACGAGGCCGAAGGCCGAGTGTTTTTATACAGGTCATGGATCTCCGAGGTAACTTCTAATATCCTCATATTTTGCAACAGGGGGTACTTTATTTATTATAATACACACATTTCAGTGAGTCATGTGACAGACATGACATCAGAACTCACCGTTCATAACTAATGACATCAGAATTCACCGTTTATAAGGATATAATTTACAGGATATTCATGGCTCTAGTGTATTATATAGTGGATAATGTACCCCCTACTGTAATTTATAAAGATATTATGTTACCGAGGAGTTATGTGACCATATAAAAGCATGAGGCCGCAGGCCGAGTGCTTTTATACAGGTCACATAACTCCGAGTATAAGGATCTTTACAAATTTTAAGTAGGGGGTACATTATTCATTATAATCTAAAGTTTCAGAGAGAGAAGAGAAGTTGTGGAGGGATGTGCCTGTGTGAGCACTGAGGGAGAGAAGACTCCTGCACAGACTGACTGAGGCTTACCATGTGGTCATGGTGGGTGGTGGCACACTGCAGTAGGCAGTCTCTCTGTCAGAGTATCTTGAGCCGAGTCCTCCACACTCTGTCTCCCTAGCCTACACAGGGCAGTCACACAGTCTGACTCCAGCCAGCGAAGCAGAGGGGAGGGGGGGGCGTGCCGGTGCAGCACAGCTGTGACGTCCACACTCTGAGTGACAGGGTGTGGGAGGGGCAGACAGAATGGTTGGAGGGGGAGCAGAAGAGGGAGAGAGGCGCTGATCATTCCCATTTGTGTTTCGGAGCACAAGCTTTTCTGCTGCTGCTGCTGCTGCTGCTGCTGCTGCTGCTGCTGCTGCTGCTGCTGCTCTTAAAGAGCCTTCCTGCAGCAGGGCTATTTGGCAGACCGAACATCGTGTCAGGCTGCAGCAGTCACTTAACAGCGGAGCTGCTCCTAACAGGAGGGGGAGGGAATAAGCGAATAAGGTCAAAACCCGCCTCCTTAGACATCACTCACTGGCTGACATCGCCACTCCCTGGGGCTAGAGTTTTGGCTCTGGGGGAAGGAGGAGCGTTCCCTGCTGCATGTGCTGCGTGAGTACGATTCAATCATGGCAGTCAGAAGGGAGGGAGCAAGAGCGGAGGTACAGTAAAGCTGCAGGGAGAGGGAAGTGGTGAGCAGCGGCGGAAGTGCTGACAAAATAAACGGCGCGTTCTGACGTAAGAACGCACCGTTTATAAGGATATAATTTACAGTCTGGTCCCATAGGGAAATGACCAGACTGTAGATTATATAGTGAATAAAGTACCCCCTCTTGTAAAATATAAGGATATTATAAGTTACCGAGGAGTTTCATGACCATATAAAAACACGAGGCCGAAGGCCGAGTGTTTTTATACAGGTCATGGAACTCCGAGGTAACTTCTAATATCCTCATATTTTACAACTGGGGGTACTTTATTTATTATAATACACAAATTTTAGTGAGTCATGTGACAGAAATGACATCACTACTCACCGTTTATAACTGATTACATCACTACTCACCGTTTATAAGGATATAATTTACAGGATATTCATGGCTTTTGTGTATTATATGTATATATAACTTTACAATCTACAATCTTACAATACATAAAAGTACACAAAGGGAGGACAACATAATATAATAAATACAATAAGTATATATTAGAAGGCCAGTAGGAAGTAGGTCCCTGCCCCGTAGAGTGCCCTGTAGAGTGGGTGAACAAAAACAGGCACAAATTGGAGGGCAAAGGGATTAAGAGCATTGTCCCTTAAAGAACATGTTAACTCTCCCCAGTGGACAGCCTCTTTGAAATCTTTAGATAAATGCCACTCTGAGATTGAGAGAGCAGTCCTTTCTCACCAGCTCAGAAATGATGAAAACTATAATAGTATATGAGCAAGATTTTAATAAATGCAGACAATGCATAATAAATTCTCACATGGAGAAAGTTGTACTTTATGAGAAATATTCTCTAAAGCATTTAAGTAATCAGTCTACAGCCACTTTGAAATCTTTATATAACTGCTACTCTGGTTGTTAAAAGGTTAAAAGTAAGGCTGCAACACCCCCTTGATCACTTAGAAATCCTTCTACTCCTCTAAACCACTCTGTCCCCTCCCTCAGGAATCTAATTTGGCTGTTGACTCATGAACATGCTCAGATCTTCTCAGCTCAGATTACTAAACACACCCTCCAGTCTAACAGCCATTGAAGAGATAGCATTGCACTGCTCTAGCTGCCTGATCATATTTTTTTCACCACCTCTCCTGAGCTCAGCTTAACCATTACAGTGCTCAACCCAGGCCAAACTTTAATCAAACCATGTTGTGCCTGTGTAAACTTTCATTCTGCATGAACTTTACAGCATATACATCCTGTTTGTAGATGTCAATATTACTGATGATGTGTCAGAAGGAAAATGGCCACCAGGTGAAAGCTGCTATTTGTTTTAGGAAAATGTGATGGTGCTGGCAAATAGACGGGGTATATGCAGAACAAATGACGTGGCTTGGGTGGGGAAGATATGCCTAACTTACATACATGTAGGAAAGTGTAGACTTTACATTAGAGTACTGCGCGGAACCAATTACTAAGACCCGGACCAGACCCGAACCCGCAACCCTCATGCCGCGCCCCGAACCGCAACCCGCATATTAACCCACTGTGATACGCTACCTGACCCAGTCCCGCAACTGCCTTATCCACGACCTGACCCATAACCCGCTGACCACCATCAAACAGGAAGTGATGTTGCTTCAAACCAGAAGTGACATCATCAAAAGTGGACGGGTACAGAAACAAGTTTTGTAAAATTTTAAAAAGACTAAAATATAGACAATATAACATAAGATAAGAAATATAGTTGAAACCCGCAACCCAACCCGCAGACCCGCATCTATACCCCATCTATACCCGCACCTGAAGCTCCTACCCTCGTTCCGCAGGGTACTTGTTTTTTTGGCAGGTAACCCGTGGATACCCGACCTGCTGCAGGACTCTACTTTACATGTGCTTTAAGTGCCAGGACTAGGCTAATGCTCTAGTGCTCCAAAAGGTAGAGGTAGGATTTGAGAGTTTTTTTTAGAGATTGAGAGAGCACTCCTTACGAAGAAATGCAGGGATGAAATTCCAGAGGTAAGAAGCAGCAAGAAAGAAAGGCTTGAGATGAGTGATAGCAGTGGTTGTGATTGGTGTGAAAAGAAGCTGGCTCTGAGAGAATAGGAGGAGACGGGCAGGAAGTTACAGTGAGACAATTTTACCATCTTCTCCTAGTATAGTCTAAAATAATATTTTATTTATATATTGTATATTGTATATATTGTTTATTGTATATTGTCAGACATTGTCTGAATTCCAAAACTCGAAAAAATCTAGGTTTTTTTTTACTATAAATACTGAATTTTTTTGTGAAAAAAAACCTCAAATTGTTTGAGATTTATTATACTCCAAGGATGGAAAAAGTCAGAATCCAAAAACCCGGCATCTTAGATCTACCGCTGTTGTATATAAGTCAATGGGAGTTTCTGTGGTCTGTGCTGGATTGAGCCTGAAAATCCCACTATTCAGGCTTTTCTGAAAAAAGCCAGAAGAAATCAAGTGATTCGGGAAAAAAATTTAAAGAAAATCGTACCTATTGGATTTTCGCTAGATTTTTTTGAATTTGTCCCCAATCAAATTAAATCATTATTTTTTTTATAATTAATAAGGTCCAATTATGGATTCTAGTTTGGTGGAATTTTTTCAATTACATTAACTAGAAAAATTCGGATTTTGAAAAATAAGGCCCTGTAAGTATGTGTTTTTTCTTTGAATAATAATGTTATTTTGACCAATCCATCCTAATTAATACTTCAGGACCAATAATATTGGGTATTATTGGAGAAAGAGATATTATTGTCCCTAAATGATCTATAATTTTACCAGATGGTTTCTCAGACAAATGTTACTACAATTGTGTATCATAATGGATCATAACCATCAATGTCTACATTCATATACTTATGTCTTTAGGAAATTATCTCTTCGCAGCTTTGTATAATACCTAGTGCCAGTAATCCAATTGAAACCTATTATAGAAAAGTGATGTACTACAGAAATAATTTTGAAGCAAAACTACAATTGAGCAGATAAGATATAGAGGTACAAGAAGCATTAAGCACTCCAGAACAAATTACAGATAACAGCAGAGCCCGGGAAGTTTACATTCTGCAAGATCTGGGGTGATGAATGTTGCCTACCACTGAAAGATATATCAATAGACAAACACCATATACATTTTTGCATTATCTGCAAATTAAATAGGCAATTGCAAAGTGAAACAATTATGAGACAGGATTTTGCCTATTGTGCACAGGAGTTTTACCCATAGAAGCCACAAATATTTGCAGATAAGCACAAAGCAAAAATTTCTTTTGGTTTTTAAATATTTCCAAGATGTGTTTTTTACATTTGGAGTCTACTGATTTTGCAGCAAAGACAACAACTCTTAAATGGACCAAAAAGGTAACCCTTCATCTCTCATGCAATTTATACATTAGGTATGAGAACTTGCATCAAATGGAGCAAAATACAAAATACCATAAAATCATGGATATAAGGATTCTTAAAAACTTTGTAAATTATAGCACATTAGCCAGGAACTCACTATAAATGTGGGAAATGTTCTAATAAGAAAGAATTTAAAATATATAATTCAAACAACAACAGTGCTCAAGTTGATGTCACACAACATAAAACATAATGTAACCAATAAATATATAGCATGACTTGTTAAATGTATTGAAAGCAATTACTTTAATGTTACAGTAATAGATGTTATACAGGTATGGAATTGGTTATTTAGAAACCATTTATCCAGAAAGCTCTGAATTTTGGAAGGCCATCTCCCATGAACTTGATTTTAACTAAATAATTAAATCTAGCAAAAATGATTTCCTTTTCTATGTAATAATAATTCACTGCCTTATACTTGATCCTAAATATAATAGGATCAATAATTGATTCATATTGGAGGAAGCAAAATTCGTTTTGGTTTAATTAAAGTTTACAGATTCTTTAGTGACTAAAGGTATGGAGACCCAAATTATGAAAAGACCCCCGATACGGAAAACCCCAAGTCCCAAGCACCTTTATCACCATTACATGTGTAGAAACATACACTACTATCTGCAAAAATGTTAATATGTTGCCTCCTAATGCTAGTATATTACATGTTAGCAACATTTATGAACCAGCGAAGAGTTTCTACTAAGTCAACCTGTATAACACAACAGTACTGGTGTAGATGCAAACAGTGTATGTTGCCTCATATATAATATACAGTAAAATGTGTACAAAATAACCTTTTTTCACTCTACAGATATAGTTCTGCAGGCATGGTAGGTTAAAATTGAGCATTTGAGCAGTCAGTGACCAAGTACCTAAGCATAAGCAGCCGTATGTACTGTATCTTTTATGTGGTACTCTATAGTGCGTCTAATCTAAGCAATGTAGTCCTCATACCTCACTGTGTTTTGGTTGGATATTCTTTCCAACTCCGTTGAAGCTCTACCAAGGACCATATACTAAGGTCCTGTTATGCTTACATACTGATTTGATTGCTTGAGTCTCATATTAAAGAGCGCTAAGCTTATTAATCTTGAATGAATATGTAGCAGGTTAAGTCTGTTAATGAAAGACTGGAATAAACCAAAATGCTGATCCACAAATCTTGTCCTGAATTTCCAACCCCGGGAATCTATACACAGTGAAAGTAAAAAGGAAGTATTTTCATAGAACATTAGAAAAGGAATCATAAAAAATGGCTGACATTTTCAAACAATGACTTCAGTTATTAAATCATGTTTTATAAAATAAAAATGTGTGTTCTTCATTGGATTTTCCTTGGCAACATTTTACATCCTGAAACACCTTTACAGTTAAATACTGGAACATTAAAGTGAAGTTATGTCTCAGAGTAAAAGATTTTGTTTCGAGTGGCAAATGTAAAAATGCAGGCAATATTTACATGAACATTAAGCCTTTGGTTATCTAGTATATGGTTAACTAGTAAGCAAATCCTCATTGATTGGGTTTAAGTAATGCTTAGGTATATCAACAAAGACAATCAGTCTACAAAAGGGTTTTTGGTCTTCTGAATGTGAGTGAGAGAGTACAAGAAGGTGAAAGTGAGAGGTAATCTGTATCGGTGAGTATACACAACAGCATAAAAAGGACATGCCCCCCCCTCAAAAAAATCTTCAGAGGGGTCCAGTGCGCACAACAGCCCCTACCCAGAGATATATTTAAAATTGCTAACGTCATGACAATAAAGATTCTCTTGGCCTATTGGGAAAAAAGGATGACAAGATTTATGTTGTCTTCTAGTCTGCTTAAATGACAATTTAGGTATCTAACTACACAAGATTATGATATTTTTATCAATCTTGTTTTTTCACTTTTCATAAGAAGCGAAACAGAACAAATTTTTGCCCATCACTAATAATAAATATATTTTAAAATGAACAAAATATGGACATGAATGAAAGCAACAAGAATGCACAAATATATATAAAAGGTATAAAAAGCATATTAATGTTAATAGCATGATACATCAATTTCTGAATTCATGCCAAAAGATATCCTGGTTTTGAGACACATCTCTTTTGGCAAGCATTTTAAACAGATCGTCATCGTTGATATTAAGATTAACTCTTTTAATGCCCTGTATACTAAAACAACCAAGGTCACAAGTGCATAAGTGAAAATGATAAGAGACATTGGTGTCTCTATTTATATTAACATCAGATAGGTGTTCTCGGATTCTCTCCTTCAGTTTGTGTGAGGTTTGTCCTACATATTGGCTTTTACATTTCAGAAATGTAATCAGATATATCAGATCTATTGTCTAATTTTATGAGTTCTGCCATCAATTGAAGCCACGAAGGTGTCGCTTTTTTTCATGTAGGGGCAAATTACACATCATTTATCACCACATTTGTCGGTACCCTTTACCGATAACCAAGTAGGACTTTTTGCTTTCTTAGTTTTAATCATACTTGGTGATAGCATATTACTCAACGTAAGACCTTTTCTGGTGACAAATTTGCACCCTAAACTAAAAATAGCATTTACCTTATCATCAGTCCGCAGAATAGAGACATTTTTTTCAATATTGCGTTCAATCATTGGATATTGAGGACTGTAGGCTAATATGCACAAT
Source organism: Xenopus laevis (assembly GCF_017654675.1). Lineage (NCBI taxonomy): Eukaryota > Metazoa > Chordata > Amphibia > Anura > Pipidae > Xenopus > Xenopus laevis. The sequence goes on along the minus strand of NC_054375.1, from coordinate 79,734,392 downwards.
GGTTTATCGGCACTTGGTGACGGCTTTAGCTTTGGGAATGTATTTCTTAAGGAAATAATCTCTGGGAGTTGCAAGAGCTTTTTTGAAAGCTACTATCAACAGGCTCATATTGTAACCCCTATGTAATAGTCTGTCTCTTAAATGGCATGCTTCTGTTACAAAATTATGGAAGTCAGAACATAAACATCTAAGGCGTAACAATTAATCCATCGGTATGTTTCTTATAAGATGTTATGGGTGAGAGGAAGTAGCTCATAATAAGATGTTAGCAGCACATTCTATTCAGGATAAAGAGGTATACATTATATCACACAATTGACAGGCTAATATCTAGAAAGTTAATTTTTCATCGTATTCATGAGTGAAGCGTAATTTCAGATCATTGTTATTAATAAATCCCACAAATTCAATGTTGTCTGATCCCCCTTCCAAATAAGGAGCAAATCATCAATGTAGCGTCCATAGAAATGGATACATTTCTTGAATGGGTTATGGTCTCCATATATATAAACATGTATTCCCACCAGCCCATGTACAGGTTGGCATAAAATGGGGTGAATTTTGCCCCATCATTGTTCCTTGTTTTTGTAAGAAATATTGGTTGTCAAAAAGAAAGAAATTGTGTGTCAACAAAAACTTTAGTGCTTCAAGTATGACATCTTTTAGAAGGCATTCATAATTATTCATCGTACAAAGTTCTTGTCCACTGTCTTTGCTATAGCCTGGCAAATGAAGAACAAGAGGTTGGAGATAATAATCAATAAGTTCAGAAAGGGGCTCACCTAATGACCCTATTCCTGCAACTATGGGTCTGCCCTTAGGGGGCCTATCCGGCTTATGGTGATGGAAGATGGCAACTACAGGATTCTCAAGTCTCAGAAATGTACCTATTTGTGCACTTAATACACCAAGATCACAAAACTTATTCACTAAATCAAAGAGTGTAGACTGAATATTTCTTATAGGATTGTGTTCAATAATGTATAAGTGTCAGTGTCTTTCTGACTCAGACATATACATGGATTTATCCATAACAACAATTAGGCCCCTTTATCCACTCCCCTTATGAATATAGTTAATCACTTTTTAGATCTTTGAGTGCTTTGATTTCAAGAGATGTATGGTTCTCACTGTGAGAGGGAATAGTATTGTGCAAATGTATAAGTTCTTTCTCAACCTGTTTCTGGAATAGATTAACAGTTGCATTTCTAAGGTGTGTAGGATAAAAATTGGACTTAGTGTGAAACATATAATTCTCAGACCCCATCTCAATACCTGTCTTGACATTCATATCTCCATTATCACATTGCAACTCTTCCAAAAGCAATATGGAACAGACATCTTCAAAATCTCAATTAGTGCAACAAATCGGTCTGATATTAGAGATCTAGTTCCTGTTGTTGTAGTGGCATCCACATTATCCTTATCATTGAAAAAAAATATTATAATTTTTTTTATAAGAACCTTTTAACGAATATATTTTACATGTTTTGGTTTTGCTGTGATACCGGCAACTTTTTTTATTAGCAGTCCCTCCACCCAGTGGGATTCGGGGATGCACTAATGGGTGGCCCCACTAGGAAAAAAATAATTAAACACACAAGTGCAATAACAATTATAACTTTATATAAACTGAAATAAAATAACAGTAAAATGAAATAACAACATATCAGTAACACCCTACCCTAGGGAACCAATGTGGTAAGTCCAACCCTGGCACAGTCTTTACCAGGTACAGTCCCACACTCCACTCCCATTTTCAACTATGAAAGAACTATTTTAACCTGCCTAACTGCTAGTTGATCCAGAAGAAAGCACAAACCCCCATTTGAAGCCTCTCAAATTGCCTCAGAGGGGAAAAAAATTGTTCCTGACTCCAAAATAACAATCGGACTAGTCCCTGGATCAACTTGTACTATAAGCTATCTTCCATAGCCCTGTATTTCCTCAATTGCTAAAAAGCCATCCAACCCCTTCTTAAAGCTTCCTAATGTATCAGCCCATATGATTCAGGGAGAGAATTCCACATCTTCTCAGCTCTCGCTGTAAAAAAACCCTTTCCGGATATTTGGATGGAACCTTGCGTCAGCTGGAAAGACCTACTGGTAAATAAAGCATTAGAGAGATTATTATATGATCCCCTTATATACTTATACATAGTTATTATGTCACCCCTTTAATGCCTCTTCTCTGGCGCGAAAAAACCCAATTTGGTCAGTCTTTCCTCATAGCTAAGATTTTCCATACCTTTTACCAGCTTAGTTGCCCTTCTCTGTACACTTTCTAATTTAATAATGTCCTGTTTGAGTGATGGAGACCAAAACTGTATGGCATATTCTAGATGGGGTCTTACTAGTGCTCTATACAGTGGAAGAATGACTCCCTTCTCCCGTGAATCTATTCCCCTTAATACAGCTCAATACCTTATTTGCCTTTGATGCTGCTGACTAGCATCGTCTACTACAGCCAAGTTTGTTATCTACAAGGACTACAAGGTCCTTTTCCATTATGGATTTGTCTATTGCACTCCCATTAAGGGTATAAGTGGCTTGGATATTTTTACATCCATGGTGCATGACTTTATATTTATCAACATTAAATCTCATATGCCATTAGGCAAGATCCAAATAGATCACATAAACTGCTCCCCCACTGTCCAGCATCTTACGTACCTCATCATTATCTAAAATGACCTATCCTTCATAAAGCCATTCTGACAGCTGCTCACAATGCCATTCACTAGGACAAACTTTGAAATGTGACCCCACAACAAGCCTTCAAATAACTTGCCCACCGCAGATGTCAAGAGATCGTAATCCCTTTTTAAATAATGGAATGACATCAGCTTTTCTCCAATCCATAGGTACCATACCAAATGAAAGCGAATCTGAGAAAATCAGAAATAGGGGCCAGTGTTAAACAGAACTAAGCTCTCTTAGAACCCAGGGGTGAATGCCATCTGGCCCTGGCACCTTGTTTACATTCATTTTTTTTAAAGCTTTATGAATCATATGCTGATTCAGCCACTGACTAGACTGAGCTGAGCCAGCAGTGCAGCTATGAAGTGAGCCTGGGAACTTCGACTCCTCTATTGTATACACTGAAGAAAACAACTGATTTAGCACATTTTTGTCTACTGGTAAAAATTTTAAAGGAACAACACATTCAACCAGCATCTTTTTACTATTAATATACTTAAAAAACATTTTGGGGTTAGTCTTCGCCTCAGCAGCAATGTGCTCCACATTTCCTATCTTTGCCTTCCAGATTGCTGTTTTACAACATTTATTATAGTGTTTATATTCATTAAATGCAGCTTCTGACCCAACAGACTTGTAGTTTTTAAATGTTGCTCTCTTCTTTCCTATTCACTTCTTTACTTCTATATCAAGCCACATAGGGTGATTCTTAGTGCTTCTATAATAAATGATAACCATCTCTGTTCTGTATTTTTAGATGAAAACATAAAGCCCCAATCTATGCTCTGAAGGGCAAACAATGTTTTGTTATTTCTTTATCTAAACAGGGCAAACAGAAAAAAGTAATCTATACCATGTTAGATTATCAACTCTTATTTATAATAATCAAGAGGTATACTGCCTCTTTAAGCCATATGAGCACAAAGAATCAATAGCTCTTGTTTGAAGGGTTGGTATACACCCAGCAATATAGTTGTATTTATCTGCTAAAAATATGCTTTATTATTCAATATTTACCCCCATCACTGCAACCATCACAGAGAACATTTATACAGAGAGCAAAAAGAAAGAAAGGTATATTCTATATTACAATTCACCCATCAAGTACTATTGCTTCATTCCAAGTTCACTTTCCCTTAATGTTTATATATATAAATTAAATGTTTTATTCTGAAGAATTTTCATGTTTACCATTTCAGGGTGTGCTACTACTAAACAGCAAATAACTCAAGCCTTCATCAGAATGTTGTAATAAATCATATTTGTTTGCATTAAACTAAGCCCTGAGAGTGAGTTTTTTTTTTGAAGTTCTATATATATGTTTAACCAGCACCTAAGCAGTGACAATTTTTTTTGGATTTCTGTGTGCACCAGCTTATATTGGATATATATATATATATATATATATATATATATATATATATATATATATATATATATATATATATATATATATATATATATATATTACAGTTTGAATATATATATATATACATCGATCAAAATGTAAATGTCCAGGTTTTTACACAATTGAACTATAACTGTAACTGAAGGAAACACTGTATCCCTCACTAAAACCAGTCTCCTACTCGAACGATTTTTATTCGACCGCAGGATTGCCAAATTTGTTGAAAAAACTTTGAATTCGATATTCGAATTCAAAGTTTTTTAATTCGATGGTCGAATTTTGAAGTTTTTTGTACTTCGAAATTCGACCATTTATAAATCTGCCCCTAAATGTGCTTTTTAGAAGCATATGATAAAATAATAATTTTCATAAATTGAATAAATAATTTTTGGTTTAAAGTTAATAGCTGGTATGTTGCTTAAATGTCTGCTATTCTTCTGCTCTCTTCATTCATGGTTTGCCTATAGCAGCTTTTTTTATCATTGTGCAGATCAATTGCATTGACATTTCATTGTAAGTTGTAAATTCTATGTGATGTTCTGCATTGAACGGTTTGCAGAAGATGCTGCAAAACCAAAATGTCTAAATGAGCCACAACATTTGAACTTAACTATATGTTTCATGTTCTTCCAAGGGACTCATTTACTTCACTGGTTCTTGCTTTGCTACACATATGAGAGCTCACAAGCTCAATGTGCAGTGCAAAGTTTTAATATGGACACTACAGAGCTTACATCAACATACACTTGGGTCTTCAAGTGAACTGTTTCTGGCTCTGCTTTGCTACATATAATTCCAGGAACAACTTTAGGGGGCAGATTTATCAAGGGTCCAATTTCGAAATCCCATGAATTCGAAATTCAGATAATAAATGACCAATCGAAATTTTTTTTTTGAGTTTTTTTACCAAAAAAAAAATAGATTTTCAGGATGTCTCCAAACAACTTCAAATTGATTCCAGGACATCCCCCATAGGCTAAAATTGCAATTCTCCAGGTTTTAAGTGGCAAATAGCCGAATTTGAATTCTTAAAGGGCCAATACATGATACATTTTGAAATTCAAACTTTTTTAAAAACTCAAATCAAATTTTAAATATTCCATAGTCTAATTACACTAAAATAAACTGTAAAATTAATTTTGTTATTCGAAATTCAAATTGTCACTTTGACCCTTGATAAATCTTTCTATGTATTGTACCTATATACACAGCTGCTTTGAACATAAATAATCATACCTTTATATATAAAAATATATATATATATATATATATATATTCATATATATATATATAATCTTCACATAGAGCCGCACTCCATATTTTCAAGTGAATCAAATAATATTTATTTGCATAAGTCTGTGTGTTAATTGGCAGGTAAGACTGGACTGCTCCATGCTTGCTTTCAGCTAGACAGGAAGAGGGAATCAGGAATATGAATCATAAGGCAATTGCAAAACAGCAGGAATGCCCTTAACCAAAATGTCCACACAAGCAGGTTAGTACAATTGGGGGCATATTTATTATGTGGTGTGAAAAACAGCAGGATAATACACCACACCTTGCCATGTAACCTTGCCATTGAGTGACTTCCACCATAAATAACAGCAGCAAATCTGGTGTTTGCATTGTATAACATAAAACATACCTTGATAAATTTGCCATTTATTTTACCCAGCTTTTTACACCTTTTTTTCTGTGAATTTCATTCTACACAGCATAATAAATATGCCCCTTGGAGTCCAAATTACTAAGGATATTCGTATATTATACAATGACAACTAACCTCTGTAGTTTCACATTTAGGAAGGTTACAAACCTCTACAGACCCTCATGCTAAGAAATAAATATCAGCAATCAAATGAATGGCCTACCACGAGGACTATATTTGTTTCATACAATATCTCTGCATATTACCAACTGAACTGACTGAACTAAAAACCTGTTTTTAAATACACCTAGGTGTGCTAAATATCCCTCAACATCTAGCCACACAGTATTTATACCAGTGCAATTTTTCAACAGTAAAATTTAATAAGACTGTCTTAGCAACTACAATATGCAACTCTTACCTATTGGATATGTATGGAGCAAAGTCTTGCATTTGTGCACATCTATTAATCCATAGCATCCAATCAGATGTATGTTTTCTAACAACTAATCAGTAAATGCTATTTGCTTTCTATGTGTTACTAGGCAAGTAGCAAACGTAAAACCTTTTATTACATTACCTCTTTATTCTCTAAGGCAGTGTTCACCAACCAGTAGCTTGTGAACAACATGTTGCTCACTATCTACACTGATGTTGCTCTCAGTGGCCTCGGAGCAGGTGCTTATTTTTGAATTCCTGGCTTGGAGGAAACTTTAGGTTGCATAAAAACCAGGAGTACTGACAAATAGAGCCTCCTGCTTGTGTTGCTTCCCAAAGCTTTTTACATTGTAATGTGGCTCATGGGTTAAAAAGGTTGTGGTCCCTTGCTCTAAGGCATACCCAAAAAATTCACCCATTGTACTACACTGTTGAATTTTAGCTCTTCAATTCTCATTCACAAACTTTTAATGGAAGCATATCCACTAAAGGAACTGACAAGGCAATCTGCTCATTAAGCAAAATAGCATAAATACAACTATATGTAATACATTTTTACAAAACATAGGAATGAAATATCTTATCTTTACATGTATGAGTGAAATTGCACAAGCCTTATCTTAAATAGAAAAGTGTGGAGTGAGTGAGATATCGTTTAATATTAAACGGAAACATTCTTTTAGTGAACAGTCTAGGGATTAAACTAAAGTAATTTTATTGTAGCCAGCTAGGAAAGGAAATTAAACGAAACAGCGAGGGAAGAATCTGTCCTGTTTACTCTATATTTTTTATAACTTTCATAATGCACAATAAAGGATATTTTTTATTTCAACTTCAGATACTGTTGTATAGCCATTATTCTATGGCATACAGTACATTCAGGTGACTGTTGCTATAGTGTAAAATAAACACTTCCTATCCACAATGCATTGGAACAATTATGTGTTAGAATGAAAAGGCAGGTCCCTCAACAAAGCTTCTGTACAAGAAGAAATACTGTAAATATAGAAAACAAAAAAAATGTTAAAAGTATATCCTGTTAGTTTGGCGGAGTGAAGATTGTTGGTTCATTTCCCAAGTTCACTGGATATAAACGAAAGCCTGAGGCACTGTGAAGTGCTCGACTGCTGCAGAATCCTCAAAAGCTGCCTATTCCCAATGCATATAAATACTGCCAGAGTAACTCTGACAATGATCTAATATTCTGATGTCAGATTGATTGGGATAGAAATGTCAGCTTACCTGCCACAAAAGGAAACAACAGTATTTTAACAACTTGGTCAGGACAGAGATAATTACTACTTCAAAGAGCAGCAGTACTGAAAAGAATATATATATATATATATATATATTTCTTATTCTTCTTCATTGTCTATTTCAAAATTAATGTCAAGAAACTCCCAGTGATTTTTATAGGATCCATATGGTATTTCATCTAATGCACTTCAACAAGTACAAAATGAATCACATTATTTTAGGATTCACTAGTTTACATACACAAACAATTAATGCTGTAATGTATTAGAATTAGCTCTGAAATGATGAGACTGTTGTCGCTAGAGCGCTATACTGTTTCTGTTTTAACAGTGCATATTACTTCTGTACACATTTGTATTGTGTATACAGTATAGTAGCCCTCTGCACTATTAGATTAGATTTTCCTTCTCCTATAAACAGACAACTTATAAAGTATTAATCAGTCTCCACTGGATAAGGCATTTAGTGGGTTTTGGGCCTTTATGAAAAAAGACTAAAATGATATGGAAATGAAGGACACCTACAGAAAATACCTGTATGACCTCAACTTAACAGAAATAATTTGAAGGCTCTATTACTCCTTGTGGCTGCCTGTAATGGAGGGATCATCTCAAATGTCAAAGGGGAGTATTGTAGGTATAATACCACACTAAAACTAGATTACTAGGGTTGATAGAAATCAAAACAAGTTCATTCAAATGTCTTATCCAAGTTGCTGAACAATTTAAAATGCAGCGATCTCTGAGTGATTGAAAGTTGCATATTTAACCACTGCCCTAAATATTTGTGTGGACAGCCTGGATAGGCAGTCATCACAATGTACAGTAAGTCAAATTTATTTTTGCTTATTTATCTTGCCTATGATTGTGTATGGGCATGTGTGTATATATGGTGTATCAACTGGATAGCTATATCAGCAAAGTAGGCCTGAGTCTGATTGTTACTTTCTTGTTTCTGCACTTTTCTACATAAAACAACTGTTTTACTTTGCTGCCACAACCTGGCGTTAGATTGCCTTTATTTGAGTGCCTGCTCAACATTACTTTTCGTGTTTGTCAGCTCCCAATGCTGAGGGCTCAGGGCGGTGCACCTGGGCCACTTCCTTAATTTGGTGAGTAATAACTTTATTTATTGGAAACCCCTATTCAAGTTTCATTATATTAATACATAAAACATGGTTTCCATTATTGTAAGATTAGTTAGAAAAATATGATTTTACTTTATCTAAGCCAGAAGTAATATATGTTCCAAGTTGCCTACTCTTGCCTAAATATATGTTCCAAGTTGTTTGCCTAATAATAATAAGGTTGTTTTCCAAAATGCATGGGGTAGATGAATGCTATCCTCATGAAACATGGCTATGATTTCACTAGTAGTATTGATTTTGAGAAACACAGGGCCTGTAGGATTGAGGAATTTATTTGCAGCTTTTGCAGTCAGAATAGAATTTAAGTAATTTAAGGACCAGTAACATAAAAATTTTTTAAAAAAATTAACATATTTAGCTTTAAAATCGCAAAGTCTTTATTAATAAATAACTTACCGATACTCCACTGTGTCTTGGTGGGGGTTTTTTTCGTTATATACAAACGAATTTAAAAAAAAAATTGATGTTACTGGTCCTTTAAACAGCTCCAGTCATGGGGTTGTGTCAATAAGTGCTACTGACTTTTGTCAAAAGAGTCTGATGCTAATGCCATTAGTGTTATAAAAAAATGAACTATAAGATAAAAATTAAGCTCCCTTCAACAGAAAGTCACCATTCTAACACAAATCGAGGGGAAATTGAGCTAATCGCAACCCACAATCAATTTGCAAAAAGGATGCTTCTTTTTCATCTATATTAGTACATGACTTGAAAGCTGTGATGGATGTCATGTAATGTGCACCCACTTTTGCACTATAATACTAGAGATAAAACTCTGCATTTTGGTTAACATGATTTGTGTCCGAAAATTGCTAAATTGCCAATTGTTAGTGTATCTTGAAATCTTTTAAGTGTATGTAACATTTTGACAAGCTGGTCTTGAGCATCAATTAAAATACACAAACAATATATTTAGAAAACAACTGCAGTATTTATGTTTCTGTTAAAGGAACACTATTTAATTTTGTATTTGAGATATAAATATATATATTTATATAAAGCTGTATAAAGCTGTACAAAGACGCGTCAACCTAACCTGTTAACTGCCGATCGTGACACCACATTCTTTATTCTGCACAGTGACTACAAAGAAATTCACATACAGTATTTTAACTAATGTAAAATTTAATGCTATCTGATGTATCTCTAAGGCATTTAATTGGTATCAGTTGTGATGTCTGCCAGTGTAATTATGGTTTTGGAATTTAAAACATGGGGTAGGGGGTCCAAGGAAGACTGCGGAAGTGACGCCACGTGAACGGCGTGCTGACATCCCTTCTGCTGAATGCATCACAAACACAATGCGTGCACGCGTTAGCGCACACGACATCGGGGCATGTATAGGTCCGATGCCTAGGGCAGCATAGAACCTAAATACAGCTCTGATCCTTGGGGTCTTTTCTGAGTTTGGGATACCATAAGTAGCTGAGCTTTGGATAAGCACATACCTCCCACCCACAGCCACAGCCTGTGTCTCAGGTTTAGGTGTTCATTATACCATGGTTTTAATTAGGAAGGATACTTTTATTAACCCGCTTCTTCACATCCCAAAACCAGAAATCTACAAAATGAAACTTCTTTCACTGTTTACTGATATAACAGGAAACAAAAATCAAAATCATAGATTTTCAGCACAGGCCCTATTCATTTAACAAAAAATGTAAATTATACTACCTCTTGAAGTTATGTCTTTATGACAAACTATACCTTATTCATACACCACTTGAGCATCATGATTAGATTTAAATATGTCTTATTTATAAAAAGTAATTTTAGAAAAACAATATAAAAATAATATTCTACAATTCTTTGCATTGATAGTTACTTAATATGTTCAAGCTATTAAAGGGCTTCTTGATTTATTAGTATTAACATTAAAGGAGCTCTCTCAGATTTGGTGTTTTCAGTCCACTGAACAAATTAAGACACTGAGAAATGTTCTTTCCATCAGCCACATTACCAATTAATGGCTTGGCAGGTCACTGTCACTCAACTGTCGTCCAAATCCCACACTGAGGATCATCAATCAGTATGATCCTATTCTTGTATGACACATATAATGATTAAAAATCCAAGTGAGCTACATTTCAAAGAAAATAAGTGCAACTACAATATGAGAAAACGTTGCAACTATGTTCTAAGTACTTTAAAATGATTGGGTCTATACATGAGATTTATTCAAGCATTTTAATAATGAAAAGCAATTTTCTGTTCTTAAACATTTTATGTTTCTTTATCAAAATAATATCTTAGCTATAATTTAAATGTATGTAGTGTGAACACATGATAGCTTGTAATTTCAATTGTAATGTAGCATCTAAGAGCAAAACAATTTCTCAGGTAGGGTTTCAATGCCTAACTTATAAAAGTACTCTACCCTAGTGATGGGTGAATCTGTCCCGTTTGGTTGAGAAATTCACGAAAAAGTGAAAAATTCATGAAATGGTGTAAAATTCACGAACCGCATTGAAATCAATGGGCGTCAAAATTATTTTGACGCACGTCAATTTTGACACAAGCATTCATTTTTACATGCAAGGCTCTTTTGCCCATATGCAGTAAAGTCAGCAGTTGTCCGAATAATTTTGGCGTGCAACAATTTTGACGAGCAACAATTTTTTTGCCGCAGCAAATTTTCCCACAGCAAATTTTGGCTGCAGTTTCGCAAATATATTTGCCGTGAATATGAAAATTCACCGCAAATCCATGCCTGGCGAATAAATTCGCCCATCACTACTCTACCCCATAAGAAACACCATTTCTTTGCACAATGACTAACTACATAGATTTAACCCTTTTTAAAATGAAGTGAACTTTTTACTCTTGAAGTTATTTGTTGCAAGGCTGTATTCTAATGCTGCGAGTTATGCAGTTTGCTACAGACTATCGATATTTCTCTTGTTTCACAAAAATATGTTGTATAATGTTTCAGAAAAACTGGAAGGGTCATTTTAGCATGTGTGAGAATTGGGGTGCTAGGTGCCTAGCATAAAACTGCAGGTCCACTCTACAAATTACTTTTTTTTACTCTCTTCACTAACCTTCTTTATTCTCTTAATTGCTGCTCCTTACATGTTATCTTCTATCCAGGTTTTTTTTTATTTCATATTTTTTTAAATGTTACCTTTTAATTCTGTCTACTTCTATTTTACAGTTTAACTGTTATATTTTTGTCAAGGTCACTGACCATGGCGGCCAATATACAGACTTCTTCATTATTGCTACACTTTATTGCACATTTGACATCATAATTACTCCTTAGTCATTATGGTGACAGGGGCCCTAGCAACATGCCAGCTTTTTTAAATTATAAACTACAGCATTATAGCTCAAAAAGCTGACTAATTTAAAATCACAAAAAAATTAAAACAAAACACTAATTAAATATTGCATTGAAGTACCATTCTCTGTTGTCTACAAAGTTTAAAATTAACATCTTATTTTTTTTTATTCCTTTACGTTTATGTTAATTGGCACATTAGGTATCCCAAAACCCAGAACAGATGCTAAGGTTCTGGCCACAGCTCACACTTCTGCTTATAACAGCCTCCTTTCATGTCAGGAGGAGCCCTTCGCTACTCGGATGCCGCCAGGACTTAAAGTGAGAGAACCAAGAGTTCTGGGCAGGCAAGGGAACCAGAATGTAGCACAGGAGTAATGGGGTTAGAGCAAAGCATAGTTGAGGAAACAGGCCAGGGTCAATAGCCAGTCACACAGCGCAGTACAGAATCAGGTTCTGGAAGAATAGTCAGGAAACAGGCAGTGGTCAGTTCAGGCAGCAGACATGAATGGTCAAGGACAGGTAAGGGTCTAGGAACGGTAAATAAAACCAGAATCTCACCCGGAACTATCTAACAATAGGCCTACTTAATAAAATGCAGAGCATGATTAAACAGAAGAATGCAGACATCCCTGTGAGGAGAGTTTCTTTTTTCTCAGTACATAAAATTTGGTGAAATCAGGCTTTTTTTTAAATTTATTTAGATATGTCATTGTCACCTGAACTTACTATACTACTGTAATTCTTGTGATACTATACAAATCAAAATAATGTTTTTCTTAAATTATGACATGCAACATGAAGTTAATCTGCTAACAGCATGTTGATGTTAACAAGATATGTAAAATACAGTGTTGCGTTTATTTATAATATGGCAAATAAGTACTGACATAATCTGATGTCAGAGAAAATGACATGCAAATTACATGCAAATTAGATAATTTCATTAGCATAACCTATACGCTAAACTCTTTTAAGGCATCTCAAGATATAATCCTAAATACTTTGTCAGCTTTTAATTCATGCAATGGTGTGACCTACTATATATACAGTATTCTCTTAAAGAGTATATTACATTTGGGAGCAGATATATTAAAGGCCAGGGGAAAATAATTCTTTTTTTCAAAACTATACCATTCATAATAATTTTAGGCATCAATAAATGATGCCATATTTAATATGTGAAATGCATTTACTGAGTTGCTGGACCTTCCTTTAGATTTGAGTTGTGAGAAATTTTCCCACTTTTTTTTACCAATTTCTACCTAGCTGAAATGATTTAGAGCAGTTTCTGGCCCATAAGAAAAAAGGTTTTTTCACTGCTCAAGGCTGGAGAACAATTTTTGGAGAAAATAAATGATGAAATAAGTATAAAATATGTGGATACATGAACCAGGCCATTTTAATTGTTTTTGCTTTAGGAGAAAAATCTTTCATAATTGTGAACAAAATATTTGACTTGCTGACTACCAGGAAAAATAAATTCAACCTCTTGTAAATTTGCCCCTTTCAAAGTTCATAATATGCCTTTTTCAAGGAATCTACCTAGTTGTGACATAAATTATTTGTAGAAAATATAACGCCTTTAAAGAGTTAATTTCAACAGCAGGGCAGTGTGTATATTGTAATTTGCCACAATGAAGTTTGCCCACAATGCAGTTGTGTCTTATGCTATAAATAAAGTATGAGCTACTACACTTTAATTAATTGGACTCAAGTTGCTGTCAAAACTGTCCAAGTTGGGATTGTGTCATAATCAGCACTCAGCATTGAAATTACGTTTGTGCATAATTCTTTAGGTGCAAGTCTGCTGCACCTATTGACATAGCAAGTTGAAGAAAGGCTGGAAAATGCTGCCATGTTCAATGTAGCAGTAGTTCTAGGGCTCACCAGCATTAATAAGCAAACTAGCACATGATATTATAAAAAGGTTTGAGAAGGATGATTTGGTACAATTTGGAAATGTGGTAAAACATAGTAAGTTTGGTTGAAAAAAGACACTCATCCATCAAGTTCAGCCTTGTTCAAGTCTTTATATAACCTGCCCAACTGCTAGTTGATGCAGAGGAAAGCATAAAACCCATCTGAAGTATTTCCAATTTGCCTCAGAGGGGGAAAAATTCCTTCCTGACTCCAAGACGGCAATCAGAACAGTCCCTGGATCAACTTGTACTATGAGCTATCTTCATAACCCTGTATTCCCGCTAAAAAGCCATCCAACCCCTTCTTAAAGCAATCTAATGTATCAGTCAGTATGACTGATTCAGGGAGAGAATTCCACATCTTCACAGCTCTTACTGTAAAATAAAATCCCTGCTGAATATTTAGACGGAACCTTCTTTCTTGTAATTGGAATGGGTGCCCTCTTGTCAGCCAGCATTAGAGAGGTTATTGTACAATCGCCATATATATTTATACATAGTTTATCCCCCCCCCCTTAAGCTCCTCTTCTCCAGCATGAACAACCCCAATTTGGCCAATCTTTCATAGCTGAAAGTTTCCAAACCTTTACCAGCCCTTCTCTTGACCCTCTCTAATTCAATAATATCCAATTTGATCGTTGGAGGCCATAACTGCATGGCATATTCTAGATGGGGCCTTACCAGCACTCTGTACAGTGAAGGAATAAACCCTCCTCCTGCAAATCTATGTCCCTTTTAATACAGCTCAAGACTTTGTTTGCCCTTGAAGCTGCTGACTGGCATTGCTTGCTACAGCAAAGTTTATTATTTACAAGGACTCCAGGGTGCTTTTCCATTATGGGTTTGCCTAGTGCAGTCCCATTTAGGGTATAAGTGGCTTGCATATTTTTACATCCCAGTGCATGACTTTACATTTATCAACATTGAATCTCATCTGCCACTTAACTGCCTAGATTGCCAGTTTGTCAATATCCTGCTGCAAGGATATCATATTCTGAATGGAACTTATTGGGCTGGATAGTTTTGTGTCATCTGCAAACACTTATATTACTTACTTACATTACCTACCCCTAAGTCATTAATGAACAAAGTAAATAAAATTGGGCACAATACAGAGTCCTAAGGGAACCCATATAGAACCTTACTCCAAGTAGAGAATGTTCCATTAACAACCACCCTCTGTACCTGATCCTGTGGGAACTCTGACTGTTCTATACATTGAAGAAAAGAACTGATTTAGCACATTTGCCATTTCTGTATCTGTTACAACCATACTGGTCCATTATTTAAATAGCCACCCTCAGCCCACATCTTTTTAATATTAATATACTTAAAAAACTTTTTGGGGTTAGTCTTAGCCTCTGCCACAATGCACTCCTCCTTTCCAACCTTTGCATTCCAGTTAGTTTTTTTTACTACATTTATAAGGGGCCCATTTACTTAGCTCGAGTGAAGGAATAGAATAAAAAAAAACTTCGAATTTCGAATGATTTTTTTGGCTACTTCGACCATCGAATTGGCTACTTTGACCTTCGACTATGACTTTGACTTCGAATCGAACGATTTGAACTAAAAATCGTTCGACTATACGACCATTCGATCGTCAAAGTACTGTCTCTTTAAAAAAACTTTGACCCCTGCTTCGCCACCTAAAACCTACCGAGGTGCCATGTTAGCCTATGGGGAAGATCCCCATAAGCTTTCTATCAATTTTTTGGTCAAAGAAAAATCGTTCGATCGATGGATTAAAATCCTTCGAATCGAACGATTCTAAGGATTCAATCGTTCGAATGAACGATTTTTCGTTCGATCGTTCGATTAAACTATTTGCGGTAAATCCTTCGACTTCAACATTCGAAGTCGAAGGATTTACATTCGGCAGTTGATATTCGACCCTATGTAAATCTGCCCCTTATTATAGTGTTCATATTTGTTAAATGCAGCTTCTGTCCCCACAGACTTGTAATTTTTAAATGCCTTTTTTCATTCCTATTTACATCTTTACTCCTATATTAAGCCACATAGGGTGGTTCCTGGTGCTTCTACATGTACTTAAGGGAATAAATTGAGAACAGTAATGATTTCATATCATTTAAATTGACAACCATTGCTGTTCTGTGTTCTTAGCAGAAAACATAATGCCTCAATCTATGCTCTGAAGGGCAGCCCGTAAGCTCTAAAATTTGCTTTTCTTAAATTCAGTTCAGTTTTGTTGCCCCAGTGTATATTTCTTTTTTGCACTAGACATTAAACGAGATCACACTATGGTCACTATTTCACAGGGGATAAATTACTTGCATATTTGCTACACATTCTAGATCCAGTATACTATTTTTTTTCTGGTTGGCTCCTCAACAACTTGTGCCCAGAAATTGTCATGCAACAAGTTTATAAACTTGTTTCCTTTAACTGTCCTGGCAGTACTGTTGCTCCAGTCAATATCTGGGTAATTAAATCCCCCATTATAATCATTACTTTACCCAAACTAGAAGCCTTTTCTATTTGCATCAAGAGCTTAGCCTCCTCCTCATCCCTTACATTAGGGGGTCTATAGCATGCTCCTCCAATTTATTTTCTGGGCTCTTTACAATCAGTGAAAAGCTCCACCCACAAGACTTCAACCTCCTCATTTTCTAACAACACCTCCTCCTTTATATTAGCTTCTAAATCCTGCCTAACAGACATACTCCTCCTCCTTTTCTATTGCCTCTGTCCCTCTGAAACAAAGTATAGCCACTGATATTTACTGCCCAGTCATGCGACTCAATCAGTCATTCAGCAACACAAATCACATCATATTCTCCCTCCAGTGCCAGCACCTCCAGTTCTCCCATTTACCCCTTCCTACCCCCCACCACGTCTAGTTTAAAATCTCCTCCAACTTCTAGCCATCTTCTCTCCATCATCATTGAGGTGCAGCCCATCCCTGGCAAATAGCCTCAGCCTGTAGCCAATGGATAAATCAGCCCACACATAGTGATGCAGATGGGAAACTATATCTGCTTTCTCGCACAGGCACATTGCAGATTTGTTTGCCATTTGTTTAAAGAGGTGGTTCACCTTTACGTTAACTTTTAGTATGTTATAGAATAGATAATTGTAAGAAATTTTCAATTGGTCTTCGTTATTTATTTTTTTATACCTTCTGAATTATTTGCCTTCACCTTCTGACTCTTTCCAGGTTTTCAAATGAGGGCCATTGACCCTAATCTAAAAAGCAAATGCTCAGTAAGACTACTGTATTTTTATTGTGACTTTTTATTACTCACATTGCTATTCAGACCCTCATCTAATTATATTCCAGTCTCTTATTCAAATCAATGCATGGATTCTAGGGTAATTTGACAACCAGATTGGATTGGAGACCTGCTGAATAAAAACCTGATAACAAACCACAAATAATAAAAAGATTAAAACCAGTTGCTAACTGTTTCACAGTATCACTTTCTACATCATACTAAAATGTAACTCAAAGATGAACAACTCTGTTAATAATTATTCCCTAAAGTGTTTTATTTTCAACATTTTACCCTTAAAGTTTTTCGTTGAAAACATTTAATTATGTATATCGAATACGATAATTATTTGGAGCAGCAACTGTCAAATTCTTCTTGGGCACATTTTCTATTTAAGAACCCCAATAGGAATGATATTCACTTTGGTGAAATGTATCATGCATTTGTTACCTACAATTTAGAATGTTTCCAAGTATGCTGTGTCTTCCCATTCTGGAGTAAGTGTATGAAACTAAATGCAAGCTTAGTGAAATAGAAGCAATAGTGATGGGTGCAAGATGGGTTGTTTCATAAACTGGGTGGCTCCCTATTCAGAAAGTAAAAGGAGGAGAAGAATTTTTGCTGTGCCCTACTCGATTTTATTAAAAGAGTGAAATTAATTTTGCATAAAAGGTAGTAGTTATAAGTTCCAGTGCTGATGGCAATTATTGTGTAAGTAAACACATTGTAGAAAACATTTATTGGTAACCAGAGTAGAGAGTAAAAATGGGATTCAAATTAGCAGTGTCATTGCGTGATGTGTTCATTTAGTAGATCCAATATCTGTGTTTAAAGATTCTGATACTTAAGTTTAAAGATTCTCAATACTGTCATTTTAATGTTGTGTGCAAGATTTTGAAGGCCAATTAATAGCCTTGGTCATTTGCTAATAAGCCACAAAGCAAAACCAATTGAAAGCTAACATTTTTAAATTAAGGAGCATAATTATTTCTCTGGGTATTTTGTTTTACTACACTGACATAACTTTGAGCATGAATGCAAAGTGGATTCCAAGGCCAGGCCTCTAAGAATTGTACAGCCCTTCTATTCTCTAGTGTATGCTGCTACCAAGTCTTTGTGCAAGAAGGCAGTCTATGGAAAAACACAAACCATTTACAAATAGGAACACAGATTTGCTGGGAGTTGTGCACTTTCTGATTGCTCTAGGGAATTTGCTGAATGCAACAACACAACAGCTAGGTGCACAATACAAAGTCAAGGCTAATTAGCTCAGAGAATAAGCTCAGAGAAAAAAAATGACTGGTCAATTTATATATATGAAACCCTAATACATTTATCCATGTATACATGTGTTTTGTTTATTGTTGTCCATTTGTAAATATTTGTTATCTGTATAAATTAATCAAACATCAGCTACCAATTTGCTGTATTAAAAAATAAAGATACTTTTCAATACTTTAAAATTAAGATAAATTAAGTTCCCAATTCATTAAAAATGTGTCAGAGGATATGAAAAAGAAAGTAACTTTTTTTCAGTTTTAATGAGCTGGTCTTAATTAAACATATCTTTTCATGAGGATCTTAAGGAACTAAAACAACTTTATTGACCACAATAATTGAAAGGCATGCAACTGTTGCAAATTGTTATTAGCTACCAAAGTATAGCGATATTAGATGTTGCACATTCTCATTATTTGTCAGAAAGAGCATCGATTAAAGCTAACTAGACATGTGTGACCTGTACCTATAATTGGGTTGATTTGCACATCACAAGATATTCTTAGGAACACTTTGTTTCACTGGAATCCATGGTACAATTTAACACAATGGAATCCCCTAAAGATCAGTCTAATTCTGAATGTGTAGATTAATGAGCCTGCATTTTACAGTGGTCTACATCCTGTATGTATTCTACCTTACAGAAAATGTATAAAAACCCTCTTGTATTTCCTATACCAGAACAAGTAAAAATACCATTTTACATTGACCAAGGAATATCTTTATTACTGGTAGTGGTTTTTCTCCAGCAGAGCAACTGAGCTAAAAGAAATTCATGAACAGAGAAGATATTTCATAACTGAATGTATTTTTTTAAAATGTACATTTAAGTATTAAGACCTATTCTTATCCATGTTTATAGGTACATACAAAATACATATTAATGAGCCCCGTATCGTTCACAGTTGTTACATATCTAGCTTTATACACAATACTACAGCACCATGTACTGTATCCTTTTTATACAAACAAATTAAACATTTACCAAGTCTCCCTCTGACAGCTCTCACAGTCTGAGATATTTTGTCACCAAAGGCCGAGGTAATAATTGGTAAGAACATTTATTCTTTATTTTTTAGATGGGAGGGTTGCAGTGAATGGTGAAGAGAAAAGAGAAATGAGTTAGGTGGAAGACAGGGATTGGAACATTAGTTTGATCTAAATATCTTATAATGTGGTATGAGGAAAGAAGACAGATTAGATGGATTCTTGTTAAACTGCTAGTGCTTACATGTTTACTGAAAGCAATAAAACCATTGTTGTTGTACCTGGTAAATGTACTGTAGGTTTGAGGGTACTTTCAAAATACATACGAAGAAAAGGATGATAAGGATGTTCACTTCCAACATTTCTCAAGTATCAGTTATGACACTTAAGTGCTATTGCAACAGCTCTTGTTAACTTTTAATGATGGGTGAATAAATTAGCCAGAAACAAACAAACAGTGAATTTCCACGTTTCGCCACAATTAATTCACAAAACTGCAATGACAATTTGCAGGTGAAAAATCAGCCTTGTCAAAAAAAAATTGGCACACATCAAAATTGTCGCACGCATAAAAATCGGCACACGTCAAAATTATTTTGACGCCCATTGACTTCAATGCGTTTCGCAAATTTTTCGGGAATGGCACAGATTCGCCCATTACTATTAACTTTTATTAACCCTCTGAACTGAGAAATACTTTAGTGTTATAGAAACCTGAAGAGGAAGACATACAGTAACACAAATAGGGAAATAGAATAGGCTGGTCCATCACAACTTGATGTTAAATATGACTTTGGTTGATCATCTGGTTTGTCTTAGTGTTTGCATACATTTTGTACTTCCAGTTTTGTAACTGCCTAGTGTTGCTCTGCAATAATAACAGTACAATATACAGGTATGAGATCCATTATCTTGAAACCTGTTATCCAGAAACTGCAATCAGTATCCTTTGCTGAGCATTAAAGGACAACAAAAGTATATTTAAACCGTATATATTGGTTTTTAACATACTGGAATCTATTAATGTTATCTCAGAATAGTAAAGAAATTTTGACTGCAAGACCTTTCAGCTTGCACACCATAAATATGGATATTCTTATATTTGGAAAGACTTGCATTGTTTCTTTTTCATTAAAATTACGTATACATGAGCAAACAAGCCTGTAAAAAGGCATAAAGAATCTAACACAAAAGGAGAGAGTTATATGATAACAGATTAGTCTATCATCGGAAACCAATTAGCAATTAAACAAACACTGATTGTTGGTCTGGATAAAAAATGAAGATAGTGTAATATATGCAAGCTAGGATGTATAGAGTTGCTTTAACTACCAAGACTGACAACCAAGAACAAGAAAAGAGTAAATACTTCTGAACTAAATGAAAACTTTTGATTCTAATTGGATTTGTCATTGTATTCCAAATGATGCCTTTGTAAGTGAGCTTCCCAATGAACGACATGATAAACCCAATAATTATTTTTTGTTTAGCTAGCACTTCATCTTTTCCAGTACTCTAAGATGCAAGTAAAAATAGCATGAACTCTGAAATGCAGCTGCTTTCAAATACAAAAATTGGGATTAAAGGGGACCCGTCACCCAAAAAAATATTCAAAATCATATTTTATCACATTGGTCAAGCAAAATGAACTTTAATTACACTATATAAATTATTTGAATATTGTTTCCTTCAGTCTGGGATTTCAAAATTATAGCAAGCAGGCAGGAGCCATTTTGTGGACACTGTTATTAAGACAAGCCTTGCATCATCTCAAAATCTTGTTTGTGCATCTGAACTGGGGACCTGATGTCCATCCCCATGCCCTGACTACACAATTAAATGGTAAAGAGAACAGGGGAATGTGTGGAGAGCAGTGACATCTAGGAAGTGCTAAATGGAAAGTGAAAGTAATTGTCTGCCCCGCCTCTATGCCCATGGCATCGAGGAGTGGCAGACAATATTTGATTGACAGCTGAGATTTTTAAATGAGCTTACAACAGCTATGAATGTTTTAATAAAAAATAGAAATTATATTTCATGTTTAATTTGAAAAGGACTTTTATTATACAGATTTTTGTGTCTGGGTGACAGGTCCACTTTAAATGGTTTTCCAAACTGGAGGAAACAGGAAACAAGCATGTCTTGCATTATGGAGAGAAAACAGCAGAGAAGGTTGACAACAGACATGAAATGCCATAATATGGTTATGTTATTTCCCTTCTGTCTAGCTAAACTAATTTCCAAACTAAAATTAAATAATTTCTTATGCAAATTGTACACCTGTTTTGACATAAGAAGCTTATTTGAGAATTCTGACCCCTCTTAGCAAAAGCTTTGAAGATTCAAATGCAGGTCTTAAAAAGTCATAGAAATAAGCATATGCTGCTCTGTTAAACTTAAACACCTGGTCAGATGCTAACAGATGCAATAATCAAAAGTGATTTGATACTTGAAAGCCTATTTCTCTTATTTTAAACACCCCAAATTACAGGCCCATTTTACTCTCTTCAAGTCAGCCCATTCAATTAGCAAAAATACCTTATTCATCAAATATATGGTGAGAATGTATTCGCCACAGGATTAAGAGGATAGCTATTCAAAACCTTGTTTTAAAATGTTTTCAGAAGCTTTTTTTTTTTTAAATTGCCACACTCTTATAACTGTTCTTTTATTTTTTGAAACTCAAATAAAACTCAAAATGGGTAACTTTGATGCAGATATGTTTACTCACATATTCTCATAAAAAGAGCTTAGGGAGTTGTGAACTTCATAAAAATATTAATGAAACAATAAAAGTTGGATCTTCAAATCACCTGTTTTTGGCCTCTACTGTCCAATGTAACTGCCTCTGGCCAGAGGACCTTGCAGTACCTCTTTACTCTGATTTTTTTTCTTTATGACTAATACAATTAGTGATGGCTTCATTGTAGTTTTGACATGTTGTACTGCAAAATCTTATTTTTTCTGGAGTTTTTAAGTTGGAGATGAGTAGTGATGGGCGATTTTGTCCCGTTTCGCTTCACCACGATTTTGCAAATTTACAGCGGAATTTGCAAAACTGGGAAAAAATTGCAAAACGGTTTTGCCACCGGCGACAATTCGCCAGCGTCAAAATGGGCGCAGCCATCACAATTAACATTGATGCCCATTACAGTCAATGGGTGTCCGTTTATCGTCGCCGGCGTCAAAATTGCCACCGGCAAAGAAGGTGAGATTTGTCACTGGGGTGACTAATCTCCCCAAATCTGCTCATGTGGCCAGACCCTTACAGTATGCGAAACGGCAAATTTTAATAAATTCACCCATCACTATAAATGAGCAATGTTTGTAAGTCACAGTTTGGCTTCTAATGCAATCATTTACAGGATAAAGGTTTTTTATGAACATGGGTGCTAAAGTTCACAACCGCAGTTGCAACCAATCAGCAATTTGTCTGCTGGCAACTGCTCTTGTGCAATTTAGTACCTTTGTTTGTACATCAGCCCAACAGTATTTTCGCAGATAATGGTTCCTCCGCATAAATGTGTTATTTTTGCATGTAACAAAAGCAGTGGTGTATCTATATAGGAAGTAGATCCCATGGTCACAGGTCAGCTTCCTCTCTAGCATTAAAATCATCCCTCACCCGTGTAAGCATGCAACAGGGGAGTGGGGTTGCAGAGAAGAAAAGTCTGAACACCTGGCCTGTTTGAAGATTTTTGGGGGGGGGGGCTGGCATGCTCTTGTTATACCACTGAACAAAACGTAAAAACCTTACTAGGGGATTTTGCTTTGCGCAAATTTAATATAGCTTTTGCAAACCCAAAAACTGTTTAGCGATGACTTCCGACAGTGGAAGACTGTTTGCGAATTTTATAGTTTGAGCCAATGCGCCATAAATATAATAAAACTTCTTAATGAAAAAGTCGTTATGCTTGCTAAAAAAGATTACAACACCTTCAAGCACTTCTTAAGAGTGCGAAATTAAAATTTGCAATGCAATAACAGTTTATGGAACAATATTACATTGTGAAATGTGGATTTTTATTCTTATTAGCGCAAATTGTTTTGCTCTTTGCAACTTTTATTACATTCCCCCTTAAACACAATGCAGTGTGCAAAGTGCAATTTTTGTGCGATTCCAGGAAAATTGCAGCAGAATTTGCAAATATGGCTTTTTGGAATGGGTATACTATTGAGTCGCTTTTGTTTTGTGCCATTTATCAGCATTCTTGTGTGATTTTTTTTTAAGTGCAAGTCTGTTGTGGCTTTTGACTCAACCCAAAGTGAACTGGTGTGTTTATAACAGCATAAAACGTGAAATTATAAAACAGTTTTATAAAAAGACACCTGAAAACAAGAAAAAGTTTAAATTCTGACAATTCAGGACTTTTAATTGAACAGAAAATTGTTGCTCATAATTCTTTGTTGCTGATTCTTCTGTATTATGTTGCAATTTATCCTAACCTTTCTATTGTTCATCCAAATAAAAGCAATATGCCAGACATAATTACTCCAAGTAGCTTATTACATGTGCAATGTGTTATCAAGCAATAAACCCTATAGCCTTAATGTGTTTTATATTTAGCATGCTAGTGTCTTTTGCTAAAAATAGAGTTCATAAATATTATTGATATGTAAACAAAATGTCTTTTAGCATTTCCCCTCTTGAGTTTACATTATTCATACATTTTAAGATGCAATTCTCTTTTCAAGATCTCATACATATATTAATGAAGTTGGCATGAGTAGAAAGAACATAAAAGATATTGTGCCATAACCTATAAAAAATAAGGTTTCCATTCTATATCATGTAGCTAAGAACAGAAAAAGAAATGCTTTATTGCTACCTTCTACAAACATGCAGTATCTAATTGTTTGTTTTAAGAATGAAGTCATTTGATGTTTAGGGATTTCTATTGCATTAGAATAACAAAAAAAGTAATTATTTAGCAAAATCTAAAGAATGCCTGTGGGAGTGATCCAGGAACTGGGAAATGACAGGGCCATGACAGTACTGAACTGGAGGAATTTAAGACAGGAATTATGGGTGTAGTAGTGTAGCACCTATTTGGCTGTATTTAGACAAATACCAACTAGTGTGATAGAGCATAGGCTACATACAAACCTCTTTCTTCAGAATGGGCTTTCGATAAATGGATATAACACTTATTGATGTGAACTACAACTCACTACTGCCAAAGATGTAGAATAACAGATGTTGGACGCCAGGGGTTCTTTGCAAACAGATGGAACAGGCTTTATTCAATACAAAGCGCCCCACAGATTTAATACTCACAACTGAGGTAGATCATAACATATGCCAGGTACATTCATAGGTGTAACAGATACAGCATGAAAATGCACCATAGTAGAGATAGCATGGAGAGTTGATAGGATCACCTTCCAGGGTTTCAGTACCTCATGTGGACCGGATCCATACAGCAGACGTGGATCAGGTTTAAGAACACTGCCTGAATTCCCTAGTCAGTACTGTGGTCCCTTCACTACAGGCAAAGTAGAGCCTGGGGGAGAGCTATTCCCTTCTATTCTCCTTGGTGGAGCTTGAGCTGCTCTTACTAGCTAAGTCTCTCTGACTCACTCTCACTAGAAAGTGCTATAAAAAGACATATCCTATAGACTGGCTTCACTTCATTCAAGGGGTTCCTGTACCCCAACTTCGCTAAAGGGGTTGTCCCTTTAGGGCCTAACACTTCTGGGGCCTTGTTGACTCCAGGCTCAGTGGAACAACTGCCCAGGTCAACTGCTGCAGGCCAAAGGGGAAGTGCCCCACCCTGCAAAGCACTTTGTTACAGCAGCGCAGGAAGTGGTCACTACTTATAAACAATAGAATTGGTATGCAAATAATGTATAATATATTTCATGGGTCTAACCCAGGAACAGGGAAAGGAGATACTGGAAGGGAATAAAGCCATAAGGGCCATTACACTTATGGGTCCCTACAGTAGTTTTCGTGTTTCCTGTTAGGAGGTGTGGAGTCACAGTGGTTTAAAGCAGAAGGAAACCCTATAAATGAATAGGACAGAACTTACTGCATCAGCCTAAAGTTTCAGATTCTCAATAGCAGCAATGATCCGGGACTTCAAACTTGTCACAGAGGGTCACCATCTTGGAAAGTGTCTGCTACACTCACATGCTCAGTGGACTCTGAGCAGCTGTTGAGAAATTAAGCTTAGGGGTTGTCGCAAATTATCAAGCAGAAAATGAGGTTGGTCTGTAATATAAACGGATGCTACATATCCATATATAATTATCCATATTAATTACTAATCAGCCTTATATTGTGATAATTCTATTCTATGTCTATTGTGTCTATTGTATATTTTGAGTCAGTCCCTAAGCTCAGTAAGTGACAGCAGGAAAGTTGCACCTAGGAGTGACAACCGGTGGGTCCCTCACACTTGGTTATAAATATTTGTAGATTTCAGTGGCTATTGAAGGTTACAGAAAGTTAAAGGGGTTGTTCAACCTTCAAACACTTTTTTCAATGCAGCTGTTTTCAGATTGCTCACGAGAAATAAAAACTTTTTTAAATTTTTTCCATCTTTTACTTTTTACGGTTTCTCCAAAATTGAAGTTTAAAGGAACAATTCAGTGTAAAAATAAAAATTGTGTAGGCTGTGCAAAATAAAAAATGTTTCTAATATAGTTAGTTAGTCAAAAATGTAATGTATTAAGGCTGGAGTGACTGGATGTCTAACATAATAACAAGAATCCAACTTCCTGCTTTTTAGCTCTCTAACTCTGAGTTAGTCAATGACTGGAAGGGGGGGCACATGGGACATAACTGTTCAGTGAGTTTGCAATTGATCCTCAGCATTCAGCTCAGATTCAAAAGCAACAGTTATGGCCCATGTGGCCCCCCCTCAAGTCACTGATTGGTTGCTGCTTGGTAACCAGGGTAACCAGTTAGTGGAAACCAAAAGAGAGCTGCAAAGCAGCTTGATGTAATTTTAGACATCCAGTTTCTCCAGCCTTTATACATTACATTTTTGCCTAACTAATTATATTAGAAACATTTTTTATTTTGCACAGCCTATCCATTTACACAGTTTTTATTTTTATAATGAACAATTCCTTTAAGGTTCCTATCTCTGGTGTTTCAGTCTGGCAGCTCAGTAATTCAGGTGCAGATTCTGAACTGTTACAATTTTCTACATTAGTTGATGAATTAAGTTGATACATTTCTTAGCAGCATCTTTAGCATATGAGCAACTAATATATCAATTATAATTGATCTTACTCAGCAGGGACAAAGATAACAAATGTATCAACTAAATTTATACATTTTTAACAGTAACAGAGTCCTCCCAAAACTGCTTCAGAAAGACAAAGGAAGGTGAAAAATATAACTTTACACTTCAATATAAGAAAAACGGTCAGACAAGTAGAAAATAGAAAGTTATTGGAAAAAAGCCTTTATTTCTGGTGAACTATCTGAAAACAATTAGGTGTTTGAAGGTGTTAAATATTATAAAAAAATAATATTTACATTGGCCTAACACTTTACATATGTTTATATTCATATTGGTTTTTATTTATGTAAATGTATTAATAAATAATCTTTGACCTTTTTCACCCAAAGCATTTGGTGTAGTCTGCAACCCTCACCACTGCCACGTGTACCACTGTAACTCTTCTTTTGCGGCCGCGAACAGGGGACTTCAGGTGGAACACTGTCTGGCAGGGAGCTGGTCTGGGTCACCGGGGCCCACTAGGTTTTTTCCTGGTTTCCCAGTCCAACCCTGCCAGACAGGTAATAAACGAAGCACTTTAGCTCTTAATAAAAATTAATGTTAGCAAAGCTTTATTATAAATAAATAAATTATTTATAAATGAAAGTTTTGGTCACCCTGAAGGACATTTTCAAGACTTCTACAGAAAATCCACTCCACATAAACATTCAAAAACCCCAGTGTAGAAAAAAATGGCACCAAAATACACTGAATGAAGACATGAGCCACAGTTTAGTGACCATTTTATGGAAGAAAACAAAGTCACAGTGTGTGATATCTATATATATTTGTATTTACAAGATGTTACTTAATATGCTCAAAATTGAAAAGTATGTCAACAAATTTCAGAATTGCAGTCCCATAGAAAGTACAGCAACAGGTAGCAGGAGGGCATGACCAAAAAGTGCATTGTGATAATAGTTTTAGACTGCAGTAGTCTCAAGCACAATAATGAAGTTGCACATGTAGCAAACTGTATCAGGAACTGGGACTAGGAGCACTCAGTGATGTGAGTATATGTCAGATTCTGGGCAAAATACATTGCACAGCGGAACATTCTGCAAAAATGTAGAAAATGAATTGGCCCTTTATCGAGATGCAAAACCCCCTGCTATCTCCCCATATAGCCAGGTGAACATACAAAAAATTATTCTTTTGCCACCAATACATCACTGATAATGATTGAATCTGCAGCAAAATATTTTTGTATATTTCACTGGCTACATATGGAGGCAACCAGGGACTTAATTGACCTACTTATGGTATTGCTACAGTGCAAAATGTTGTTATAGCAATAAATGTTTTACATTTTTGTGCAAGTCTTATGAGTCTTCCTGTGTCTATTGAACTACTGTACATTCCATCACTTGGACTGAAAACTTTGTTTAAATAGTGCCCTCCTACATATGCTGATATATACTAATACTTCTAATGGCCTCAACATTTCTACTTATTGACCCCCTATGACTAGTGATGGGTGAATCTGTACCGTGAAATTCGCGAAACAACAAAAATT
Source organism: Xenopus laevis (assembly GCF_017654675.1). Classification (NCBI taxonomy): domain Eukaryota; kingdom Metazoa; phylum Chordata; class Amphibia; order Anura; family Pipidae; genus Xenopus; species Xenopus laevis. The sequence continues at coordinate 79,706,341 of NC_054375.1, read as the reverse complement.
CAGTGGGTCAGTGGGTGTCAAAATAATTTTGACACACGTCAATTTTGACACAATCGACAATTTTTATACACGCGACCATTTGATCCAAATGCATTAAAGTCAATAGGCGTCTGAATGATTTTGACGCGCGACAATTTTTAAGCACACAACAATTTTGAAATCCAGAGGTAGAGATAGATCCCCAGGTAGAGTAGATGAGACTGAGATGAAGTCATCAGCAATGGAGTTAACCCAGTAAAAGGAAAATGAGCAGAGACTCATGAAAATGAAACCTGAATATTTACTTATATAACTAAGGTGTACAGTCATATTTTGCGATACTATTGCTTGTCATAGTCTCATTACTACCTGCTCTCTAACATTATCTAGAGGGAGACAAACAAAACCTTCCTGCCATGAAATCTGCAAATTCAGCCTCAGAGAGGTAAAAATTACTTTCTGACAGTATGATAATATGCCAATTAGATATCTCCCTGGATCAATTACTACAACAGTTTAGCAAATCATACTTAGACATTTTTGTATGCCTTTATAAAGAAATTCAATCTATTATTGAATCACACCAATGAAATACAAACCAATTCCAACCAACATTAACATCCCTCTTGTATGGAATTCCATAAAATGCATTTTCTTACAATTAAAGGGATTCTGTCATGATTTTCTAAATTACACTGCAAATAATTCACTCTACCATATAAAATGTTATTCCTGAACCAACAAGTACTGTATGTATGTAGGAAGCCATCTCTGTAATTCTTCCTGGTTATGTGCTTCAGAAAGAGTCATCACTTCATGATGGAACTGCTTTCAGATAAGCTATTGCTTATCCTACTTAGCTGAAGGAGTTGCAGTGGGTCTTGGATTTTTACTATTGAGTGCTATTCTTAGATGTACCAGGGAGCTATTTTCTTGTGTTAGGGAGTTGTTATCTTGCTAACTTCCCATCTGCTAACTTGTACAGATAGGAAGGAGGAGCAGTTAGCAAAATCCAGGAACAGGCTTGGTCGAACCCCACGGGCAACATGGTACCAAGACAGGTAACAGGAGCAAGGTCAGGGTCATAAATAGATATTACATAGCAGAACCAATCGGAATAAGAAGAGTGGTCAAACCAGGCAGCAAGTTGGGACAGACAGAGGTCAAACACAGAATATCAAGACAAGAATCAATATCAGAATGCTCCCATGAACCAGAAAGAACCTTTACATTGGGCAAAGTGCAATTGGCGCCTGTGCCTTTAAATATTTGAATCTCTCCCCGCCAATTTAAACAAGGAAGCGAGCGGGGCTTCTATCCATTCACAATGCGCAACAACGTGCTCGAGGATGACGTATCGGGTTTTCCCGTCGTGTGTGAGATGGGCGTCTCCATCACACCCCCACTAGACCACCAGGGTGAGTTCTCAAACTAGCAACATGTCTGGCCCCATGCCAGATTTCAAAATTAAATATAGAAATATCTGTTTGCTCTTTTGAAAAATGCCAGTGCATAAAGAAGCAGCACTATTAACTGATTTGTTTAAAAACAAAAAAACATGATTTGTTTTAAATAAACATGTTTATTTCATAACTTTAATGTGCATGGTGATGCTCAAACTCCTGTTTTTCCAATATCAGTGGATACTCTACTATTGCTTGCCACTTGGAAGAACTATGGAAGAAAATTGAGAAATGTTGACAATACCCTTGTATATCTGTATACATTCTGAATATGGAAAAGCACAGTATTAACATCCACCCCACATGCGGGTCTCTCAGTTCTTTCAAGTGGCATGCAGTACAAGCCAGTCACATTATATCAAAAAATGCATTTTAAAAAAAAAATACATAACAGGCAATGCTGCCCTGCTGGTTATGAGTACCTTTTCAATAAAACATGATTACTCATGTTTCTTTATTGGGGTGATGGTTTTCCCGGTATAAGCGAGTCCACATGATTATTGTATAGTATATATCTTTTTACCAAGGGGTAAGCAAAACACTCATTCTGAACATACTGCAAACAATGTATCTACCACTCCAGTAGCAACTCCATCTCTGTACACTGCAGTTTCACATTACTAAAACATATTGGGTCTTGAAATAAGCAACAAAACACTATCTTTCATTGATCAAGTGCAGGCATTTTTGTTTTAGGTATATTGATATAATATACGAGATAATGATGTAATAAATGCTGTTTAATAATGCAGATTGTGTCATATGACTCATTGAAGCTTGTGTATTAAAAAAAACATAATTGTAAAATGAGAAAATACTAGATGCCACCTCAGGCTATGGTCTCATGCCTTCAGTTATGGAACTATGGATCTCAGTAAATTCTAATATCCTTATATTTCACAACAGGGGGTATATTATTCCATACATATATGACATTTAATTTAAAAATATTTTACCTAATCTAGTGTACTGTGGGTTGCTTTGTTGGTTAAGGGGTCGAATAAATGTACTTTAATGTGAAAAACCATGAAAGATGAGACCTACAGAGATATTCATTGCTAGAACTGTCAACATCAAATGATGGGTTTCTATGCACAGCTGAGATCTAAGGCATAAATGGATAATTGTGATTAACATAAATCCATGCCTGAAGTCAATTTATTGGGAATATGAAAGGTTCTGTTATAAGCTATCATAAGAATATACTTTTCTAAAGTTTGCTTGCTTAAAAAAAATATTAATTTCTTAAGAACTGGAATGGAATCACCTGGGCTTTACTGGAGTAATACTGCTGTCAGCCGATTCATGGTAGAAAAAAAAACAAATTTGTCTTTTAGATACTTTGGTGTCACATAAGAATGTTGTGCATTGGGTGTATTTTGCCTTGGTAAGCAATGAAACAAAATATATTTTAATTAAAATGACAACTTCAAAAGGAATCTGAAGGAATTTTCATCTTTTTTAAGATATGAACATTTTTGCTGTAATGAACATTGAACACTGCCATGTATTATAGTCTGTTTAATATCTAAGGAACATGGTTATCCTTAATAAATTGTAACAAATCACAAGGCATTGAAAGCAAATTACAAATGTACTGAATGTCTGTTATATTCATTGTGCAGTTTTCTTTTTTTTTTGTTTTTTTGCTGTAGAACTGTGGATTGTTCTACTGTTACACAACATGCAGGCTTACTGGAGAGCAAGCAGATTTTTTTTGTATTTTGATTTGGGCTAGGGAAGCACGTCCTATGTGGAAATCAAGAACCAAGATAAAGATCTTATTGAGAAAGCAGAAGGTTTTCAATAAGAGTCTTTGTTTCTCATGGCATCTCTTCAGGATTTAATGCCAACCCTGCATGTTTGAATCAGCAGAACAGGTTGTCCCTGACTAATTTCATTGCTAACCTTAAATGTCAGGCAATATATGTAATAGCTAATTAATCATGACATGCTAATGTTTTCTAATGCTTTAGATTATTTCCTAATGTGTCCATGAATACAAAACTACTTGTTTAAGATGTGTTAATATCAAAGCCGTAACAAACATTAACCTTAATAAGAGATTGCATAGTGTTCATGTGAGTAGAAAATGGACAATTTGTGATATTCACTTTTGTGACCATAGTTGACCATACTTGTATGAAATGCAGCATTAATAATAAAAGAATTCCATGTTTACTTTTCCTTACCCCCTCCACCCCCTTTTTTTTTTAATAAAAGGCCTCCATTCATTTACTCTCCCCAAATCATATTAGTCCGTAGTTCCCAGATTCAGCTTTGGTGGCACTAAAGATTAAGATTTAGCCGAGTGAAAGTTGCGGTTACGATAGGACATTGTACAGTTTGGTATCATAAAGATAGATTTGAAATATTGTCAGTCAAATTACTAGTTAATGAACAAAAAGTCAAAACAATAAACTGTTGCTATTAATAATTTTCTATATTATGCACAACAGACTCGTTACTTATTTGAATTAAGGTATTATACATACAAGCATATACTCAGGTCTTGTGTATTTAATTTTAAAAAATAAAGAAATAAAACTAAATACATAATAAAGAGATTTCCTATAAAAGGCTCTCTAGCATAAGGAATTAGCCTCTAAAGAACTGTGCAGCATTGCAACATTAATGTGTGCATTGGAAGGCCCGCTAGGGCATAGAAGTAAGTGATATGCTTCTGTAAACCTGTCGTGAAGACGTGTTAAGCAACATTCTTAACATGGCTCAAGAGAACTCTGCAGCTCTGCCACTTCCCTGTCTCCAGTAATTTCCAGTCTTTTAAAGGGCTCCATTAGCAAAGAACATGCATTGCTCTGCATTACTTCTACTCAGATGGAAGAGTATATTTCAATATATTTCTATATGTGTTGGTAATTCCCTAGCTGTCTGATCTTTCTACATTTTTAAACAAATGTTGAATTATAAACGATGGCTCAGAGTAACAGATAAGGCATATCAGGTGTTTCTCTTTACACTCAACATGGTATGTGTTGGAGTAAAGGATTTTTAAAGCAGCCTTGACATTGTTTAGCCAAGAATGGATGCAAAGTTTTCAAAGGGCAAAGCAGTTCATACAATGAAGCCTGAAACAAAATCAACTTTTAGCATTGCAAAAAAAGTACCGCCAAGTTTAAAAGATTGTTAGTTTCTATTAATAAAATATTGCAAAAAAGTACCAGCAAATTTAAAAGCTTTTTAGTTTCTATTACAGGTAGTTAGTTTCTATATATATATATATATATATATATATATATATATATATATATATATATATATATATATATATATATATATATATATATATATATATATATATATATATATATATATATATATATATATTATTATTATTACTTATCACATCTGTGTTTTATATTCTGTAACAGTCTTTCTTGCCGCCTTAATGATTAGGAAATCTTTGCAATGGCTTGACTGATTATTCGCCAAAACAGATAATAGTATTCAATGAAGGTTTCCTGGAATGGATAAGTTGCTGAGGATATCTTTTTTTATTATTAACAGAAACAGTGGTGCCAAGACTTTCCCCATAACTTAGGACCTGTTTCAATGTATTAATTTCAATGAAATACTTTCTTCAAAAAAGGGTAGGGTACAGAGGCACATTACTGGTATTTTTTTGTAGCAAATGTGTTATATAACACTGTTATAGAAGGCTGGAAACTATAAAGCCATTATAGGTAATTGCAGGGTTTTATTATTCTTCATATCATTTTTGTGTAATAAAATCAGATATGTCAGTCATATGAGTATATTTATTAATTTGTTATAGTGCCACTCGTGTTGTACCCTATATAGTAGATTATGTAAACCCTGTTGATATTTATAATAATTTAAGAAGCAGTCAAGTAGTTTTGTAACTATATAAAGACACCACAACTGCAGACTGAGCTCTTTTATACAGGGCATGGAACACCAAGGTGACTTCTAATATCTTTGTAAATTTAAGCAGTGATACATTATCTGTGTGTAAGCATGCTGATTTTTATACACAATGTCAATTTATACTACTATCACTTTATCACTGAAATAGCTTTGCTCCTTGGTTAAAGTATTGTCAAAATACTATACTTATTGATTGTAATCTTTCAACACTGGCATCTACAGTATATGACTTGCCTGTCCAACATTTTCCTTCTAAAACAGCATTTACCATCTACTCTTCTGGGAAGGTGCTATACTAGGGGGCCAATGTATCATGCTGTTTAAAACAATGGAGAAAAACATCACCGGTGATGGTGTCCATAGCAACCAATGAGATGTTTGTAAACTTGTAGGTGACTGTTGAAACCTAATTGCTGATTGGTTGCTATGGGCAACATCACTGCTGATGTTTTTCTCCGTTTTTTTACACAGCATGATATATAGACCCCTAGATGTCCAAACATTGTTTGTGGGATTTATTCATATTTATATATATGATGTTGGCCACAGTTGGGGTCACATTAGCATTTGAGTTCAGCCACAGCTGTTCATCTGGATTGAAGTACTCCCATCCCTAGAGATAAATGTTATGATGGACCTCACTTTGCGCATAGGGTTATTATACCACTGAAACCGTAAAGGGCCTATCCCAAAATGCTGGCACAAATAGGATGAGTTGTCAAATACAGTATGCCACTGTATGATGTAGTGGCAACTGTGTCATGGTGTGGCTTAACAACCAGTAATTATAGGGACGTCCACATATTTTTGCCCAAATAGTGTAAATAAAGGCTATGCCATAAAGCAACTGAGGTACTCAAAGTAGGCCAACTATTGCTGTTTCACTACTATGCCATTTTGCTTGTTTTGGTGCCATTGCATTACTTTATATCCTGTGCGCACATATAGTGTTCCAGAATTGGTATGCATGTACAATATACAAAGCCCAAAACACCCTAATGGTGTACTTAACTATGATCCTGGGCAAAAGTGCAATAAAGTACCCCATAGGGCTAATGCAAGGCACAATTCTGCCTGTGGTTTGGCCATGCTCTGTGCCTTGTTCAAGGTAAAAAGTCTGACGTAAGATGAAGAGCACAGGGTCAGCAGGGCCCAGCCTAGCCCTGTCCTTACTGTCTTACAATTATACAGTAATTCTATTGACAGTTGTATATTAAAAAAAAAAATGATATATATATATATATATATATATATATATATATATATATATATATATATATATATATATATATGTGGTGCACTCCAGTAAAAATTCAGCTCATGCCTGGGTGCTGTCACATATATCATAGATAGTTGTTCCACATAATTGACGCACTCTAGGACTTCATAGTAGTCAAACAGAATTTATTGTCAACGTTTCTGTCCCGTCTGGGACCTTTCTCAAGACATTAGATGTCTTGTAATGTCTCGAGAATGGTCCCAGACAGAAATTATAAATTCTTTTTGTGTTTGACTACATTATGAAGTCCTGGAATGTGTATATATAATATAGTATTTGTATTAACCTGTAGGCATGATAACTACAATTTTCTCCCAGCCTTTCTCAACTCAAATGTCCTGGAAAGTTCAGAACATTAACAAATGTACAGGTTATACAATAGATTGCACCCTGACACACATGTTCTTACAAAAAAAAGCAGTGGTTATAATTTAAAGCATACATACCATCTAAAATATGTATTTAGACCAAAAAGGCTACAATGGTAATATACTAGACCCTGGTAGACCATGATAATATATTAAACCCTAGAACTTTTGGCCCCAGTAAGACTAATAATTATTACTATCTCACTGTATATATCTGAACAGATGATAGCAGAGCAAGAGAAATACTACACAAGCACAGTGACATTGTGCACACACCACAGAGAAGGTGATCGTATTGGATTCAACTCGTTTTAGGCATTAATATTAAGCACTATGCTTCTGAACATCATGGGACATATTTATTCAAGAGTAAAAACAGAGGTCAGTACAATTCAGCAGGTAGAACTCTCCAATTCTGTTTACTTGTATAGGAGTATATTTATGATAGGTTGAAACCTGAGTTCTCTCTATTTTCACACTTTGATAAATATGCCCTTAAAATCTTATAGAATTGAATTGTGAGCTTTAAAGTTTACCTTTGGTACCACGGCAATAATAATATTGTAATCAACATTTTGCTTCAACACAGTCTACAGTAATCTTATAGTTGTACCTTTACTGCAGATGCTTTGGTAAAGATGTTTGGTAGTGCATTATGCTTTTCACCAATTTAAAAGAAAAAAATGCTCAGTTTTCTGAGATGCTGGTATTTAACATCTAAATGTGCTGATGTGTAAGACAAAGAGAATGTGATGAACACAAAGCAATTCCTCGTTGAATATGCCCACAGCAGGGCATTTCACAGCTACAGTACACTCTATTTAAATTGTTCTTCTGCCTGCTGTTTAATTTAAACCTCCAGTTTTCCTGATGCAATGTGTTTGTTTCTGCTATTAGTGTAGCTTTTAACATTTTCACAGCTATTATAGTTACGAGTGTAAATGATTCCAAACAATTCTCAGTCACTGGTTCTGTGTTGTACCTGTAAGGGCAAAGTGGCAGCTGGAGAGGTGAGAAGTTTCACTCTGCACTTTGTGATCATCAGAGTTGTATAATGTGTTGTTTTCTCTCGAATTAATGGTGCCTTATTTAGCATCTATATTCCCATTCTTTTGGCTTTTCCTGTTCCTCATCATCATCATCATCATCATCATTTATTTATATAGCGCTGTCAAGATACGCAGTGCTTTACTGCAGTTATAGCAAACAGGGAATAAATGGTGGATAAAAGACAAGGATTACAGGGTACAATAGGGTTTACAAATTAAAAGTTTAGGGTACAATTGAGACATTAGGATTGTATAAACACTGTCATTTTTGATACAGCAATGATTAATTAAGGTACATCGAATAGGCCTCTTTAAACAGATGGGTCTTTAAGGAGCGCTTGAAAGTTTGGAAGGAAGGAGAAAGTCTGACAGCTTGTGGCAGAGAGTTCCAGAGAAAAGCAGAAGCCCGAGAGAAGTCTTGTAGACGAGAATGGGCAGAAGTGACCAGAGGAGAAGTGAGGCGAAGATCAGAAGCAGAGCGTAGGTTTCGTGAAGGAGTGTATTTGGAGATTAGAGATGAAATATAGGGAGGGGTTTCATTATTAAGGGCCTTGAATGTGAGTGTAAGTAATTTGAATTTGATTCTAGAAGAGATTGGGAGCCAGTGAAGGGACATACATATGGGAGCAGCTGATGTTGAGCGGCGAGCTAGATGAATGAGTCTAGCGGCCGCGTTTAGAACAGATTGGAGTTGTGAAAGGTGACTTGTTGGAATACCTGTGAGGAGTAAGTTGCAGTAATCAAGGCGGGAGATGATGAGAGATTGAATCAGTGTTTTAGTTGATTCTGAACTGAGATAGGGTCGTATTCGAGCAATGTTGCGCAGTTGAATACGGCAAGATTTTGCAAGTGTTTGAATTGATGGTATTTTTAGTAGTACCATTTTGACCTCGTGTAAGACAAAACTCAGTAAAGGAAAACCTTTAGAAATAGTTAGGCAATTTATTCTTACATAATACAACATAACAGTTTTGTCTGGGTAAGCTGTTGGAGTAACACACAGAATGTCAGCCAAGGACTTACCAAAGACCCACCTCTTGGTCCAGGCATTATATAGCTTTCAGAAGGCTTTTACAATAAGTGTGACAAGGGTTTCACGGAAATACCATACATAGTCTGTCTCCTCCTTGTACAATTAATGTCTAAATGATTTACTTAGTCTTACATGTTATCAAAGGAATGTTGTAACATACTGTGCCTAGCTCCAACAGTCCACAGCCTCGCAATCAGCTATGGCTAACCAAGGCCATTGTGGTATTTCCAGTTATTCGAGCAGCACGTCTGCAGGAGGGGGCCACACCAGACAGACTGGCGTTATGCTGATACTCTGGAATTTAAGAAACAGAGTGATGATCTTTTATTTGTATGGCCTAGTATAAACTATATGATTGACCATTGTCCACAGTAGACCATTTCGCCATAATAGTCCATCCTGCCTTGGGCCATATAGCGTTATGGCGTCATAGAGGGTGGGGGTGACAACTATCAACCCTCTGACACTAGCCATTCGTCCGTCTTAGGAATTGGACCGTTCCAGATATTTTTATATTATATAAACAGAATGTGTGGTGAAAAAGACAGATGAGAGTCTAAGATGACTCCTAGGCAGCGTGCCTGTGTGGTGGAATGAAAGGTGGTGTTGTTTACGGTGAGTGATATCTGAGGGACAGGGGAAGATCTTGGAGGAAATATAATAAGTTCTGTTTTAGAAAGGTTCAGTTTCAGGTGGCGCTGTGACATCCAGGAGGAGACAGCAGAGAGACAGTCTGTGACTTGGGAAAGGACAGAATTAGAAAGATCAGGAGTAGACAAGTAGAGTTGGGTGTCATCAGCATAAAGGTGATACTGAAGTCCAAATGACTGAATAAGTTTTCCTAGTGAAGTTGTATAGAGCGAGAACAGCAGGGGGCCAAGAACAGAGCCTTGAGGAACTCCAACAGAGAGTGGGAAAGTAGTAGAAGTAGAGTTAGAGAAGGAAACTTTAAAGGAACAGTCAGACAGATAAGATGTAAACCATGAAAGAGCAGTGTCCCGAATGCCAGATGAGTGTAGAATGTCAAGGAGGAGTGTGTGGTCAACTGTGTCAAAGGCTGCAGAGAGATCTAGAAGGATTAAAATGGAATAATGACCTTTAGACTTTGCCACTAGAAGATCATTGGTTACTTTGGTGAGTGCAGTTTCAGTCGAGTGTGATGGGCGGAAGCCAGATTGCAAGGGGTCGAGGAGGGAGTTGTGAGTGAGATGCTGGATCAGGCGTTTGTAAACCAGCCTTTCTAGTAATTTGGATGCGAATGGAAGAAGGGAGACCGGTCGATAGTTAGTGGGTTAGAGGGTGTTCCTACAGAAGGGTGTATTTTGTTACATAAAGAAAGATGATCAAATGAAGAAATGTAGTCAGTAAAATTAAAGGGTTCATTTACTGAAACAGTTGCCATAAACAAAGATGACTTTCCCCTATTTCCTTCAACTATACTCATGTGATGTGCCAGTTCGCCAGTCGCACCTAGTTTTGTGCACTGGTGCAATGGAGCCCCGTGTCTAACGCCTGCCTTGACACATAGGGGCATATTTATCAAGGGTTGAATTTCTAATTGAAAAAACTTCAGAATTCAAAAAGACCAACCGAAATTAAGTCAAAGTTTTTTTTGGTCGAATAGGTCCATTTTCTATTGAATAGGTCCGTATTCGGCAGAATTAAAATTGCACGAATCAAAGGAATATTGCATTCGATCAAATTTGATTCAAAGTTTTTCCCAAAAAAGTCCAGCAATTGACTTCAAATAGGTTCTAGGAGGTCCCCCATAGGCTAAAACATCAATTCGGCAGGTTTTAGATGGCAAATGGTGGAAGTTAAATTTGTAAAGAGACAGTACATGATAAATTTTGATATTCAAGCCAGTGAAATAGCATCTAACTAAGGAGAAGAGAAGAGTATAAGTTAGGCCTGGACTGGAAATTTGTGGGTTCTGGCAAATAGCTGCAAAGGCTGCTATAAGTTGCCATTTGCATTGACTATTTAGTGGGGAGCAGTATGGACCTCTGCATAGGGTGTTTGGGACTCTGTGTATTCAGTCCAGACCTAGGGGCAGATTCACTAAGGGCCGAATTTCGAAGTTAAAAATACTTCGAAATTCGACCCTCGAATTGAAATCCTTCGACTTCGAATATCGAAGTCGAAGGATTTAGCGCTAATCCTGCGATCGATCGATCAAAGGATTAAATCCTTCGAATCGAACGATTCGAACGATTTTAATCCAACAATCGAAGGAAAATCCTTCGATCAAAAAAAAGGTTAGCAAGCCTATGGGGACCTTCCCCATAGGCTAACATTGACTTCGGTAGGTTTTATCTGCCGAAGTAGGGGGTCGAAGTTTTTTTTAAAGGGAAAGTACTTCGACTATCGAATGGTCGAATGGTCGAATAGTCAAACGATTTTTCGAATTCGAACGAATTTAACCAATTCGATGGTCGAAGTACCCAAAAAATACTTCGAAATTCGAATTTTTTTCATTCGAATCCTTCACTCGAAGTTAGTGAATCGGCCCCCTAGTGTTAGTGCATCTCTATGTATCACCCACCTCCAATATGACAGGAGAAAATTGTTCTCAAACCTGTGTAATTCAGTAACAACCTCAAATTGATATGCCTATGGTACATGGCAAAATATTTTGTTCTGCTTTGCAGATACTCTAAAGTTGGGCACAGATGTGTACGAATCGTACGATTGGACTTTCCCATCTCCCGACTTGCCACTAACCATTCAGATCAAATAAAGTACAAAAGAACATGATGTTATGTCCGACAAAGCTAGTAACAGTCTCCCTCTGAAAATAGTACGATCAGCAATACATGCAGAGATATAACCCGCAGCCGACAGAAATCTTTTAACCTGTCCGATCGACCAAACGACCGATCTCTGCCGGACGAAAAATGTCGGGACTCTCCACACACGGTCCGAAAATTGTACGAATCCTTGATTTGTATGATCAGATCTTTGCGTCTATGGCCAGCTTTAGATTGTAGAAAGAATGTTGCACTGTGACTAAAAGCATGACAAATAATGGAATTAATTTGCCCTTTTTGCTTTTATGATAAACGAGTCCTTAAAGGGGTTGTTCACCTTTGAAATAACTTTTAGCATGATGTAGAGTGTGATATTCTGAGACAATTTACAATCAGTTTTCATTTTTTATTATTAAAAGTTTTTCAGTTATTTGGCTTTTTATTCAGCAGCTCTCTAGTTTGCATATTAAGCAATCTGGTAACTAGGGTCCAAACTACCCTGGCAACCATGCATTGATTTGAATAAGAGACTGGAATCTGAAGAGGAGAGGCCTGATTAGAAAGATGAGTAATTAAAAAGTAGCAATAACAATACATTTACAGCCTTACAGAGCATTTGCTTTTTAGAAGGGGTCAGCAACGCCCATTTGAAAGCTGCAGAGAGTCAAAAGAAAAAGGCAAAAAACTATAAAACTATAAAAAAGAAATAATGAAAACCAATTGAAAAGTTGCTTAGAATTAGCCATTCTATAAGGTACTAGAAGTGCATTTCAAATCCTTTTCAAATCCTAAACTGCAAAGTAATTGCTATTTTACTGCAAGGGCAGAGGATTATTTGTTATTCAGCTCCCTCAGATGAAGCCCCTTGATACACCTCCTAAATAAACAGCGCCTTATCCAGCTCCTGTTTCAGATGATTTCCGCGCAGGCGCGCTAGGTACAAGTCGCCTTTGCCCGCACAGAGCATCTTGGAAACATTTACATTTCCACAAATAAAAGCGAGTGACTTCGCGTTCCCATACAGTATAATTACAAAATGAATCCATTGTGTGTCTGTAGGCTCCATGAAATGGGAAGTATTTAAGACTTTAATATCAGATGTTTTATTGTTCTGGCAGCAGCAGCAGCTCCACTCGCAGCGCCGATTGCAATGAGCTCGCGGGTGCGTGGGATGCAAATTGCTAGAGCAAAGTCTCCGAGAGATGAATCGCGTTGCAACGGAGGGAAATTGATCTCCATCCCCTGGAAAATAAATAAATAAAGCTGAAAGTGATTATCCGTATTGAATGTGCTTAAATGCTGTAATTTAAATAGTCGGGGTCAGTGAGTGTATTTGTTTCATTTATTATTCCGGGGGATAGTATTAATGGCACAAGGATCATGTGACAGAAGCATCATACTGTGTGTGACACCCGCTTATACACACATAGCTGTGCCATAGGCTCACTACATAATATTCTGCCTGTCAGAGCGTCAATCATTAGTGCCATTGCTTTCTTTTAGCCATATAACCGAACTAACGCCGTCTACTCTGAGTCTGAGTGTCTGTCCAATGAAATTGCAGTACAATGTTGCGCAGATTGTAGCCCTGATTAAACTATTACACATACACTGCGCGACTCTGCTCCCCGACCAACACAACTAGTAGACTACGCACTGGCCGCCAAGTGTGAGCTAATAACGTGTAGTAGTCTACTGCTGCTTCTGACTGGATATTACTGTGAAAGTGTCCGCCGTCCTTTGTTACAAGAGGCAGCAGCAGCAGCAGCAAGTTGCCTGGGAAGATACGTGCGACAGGTTTCCCAGGCAGGGACCACAGCTGGTCACTAGGGCAGCCTGAAAAACTTAAAGTGTTTGCTAAAGAAAGACTTGGGAAGGAAAGGCTGAGGCTCCCATTCTTCCAGCCCGTGTCCAGGCAACCAGAGAATATGTGTTAGTGACAGTGAGAGCTGCACTGAGCTCCAGTGTACAGACTGGCTGCAAATAGCAACGACAGCAGTTCTACACACACTCAGCAGACACACATACTTCCTGGATTGTTTTTATTATTATTAGTATTTATATTAAATGTTAGTGTGTTTCACGTTTCTTTATTTTACAGGACTGTATGATTCATTTACCCCATTGCATAAAAATTGCTGGATCCTTTATTCAATTCCCTTGCAGTGTAATATTAGACTGGAGTTCTAGCCCCTCTATGACCCTTCCTAGAGTATTTATTCGTCTCTGCAACCGCCGCCCCCTCTGGTGTAGTGCAAATAATAATCTGTCACCAAATCATTTGCCAGTAGCTCTGGCCCCTCTGCTGGTGAATGTGAGGAGTAGGAGCCCTGGCACTGAGAATCTTCCAGCTTTCCTTGGCTTGCTTCTCCCTCGTCTACAAACTGACCAGCAGCAACTGGCCGGCCGCTACCGGTGACTGAGGGTCGAGGGACAGGTTGAAAAGATCAGGGAGGAAGGGGTGGCTGGTGACGTCAGGATGCTGAGCAGAAAGTTACGCCGGGCTGTGGCACTGTTTAAATAAGAAAGGAGCGGGCAGTGGCACTGAGCCTCGGAGCTGGCACCCACTCCTCCTGCCAACCACCTTGGAGAGCGCGTTTCCATGTGAGGGAGCTCGTTGGTAAGAAAAAGACATCTCCTAAGAAGAGGTGGGAAGGGAGAGCTTCTACCTCCGCAATCAGCAGCAGCAGCAGAAAGGGATCCTGCAGTAGCAGCCGAACTGTCTAGCTCCCCTTTCTTCCTCCCAGTCGGATGATTGTATCGGAATGAATGTATAGGGCCACTTATCACCGAGCCTGCCTAGTGGTATGTCCCTGGGCTGAGCCAATCAATCCAGGGCACAGACTAAACGAGGCAGCACAGGAGCCAGACGTGGAGCTGACAGAGCGCTACATTTGCACAGTGGTAGAGGAGCTACTTTGAGGAGGATTGCAGAATTGCAGCAGATGCCGAGCAACACGTAAGGAAGCCCCCCCTGAACGCGCAGAGGCACATCCCAGGCTACTGCTGCTGCTGCTGCATGAGAGGGGGTCTCACTGGCAGCCTGTGCGAAGTTGCAGCAAAGAGGGGGTGGATCAGAACAAGCCCAAGCCCTCGAGTGCAAGTAGGAGACACAAGAGCCGCGGTCTCTATCCCTTGCAGCCCGGGGGCGGAATGGACCTGCTAAGCCCGAGGAATTGATGGCCGCGATCTATTGCGCAATCGTGCCTAGTATTCCGGCCAACTCGGAGGAACAGAAAGCTGATTCATGGATGTGCCCCGCGCCCGAGCACAGGATGCAGCAGCCTGACACTTATTGGCGTTAGCGCGGCAGCAGCGAGCTATTTGGGGGGCTCTCGGGGAGCCTTGATGCATCACACTGGTTGGAATTCATTGCGTTACTTTGTGGGGATTTGTTGAGTTGGAAAAAACGACATGCAGCTCTTGAAAGCTTTATGGGCATTAGCGGGAGCGGCTGTCTGCTGTTTTCTTCTGTTTCTTATCCACTCCCAGTTCCTTAAAGAAGGTAAATATGGTTCTGTGTGTTTTTCCTTCTCATCTCCTGCATTGTGCTGCTGTGTGCCAATGAACATTGCCTATGTTGTGTGCCAATGAACATTGCCTATGTTGTGGATCTGCGCTAGTGTGTTTAAGGGCAAGCTAATGTGCTGCTTTGTGCATTTAGTAGCAATTAGCAGATGAACACTATGTACAGAGAGACGCTCTTGTGCAGGTGGAATGGCTCTCAGCCGAGCTTGGGAGGGAAAATCACGTTGAGTAATTGGCTTGTTTGGAATCCAGATCAATAGGTGCCCTGATCCCCTTTTATTCAGCAAGTTTTCAATAGATGGCACTAAAGTTCTATATAAAGGGCAGGGAGTGCAAATAGGACGTAGCAAATTCCAAGTTCTCAGCTCTGCAGCTCAGCTTCAGGCCCAAGACCATACAGTAGCGCCAGCTCCCCTCCACTGCCTCAAAACAAAGTCATTCCACTGAAATTAGGCAACCTTACAAATGTGCTGTCTATAGATTCATGCATTCCCACCTCATTTCCTTCTTCCACAAAGCATACAGAAAAACCTTCCTGTTTTTTCTACTCAAATTTGTGATCTTAACTTACCTATTGCTAGTTTCTCTAATGCTTTACTAGCCCTTGTGGGTATAATCCCAGTGGTCCCTCATTCTGCCACCTCTTGTACTTGCCAGGTAGAGCTGGAGTCAAGTTTTATTTATATGGCTGTGTAAGAAGGCACACACTTTGGATATATATATATATCTTGAGATATAATATTTACTGTTTGTTTGGGGATTTATAAAATGTAAACCATAGAAAAATGACTTGCCAGTCAGTGCATCTGTTGCAGTGCTGTTTGGTAATTATGTTTTCCTCTAAAGCCTGTTGGTACTGAAATTGTCAAATACCATGTATATTTTTAAGCAAACCGTTATCCCAAATGTGATGATGTCTTGTTCTTCCCAGACCTTGCAAGGACATCTTGCCACATGATTATTAGCAGAGTCTGTTTGTTATCCTATTTTGCAAAACTGCTACATTTCACATCCGAATCTGTGCAGTAAAATGTCCTGTACAGGTTTATTATCTGTGACAACATTGACATGACAGGGAAATGGAAAGTAAATGTTGCTCACCCACCTTTTCTATTATTTAAGGAAGATGAAGTCTTTCATCAATAAGTGTCAGTTAATGTGCGCCTGGTTAGTTAACTGGCTCAGAACATAAGGCATTTGCATGAAAACATAAGATGCATTCCAACTGACCTAATTCATCCCTTTGCTTGTAATAGCTCATTAATGTTGGAAGTGTATCATGCAAATGATTACAGCTAAAGTATTTATATTTTTATACCCTGCATCTATCAGATTCTGTGTCACTGTTTCTATCATGTCTGTCTGCTATGCACATGGACCACGCAATGTAATGACAGATATCAAACCTTCATTAATATTACATGGCTTTTGCAAACTATTTATGCAGATGTATTGATTAAACACTTTTTTTTATCTCAGCCTGACCAAATGAAACAAGCTAACATTTCTTTCCTTTGCATGTGTGCCTTGGAATTTAGTTTTTTTTTTTAAGCACCAATGTTTAAATGTCAAGATCAGCGTACAAGGGAGATGTTTCCTGTGTTGAAAAAAAAATGTGATCTTTGAAAACAAGCCTTTGAAAAGTTCACAAGAATTATTTTCTCAGTTTATGCGCCTTTATTAATTCTAACCAGACAGAATTTTTTTTAACCCCAAAGTAAAATTGTTTTTAGAGCAGCTTAGAAGGCTCTTAATTACAAATGGCTATACGAGGAGTGACTATGACACAGCATCATAAGTTACCTAGCCCAGTTTCTCCTATCAAAATCAGATGCATAAGAATTTTGTGTAGCCTTCAACCAATACTAATCAAACACATACTCAGCTCAATATACTTGTTCTATGTGCATGTATTTCTATGTGCTGCCCCTTATTCATTATTTATATGGTGTTTGAGTAAATACTTGTTTTTATTGAACTTTTATGAAGTGCTTTACTGGTCATTTACTTGACTTCACAAAATGCTCTATATATTCATGTATGGGGTTGTGGCATGCACAAGCCATCTGGGCTGAATAATCAGTACATTATATGCAGAGAAAATGTCCTTTACAAATAGTCAGTACATGAGTATTTCTGAAAACAAATGTGACAAAGGGTTTCCTATTAGATATGGAAATGCCTCATTTCTAATCTACACAGTAGTCATGAATTCTGTCTTTGATACAAATTGTCTCATCATTTCTACCCAAAGATTTCTTAAAGAGACATTCTTCTTTCCTCTTATCTGTATCATTCATCGGCAAGTTATTGATTCCTCCTCTCAAAGCAGCCATTAGGATTTCTAAAATGGCCTGAGGATGCAAAGGTGATGGGTGATCCCAAGGATGGTATCTCAACTGAGTTATAAACCACTTAAGAAGCACTTGCTTCTAAATTGCTGGTTCATCCAGGATTGTTTCCTTTTAGCTGTCCTCATTTACAGCTATGCCCAGAGTTATGCCAAAGTAAAGATTCTGGTTATCTCCATTCCAGATAATTACTGTATAATAACAGCCATTTGTATGCAGCATCAAATGGTTTAATTAGTGTGAGATAGCTAACGAATGCACATTCGGAGTAACATTGTCAATATTTTTAATATAACATAATGTAAAAATAACAGTACTATGCTCATGTTTGTTAAATAATGGAAACAGCAACGGGCAATATGGATGCAAATGCATATAACTATATATAGTCACAAAATGACCATTTACTCTAGATGATGCTGTAAAAGTAATTTTACTAGGCTACAACACCCATTTATAATTATTGCCATGAAGACATTGGCAACAGAGCAGCACTCATTACCACAGTGTTTACAAGATAATGTTCTGTAATCTATCCTCATAGCTACTGTACGATTGTGCTGTGCAACCTTTTCTTATAATCAAGGCTGTTGGCCATTAGGCTGCCATCTACTTCACCTATCTACACAGATTTGCCATATATGCACTTCTAGGGCCATTCCATGTGATATTATCTATCATCTATCGAAACCATTGGGTCAGGAAAGTCATGACCTTTATGGTTCTCTTTTGCAGTCAGACTTCATCTTGCAATACTGCAAAATATTTTCTTTGCGGTGCTTAGCAATTAAATGCAATAAAAAAAACTGACTGAAATGCTTAATCTGGTTTCCAACCATAAAATGTTAAAATTTGTCAGGATGCACAAAAACCTAAATACAGGGTACTGAACTTCAACAAATGACACCAGAGAGAAGGGTTCCTGGAAGGTTTCCATTGTTTATGTGTGTAGAAATGTGAAATGTATATATATATATATACATCAATTTATACACATGTGTTTTTTTATTCAAGAAAGGGTTAATTGAGACAGGTTTTTTTTCTATGTATAAACTTCAACAAGCTTGCACCATAAAGCCCAGCATACTGTACATTTGATGGTTGGTATGGTGCTGTTTTCCTAATTAAGTTGACTTGATAGTAAGCAGTAAGAACAATCAGCACTTGTTCTTAGATGAGTGGGAAAGAGCTGTTTAAATGCCTATTTTCCTGAATGTGTTTTTTTCAGAAAATAAAGAATGGGTGACACAGGGTGGCATTTTCCTCTTTTAGGCTTTTGTGCAGAAATACAGGTCGTCCTGTGGCTAATTCGTTCCCTGATGCCCAATCTGTCTTTAAATGTTTCAAAAAGATGAATAGAACTGTGAACTAAGGAAAGGGCATTGTAATTTATAATTGCAATCCCATGCCTGTCTAATCTTTGTACAAAGCACTATAACATATTTTAGTCTTTCCCAGTCACTTCAAGGAAACTAAATAAATGTCTAAAATGTTACTTTAATGTTACATTTATGCTCTAGCCTGTTTCAATGGAAACTCTTTAAGGCTAAAAAAATAATTGCTTACAATATTAGACTATTCTTACAATAATAGTAACAAAGAGTAAAAGTGTTTACCATGAAAAGTTATACATTGTATTAACCATACAACCATATTTATGAGATATTGGCTTATTTGATTCTAAATTGTTATGTGTTTAGTGTTATGTTTCTTATATGTGTCTGCTTCTTAATATATCTACAGTCCGATATGTAATAAATAATCCAAAGTAGATGATCCAGTGTCAAAGGAATCCATAGAGGTATATTATACAGTATTATATATATAGAGGCCTATTTGCTATAGATAAAGACTTTTTTTTTACACATTCTTGGATTTTCAGTTTGTTCTATAAAGCAAGCTGTTTAAGGTAGACCTTCAGCTATAACTGTAATAAATACATTGGAAGCAAACATGACAGGTGAAGTTACCCATAGCAACCAATCAGAGCTTTGCTTTTGTTTTCTAACTTGTAGGTGACTGTTCAAATCTAATTGCTGATTGGTTGCTATAGGCAACACCATCAGTTATGTATGTCTCCAATGTTAATAAGTATACAGGTAAGCTTTACATTACATCAGAAATATTTGTTCCTTTGTTTGCCTCATATCTAAATCATGTCTGCTTCCCATGTAGAGGATGATTTGGGCAATATAGCCATGTGAGGTGGACCTCACCTCCTTCATGTCATACAAAACATTAAATTGTTCCAACATCGTGTCTTCCTAGCAGTATCCTATATCTATCCAACATTTTCACAGTAAGAAAACATAATCAAACTTGATTCCAACACTCTCACAGCAAGGAATTCAGTTTTCCCCACCATGCTCTTTCCACAGAAGCATATTTATTTTTGGCATGTTTACAGCAAGGAATTCATCTTGTTTCCACTATGCCAATTCAGAATAATCCATCTGACAGATGACATTCTGGGTATCCCAAAGGATTTCTTAGGACATGCCAAATTTTCACAGATGTAATTCTAGATATTATTTTAATTAAGATCACCCAAGACAAACTGAACTCTTTTAAGTGTAATACTATTTAATGTTTCTGCAGAAAACTATCAAGGATAAATTGAGAAAGCATTTGCTAAGTGTAGCACTCCATATACATCCCACTGCACAACCAGCTTCCTCCCATTGTGCTCCAGCCGAATAATCTACAACCCCTAATGCCACACTGTCAGAAAGTGATTACTGCCTATGACAGATTTACATGCAACAACCTGAATGGATACTAATGTGCTTTAACTAATCATAGGCATTATAATGATGACATGCATATGTTAGCATCCCTTTTAAGCAAATAAGGGGTATATGATAAGTGACTTTTATCAGCATCTACAAACTGTTCTCTATTTTTTACCAAATATTTGTTTGGGTAAATGTCAACTTTTTTGTTATCCCTTTCTCTTCTATGGTTTGGACTCAAACAATGTAGCCAAAGTCAGTTTTCCTCCAGGTTTGTTATTCAGCTGGTTAGTGGTACATTGTTTCAATGGTCAGAACCTGAAGGAAATATAAACATCCAAATGGATATGCTTTCAATTGTAATTACAAATAATTTTAAAACCATTTTCTATTATGCAAACAATAATTTTTGGATGGTGATCCTCTTTGACATGAGCTCTTGATAATTCTCAAGTTACTGAAATGATTTCTATTGAAACAAATGCTGACATCCCCATTGATTGAATGCATCTCAATAAGGTATACGCATCTGAATTTTTTAGTTTAAAAACTGTGATGGGATTTTTTCTCGTAAGAATGATAGAGATATTCATCATGATGTTTGATAAATTGGCCCTATAACATAGCAATTTTGTTTTATTTCATAACTATAGAGGATTATTATTAGTTATTTATTTTCAATTGTGAATTTGTTTCAACATACAACGGCAGTAGTTGCTTTAATCATATAAAGCTATTAAATATACTAAAGACTATAAATTGGGACTTTGTCACATGGCTGGGCATCTGTTTATCGAGCATCCTAATCAGTACCACTGGGTACTAGTCACTGATTGATTACTGTCTGTGGGAAGCCATCCAAACCAGTGGAAAATACTAAAGTAGTGATTGCCATCCTGTGGCTGGGATAGTTGTCTTTTCAGGTACTAGAGGACTGTTTATCATTTAGGAAATTAAATAAAAAGAATGATAAACATAAAAATGGAACAAACTACAGTATGTTGGTAGCCAGTTTTTTTCCTGCACTAGAGGAACTACTTATATACTGTACTATATGCAAAATTAAGAATGGGTAAACAAGGCAAAATGCAATTCTGCTATGTCAATTAAAGATGATAATGTAACGTCAGTTTCAAGTAGAATTTAGCCATAGCTCTTTTGTATATTAATATACTATATTGCTGTAATGTAATAAATATGGAAAACGTTGACCCCTGTTCTAATAACAGAATTTGCTGGTCGCTTGTTTGAAACCATGTATTACCTTATTAATATTATCTTAGGGTTAGCTTGTCTTATCGGTTATTTTGGCTGATGTCCTCATGGACTACTCAGTTAGCCAGTGGGGCCTTTTTTAATGGAACTAGCTACAGGGCAGTGACTGATAGCTGAGGAACCCAAAAGGCTTGCTGGTATTTGAGCACTGCTTGACAAAACTATTCACATTATATGGAGATCTGGTGCATTCTGTGAGAGGCATTGACAAGAGTTGTAATATAGGCTATCACTATTCAGTCTGAGGTACTGAGAATTACTTGCAAATGAAAATAAACACAAGCGTTCCTGTATTGGTTAGTGAGTGACACTTGGAGAAGTGTCACATCTCTGGAAACTGTTCCTCAGCAATTAATGGATAGTACTACATGTCAAACTGTATAAATTGACATAATTTATTTGTAAGTATAATTTGTACCTATAAATAGGTCTAAGTTTATTTGGGGTTGTACCAAAAGAAAATATAAAATTGTACATTATTGTTTTAAACAGCATTTTGTTGTGTTCTATGGCATTCTAGCTATATTTATACAAATTGGTAAACAATTTTATTAAAGGGTGAAAAGGCGATGCATATATTTATAAGGTTCATTGCTAATGGTAATTGCTCTGGTGCAAATTAGCACTTATATTAACTGTAAAAATATATCAGGCAAACAGTTGTGTCTATTAATAAATAAGGTTTATGCTCCATATTCAGCATTTTGTGTGATTTTACCTGCGCTGGTACCCCCTTTAGGGCTCATAGGAGCAACCAAAATCAGAGTAAAGGTTACATCGGGAAGGGGAGGCTGGACGTCCTGCACCCAGACCCCACCAGCAACAGTTACTTTACGATGCACACAGCTTACAGGCAGGCTTCTGCACCACTTAGTGTTTTTGCACTTGCACCCCCTGGAATTATAATGACCCTTTAGTGACATGTCAAGTTTTTACAAAAACATTTCAGTATTGCTTTAAAAATCTTTCTATGTACAATGTAGATCCACACTTGCACACCCTGGCCTTATGAAAATCAAATGCAAAGATGCTTTACAAAGGGGTTGTTCCCAAAACATTGCACTTCCACAATAAATCTGCAATGGCTCACTCCTGCTTGCACTTGCCTTGTGTGCCAGTGAATCTGCTTCCCTATCTTTCTGACACCAGCATCATTGTTTCCCCATTTCACTGACTGTCTACCTGTGTAAACCAAGAACAGCTCCATAGTCATGGTGACTGCTACAGCAATCATGTCAGTTGTAGTGTAGAGCAAGATCTGGAAAGCTCATGTATACTGTGCCCAGTCCTATCAATTTTTTGATTTACCATACAAAACAGGTTGGCTGGGGGAGGTTAGGTGTTAGTTTTAACATATTATATTAGTGCTAGGGAGCTTTACTGCTTTCTGACACATACCATGTCAGTATCATTTTTAGATAGTCCACATTGTAATGGCTAAGGCATAAAGCTAATAATTATAGCTTACATTGTGCCTTTTAAAACATGTGTGGGTTAATTTTAAAATTAAGAAACATGTATAGTGTGTTCGATTGTTGTAACACTACATGCATTTGACAATTACCCAGGTCTTTAGTTATGTTAATAAGTACTCCAGTGTATTTGAGATTATGAAGCTTTAAAATAAGAGCACATCTGCTTAGTCATTGTGCATATGTTAAAAACAAATGTATATTGCAACTGTGGGAAATATGAACTACTCAATACTTTAAAAATGCGCATACTTGTATTGTGTTTTGTGATCTTGGAAAGATGATGTGATCTTATAATTTTATAATGATTTTATAAAATTGGATTTTGTATAATTGATTTATACAAATTCAATGATTGATTTATTTCCAATTTGATACTTATTTACCTCAAGTCTGGGTTGACTGCTACAGACAGCTCCATAATGATGAAGGACATACATCAAAAAGTCATTTTGTCCTTCCAGATTTTGTCAGGCTAATTTAGGTTAGCTATGATAACCTGAAGATCTGGGTATCATTTGTGTAGAGAAAGAAAATTGTAAATGCATGCAGCTATTTAAGATTGAGGAGCTGACTTTCATTTCATTGTTCAATGGAGCTGATCCAAATTTTTCTCGATGGAAGTCTGCCATTTACTACTGCCAATGAACTGCATGTGCAATAGGTTTCTCTCAGTGGTAGGATTTACAAAAGGAAATTTATATTGCAATTGGAGTAACTGCAATATTTATGGTGTATGCTTTGAAAGGCTTGTCAAGATTATTAAAAACAATTTAATAGAAAGATTAACTCAAAATAATTAAAAACTAAGCATTTAAGAGTACTGGAGAGGAAAATATATTCCCACTAGTTTTATTGTTAGACCACATTGTTACATTTTCAGCTCAATGAATTTAAACAAGTTTATTTGATTCTATTGGCGTTAAGATGTACAGTACATGCGGTATGCCTGCCGTTTAATGCAGTGTTGCTTCTGTGGCTTGTCTTTTGCTGCAAGATTATAGAGAAAAGCCTTCTTTTCGATACAGTCTCAAATGCAGAGTTTACAAGCACCCATAAAGTTATTTTTTGCTTTTGTGCATCATCTAAGTGCATTATCTTAAAGCATTTATCTGTGAAATAAAAGGTTTCTATTCTGGTCCTTGTTTTAAGAAAATGTTCATTGAGACAATGAACTCTGAAAGGAAAACAGCAACATGGCCATTTTCAGTTTCTGCTTGATTGTAACATTGAACAAACTTCTTGCCAACTAGGTCAGCCAAATGTCGAATTCTTCTGACAAAAATGATTGTTCAATTTCTAATTTGTGACATAAAAGAAGACTAATGCATGTTTCCTTAGAAAATCAAATCTTTTTTATACTCAAGAATGTTATCTTTTTTTAAAAACAATTATTTTTCCCTACTTCATGCTTATAAGTTACCTCACAGCAGAAAAACACAACAAAAAGTAACAGACATAAAAATATGGTAGTTATATTAGCAAATTAATTTTTGTGCCCCTATAGAAATTTCAATCTTACATTTTTGCGTTCTATTTATGAGGTCAAGTAGCACTAGAAAATCAAAATACCTTTAATGCATTTACAGATTATGCTCACTTAGGGACTTATTTATGTACAGGTATGGGACCTGTTATTCAGAATGCTTGTTTTCTGGATAAAGGGGTTTTTGTGTAATCTGGATCTCAATACTTTTAATGGATTAAGTACAAGGTACTGTTTTAGAATTACAGAGAACCTTTGGAATTATTTATTTAATATGGAACGTTCCCTTAATTTGGAACTTTCTGTATAATGGGTTTTCAGATAATGGATCCTATACCTGTATAATAGAATTTTTTTCATGGCACATATCAACAATAAGAAAGGTTGTTGGGCGTTTATTGCATTGTTTTGTTCTAGGGTTTTTTTTGTTTTAATTTTTTGTTCTAAGATTCTTTTTTACAATTTACATGAGGCACCCATAGACTTTAATGGTAAAACAGTTATAGAAAGATATCCATTCAAACAGTATGGTTTAAATAGATCTTGACAACTTTGAGCTCCCATATTTGTTTCAGAGAGAGAAATTATGGTGAGAACAGTGAGGAAAATGGATAGATATTACAAAAAAAAATCTCAGTCTGCAGGATGTCTATGAAGATTTTATTTATCCAGGTCATTATATACAATATTTAGTAGAGTTTAGTCTACAGCTACTTGAGTTTCACTCATATGAGTAGCTTCTTCAGTTCAGTGGCAGGGAAATGCTTAGGGAAAGTCTGTGACTTTTCTCCCCTTAACAGTTTTAATGCCAGGGATTGCACTACCACTCAATTGAACTGAAGAATCCTTCTTTATGACCACCATAATGACAGTAACTGATTGTAGGGGTTTGATCTCATGCAAATGTAGACCATAAATATTACTACTGGTCTGAACTGAAAATGAACAATGGTAAGTTAGCACCGAGGACAGATTTATCAGTTATTGAAAGTGAATTTTTGTAATGCAAGAAAGAAAGAAACACGTGGGCAAATATTCATGAGAATATTATTTTAAACATTAAATAGTCATAATATATTAAAGAAAAAAACAAAAAAAATTGCATGTAGAAACTTGGCAAGTAAAAGCTGGTGGGTTTCTTTAGGAGTCAATGGGAATGGTCCCAACCAATTTTATGTTATTCCTAGTTTATGAAAACTTTTGAGATTTTCAGACCCTTTGAAAATTTATGAAACAATGACAAAACATGATTATTCCGTCTGAGGTTTTTTTCCAATATGCACGTGCTTAACAATTAAAACATGCTGTTGTGAAAACAAGAGTTTTATCTCAGATTTTTGTAATAATTGTAATAATTGTATTTTTCCTTGAACTTGAATAGTGATAAATCTGCCTCTAAGGGGAAATCTGCCTCTAAGTACGAAATTAGAGCTCACCACAGTAAAATTCAACCACTATCTTCACTCTTGAGGGATTTTCAGAGGCATATTTATTAGTGATTAAAAGTGAGTTCACCATTTGAAAAATATGCCTCTAAACAATACTATAGAAATTAAGAGAATGTGGTGGAATTTTATGGGTTATTTATTAAGGATCGTGTTTTGTTTTCCACGAAAATTTGAGTTTTTGAATTGTTTTTTTCTTGGTCAAGATTCACACCTTCTTTTTCTGCTAACATTCTTTTTTAGATTTATTATACCCTGACCATGAAAATAGCTTGAATCTGAGAATACACCATCTAAAACCTGTCGAGGTCATGTATAAGTCAATGGCAGAGGTCCATTTTAAGATGTTAATAGCCTTCATCATGTTCAATTTTTTTTGAGAGTTTTGCCTGAAAACCCAATCAATTCAATTGATTTGAGTATTTTCTCGCCAAACTCGCCGATTCGAGCTTGTTCCATTCTGTTTTTTTTTAAATTTAGAAACCATTCAAGTTGTGAGTTCATTGAAGTTCATACAAGTTATAGAAAACTCTTAAGATTCAACCTTTTATAAATAACCGCTTTATTGTGGTAGGGGTGCATAATAATTATGTCAGCATTTTCTTTGAGTATTTTTTCTGCTGAAAAGACCAACTTTTTTTCCCCTGGCAAAACAAAATGTATGACAAAATTTTGGCTACAATTTGCAAAATAATTGCCAATGGTGAAAATACAAATTTCACACAAGACTTTACCAGGTGAAAATGGTCACTCGTCCCTATATATGAGTATAATGATTTTTAGAATATTTAAGTTATACATACATTTGAAGTAAAATTCAAAGCATATGCATGTTTTATCACTTCTTATTCCATGTGATATAACGCATACTTCAGAAGCCATTATTAAACAGAGACCAATACAACTTTTTAACTTCAGATAGAAAATACTGATCTTATATTATTATACTTGATGTATATTTAAATAATAATCCGTGTTGCCCTAAAACCAATATAATACAGTATATTTACCTACATTATGGAGCAGATTTATCAACATTTGAATTTTTATCAAGATTCAAGCTCACACTGGAGCCCACAGGTTAAGGTCCTTATCATGCACAAACACGCATGAACGTAAATACACATATTAGGATCAATTTCACATGTAGCTAGTCAACCTGCCTTGATGTTAAACAGCATAACCACTATGCATTGGCTAGCAATGGAAATATGTATGTGTATGCAGTTCCAAAGAGGTTAAAATATATTAAATAATGGAAATACAGCAAAGAATTATTAAAGCTCATTGATTAACCACTAAATTTAATTTTCTGAAGAAGCCAAGATGAGCTGATCAGCAGTATTTTTTAAACTGAAACCATAAAATCAACCTGCAAATACTTCAGATCACTTCAATAAAAATAGATTTTAATGATAATCGTTTTAAATATTGGAAGCCTCATTATTTCTACAGTAGTTTATTTTTACCAAAGCTATTCTGAGTGCTTAATGCATAACCAAATTCATGTGGTTGGAAAAGATTTGTGGAGAGGCCGCAAAGGCCCTGGCCAAGGGCAGAATCAATTAAGGGGCGGCATGCCATTAGGCGCTAGTGCTTTGGCAAGAAGAAAGGATGCGCATTCGTGCTATCCTTTGAGAAGGACAACCTCAGGGCAAATTCGGCCCTGAGAAGGGTGCTGTGAAGGACTGTCCAGAACCCAAACCTTCTAAAGTTTAATTTAAAAAAATAAAAAACACTTTAACATCCTATTGTGTTACAGTGGTATCATGTCATGCAATATTTCATGAAGTATGAGTTTCAGTATGTTCGTTTTTATTTAATATTTCAGAAAGCTTATAGCCATTTTTTGGTGTTACTGGAACTCTTAATATGGGCAATGGCATGTTATCTGAATTTTCTGAATTTTACAGATATGTTCCTTTATATACACATTTTAAACATATTTATACTACTTAGCATTCCCTTGGGTCAAAGTCCATTTATTTAAGGTTCAATGTTATTTAATATATACCCAAAGAAAATTATAATGTGGGTCTGATCTATTTATACATCTTTAGTAGCAGCAATCTCATATTTACCTGCTCACACTTGATAATTATACATAGCATGCTGCAAGCCACACAATTAATCACATTCTGCAGAGCATAGGACCGTTAATCATCCAGCAGATTAAGTCAGTCAACACTATTGAGATCATTGACTCTTGCTACAAAAAATTCATGTTCTCTCTGTAGGTAAGGAATAAATAATATGTCCTTCAGTATTGCAAGTTTTTCTGTAAAGAAAGAACTGTGACTTTGAAACTATTGCAACATAAACTTTCATAATTATAATCTCTCTCTCTCTCTCTCTCTCTCTCTCTCTCTCTCTCTCTCTCTCTCTCTCTATATATATACACACACACATATAAAACAAACAAAGGTCAAATGTTAAAAATGACAAAGACCTTTCTTGAACTAGTGTAAGTGCCTCCAACAGTCAAAATAAATTCTGTACAACTGAAAATGTATGGTACATTATGGGGTAATTTACTAAACCTCAATGTTTTTTGGTTGGAGATTTTTGGGAAAAGTTTGTTGAAAAAAAAACACACTGGGTTTCGTCCAATAAACCGAATAATTTGGGGTTTTATATACGGAATTATATAGTATTATAATACATCAGCAATCTATTAGTTCAAGTCATTTTACCCTATCAACCAATACTGAAGGAAACCATTTATACATTTGTACTTTTAAAATAAGATGATTGTTTGCCTAACCTTTAAATCTTATATGTAGATAAAATGGTCAAAGGGCTGCAAAATCATTCATTGGATAGATTTAACAAAATTAAATACACATTCACACACACACATGCACACACACAACAGTTTTATAACCAGAAGATTTTTTTAAAATCTACTGGTTTTAATTTATTTTTGTTGTTAAATAAACATGGATCACATGTACTGCAATGTTCATTTATTATTGATTTGTTTTAGTATCTGAGTTTTCTCCCATACAATATTGATTTTTACTGCCTATTCCCACTCAGTAAAAGTCTCAAGAGTGCAACTAAAGGCCTCTTGAATCAACAATTTCATGTGTTCCAAAGTAAATGTGTGTAGTGTTTGTTGTAAAACTATCCTAAGTGCTTTAATGTAGCAGGTTACATTTTCAATGTCAGTGATCTCTGTCAAAACTACTTTGTGGATTAGGACTCTTGTGAAAGAAAACAAAGTGGCAATGATGTCTATTAAGATAACTCAGAAGTTATTTATACACAGGAAGGTTTTATAAGGATTGCTCCCCAGATAACTACCATATTATCCCATACATCATTCCTTTAAGTGTACATCATTTATACCTAACAATTAATGATTCCAACTCAGCATGCCTTAAAAATTAGATAAACAAGAAGCTGAGTGTAATATAGGGGCATATTCTTAAAAAAAAGGAAACCAGAAATGCAGTATTATTAAAATTTGTGAAATGTTACAGTCCACTACAAACCAGTTCTTGGCTAGTTATAAATCACTTTTACAGATTCTGCTGGGAGAATATTTTCTTTTTTATGAAGCAGAACATTGAACAGAATATATGCTTTCTTAGTCACTATCAGTTTTATTTTCAGTGATGGACAGCAGGCCACTGTTGCATTTCTCTGTATATAATGCTTACAAAATTAGTTAAAATTTTTAAAATCTGTTATCTGTAGTTTGGCCCCTAAACATTTAAACATTAAAAAAATGGCATGAATGTATGGTAGCATAGTTATTATACAGAATCTATAGGAGAATAAATTCAGCATTTTAGTTCTGAGATTTAAGGAAATCATTAAGAGTCTTTTGACAAATAGAACATAATTTACATTAATTTTGTAAATCTAAAAAACAAACCTTTATTGAATTATCTCAAAAATTTAGGAGAGTAAAAATGAAATGGAAATAGAATAATACTATGGAGGCCACCAATCCTGGAATATTCTGGGATATAAGTATATCTTCCTTAAATAAGCCAGTATAAATTAGTGTGGATGAACCAGAGAATATGTTGTGCACATGGCCCAGACCATCAGCTTAGGAGGCTCAATGACCACAAATCCTATAAGGTGAAGTTAAAATGATTTATTTAAGGAAATCATAAACTAGATCTTTAATGTTGAGTACCTAAGTTCCTAAAAGATAACAGTTGTAGTTAGGGTGGGGTAATAGTATGGAGAGTATAGTCGATCAAGCAGCAGATATAAAATGTTGTGGTTGGTATTTAAATTTACATTAACTTTGATGTTTTCTAAAGTCAAACTCCTAACAACCTTACATATCAGAAAGCTATTTGCAGCTCAGCAAAAATTAAAATCTAAAGCTTAAATAGTATTTTGTATAAATAATAATATACCCTGAAAAGCCACTTTTGTCCCAGATCCTGCTCTACTATGTAGAGCAAATCATGAGAACATCATGATGACTTAAGGTTAAATTAATGCAAATTGGTTCTTTTAACAGAATTACATTTCTTAAATGTAAATGTTTCCTATTATAAATGTGAACTGCACTTCACTTATTTTCTTATCTTTCTACAAGTACTGGAAATTAAATTTTTACATTTATCAATACTTAACATAACATTTTTACTGAATTATATTTAATTATTTAATTGTATCTATTAAAAGCAGCTCTTTTAGGGCTTGTATTTAATTTTCGATTTTTAAAGACATAAGATAAAGCTAGAATATTCCAACAGCTTTAAGTGACAGTAATTCTTAAAATACCTTATTATTGAATTATCCAAACAATTTAGGAGAGTAAATGATAATAATACTATTGAGTCCACAAGTGCTGGAATATTCTGGGATAAAAATAGACAAACCAATATAAATTGTTGTGTACTAGCTAAACAGAAAATATGTTGAGTCTATAGCCACATGCCCCAGACTATCAGTTCACAAGATTCAATGACCACATACTGTATACTAGTAGTTGCGGTTAAAAAAATGGTTTTAAGGAAATTACATTCCAAGTTGCCTAATAGGGGCACTTAGCCATAAGATCACAATATCTAAATGCAGAGCAACCAGTCAAAATTCATCTACTATAAGAACAGGTTCTATCCTGTGTAGTGTAAACAACTAAAAAATGCTATAGATACTTGAATGAAAGCACATTTAGAATGTTTGCTTTTATTCTAATATTACAATCAGTATGATCTTAAAAAATTTGCCTACGACTAAATGCCTGTAAGTGTGCATTTTTGGTATGAAACATGTTAGGCTTTCTTCAACTTATTTGGGATGTAGTTTCCTTCATACACGTAGAGATCTGCTCGTTTGGCGATGTCAACAAATGAGCTTATCGCTCCCCGATATGCCCACATATCGTTAGGGCCCAACGATCGGATCATAATTCTAGCAATACGGGGCGGTCGGATCGCATCTACGAACACACGGGCCAATAAGCTGCCGACTTGGTCTGTCGGCAGGTTTTATCGGCCGGTGTATAGCCAGCTTTAGTCTTCAGTGCCTGCCTATTTTCATAAACTTTGAAATTTTTGGGAACCCTTTATGGAAAAATGCTGGTATATAGTGCATAACTACCGGGGCTGCAATCATACATGAGACGCCATCAGTCTTATCATGGGCAGGGGGAGATTATTTTGGTGCATGTGCCGGTGTGATGTCGATTTGTGGGGGCGGGTGGCAGGCTGCAAATCCTACACCTGGACATGCCAGTAACTAGTTACACCACTGCTAATATACAACTTTATATTAACATATCTGAACTAAACTAAAACTTTAAATTGACTGGAACCCTGCAGAGATGTCGTTCTAGCGAGTCTGCCTTTCAAAAAAGATGGTATTCCATTACACTGAATTTCTGTGAATTTGTCTGTTTAAAAGTGGGAATCATTTTTTTTTACATGTATTCTTCTATGTTACATTAACTATACTGTGGGGTTTTCTTGGGGGGGAAAAGTAAAGATTATTCTTTATTAGAGACACTGGTTAATAGATGACCTCTAGTGTGACCTCTAAACGTTTTTTAGTGTCTTCCTTTTAACCATGTTACTTCTCATATATAAAATAAAGGGCAAATTTATTAAGGGTCAAATTGAAACTTTTAATACGAATTTTAACATTTTTTAATGGTCAAAACTTTTCTAATGGTAAAAAATTTCTAATTTGATTTTCAAGATTTATCATACTCTGGCCCTTTAAGAATTCAAATTTGATGTGCCTCTAAGACTAAATAACTTCTTGACCTTTTCAAAAGAGTATTTAAAAAAAGTGTAAAATGTTCATTGATTTTGAACACTAGTTATTAATAATGAGCTAAAATATTCAGACACATGTTACATTTTTTATAAGAATGTAATTATAGTGAATTCCTGAAATTAATGACTATTAACTTCGAGGCATTTTTATACTCTAACAATAACTGTAAGTTTTACAGCATGTAATTTGTCTCAGGTTATTTAATAATTTTCTGCAATGCAGTATTTGAATTCTTATAAATGTTAGCATATACCTTTCCATTAAGTTTATGCAACAAATAAATTGCAACTTATATCTTGTAGTACAGATTATTGAAAGATAAAGCAAATGTACAGCATACATACACTAGAAACTTGAAAAAAAAAGAAGTTGATAAATCATGGAAAAATAATTATTGTGTGTATATCTTGCCATGGTGCAATAGAATACTAAATAGGTAGCTAGGGAGTAGAATCAAATAAACATTATGGTAGCATGCCAGAAGCCTCCAGTGGCCAAACAGAGGTACAACCATATATGCTCAAATAATTTTCTGAAACATGTTTTTATTATGATTATGGAATAAACTAAGATTTTTTACTCTTTAGCATGCTTTGGAAAATTATTTGAGCATATATGGTGCAATAGAACTCTAGATAATACTAAAGAAGTTGCTGCTCATCCAGAGACTCAAAAATACCTTTCTTTATCTACTTTTTATAACCAAAAGCAGCAGCTTCATGTTTTGGTCTAGGACCATTCTCAAGAATGGTTGTATAAGCTTATGTAAACAAGGTTCTGATTAAAGCTACAAACAAGTTTTGCCTATAAAGATCACACACAACCTTAAAGTGATACCGACACTAAAAACTTTCTACATTTCCCTTCTCAAACTGTTAGCGTTTCTAATGCTAACAGACTCCTGCTAAACAAATATGGCAGCCCCCTCATAGAGGAACAGGGTAGTAAGAAAGATAATGTAAAAGCATCAGGCAAATACATTCAAAGACAATGTTATAACAGGTATTAAAAAAGGTTATTTTCTGATGTCAGTATCTCTTTAATTGGTCTTCACTTGCAAAAAGATTTTTGGTAGCATTTTTCATACAAGCACATGATATAAGACATTATTGGTGATTTTACTGATAACCGCATAGAACATTTAAAATATTTGTGATATACATAACTGATAATTGATATCAGTTATCAGCAATTACATCAGCAATTTTGAGCACTGTAGACAGGGATTGCATCTGATGCTTCCTTACTTTAATGACATCTGTATCTACAATTAATAGGGCATTAGATTCAAGAAAGGAATGCTATTCATCTGGTAGGTTTATGTTAATTTTTTGTCACAAACACTCCAGAATTTGGAATAATCTGGACTGGATGGGCACACCTTTTTCTGTGTTATTAATTATGTATTATTATGTGTTATGTGTTATGTGTTATTATGTAGCTGTCATCTGACCTATTAATTTATATTTATTGGCTCCCAGATTTCCCCTGAAACTTATGAAGGATAGACCGCAGTAAGCAACAGCATGTGTTCAAAAAATTATACAGTGCTTCCAGATCTCCCATTCAAAACATCTTGTTATTTGGAGGATATTACAAAGTTGCTGGTATAGTGGAACTAGTAGGCAGCAATACGCCCAAATCACTGCCTCATTGCAAAAGTTCCTAGCAAATCAGATTACAGTTTTTGTATCTGCCTATGGTGCATGCCTCCAACAGTCCATCTATCTTTTCAGCATCCATTCATTTGGCAAAGTGGTGCAAAAGTAGGTGAAATTCTCAGTTTGTGTATACCAACTATAATCAAATCTGTATAAACTGACCCTAAACTGATATATGCTCAATCATACTGCTTAAATCAAGATGGGTATGTATGGCAAACTTTAGTTCAATGCTGCAAACAATTCTTCTATTAAGACTTCATTAGAAGAATCAATTTGAAGGAAATAAACTATGAAAGGCAGCCTCTCTTCTCAACCTAGTCATCTGGTTTCTACTCTCCAACTGTTTGAACAAATATTCAAAATATTTATTCCTCGTCATACTAATATTGCTAGAAAGAAATATATAATTATTTTACATGTGGTACAGGGATGGGGCCTGTTATCCAGAATGCTTGGGACCTGGGGTTTTCCAGGGAAGGAATTTTTCTGTAATTTGGATTTCATTACCCTAAGTCTACTAAAAATCATTTAAACATTAAAGAAACCCAATAGCATTATTTTGCTTCAAACTAATTAATTATATCTTTTTAGTACAAGGTACTGTTTTATTTTTACAGAGAAAAAGGAAACATTTTTACAAATTTGAATTATTTGGATAAAATTAACACTATGGGAGATGGCCATCCAGTAATTTGGAGATTTGTGGATAACTGTTTTCTGGATAATTGATCCCATGACTGTATTTTATATCAGAAAAACCATTTGCTTGTACTACAATGAAAGGCGATATACTATCACCTGTGAGTGTTAAAAAATTGCACATCATTTTACTGTATTAAAGGAAAACGGTGTTATAAAATCTATGGCAGACTTGACTACTTTTATAAAGTGTTAAGTTTGCAGACATTCTAATTCATATAGCTTGGAAAAAAAATAAAAACACACAAAAAATACTTTAAAATGTCTCTAAGAAATGACATGCAAGTGATTATCACCTAAAAACACAGATGTTTTAATTTTAAGGTGATAATTGCTTTTTTGGTAACCCAGGTAATTCTCATAAATTTTTACTCAAAGATACATTACCAGTGATTTCTCCTGATGAGTTTTCACAGAAAAGAACTCCCCAAAACAGCCAATATTACATGCAAAATTTGTTGCTGCTGTCTATATTAAAAAATCTCCATAAAATAGGCTATAACATTTTTACCCATCTGAAGACATCCTGTATATTTTTGCATTTTCTGCATAATATGTAATTTTAGTTATGTGTTTTGCATCTTTTTTTAAGAATGAGATTGTAATACTCAACTAAATTGGTTAACAATCCAGAACCTTGATTATTGTTAAAATATGGCTTTTAAAGATAAATAACATTTTTAATATTTGGACAGAAAGACAAAGCTCTATAAGTCTTTAAAAATGGTGCATGTCTGTTGTATCTTAATTGTGCCTAAGATACTTACAGAAAATGATTTTGTATTTTCTCTGTCCTAAGCTTTGAGAAGAATAAGATGTTGGCTAAAATATCCTTCTGATGTTATTCCTCTGAGTATATGGCTTTTAGCTTGCTATTGGATGAATCAAAAAGATTACATTGAACCCAGGCTAGAAATAGCACTGCAATTTTGAGGAAATTAAATGAGTTCAAAGCCAAAACACATCCTGCTGCTGGCTAGAAGAGAAAAGAAAATGTAGCTAATATACAAAAATGCCAGCCAGAAGACAAAGAACTGTCATCTGTAGAACACCAATACCTTTTTTCTTATTGCATCCTATTTACCAACTATGCAAACGTCTTAAAGACAAAACTATAGCTTTTTAATGTATTTATGTTTTTCATCTAGATAGCAAAAAAGTCATACTCACTCAGTACTGATTTAAAAAAGACTAGACACCCTTTGCCTTGTTAACCATGAATTCTCTTTATTAAAAGGTAATAGTAGGAACAAAATATACTACTTTTTTTCAATATCCAAAATCCTGCATGTTGTCTTTCACAGTGATTGACAATACCTCATTAAAAATCTAGTATGAGGAGTGCACTGGTGGTGGACAATAGGCAGCCCCGTCCTTACCGCCTGCCACAGGACTGGCAGTAAGTACAGGGCCCCATTGCATCCTCCCCCCCAGTGCTCCTAAATTGCTCCTCTATACTGTATGTGCAAGTTGGTAATGAGCAGGGTCTAAGAGGAGGGATGCTTGCATGCCTCCTCCCACCTGCTCGCTGTGAATGCTGGGCTGCTGATCACAGACAACACTATATTCATGGGGGGAACACAGGAAATACATAGATCTGTGGCCCAAAGCACTGGCCCTGGTGCAGGGGGAAAGTTAAAAAAAAACATTGCAACACTTACCAAATGTTAATTTTACAAAATGTAAATTTACCAGTTTTCCTCCAGATTTGTCTGTTTTGTTAAACTTTGCACATTGTTTTCAATCCAGGGCAAACTTCATATTTGAATTTGTGTTTTCCTATACTAGGTCCAGACTGATATTCATAATAGACCCAGAAATTTCTTGTCCATAAACACTGAAACAGCCCCCACTGGTCCATAATATAGTGACTGTCTATGGTTTTCTCAGCAGCCCCTCTGTAATTTGCCAGAATGTACAGTTTGCCAGTCCAAGCCTGTCTAGGCAGAAACACGCCGACTGTCAATGCCTCAGTGTTGTACATAATACTTTTTTGTTCTGGGGATGTAAACATTTGAAAACAAGTCTTAATCCATATGTTTTTGTTATTAAACATGTGCACATTCTTATCCATCTACGAAAATTAAGCACTTAGAGCCAGGGTCGGACTGAGCTGGCAGGACACACTTCTTTATTGCAAAAAAGAGAAATCATCACACAGTATCTAAGGAAAGGGGTTTTGGTTTCTGCATGCCATGTTATTAATAGCCCCCACACAGGCCAAAATAACCCTCCACTGTAGTCTGTATAAATCACCTTTACAACTTTTCACACCAGCGTGCGCCCTCACGTTTGCGCATGTGCACTGGTGTGCACCAGATGTTCGTGCATCACCTCGGGGGGCCTGGAATATAGTGACCTGGTGGGCCCGTCCAACCCTGAATAAGTGAATAAGAGCAACGTTTAATTGTATAGTTCAGTGTGATTTAATGTTTTGTTCATATCATATAGGGTCTGGAGGCAGTACTTTTAAAATTGGCCTTTAATATTTTTATTTTTAAAAAAATAGCATTCTTTGATTATAAAGTTATAAAAAATGCAAGTAGGTTGAGATTTTAAATCTCCAGAGTCTCTTTATAACATAATCACAATCAATTTGGATAACTAAAAGGATCTGTCGTCAATGCAAAAACCTTGATTTTTTTGTAATTCATTTAAGATGCTGCAACATTAAAATATTATACATTTTTTTTTATAAAATAGGGATTTATAGTTTCTTCTAATATTGTGAAGAGCATGCTATTATTGACTCCAGATGAAATTATATAATAAAACTTAAATTACATGCAAATAATTAGACTATTCCTAAATACCATCAGGCAAAGTAATACCAAGCAAGTTATTAATGGATAAATATTCTATTTGCTCAGATCGAGTATGTAAACCCTTATGGGCAGATTTATTAAAGGTCAAGTTGTATTTAATCTGAAAAATTCAAGTTTTTCAGTCAAAACGAATTTTCGGGTTAAAAATAAAAAAACTAAAAATTTTATAGGGTTTACAAAAAGAAAACTCGAAATCTTTAAGATTTATTATTCCTTTTTATAGCCCTATACTCTTATATAGCATAAGATGGAAATAGCTTGAATATTGAATTGAAATACTCCAGCTAAAACCTGTCGAGGTTATGTAGAAGTCAATGGCAGCGGTCCCTTGAACCATTTAAAGATGTTAATAGCCTTCATGATGTTCTAGTTTTTTTCAACTCGATCAATTTGAGAAATTTGAGAATTTTACTAGTGAGATAATTAACTAATGTAGCGACCTGTAACAGTTCAGAGGCTGCACCTAATTTTTAGTGGAAAAAACCTCAAGATTTATCGTACTCCAAAGCTGTTAAAAATCCGAAAATATGCCATTTCAAACCTGTCAAGGTCATGTAAAAGTCAATGGCATATGTCCCTGAAGTTGTTTGTTGACATGGTGATCTGAGTTGGATAATGCAAAAATTTGGGGGTTTTGTCCAAAAATCCAGAAAAGTCGAGTCAATTTTGTAATTTCCCGATTTTTGCGAGACAAATTATTGATAAATGAGTCAAAATTATGGAAAGGAGATTGGCTGGATTTGTTTTCCAAACAAAATTTAAATGAATTTTAGTTTTAGTAAATATGCTAAATTAATGTCTAAAAATAAAAAAAACAGAAGGCAAATTTTAAAAAGTCTTTATATCTGGTGTACTACCTAAAATTACCTGCACTGGAAAAAGTGTCATGAAGATGAACAACCCCTTTAACACCTCATCTGCTAGAAGAGAAAAGATTACACATTTTATACTACTCAATGTATGATACAAATCATCTGTCTTTTGATACCGTTTCTTAAAAAAAGGAATAAAGATGACATTTTAAGATGCCGACAATTGCCTTACATTATGTGATGCTTTATAGATTGAATGATGCTTATAATAAATAGAGAAATGTACCATTTAAATATTTTTAATATCATTCGGTACCTTGCATCATTTATCATTTTTACAGCTGCCGCATTTAAAAGTCTCAGGAAAGCTGTTTTAAATCCAGTTTCTTTCTTTGCTGCCTGAAGCAAGAAATTACACACACACATGTACAGTATGTATGTATATATATTTAAAAATATTTTTTAAATAAATTAACCAAGTCTTTTCATGAGTAAATTTATTATAATTGGTTATGGCATCCGATTATACTGACAATAAATTGAATTAGGCACGATTGGAGCTATTAAAGACATAGAATGGTACCTGTGCATTGAATAGCATATGCTCACAGTTATGCACATTCCCTCAAGTCTAATTGTATCTGGAAAATGGAGACAGTAAATAGAGCATGAATAACTACACAGACAGGCGTTTCAAGTTATACTTTATCAATTGCAAAAGAAAAGGCATGTTAGTAGATTTTCCTGCTCATCCCAGATCTACATTTTTACCTACTGTATTTTGCTTTTGAGAAGAAATTGTAAAAAAACAATGCTTGTTCTGCGTCGTGAAACTATCGACTCTGTCACCAATCCTAGTTGTTTTTTTAATATAATTGTAGGACATTCTAGACTCTAATAGTTCTGTATTTTTCTCTGATAATTGGACTCAGCCATAGCTGCAATATACTGTAATCATGGAGGCAATTTATTCTCTGAATTATTACATTCAGTAACTGAAAAGGAGCATGCCTGTTATTGAAAGATATACAAGCAGGTGTTGATCAATCATTACTCCTTTTTCAGTCTCATTGTAGCAGGACTGGAAAATAGTGACTGAACACCTTATTATCTGAATCAATTCAGCCCTCAAGCACTCTAATGGCACAGGCTTTAATTGTATATGTTGATTATTAGAGGTGTAGTAGGTCTCCTAGAATGATACAGCCACTGGCTAATGCAGAGGATATCCTGAGACTTGAGGCCACAAGTAGGTAGGAATCCATAATATAAGACAGTGAATAATGGGTTCCATGACAGACTGTATGTAGACCAAAAATGATTTGAGATCAGCATCTGTTTATGTTCATTTAGCTTACCGAGTGAATTCTCAGTGAACTATTAGTGCAGAACAATTGAGAGTAAAACACATTTCTTTCTTTGAAGATTTTGACAAATGGGCAGTTTCATAGTGATAAATGGCAGAACTTTTCTTAGGGTGTTACGGATAGACATATGCACATTAATTATAGCTCCAGCTATTGATGGGGTGAACTCACAATTTATCACGGGAGGTCCAGGTGCACATGCCCCAGACCTTATAGGCATAGCTCAAATTGCCCCCTAAAGCACAAAACAAGCAAGGTCTGTAATTCTTTCAATAAGATTCCGTTGTGGTTGTGGCAAGAAAAAACATGAGTGTGACACAGGTCAAAGAAAAAAAGGTCTCAGATCAACTGAGGATAACATATCCTCTGTACTCTACCTCTCATTAACTCATTTGGACAAGAAAGACAGTTATGTGAGAATGCTGTTCATAGACTTTAGCTCAGCATTCAATACCATTATACCTCAAAAGCTGAGCAGGAAACTGAGCGAGCTGGGATTGAGCACCTCTTTGTGCAACTGGAATTTGGACTTTCTGTCAGAGAGGCCTCAGTCTGTTTGTATCGGCGACAACGTTTCCAGCACCATCAGATTGAGCACAGGAGCTCCTCAAGGATGTGTTCTCAGCCCATTGTTGTACACATTGCTGACACATGACTGCATAGCTAGACACAGCTCAAACCACATCATCAAGTTTGCAGATGACAGGACTGTGGTGGGGCTCATCAGCCAGATCGACAAGTCTGAGTACAGAGATGAGGTTCCACAGCTGGCGGTCTGGTGCAGTGAGAACAACACTGAATGTGGATAAAACTAAAGAGATGATCGTTGACTTCAGGAGAACTCGCCCTGCTCACACACCACTCAACATCAACGTCTCCATGGTAGAGATAGTAAAGAACACCAAATTCATGGGAGTCCACACCTCAGCAGCATCTTCACTACCTGAGATGACTGAAACGGTCCAGCCTTCCGCCTTCCACCCTCACAGTGTTCTACAGGGGCACCATAGAGAGCGTCCTAGCAAGCTGCATCTCTGTCTGGTACAGTAGTGCCAGCTCTGCCAACCGGAAAAGTCCACATCGGACTGTCAGAGCAGCTGGCAACATCATTGGAATGGCTCTTCCATCACTGCAGGACATCTTCCACAAGCGCTGTGCAAGAAAGTCCTCCTGCATTGCACTGGACTCCACACGACCCTCACACAGACTGTTCACGCTGCTCCCATCCGGCAGACGCTTTCACAGCATTAAATCACATTCAACCAGAATGCGCAAAAGCTTTTTTCCACAAGCTATCGGACTCTGCTTAAGATGGCCCTCACTGCCTGCCATAAACTAAATATTTTCTCCAAAAATATTATGGCAATTTTAATAATGGCAAGGTTTATTTTTGTAAGTAATGGAAATTATAGAAATAAAAATGTATCAATGCTATCTGTTATAACAATAAAAGCATATTTTGCCATTATTGTCTGTTCAAACTAGGTTACCTGCAAGATTAGTTTATTGACTAATAAAATTACAGTAGGATAGTTTATAGCAATCTGACAGCATTTTAAATTATCTCCCGTAATAAAGCTGCATTGCATTTCCTCAGACACATTAACCCTAGTAAAATTCAAACTTGGCATATGTTCCCTGGTACATTTTACATTGTTTGAGGTGATAGGTAATTCTTTAGATGCACAACCAGCACAGACTAGTTCTCAGAAATCTCATGAATAATTTTATAATAGTTGGTTTAAGTTTGATTTGATAAATGCAAATTTGCAAGAAGCTATTTAATGTGTATTCTTTTAAAATAAATGATTTTAACCTTTATCCAAGAGACTTAATAATCTGATTAAAATTCAGATTTGGATTAGGTAATGTTTAATTATTATAGAATCTAGTTTATTTTCAGCAGCTCATGCTGTGTTCAGTAACTTGCAGTTGTAAATCAAACCAGAGTTTAAAATATGTAATGATAAAGCAAGGAAAGTGATTTATGGAATCTCTTGTAGTGCTTTATCAGCATCACTAAACTTGTGCTAGCAGTAAAGGTTGAACTTGTTTCCGCTGAATGACGAAGGAGATACACTTTAATGCATGTTCCTTTCAATGTATTTGATTGCACTTTGATGGTGATACAGTAATTAAATAAACTATAGAAAATCAAAACTTCAAACATTCCTTGTTAAATTTTTTTTAAATGAAATCATATTTTAATTGCGTAGTGGGGGGCTTACAGTAACTCATCTGCTCTTAAACTGAAACACTAAACATAGTTAATAATGTTTAGTATGTGGAGGGGGCATAGATTAGTTACATTTTCCATATTCATCCATATTGCTAATATTTCATAACTGAGTGGGTTCTGAAGAATTACTTTTAAAAAGGTATTATTAACTTTTTTTGTGTTTTATGTATTTGTAGCATAATGTATCCCTCTTCCCATCAATCTGTTTAATTTGACTATATTTATCATATTGAGGACAAGAAAAGCGTGACAGCTAAACATGGACTGTATGGAGGTGTAAGAGTTTTTGATAAGGTGTCATTTACACCTTCTAATTAAAAGAGCATGCATATGAAGAGAAAATCTTTAGCACACTCTTAAAGACATTTATTTTCTATTAAATGCATCTTAAATGAAACAGACTTCATCTGTGCTCTCTGGCAGTCAATGTGCATTTTTATACATGTATAGGATCTCTTCTTTTGAGCCCCACTATAATTTTCAATGTTTTTAATATTTAGGCCTTTAACAAATATTATTTATGCCACTGTTTCAAAGGAGAACTAAACCCCCTTTCTAATAAAAACCCCTACCCCCCTACCCTTCATAGTCCCCCCTCCCTGCTTCCCCCGCACAGGATTTAACACAAGTAAATACCCCTAAGGTGGTAATTACCGCTTGTTGCAGAGTCAGCAGAGCTCACGGGAGCCATATTTAGCCGCTTCGGTAATCTCAGTAAGGAAGCTCTGTATTAGCGCATGCACAGTTGGAGCATTCTCCTGGTTTGCTACAACTGTGCATGTGCCAAAAGTGACGAAAACTTCAGAAGACCCGGAAGAAAACCCAAAGTTTACCAAAGCGGCTTAAGATGGCCCCAGTGGGCTCCACTGCACTGACTCTGCAACAAAGGGTAATTACCGGCTTAGGGGTATTTACTTGTGTTAACTCCTGTGCGGGGGGGCGGGGGTTGGGAGGGGGACTATGAAGGGTAGGGGATAGGGGTTTAGTTCTCCTTTAAGACAGCTCATGCAATTTTCAACACTAAACTCAAATTTTGAGATTTAAAGAAATTTACACATTTGCTCAAAATCAACCGATAAGCAAATTTATAACAAGATATTATTTTATGGTTCATTATGTGAAAAAATATGAGTGAGAGGAGAAAAAACCCCTTTCTTCTAATTAAGTTTCCACCACGCTTATTCATTCCATATTTATCAATGGGTGAAAAAGTTCACTAAAATAGTAAACGTATTGAAGTAAACTTTTTACAGTGTGACCTTTTTATAGGTTGTTTTATTTTCTTCAAGTGAATCTGAAGTAGTTACACATCTAACAAAGTAACATTTTAGAGTTTATATGTTTAGAGCACTGCAATATGACTACACAACTCCAGTGTGCCTAGACTTGTATGTCCAGACAATGTGCTTCTGTGACATTTGAGGCTGCTATCACATCATTAAAACAATTCGAATTTTGGATACATCTCTACAAACATGCAGTTGGTGGATCCATGCCTACAAACAGCATTTTAAATAATTCAGTTACTTTAAAAAAAAAATTTAATGTATTAAAAGTGAATTGAAAGAAGGATTAAAGACATACAGCAATTTCCATAAATAGAGGCATGCAATGGAGTTTTGCATATTTTGTGGTTTGGAATTATTGAAAGGGGTGGTTCACCTTCAAAAGGCTAGTTGTTTTCAGAAAGATCACCAGAAATAACAACTTTTTCCAATGACTTTCTATTTATTACAGGCAGTTGTTTGAATTGATATAATAGTTGCTAATACTCCAGAGATGCTGCTGAGAAATGTATTAACTAAGGGGCAGATTTAAAAAAAGATTTAAAACTTCGAAATTCAACCATTGAATTGAAAAACTTGGAATACGAATATCGAATTCAAAGTTTTTTAAGCAAATTTAGCAATCCTGCGGTCGAATAAAAATCGATTGAACTATTAAATCGTTCGAATCAAGCGATTCAAACAATTTTAGCTTACGATCA
This sequence comes from Xenopus laevis, assembly GCF_017654675.1. Lineage (NCBI taxonomy): Eukaryota > Metazoa > Chordata > Amphibia > Anura > Pipidae > Xenopus > Xenopus laevis. Next base: position 79,662,374 of record NC_054375.1, on the reverse strand, counting down.
AGGATTTTTATTCAATGTGTAAAGACTTAGAAATATATTGTAGAGGGTCCCCATAGGCTAACATAGCACTTTTGCAGGTTTAATTTGGTGGTGGTTAAGTATTGGTGGTGGTTAAGTATTGAAGTCAAAGTTTTTTTTAAAGAGACAGTACTTTGATTATCGAATGGTTGAATATTCGAACGATTTTTACTTCGAATCAAAGTCGAAGTAAATTTGAAGTCGTAGTATCCTATTCGATGGTTGAAGTATTCAAAAAATTACTTCGAAATTCGAACTTTTTGTACTTCGAAAATTCACTCGAACCATAGTAAATCTGCCCCAAAATTGTGACAGTTCAGAGTCTGCACCTGAATTACTGAGCTGCCAGACTCAAACACCAAAGACAGGGACATTCAACTTTAAACTTAGATTTTGGAAAAACTGTAAAAAATAAATAATGGAAAGTAATTGAAAAAAATCTTTATTTCTGGAGAACAATCTAAAAACAACTGAATTGAAAAAAGTGTTTGGAAGGTGAACAACCCCTTTAATAAGCATTTGCACCAATTGCACCATTTCATGATGAGGCTGTTTATAAGAAGCAATGAATATGGACTTGGAAGACATTAGCTGATATTGATATCCCATTTACAATGTGTGTTTGGCTTTATTGCCCCATTTTATTTAGGGATGCACCAAATCCAGGACTCAGTTCGGGATTCGGGCAAGATTCGGCCTTTAGCCGCAGGATTCAGATTCATCCGTATGCAACTGTTTGGTCGAACCGAATCCAAAAAAAATCACATGACTTTTCATCCCCCCCTTGTTTCCCTAATTTACATATGCAAATTAGGATTCGGTTCAGGATTCAGCCGAATCTTTCACAAAGGATTCGGGATTAAACCAAATCCTAAAATAGTGGATTTGTTGCATACCTAATTTTAATTGTGTATCAATTAAATACGAACTCTACATTTTATGACGTTTTGTTATGTTTCTTGAAGTATTTTGATAATTTGTATTCACATATTTATGTTTATAAATTAAAGGATTAGAATTTATGATACATTTTATGCAGTGGACTTTTGATGAGATAACAAATGTACTGATGTGTTTAGTTTACACAAAGACTCGACTTTACTCAACTTTACTCCAGCATTTCTGTTTATGCCGCAAATGATCTCCTTGTTCATCCTTGATTCCAATTACATGCTCATCTTGAAACCAAATTGTGCATCATTTCCATCAACATTTTACCGGTTAATTCATTCACTATAAAATGTCTCTTACTTTTGAAAGAAGTGACTGTTTTGAACAATTATTGCCAAAACTTCTGAAATAGCTAACATTTTTGGTAGGTTTTTGGTTTGGTAGGTTTTGGTTCGAACACCAAATTTGAGTGGACAGTGCCAAAATCATTGTGTGTATATATCTACCCATAAGAAGGTATAGAATGCTTTTCTAGAACCCTGTTATCCAGAAAGCTCAGACTTATGGGAAGACCGTCTCCCATAGAGTCCATTTTGAACAAATAAATTAAAAAAATATTTAAAAAATATTCTCTTTTTAAAACAGGACAGTATAAGAAGGTTTGTGTTTTGATTCCCATCATCCCAACATACAAAACTTATCCACAATAGAATGCTTTAAAGGTGCGTTATAGGTGTGTTATAGAAACAATGAATTATTATTTAAATGTGTCTAAACAATGGACACCAATGTCCAAATGTGTCCACAAACATTGTTGGTCACTACAATAAAATTTACAATGTCCATTAATAACTCAAATATTTTGGGGAGATATATATATATATCTATAAGCAATGCTTATCATAATAAATTCAATACATTTACACATTCTATGTAACTCTGTCAAGTGTAAATAGTGCCTTTTTAACATATTCATTAGGTTAAAAAAGTTGCACAAATGTATACCTATAAAATATCTTTATAGGAAATAAAAATGGTTTATAGTTACATAGTTACATAGTTAAATTGGGTTGAAAAAAGACAAAGTCCATCAAGTTCAACCCCTCCAAATGAAAACCCAGCATCCATACACACACCCCTCCCTACTTTTAATTAAAATTCTATATACCCATACCTATACTAACTATAGAGCTTAGTATCACGATAGCCTTTAATATTATGTCTGTCCAAAAAATCATCCAAGCCATTCTTAAAGGCATTAACTGAATCAGCCATCACAACATCACCCGGCAGTGCATTCCACAACCTCACTGTCCTGACTGTGAAGAACCCTCTACGTTGCTTCAAATGAAAGTTCTTTTCTTCTAGTCTAAAGGGGCGGCCTCTGGTACGGTGATCCACTTTATGGGTAAAAAGGTCCCCTGCCATTTGTCTATAATGTCCTCTAATGTACTTGTAAAGTGTAATCATGTCCCCTCGCAAGCGCCTTTTTTCCAGAGAAAACAACCCCAACCTTGACAGTCTACCCTCATAATTTAAGTCTTCCGTCCCTCTAACCAATTTAGTTGCACTTCTCTGCACTCTCTCCAGCTCATTTATATCCCTCTTAAGGACTGGAGTCCAAAACTGCACTGCATACTCCAGATGAGGCCTTACCAGGGACCTATAAAGAGGCATAATTATGTTTTCATCCCTTGAGTTAATGCCCTTTTTTATGCAAGACAGAACTTTATTTGCTTTAGTAGCCACAGAATGACACTGCCCAGAATTAGACAACGTGTTATCTACAAAGACCCCTAGATCCTTTTCATTTAAGGAAACTCCCAACACATTGCCATTTAGTGTATAACTTGCATTTATATTATTTTTGCCAAAGTGCATAACCTTGCATTTATCAACATTGAACCTCATTTTCCAGTTTGCTGCCCAGTTTTCCAGTTTAGACAGATCACTTTGCAAAGTGGCAGCATCCTGCATGGAACCTATAGTTCTGCACAATTTAGTATCATCTGCAAAAATGAAGTGCCTTTATAGAGATATTTCTTAAAACTTTTTCTGCAAGACCTGATTCCAAGGATTTCTCAGACATAGTTATATATACAGAAATTGCTGCTTAAACCGATAACACTAAGGACTCTCACTACCAATGACATTAAGAGTTTAATTGTTATTGATTGCACAACACTAGAATGTAATATCTCATGGGATGCAAATAGCAACTGCGCTAATGATTTATCCTAGTGAAAATGTAAATTTGATTCTATTTTTTATCAGTAGATAAATGGAGCACTGAGAAACATCCACATTAACCTCATATGAGCATTAACCTTTAATCTCAGAAGGGGGACTGGGTAACGTTTATGGAATAAGAGTTTATACTACCCTATATCATAAGGCATTTTTGTATCATAATTGCATTTTACTTATTTCGCCATGTTTTCAACTGTAAAGTGCGATGGGAAAAATAAATACATTCCTTGCATTGGAATAAGGCAATATCATTATAGTATAGTATAGTATATTTTAAAGATTTCTTAACGTATTAAAGATATTAAACTTTTTAGTGAATGAACATAATGATACATAGTGTATTACATTGCTAATGCTTTCAAAGCTGCATGGATTGCTTCATTAAATGTCAACACAGAAACTGTACTTTTCATAAAATAAATACAGTAATGGCATGTAGAACAGTACAGAATTATTTGTGTGTTACGGGTGGACTGGGGCGGTTTGCTTTTAACAAGTTGCTCAAACAGCATTATTATACTGTTCTCATTGTGTCTGGAAGTGTAAGCATCACAAGAAGAAAGAACCCCCAGTAAGTAAGTCATGTTGAGATTTTGTGCTTAAAGCACCATTTAGTTTTGCACTTCATTAGTGTACGCCTTGCATGAATATACCAATTAAGTGCTTGCCCACTTTTGACATTCCAGTCGCTCATTCTATGAAAATAATGCACATGGGAAAGTATTTTCCAAATCAAGCATTTGATACATCAGAGCAGCAGAGGCACAATATTACCCTATGCACATAATGGCATAAACGCTATTTATGCCATCTTAATCAATGTCAATATTTATGGGTAAATTCAGTACTGCAGGACAGTATACATTATATGATTAATTTGTATAAATACATCATTGCTGAACTAATTTGATTGACTCTAGAGTGTGCATTAATATGTTAAAGTAAGGTTGCATTTTCTTATTCTTCATACAAAGTAGTTTTTGGTAGTTTTACTACAGTTGTACCCTTAGCCCAACAACAAGCCATTCTTTGAATGCTCATTGACCATTGACAGTAAGAAAGCAATGCTCCATTCAGTGGAGAAGGCCAAACCCTAAAATAGAAAATATTTATAATTATTTTCTTTTTTATCACCATCATATGCTGCAGAAATTGCAATTTTTGTGGCAAATATTCACCTAGGCTTTAATTTCTGTCTGGTTACCACCCAATTTGTTTTTGACCGTCCAGTAAATCACCAGTCGGGGCTGGGCTGGAATTGAAAATTCACCAGCAATGTACGAGATGCTATATTTCTAACTCCCTCCTTTGCCTGGCCATCCCGGCTGACAAATAACCCCTTATATGGTTAGGCCCGCCTATTCCCAGTGATGTTATCACCTCCTCCATGTGATGTCACAACCCACTGTCTGACCCGAAGGCCAGTTTTATTCCTGCAAAAAAGTGGCAACCCTAGCAGAACAGGAGAAGTCTCACAAGCTTTGCCTACAGAAAAGAAAGCCATGGCAAGCAAATAGATTAGTAGGGGGTTATTTACTAAAACCCAAATTTATCTCATATTTTATTTAAAATAAACACGACCAAACTCCCATGCTTAATTTGACCTTATTTATTAATAAAATAACCCAAATTAATTGGATCATGGAAAAACTCAATAAAATCGAGCGAAAACCTGAATCGCTCAATTTTTTAGGGCTTTTTTTGAGAATTGCTTGATTTTTCAAGTTTTTGCCCAAAAACCCCCAAAAAGTCGGATTTTCAGGCTAAACCCAGCTCAGCCCACGATAACTTCAAATGAGTTAGGTGCCTCTACCATTGACTTATACAGGACCTCGACAGGTTTGAGATGGCGGATTTTCAGCATTGTGGTATTATAAATCTAAAAAAAATTGATGAGACTTTTTTCACTAAGAATTTGAGTCTTTGTCCTAAAAAGCCCGACCAGATAAATTTGAGGTTTAGTAAATAACCCCCTATATCTCCTGCTTGTCCTGGCTGTCAAATCAAATAGCAAAAAATATTGCCATTCGTTTGTGAAATCTCCAGGATTTTGAAAACTCACAGGCAAAGGGAATCTCATCAGACTTGCTCATCACTATTCATGACTAAGCAATAGGCAAAAAGTATGTTCAGCTTATGTCCTGTTTATTGCACTCATGTTGATCCAGGGGTTACACTGCCTTTTATGTTTCTCTAAAATAGATATCAATAATAAGGGTGAGTGCAGAGGATTTGTTGTTTGTTTCCCCGGAGATGAAAAAATGCTTGGATTCTGCCATTGAATCTCAAAAGGAATGTTTTTCAAAAGGAGCAAAGTAGTTGCATGACAATTTGAAATATTTTGCAAATGATACCTACAATTAAGGAATCTTGTAGGAAACCTAGATTGACAGTGGAATTAAAATCAGACTTGAGATTCCTAAGATTCTGGTTGATTTGATGCAAGTCAAAGTTTAAATGAATGCAAATGCTTTGAAACTGAAATGAAATAATGGCTTGGTTCTTAAACTGAATATGATTCACACAGATTATGAATCATTCAAGATAATTTTCTATACGATGAGTCTGATTTTGTGGTCTGCGGAAATGAAGGAATCAGGCATAGCTGAATTTATGGCCAATTTTATTAGCATACTTTAAAAACATGCATTTTTGAAGTACTGATTCATTCATCAACATGTTACAGATCTATTATTTTAATAATAACAGTATAATTTTACCTGTTTCTGCTTTAAAGATTTTCATTTTTATTGTAACTATTATTTGGCTCAGTGTGACCTCCGTGCAGCCACAAGGGTTATTTTTTGCATAGTACAGAACTCAAGTAATGATCAATACCCATAATTTATATGAATTCCCAGAGTAAAAGGCGTTGGTATGGCAGTCACATCATTTTAGTACCAAGGTGAAATGATTTTGTTTTTTATTGTTTTGTGTACTACTTCTAATGGACAATTTGATTACCGACTACAAAAAATACCTTTCAATCAAACTACAAATAACACTTAGAAACATATATAGTGCTAGAAATTGTGGAAGGCAAATCTGCGTAAATGCAACATGACAGAAAATCCCACTATAATGAACCTTTCAAAATGAAGGTGTGACAGCATAAGCCTGGTTCCTATGATTGCTGCACAAAAGAGATTGGAATGCAAGCTATTTAAAGAATGTGTTCATGCTGCTAACCTGAAAATTGCCCCCTTTTGTCACATACCTTGTGCAAATTTGATTCCTAAAAACAGCCGACATGCATCTTTTCAATTATCAGACATGAAACACTGCAAACAGAAGTGCTGCAGAGAATTATAATATTAATTTCTACAGGCCCTCTTGTGGACAGATACGTTATATGGAAAATCCCAATTTGAAACAGAATATATGAAGCACATTCAACCAGTGGCCTTTTTCCTCTGCTGTCAATTTAAAATGCCAGGTGTTCTGTTCTGTTCGGTTTTATTTTCCCCTTTGTTTCTTTTACACTTTCTACAGCAAAATATAAAACATGTAATGTATGTCCAGTTGTGCTTTAACAGCCATGGACAGCCTCAGATTTTCCTTTTTTTTTTTGGAAATAATTTGGTGCTTATTGGTATACTGTACCTGGTGTACTGTATGTGTTACAATTATGATTTGTCAACATTTTATATTCATCAATCTTTTTTTCTTATAAAAGATATTCACTTCCAAAGGGTTTCCAGACAGTTTGCAATATACAAAGTCCATTTAGTAGACATATTTTGTATTTGGTATCCCCTGGAAAATTGTCTTATTTTAAACCGTGGGATCCCCAACCTGAAAGAAGTGGTTAAGAAAGAAGAAATAGAGAAAAAAAAGAAAAGGGGTAGAGAGTGGAGAGAAGTATAGAGAAAGTATAGTGGGGGGGAGGTTGCCTAGTTTAGAAGGCAAACACATACAAAGTATCAACACATTATTGTCAGTTAGCAGAGGAGAGGAGAAAACATATTAATCTGACATTTTGACCTCAACACATTACCTTCTATCTTAGATAGGTTACTAGTACCTAGAATGCCCTTTGTGTTTCTAGGTGATCAAGTCTTGGACAGTGATTTCAAGCCAGTCCAGTGGCTGGACCGATATGTTTGTGGACCTGTTTGTGTATGATTCATTTTTCAGGATTCAAAGCACCCAAATTTTTTTGAATTTTGTGGGGCATCCCCTTGCAGCATATATTTGTTCCAGTGCTGGTAGTGTTTGTTCTACCAAGCTTATCCAAAAGTTAAGGGTAGGAGGAGACTCATCTTCCATTTAATGGCTATGGATTTCTGTGCATGGAACAGTAAAAAAGTGAGCAATGTCCTTTCTGCCCTTGAGGTGGTTGTATCCTGTAAGTAATTCAGCAGTAGAACCTTAGGGTGGATTTCGACCGGCATTGCCATAACTTGAGTTAGGTAGTTGGCAATATCCACCCCGAAATGCTGAATTTGAGTGCAGGTCCAAACTATGTGATAGAAGTCAGCATTGTGGTTTTTGCACTTGTTACACCTATCTGGGAATGCAGGGTTTATTTTATGTAGGATGTAAGGCATATAATAGGCGCAGTGTAGATATTTGTATTGGATGAGTCGGTCTCCGGACCTTATTAAGGGGTAAGAGAGTTTGCCAGTATGGATTCCCATTGTTCCAAAGTAAGATCCGGGATATTAACCAACCACTTTTTGAGCAGATCCTGTTTTGTGGCTTGGTGGCTTGTACATAGTAGAATATAAATTGTAGATAATAGCTTTGTGAGGTGCTCCTTGCGTATTAGATCTTCTAGGAGGGAGGTCTCAATCCTGAGGGTGTTAAAATGAAATTGTTGAGTAAGGGCATGTCTCATATGTCGATAGCGGAATAGCATCCTGTTTGGTAAGTCAAATTTGTCCTTAAGTTGCTGGAAGGAAAAGAAGACATTGTCCAAATATACATCACCTATATATTTTACATTATAATGTACCCAAAGTTGTGGGTCTGGGACTGCAAGAAGCTATGGTAGGTTAATGTTGTACCGTAACGGAATATGAGGAGATATAACTTGTGTACCATTTCCCACCCTCTTGCAGCAGAGCTGCCATGCCTTGACCACATTTTTCATCATAGGAGTAATATTATTGGGGAATGAAGCCTTCCTGTGTATTAGATTATGCAATCCCTCAAGTGACCCTATTATATGGGCTTCTAGAAATGTCACCAGGTCTTCCGGCGTTGGGATGTGCCACCACCTCAGAGGTGTTTATTGAGCAGCTACAAAAGTATTCCAGCATGTCAGGGGCTGCCAATCCCCCATTTGCTAGTGAGGATGTTAAGGCTTTATATTTTACCATTGCTGAACCTGGGGACCAGTAGAGTTTAGTTTAGTTTTCAAAGCAGTTTAAAAAAGGTGGTTGGAAGCCATATTGGTGATTGTCTAAACAAATATAGGAACTTAGGAAGGTACGTCATTTTGAATAGTTTTATCCTACCAATTAATGACAGTGGGAGTTTCTCAATGGTTTTATGGAGTGATATCATAAGCAGATCTATATTTAGTTCCTTAAATCTTTCAACATTTGGATGAATATTTATCCCCAAGAATCTCAATGAATCAACCCTAGTCAGTGGTAGAGAAGGGTCTATTTCCTCGATGGCCCTGAGGTCTAATACCAGTAATGAGGATTTGGCCCAATTAATCCTGAGACCTGGGTAAAGAGTATGATTGTCTATTAGCTGTAGAGCCTGTCTACATACCGGGTCATTAAAATATAGTTAGGTGTCATCCGCAAAAAGGGAAATCTTTTCCCTAAGGCTGCCCAGTTCAAACGCTCTGATCTCTTCATTGCCCCTGATTAAGCATGCTAGGGGTTCCATGGCCAAAGCAAATAGACCTGGTGACAAGGGGCAGCCCTGCCTGGTCCCTCTAGTTAGGGCTATTGGGGTGGACAGTTCAAGGTTTGATAGAATTTTGGCCCTGGGATTTTTGTTTGTCACTTGCATCCATGTCAAAAAATGTTTTTAAAAGCCAAACATTTTCAGGGTCTCCCATAGGAAGGTCCACTCCACCGAGTCGAATGCCTTCTCATTATCGAGTGAACAATGACTCTGGTGCCAATGTTATCATGGGCCATTGTTATGTTTGTATACAACCTCCTAATATTGAATTAGGCTGCTTTGTGTGGCATAAATCTCACTTGGTCTGGGGCGATTAGGGATGTGATTAACGGGTTTAGGCGCCTTGCCAATACCTTTGATAATATTTTTGAGTCTGAATTGATTAGCGATATGGGACGATAGGAAAAGAGAGACAAGGGATTCTTGCCTGGAGGGAACTTGAGGTTAGTGAGTGATTAAATACCTCTGAGAGTGCCGCATATTCATCAATCTTTAATGTTTTTTATAACTAAAAATGTTGTATGTCATTGGATTGCAAAAGTAACTTTAGAAAGACAAAGCATTATGGTAGAAGAAATACACCCAATGCATGAAATCTACTGTGCAAGATGAAAAGTAACATTTACCCTGTCAGTGAGATCAGTACTTTGAAAGTTGTTCTAGCAGCTCCCTTATCTTCATTAGCACACATGTATCACATGCTACATTATCTATGTGTATTGTGATGCTGAAGTGTAAATATTAAGATTGAAACTTCTAGCAATATACAGGTATGAGACCTGTTATCCAGAATGCAGATCTTTGTGTAATTTAGATCTTCATACCTTAAGTCTACTAGAAAATCATATCAACATTCAATAAACCCAATAAGCATCATTTTGGCCTTAAAATGTTTTCACTACATGAAAGTTTTTTTAATTATCTGAGATTTATTTTGCAAGTTTTGTATTCTGGCTTACCACAACTTCCATTAATGTTGTAGATATGGACACAGTGGCTAAAACCAGATTGAAACATCTAAACATTGTTAAGGTTGTGCATGTCTTGTTTCAGTTGATAAAATACTATTATTTTTCTTGATAATACTACTGGTGACTAATAAAATGATATTTATAGGAAATATCTTGCCATATTACTATATTCTGTGGTATAGACGATACTATTAGCTGAGTGCATCACCAATATACAGTGAACTGGTAATAGGTGAATCAGACTTATACATTGCATATTCCTGCAGCAGTAACGTTTATTGTTAAAAGATTCTGATATCAAAAATCACTGTACTGTAACTAGATATGCATAGCAAATTATAGCCAGAAGAAAAATGGATCCAGCAGAAGCATAGCTAAATTTAGACATGCTTCCTGCAAAAATGCAGCTTAAGGAAAAGCAACTGGCATTTAGTCATTCTGACTAATAGTAGGGGAAGGAAGCAAAATTATAATTGCACTAAACAGCCTCTTTCAAAAACAGAACTGTACTAAGTATTTTTTTTCTTAGGAATGTAATGAAGTTACAAGTTGAAAGATAAATATATTGATAATGGATAGAAAGATAGGAATCATGCAATAAAAAGAGATAGACATTTAAATAATGAAACAATAACGTGTTAAAAATGAATGCGTACCATGTATCTGGAAGTAATTAGGAAGAATAGCACATTCTGCAATGCTTAACATAGGGGCAGATTTATTAAGCCTTTGTAATTTTCAGTTAACTATCAGTAAAAAAATATCAATTAGTTCGGATTTAACAATACTCCCAGTGCAAAAAAGAACTTTTTCAAACCACTTATTCCCACCATTAACTTGCTTTGAATTGATTTCAACACAATGCTCTTTAATTTGCTAGGATTTCCAAATTTGATTGGGTGGATGCAATAAATTAACAATGGAGAACATTTCATTAACATTTAATAAATAAACACACCCACAGTAACAGGGCATCACCCACTGTTAGTAATTTGTAACTGAATCATAACTTGATCACATCATTTAAAAGAATAAAATCATCACCTGAAAATTCAGGTGGAGCAGAAAGTACAATCAGGTGGAATGGGGTCGTGATTAAAGGAAAACTATAACCCAAAAATGAACACTTAAGCAACAAATAGTTTATATCATATTAAGTGTCATATTAAAGAATCTTACCAAACTGGAATATATATATTTAAGTAAATCTTACATCTCTTGCCTTGAGCCACCATTTTGTGATGGTCTGTGTGCTGCCTCAGAGATCACCTGACCAGAAATACTACAACTCTAACTGTAACAGGAAGAAGTGTGGAAGCAAAAGACAGAACTCTGTCTGTTAATTGGCTCATGTGACCTAACATGTATGGTTTGTTGCTATGTTTGTGTGCACAGTGAATCGTATGATCCCAGAGGACGGACACTATTTTTTAAAATGGTAATTTTCTATTTATGATTACCCAATGGCACTTACGACTAGAAAAGTATATTATTATAAAAATGGTTTATTTCCATGAAGCAGGGTTTTACATATGAGTTGTTTTATGCGATATCTTTTTATAGAGACCTACATTGTTTGGGGGGTATAGTTTTCCTTTAAGGTTTGGACAGACGGAGCAAAAGATTTCTTTGCTCGTGGTTGGCATCTCTGCATATACTGGGCAAATTTGCCTTTAGACAGTAATGCATAGCCAATCAGTGATTTTTTTTAGCCAGCTGCAGGTAGAACAACGAATGCAACAATTTGGATTACAGCCCACAGGCAAATTTCCCCAGTGTTGATAAATGACCCCCATGTATGCAATACAGGAGAACAGTGGGGCAGAAGATTCAACACTGCCTTAAAACAGACTTTAACTACAAGACACCCTTACTATTAATGAAAATATTCATGTTTGAAAAAAAGAAAGACTCACATACTGTAGGTACAGTTGCAAGTGTTCTGTACATGGACTACAACACTTCTACCTAACCACATGGTACAAAAAATCCCTGTTGTCTTTAAGTATTTGCAAATTTAGTATTTTAATTTACCAATGCTGTTGCTGGCTTTGATGCCATTTAGACATGACTTTTTATTCAGCATTAATAAACTTGGTGATATTTAACATTTTGGAAAATGTGGCTTTCTTGAAGTTGAATCAATTTATAGCAAGCTTGAGGAAGATGAATCAGAATTTGTTACAGTACATAAAATCCTTAAAAAAAACTGGTAATAAGGCAAGAATTCTTATAACAGAATGCAGAGCATATGCTTTAATATATTTTCATTAAGGAAACACTACAGAGAATGTACTTAGGTTATGTTATTTGGTTAGATCAACTGCAATAACAGAATTAAGGCACACCATGGCAGGGAAAAGTGTAAATTATAGTGCTATTACTTTGTTTAACTGCAAACTTTGGGGTTGTTATTTTGATATACAGGAACATAGGGAGTAAAAAGAAAGTAGGGAGTGGTATGGAATAAATAATTAACAAGGGACGTTTCAAAAAACATCAGGGTTATATATATATAGCCTTCAAAATGGACCAACACACCAAGCTTTCAAGTGTCCAAACTTATTTTATTTACATATCACTTGCTTATTCCAACATTTCAGCCCACATTGGGGCCTTTATCAAGGATAAAGGCCCCAATGTGGGCCAAAATGTTGGATACACAAATCTCATAAACAAAGGCAGTGTAGCACTATAAACATACAATTAAACAGTGAAGTACACTGTTCTTTCGTGATTTTCAAAATAACTGTATACGTCATATTTGATTTATTTTATTAAGCTTTGATTTAACAAGGTATACATAAAATCATGTTCATTATTAATATTCTTCAATATATTCTTAATATTCTTCATTTTTATTGCATTGCGAATCTTAATTGCGCTTTGCGAACCTGCTTGAAGGTGCTGTAAACTTTTGGAGCAAATGTAACAACTTATTCATTAGAAAGTTATTTTACATATACGGAACACTATCACAAACTATAACCTTTGCAATCACTATCCTACTGTCATGTGAGGGGCAAAGTGTTCACAAAGGCAAAATTGTTCACTTTGAGAACACTTATTTACATTGAAAATGAATTGGGAATGTTTTTTGCTTTAGCGACAAATATTACATTCCCTCTCTCTCTCTCTCTCTGTCTCTCTCTATATATATATATATATATATATATATATATATATATATATATATATATTCCACTACACAGTATAATCAGAGAAATAAAATCAACAAACAACATCACTGAAAAATCATAGTAAAACAGGTGAGAAGTTCACCAATTTCTAATGGCTACTAATTTGAACAGGACATTTGCAAAAAAAACTATTTTTTGCTATGAAGTTTAATAAGTGATTCATGATGAGTAAAAATAAACATCTATCTTAATGTGAATAAAATCTGATCATTTGTTATTTTTCTGCATATGCATCACAAAAGTTAAGCCTTTCATTATATTAAGCTGCACTGGAATTGTTTTAACACCTTACAATTAAGTACCTTACACTTACAGTAGGTCATGAACACAAATCATTATTAGTATTGATGCATATGCATTTTTTTCTCTACACTAATGAATTGCTGTAACCATGAATCTCTTAACTGACATTATAACACTGACATGACTTGCAATAATTCAGCCAGCACCCTTTCTAATATTATATATTATCTATAATATTTATATAATCTATATATTTTAACCTCAGCCCCTTTCCTTCTTCTACCTCTTTGTTTCTGAGTTAAGTCCACCTTTGCCTATTCCTCCACACAATGTACTATCATGCCTTCTATTTGGATAGCTCTTATCTTTTAACCTTTGGCCTTCTAGACCACAGCACCACTCTGGCAATAATGCAGTTTCCCCAAGCTAACAGAATAATAATCATAAATTCTACACTCTTGTCATTATGTTAACCCCTTTGCCAACCACATAGAAAGTAGGTTGTTGGCAGCCAAAGTAAAGGACATTTGTTGTACATGTCTTCCTGTTACTTTAAAAAGTTGATTAATAATCAGTTTGTCCACTCTCAGTCCATATGAACATTTCTCTTGAATGTAAAGCACTGCTTTGGTTATGCACACACTAGCACACTGGCTATTTTATCTGATGGACTGACTCACCTTGCTAAATGTACATGCCAAAGGTACTGATTTGACTAATAAAGATGGCTGCATTAGTGCAGAATAATGTGTGTGTAGGTAAAATGCTGGCTAGCTTTGTGAAAGAGCAAAAAGTCAAAATGTAAATCCAGAGAGCAGACACCCTTGAGCCTTACTAGGCTGGGTTTAAAAAAAATACTCTTTAACTTATAGACAGTTATGAAATAATTCAAAATAACCTTGTCAACTGTGTGTTGTTTGGTCTCTTATGCAAATCCAGTGAATGCACAACTGAATACAGTTAACCTGGCCATACAATAAATGTAATATCCGCTCGCTTGGAGAGGTCACAAAATGAGCATATCTAAGCCTGATGAGGCCACTCACATGCTGGAATGATCCAATTGATGGTTAAGGGGCAGATGGTTAAGGGGCAGATTTATCAAGGGTCGAATTTTGAAGTAAAAAATACTGCGAAATTCAAGCATTGAATTTAAATATTTAGAATTCGAATATCGAGTCCAAACTGTTTTCATCGAATTTGGGTACCGCGGTCAAAGTCAAATCGTTCGATCGAACAATTAAATCCTTCGAGTCAAACGATTCAAACTATTTTATCGTATGATCGAACGATTTTCCATAGGCTAACATAGCACTTCGGCAGATTTAATTTGGCAAAGTATTGAAGTCGAAGTTTTTTTAAAGAGACAATACTTCAATGATGGAATGGTCGAATATTCAAACTATTTTACTTCAAATCGAATTCGAAGTAAATTCAAAGTCGTAGTATCCTATTAGATGGTCGAAGTATCCAAAAAATTTCTTCGAATTTTGAATTTTTTTACTTCGATAATTCCCTCAAATTCACTTCGACCCATGATAAATCTGCCCCTAGGTGTCTGTAACAGAATGAGATGCTATATGTAGGCAATTTGTGCTACTTTAAATATTATAGGAAAGCTTTGTACATTCTTAAAGCAAAATATTGGTAATTTGCCGTGATTCCTTTGCCTCCTTGCCCCCCCCCCTGGAAAATTTTCTGCAGACACCCTAGAGCATATGTCCTTCCTTTCTGTATTTCACTTTGTAATAAATAGACAATGTGTTCTGTAAAAGTACTGCCTGTACATCATTTTCACTTCTAGTGTGTTTTTTGCACCTCCTTGCATTTCATTCTTGAAGAACATAACTGACATGAGGAACATGACATTCTCACACCTTTTTGTATAGTATAAGCAATATGTGTGTATCTCTTTTGTTCCTCTTTTCTAACACTTACACGTCTTCATATTTCATCAACTTACTAAAGAAGTCTTTAGATCAGTTATCACTCTGATTTTACTTGTGACATTTTAATGATACTCATATTTTATTTAGTTCACACCCTTTATTTTAAAATGTATAATAGATTAAGAGGATTATTTTTTTATGTCCGAATGCGAAAATCTTGAAAAATTTTAGTTTTTTTACTATAGAATCAGAATTTTTAGTGGAAAAAAAACTAAAGATTTATTATACCCTGAGAAAGCAAAAAATCTGAAAATCTGCCATCTCAGACCTGCCAAGGTTGTATATAAGTCAATGGGAGATGTACCTATTCCATTTTTTTTGATGTTTCTGTGGTCTGCGCTGGAATTACCCCAAAAATCTGAAAAATTCTGTCTTATTGGAAAAAAACCTGTTGCCATTCTGCTTAAGAGATGGTATAACCGGTAGCTCAATCTTTTAGACAGAGAAGGAACTGCACACAGGCACCATACTTAAGCTTTTTGATATAAAATATATTAAGAAATAATAATTAAGATAAATATAATTTATTAAGAAAAACTAAACAGTTTGTCAGTTTGCAAACATGTTCAAAACATTTCACATATGGTGTTATGATATGAAGCTATAATTAGCCAAAAAACTCAATCATATAAACATATGTAATGATACATATGTTAGTCACCCTATGTAATATGTTTTACAAATGAGAAGACTTGTGTTTGAACACTCATTTCGATCTTTTATGGTGTGTGGTAGAGTGACCAAGGAAATGTGTAAAAATGTGTTTTGCCTTTAATTTTTCATCAATAGGAGATGAAAGTTGCAAGGGTGATTTTACTAAACAGAGAATGGCTATAGTGTTCTGGAAGGAACAGGATAGCCAGACAATCTATTCCAGTGGTCCAGTTCACATATTGGAGCTCACTTTCAACAGGAAGGATGTACTGTTGAAAGATATTTAATTGTAGCGAGAGTGTTAAGAAGGTCTCTCTGAGCAGGGCACAGAACAGGGAGGTTAGCTGTCTGTTTTAGGAACTCCCAGAGGGGTTGGGGGTGCTGCCTGCCATTGCAAGAAGCAGATGGAGATTTGACCAGGTGACTGAGAGTCTAAAGTGATTGAAGAAAGCCTGAAGGTGAACCAGGCCAGACACTAGTGAATTGCTATTAGTGATGCTGACCAGTTTTGCTTTGCCAAATTGGCAAAAATGTGCTAAAATGCTCTTGAGCGACAATTTTTTTTTTTTGATACATGCTCAACAAATTTTTGATGCAAAACAATTATTTTCACCCATTATAGTCTATGGCCATCATTTTTGTGGTGAAAATTGGTCGAAAAATTATGCTAATCACTTATTGCTTTCCCTGAAGGGGGAAATACCAGGGCGAGAAGTCCAGAATGTTCCAGTGTGTATAAGCCAACCTGTATGGTGAGGACCCCAGAGTGGGAAAAAAATCTTGGCTGCTTGCTGTTAAAACACTACTAAACTGTATTCCTGTAACATGTATGTTGGGAAGAGTTTGCCTAAATAAACCAGTGTTTTTGCCTGAAGATGAGGTGTCCCTGACTTTATCATGGCTAATTTCCCCCAAACACTGTGTGCACAGGCAACCAGCTTGTCACAGGTGGTAGTTGTACTCATTACCTTTAAAGGAGGAAAAAGATTTAAAGAGTTAACAAAAAGAAAGCAAGAAAAAAACAATCACTTTAGGGTAAGGCCACATGAGGAGATTCGGGGAGATTTTGTTGCCTGGCGACTAATTGCCTCGCCTTTTGAGCAACTATCACTGAGACAACTTTGGGCGACTATTGAAAACGCATTGCCGCGTGTGCATTAGCGCAGGTGACTTTTCTTTGTAGCCTATGGGGAAAAACGCTGAAGCAGTTCGGGGAGATAGTCGCTCAAAAGACGTGGAGATCAGTCGCCAGGCAACAAAATCTCCCCGAATCTCCTCGTGTGGACTAGCCCTTAAACACTGTTATTACATCTCTAATCTTTACTAATTGACAGTTTTCTTGGGCAATAATATGCTGTAGAGCAGTAAAAAAAAAAACACTACTTCGTAAGTGAAACAAATTAAAATATAATTAGCATTTCCCTCTAAGTATTAAAAAAGTACAAATTACATGCAAGACTAATTAATATTAGCTGGGAATAATTGTTAAGGTGTGATCAGCCGGACCAGTTTGATATGACTGAAATCTGCAGGCATATCTAAAACTAGACACAGTGGATATTTACAATGCATGAAATTCAGTTAAAGGGGTGGTTCACCTCTACGTTAAATTGTAGCATGTTATAGAATGGATATAGTACCTTTTCAATTGTGTGTCTTTATTTTTTTTAGCAAAACAAGAAACCTGTGGCACAACTGATATGGTTGATTCAGTGATCGGTGTTTTATTCAGCTCACAAAACAAAGCGGCAACGTTTCGGGCCTCTGCTGGGCCCTTTGTCAAGCCTAATGGTGTATTACATGTGACAAACATATATAGTGAAAGAGAGGCACAACCCCGCCTCTCACCACACCCCCAAGGTCAAAGTTCACAGTGTCCATATTTCCGTTATCTTTAGTCCAAAATTAAAATAATCCAAGTCCAAGAATGTTGGAGGATTGTAATTCTGGCACTGATTCATCACAGCCGATGTATTGCAAATGTAGCAAAATCAAAAAACTTTGTAGCACATTGTGTGTAACATTTAACAAGTGCAGATAAAGTGATACATCAAATGACACTTAAATTGTAACATGAGGGCATTGATCCATACAGGCCTGAGACATCATGTGGTACTTGTGTAACATACAGTACTCAGCACTTTCCTGAGACACTTCGTCGTATGCTCCATTCAGTACCGATACTCAGGGTGTTCCATGTGGATCATATTCCTTTGAAAAAAGCAAAGACAAGAGTTAAAAACATGAATATAGAACAAATATCTTTATTTTTTTTAATCATTTTTTTAAATGATTCTTTCCGCTTTTCAAATGGGGTCACTGACTCGTCTAAAAAAAAATGTTCTGTAAGTCTACTTTTGTTATTGCTACTTTGTATGTCTCATCTTTCTGTTCAGGCCCTACCCTATTCCCATTCCAGTCTCTTCAAATCAATGAATGGTTGCTAGGGTCTCTACATCATACTCAAAGGTGAACAACCCCTTCAACTGTAAGAAACACATACATTAGTTCATGCATTTAAGAAATGGTCAAAGTGACTAGAATTTCCATTTTATGTTATGCATAAAATGTTATTCCTCTCAAAAACTATTGGGATGGAGACCCCCCCCCCCATAAAACCAGCACTGAAAACGATTTCCTCCACCAGGTCTGGTTAAAATAAAATCATCATTAGAGCATCCTTAGAAAAGACATAGCAATGCAATGCAACTTTGGTTCCACTGATGTGAAACCAACATAACCAATGTCAATGGAGTTTTCAGGTAATTAATCTTGGATTGAAAATTACTATTTTTTGCACTCAATCAGAGAAGCAGACAACTTCCCCAGATTTCCCCTATAAACAGCAATGGAGTTTTCGTGTAATTAACCTTGAGTTGAAAATTACCCATTTGCAACATCTTGGTGCAAAATAGGTATAATGAACAATAAAAGCATACCGCATAGAAATCTTTAGATGCTAACTGCAAATTCATCTTAGTTTTTCACAATGATTTAGGAATGTCATCTTCACTTTAGAATTCTTCCCTTTAAAATATAAGTGATCCACAACAGAATTGCTTTACCCCATAATTACCAATAAAAAGAGAAGTACCCAAGAACCTTCCTTTTTTCTGTGATCAATAAGTCTACAATCATACTGACATTAAATGCATTATCTAGGAGTTTACTAAAATCCAAATGTATTTATTTATTTAGTGAAACAGTGTCTAACAACTTGCTCCTCTTTGCAAGGATGGTATCTACCACCTACACATTTCTGTTAGCAGAAAAGGTTTGAAACAGGATTTACTCTTGGGGATATGGTTTTAAAGTTTCTCACTCCTCAAACTTGTAATATTCAACTGAAACTGCACAGCAATCAGTTAAGGGCAAAAAACCTAGAAATATGAGGGATGATTTACCAAATAAGGGGCATGGTACAAAGTGTATTTAAAGGACTGCATTGATCCCCACCTTGTGACAAGTGCTCTGAGAATGAGCAATAAGGGACGCGATTTTGTGCTCCTACTGCACTTGTGGCAACGGTATAAATACAGTAAATCTCCCCTATGGTATGTTTAAAATAGTTTGAGACTAATTAACATCCATTTCCCTAAAGCACTTAATGCATCTATAATTGAATCCTGTTTTTGCAGAATATATAAATGAAATACCTTCCCTATATTTTACTATGACAACAGGTCAAAAAGCATTGCCATTACATGTGATGTAAGCTGTACATGTGAGGTATGTAATAATCCTTACATATTAAGCATCTGAAAGAACCGTGTCTCACTACTAACATTTTTGCACTGCACAACTCGATAGTTTTATTATAGATGTAGCCCTTTTAAGATAAGTAAGCTCATACTACTACTTCTGTTTTCCACAGGGCAAGCTGAGATTGAAATGTAATTTGCAGAAAATGATGCATTCTTGCCCTTTGATTGAATGGTTGTATTGTTCCTAAAACACATACATGAAATTGCACTTTCTTATATGTAGAGAGATATTCAACATATTTATATTCATGTAACCTAACTGTGTTCCGGTCAGCTAGAGCAAATGTGCCAAAGATTTACTGAACAAGCATATTTTATTTTTCAAAGGAGTCTTTGTAAGAAGCACAGACTGCCAGAGTATGTTGCTCTGAATTACTGATGGTTGAGTTGGTTGCTTAATCAGTCTTAACTGACAGCCTGCAAGATAAAAATCCCTTCTCTCTTAGCATAGCAACATTTGGTATTTGGTTTCCATGCTGTGCCTTTAGGCCAAATTATATATAAAAAGCATCAGTGCTGCATGTTATAGCAGTTATGATCAATTGAAAGCAAGCCTATGTTCAACTTGCAGTTCAAGGCATGCATTTGGTTCCAGTGTAAATGTTATTTGGAGTAATTGATAAATATACCAAATAGAAGGATGCTGGTACAATATTTTTTTTTCAATACCTTGCTGTATTGCTGTATATATATTCATCCTATTTAAGTGCATGTACTATATTTGAGCACAGTGGTTGCAAGCTGGTGCACTACTTTGTTTTCTATTTTTTACAAAACATGGCCCATATATAGATAAATAGCCTTATAAGCACTGTGGTTAGAGCTGGACCTGGTAACTGCCTTCTGTTATATGGAATGCAGTAATTGAGTGTGCCACAAAGGCAGGTTTGCTCAAGGAATATCTGTAAACTTACCCCCAAGGAGCAACAAAAATAAAACAGGCAGTGTATTAGGGAGGAACTCCACGTTGCGGCTCGAGCCGATACTTCACCATGCGATGAAACGCATGCAACGTGTCGGATTTTCTGAAGATAACAGGAAGTGAAGGAGAAATCGCAGGTAAGAACTACATTTATCCAGCTGTCAGATGGAAAAGAAGCTTGCTGCGTTGTCATTCGACAGTCAGATAAATGTAGTTCTTATATGGATTCGATACGTGCGGTCGGATTGCGGGACCGCATAAACACACAGATGAGGCCTCGATGGGAAAATCCGATGGGATTTTTAACCTGCCCGATTGAGATCTGGCCGGCTTTAGGCCAGATATCGATTGGGGAAGCCCGTTGGATGGCCCCACACATGAGCCAATAAGTGGCCTTTACTACTGACTTTTAAAGGAGGCAACTCTACTCCTTGACCCCAACAGCAAAGAAACAGGTAAAATGAGTTTAATTTCAGGATGCAGCTTGTTTAGTGGTACAATCCTGCAGTGTCTGCCGCTACTACTATAGACAGGGGTTCTTGAGACAAGGTGAGAACACAAGGATCCCCTGCATTTAGGTGATAGAATCGTTTCTGCAGCGTCTGCAGCACAGGTATTGTTAAAAAATAAGCAGGGACATAGATAACTATGATATCAATATATATAAATAAGATTTTGTCAAACATATTTGGCGTTTTTGCAGAACTGAATTAACCCAGAAGGGGTTACACATTATACTTTTATTTTCGTATACAAGCTATAATCTTATAACTATAAGCTATATTACAATGGACCCTTGACCCACCTTTATGAAATTGCTGACTGCAGCATCTCTCTGTCCACATGCCAACATTTGTCAACTGTCACTTATCACTTGATATAATCCCTATATGTTGATAAAAAATATAACTGAAACATATCCAGCAACAGCATTCAGTAGGTCAGTCATTTGAAATGCGGCAACATATGATGCCAGATGCAGTCGTTGAAGACTCACTTTCTGCAGCGTTAACATTTTGTATAGGGACATTCACATAAATGGGAATTCATGGCCAAATGGCAATGAAAATGACAAGCATGCCAGATGGGTTAGCTATATCATACAGGAACCACCTATATGGGTTAGGGTTAAACTCCAAGCTGCTTGGACATATACAGTATATGCTAGCCTATATGTACAGGTTTCTACAATATGTAATTCTTGAAGCAGCCTTTTTGGCAGATGTGTTTTTATATTTTCATAAGTACATTTTCTGTTCATGCTCCTTTGCTGAATGAATACACTGTGTATGATATATCCTGCTGGAATGAGGCTTTCTCTAAAAGCTGCTTTATAATGCGATATGTGATATTTGATAAGGTCATGTGGTGAGTAGACAAGGTCACTGCAAGTTTTCTCCAAACTGTGAATGGCACAGCAGTGTCCCATTGAAGGGTTTTTGCACCTTTTTCGTTTTGGGTTTTATGGGTTTGTGCTACATGTTATAACAGCATATATATCTGTGGATAAGAACTCTTTATCAAGCTTAGCTCTCTTTTCATTCGATACACTAAATACACTATGGGGGATATTTATCAATGATCCTATTGTTTCTACACAATTCAATATTTTTTGCACTAATAATCGTGACTTTAATAATGGTTTACCAAACACTCATTTTTGATATTTATTAAGTGAAACAAAAATTAAAAAACTTGAATGAAGAAGTCATTTGGAGCTGTCCTAGCCAAAATGGAAACCATTTATTTAATTGGAATTTTTTTTTTTATTTATTGGAGCTTAAAACACAGTAAAACAAAAATTTGAGGTCATTTTTTTATATTTGGATTTGTTAATAAATAAGCACACATTCAAGGTTTTTAAATTGTAAATGAGAAGTAGAAAAAAACTCTAAAATTCTCTAAAAAACCTCTAAAAATTATAAATAGGCCTCCCCAAGTCACTACCATAGCTCCATTGCCCATCCACACCCCTTGTTTCAGAGTAAACAAACAACAGATTTGAAGATCACAATCTTGATGTAAAGCACACAGTATTGGCATATGGGTTTTCAGATGTAACACAGGAGTCTACACGTAAGCAGAAAAAATGTAAGGCATGATTGGTAGGTTTGTTTTACATTATTTTTGGTTTATACATAAGGGATATGTTGGCCTAGGCCAGATTCCCTACTGAGTTTTAAGGCCCCCATAGACGCAAACATTTTTCTTTGATGAATGACCGATTTTAGTGCAATCCAACCAATCCGCCAAATTATCGTGAGGTTATTGTGCATCTAATGATTTTTCATCCGACAGGTTAGAAAATTTCCATCGGTCACAGTGAAATCTATCTATTGTCCAATTGTTTGCAGGGCCAAGCAGGCAGCTACCCTCAGTTTTCCTGTCTTCAACTAGACAACATCGCTTGAAATGGTCATTTTAGTTGATTAACAAATCATACATTTAAAGGTAATACATACAATTCGCTCAGTAAAGGTAACACATACAATTCGCCACTAGGTGTCAACACCTAGTGGCGAATTGTATGTATTACCTTCATCTCCATACAAATTTTTTGATTGCTAACTATGGTTTTTTTTTCTAGCCATGACCTCATACTTGGTGCCAATTTACAAAGGGATTTAAGCACTTGTTTGTACATTTATCCTTTAATGAAACATTGGATATGCATTTGTGAATAAAGAATAACACGATTTTCATGAAAAACCTTGAAGTGTGGGTCCATTTATATATATATATATATATATATATATAATATATATATATATATAATATATATATATATATATATATATATATATATATATATATATATATATATATATATATAAATAAACCTTGGCTACTCTGGATTTTGTATCTGTTCTCAGAACTGGGGAACAGAAATACTAACACATGAATTCCCACTTAATTAACAAAATATGCAAAGGTAATCAATACAAATACACAAAAATATAAAGTGAAAGTACATCCATCATAATTTAACAAAATCTGACAATTTATGTAAGTGAAGATACACAGTAGCGCCTCAGTACTGAACATTAAACCTCTCATAATGCATCTTCTCAGACAAGATACTGACCAGTTTGTCATAGTTGATTCTGTTTGAATAAGTGAGCCAGGAATATGTAAATAACTAGTGGAGTAGTTGGACCTACCTAGCAAGTAGTTAGCCTAGGGGGACATATACAAAAATCAGAAATATGAACCAGAAAAAAATCCAGCTGTTGTCCATGCTTCTGACAGCCTTTGGTCATTGATTATATCCTAGGAGTTCCAGTTAAACAATAAAAAGAGGGTTGCAGGCTTGACTTTCATTATGTATATCCTCATATATGTAATAATTGTTACTAAATAAAATATACCCTTTGTACTTTTTTTATGTTTTTATCTTGTGTGGTTAAGTCCTCTCTGTCCTACACTAAAACCTGCCCTAGGCTCACAGCGTCCCACAAATTTTAAGAATATAAGCACATAGCCTTGAAAGTAGCTAATATTCTGAAATTCTTCCAGCCATCTGTATATAACAATGTTATCATTCCAGTGTGCATGAAGGTTAATTTACTGTAACAAGAATACAGTTCAACAACATTGTGAAAACTAGTTTTGCAGATTAAAAAGGTTGTTCACCTTTAAATGAACTATTAATAAGAAGTTTGCAATTTGCAAATGTAATAATTTTTTATTATTTGTGGTATTTGAATTATTTAGCTTCTTTTTCATCAGCTCTACAGTTTGCAATTTCAGCAATCTGGTTGCTAGGGTCCAAATACACTAGCAACCATGCATTGATTTGATTAAAGGACCAGAATAGGAAAAGGAGAGGGCCCGAATAGAAAGATAAGTAATAAAAAGTATCAATAACAATACATTTGTAGCCTTAAAGAGCATTTGGTTTTAGATGGAGTCAGTGGCCCCCATTTGAAAGCTGGAAAAAATCAGTAGAAGAAGGCAAATAATTAAAAAAAAAAAAAAAAAATGAAGGGCAATTGAAAAGGTGCTTAGAATTAGCCATTCTATACCATAATAAACATTAACTTAAAGGTGAACCACCCCAATGAAAGACATGGAGGCTCTTAAAATAAAGTTCAGCTATCTGTTTGTTGATCTTGGGAATCAGAGGGAGTTACAGATAACTGTAAAGATATTTTGTGGATTAAAATGGTAGATATGTTGATTGAAATTTTTTAGCATATTATGATTAATTATGTATGTATGTGTACATCTATTTCTAAATGTCGCTTGCCCTTTAATGCCACTGTCACATAACATGACTTGAAAAGTAGAGAAGAGAATGGCATTTAGACATTCAAAATGATCTGCACATCTTACATGAACAGAGTTAATTTCTGTTTGTAACATGATTTCAGTTGCTAGGCAACACTGTATTAGAGGAAAACTACCACAAATAGCAAGTCATACACGCCCTATCTGTGGATGAAACAAAGATGTTATATTTGTTATCAGCATCAGTCAAAAACATTGCATTAATTGCTATGGCGGAGGCTTTTATTTTATGCATCCTGACATGAGTTCTGACATAGATAACCTTTTGTGATAAATATAAATGTTCTCTGCATCTGTCAAGATCTTTTTAGGGGAAGCACATGGCAATGGAAGCCCTCTTCCTGACTCCTTATGCATAACAATTTCTGTAAAGACTCCAAATATTGCAAGAATTGCAAATATATAATCACATACAAGTGGAGCAAAAGTCTAAAGACTGTCAAAGCTAAGGATGGTATTTATTGGCCAGAAGTGGCAGTTTTGTGTCATGGTCTCATGGACAATATTTGTGGTGTTAGCTTCATGCTTCAGATATGTTTGTAAATAGAGAATAAACAAAGAGATAGACAGTCCATTTATGTAAGGGAGTATATTTGTGCCACAGCATGTAAAATTCAGGTGTATTAGGAATTATGTATGCCTTTCATATCTGCCACATTTGTATGCCTTTAATTTAAAGATGGAAATAGCACTGATAAGCATAACTTTGTGTTACTTTCAGTGTTAATTTAGCGATGGCTGGATGTCACCATTCTAAGTATAGGCAATTTTCACACCCTAATAGTCCACAAAAAGTTTTGTCCCCATCCTCAAAATGCTTTGTTGTCAACTGAATATAAAGTATGCAAATACTTAGTTGAGTAGCTCTTCGGATGCATCTTTGCATATGAGTAGGTTTAAGATTCCAGATTTTAACAGCAAAGTACATTGCTTATTCATCCGCAAACTACTAAAGTTCACCACAATTGTTGTGCTTTTAACCTCCCTCTCTTACATTATTTTTCATTCCTGCCTTCAGAATCTGCTATACAAGTACAGCCATCAATTACACATCTTCTTATCTCCACACATATTCTGTTGAAGCTTCTCTCCAAAAAAAAACAGAATTTGCATATTTGTTCACCAGACCTGTTTAATTCTCCCATTACTAAATATGGATAAGTCTAAATTTAAAAACTCAGTGAAATTTAAAAGGAATTACTTGAATTACCTTAGCAAAAGGCACACTAGTGTGAACCAGCCACTTCAAAGCTATTAGTAGTGGATGTACTTCATAAATGCCTTCTGTAAATGTCTCCTCTTTGAATGCATGACCCTTAAATCCTTTGTGGCCGCTAACATCTTTGGTATTCATAAAGAGAAACCATAAGCAGCACGATTCTACATTATGCATAGTCTAAACAACTTCTGATGTATGCAAGAGTAGTTAGAGCACTTAGTAATCTCAGATTCTTTGGTTATGTTACTATGGATACAGGTGAGATTTAGAATATTTCACAATGAGCAAACAGCAACTTCTGTTTGCAGCCTTGGTTTTGAACTAATTCATCATATTTTATAAATGTTTCCCACATTTCTCACTCATGGCTTGATATTAAAAGCAAGTATATAGAATTTGAATAATGCATTTCCCATGTACTGTGGTTTTAGATACATGCATCTATTGTATGCAATTATTACTTTCTAAATGTAATTGTGCATATTCTAAAATGGTTGGTATAAGGGTTGGTAATAGTTTGTATATGGGGTTGTTTCTGCAGATATAAAACAAAAGACAACTAGATCTTATTTAGTCTTTGTTTCTGCAGATAGGATATATATGAATAAAAACTGCCAGCTGTATTACAGGGTGAGAGAAATGCAAATGCGAAAATTTTTTAAAGAGGAGTTTTTCGGGTCATAAAATGTTAAAGTTGCAAAAGCAGAGGAAAGATGATAAATATTAATTCAGCAAAATAAACAAGTGCAATAATGTTATGCAGACTTCATGGGCACAATACTGATGGGAAAAAAACACATCAAAAAACAGTAGGTGCGGAAATGCAGACTGCTGGGCTACAGTACTGATGGAAATAGCACTATGAGCTATAAATAAACAAAAGAAAGAGGGTGTCTATTCACAGCTCCTTGTTTATCAAATAAAAAAATTACTTTCCTGTTAGCAATCCTCAGTAGGGTCAGAGCCAGGGGTAGGCAAAAGAGGCACCTGCCTAGGGCACAATGATGGGGGGGGGTACTGGGCAGTTACCAGCCTAGTCTGGCTCTCTTGCCCTCACTGCTGCTTGTTATGTGCGCTCCTCCCCCCACTATATCACAGTGCATGCACATACACAGACATGTGGTCAGTTTGTGCCTGACTCTGATCCTTGGTGTGTCTAAAGCAGCGGTCCCCAACCTTTTTTTACTCGTGAGCCACATGAATGTAAAAAAGAGTTGGAGAGCAACACAAGCATGAAAAATTCCATGGGGATGTCAATTAAGGGCTGTTGTTGGCTGTTTGGTAGCCTTTCATGGACTGGTAGTCTACAGAAGGCTCTATTTGGCAGAACACCTGTTTTTTATGCAACCAAAACTTGCCTCTAAGCCGTGAATTCAAAAATAAGCACCTGTTTTGAGGCCACTGGGAGCAACATCCATGGGGTTGGTGAGCAACATGTTGCTCGCGAGCTACTGGTTGGGGACCACTGGTCTAAAGATATAGGAAGCAGAGCTAGGATACTTTTGGGCAGGGCTGCCATTGGAGAAGAGAGGGGGCCGTTGTCCCAGGCCTGGTCAAATTTTGATCCGCTGGAGGGCCTGGCTGCATATCACAATGTCATGTAAATTGAGTTAAAATTTACGCTACATATGGGACTTGCCTAGAAACATGCATATCTTACATAGGAGCTTACATAAATTACAGTATGTTACAAGTAAAAACAAGGTAGCGTAACATGACAGGGGGCGGGAGTATAGGGTTTAAATTTAAGGCAAAAATCCACTCATCACCACTGAATTAAACATCTTGAGGTAAATCACTCTGACCCCGAATTAACTGATTGCCTTACAAGCAGGGCTGCGCTAAATCCTCTTTTGTGGGATGTGGGCAAATCCCAAAACTTTCATGAAGGATTCAAGCTAATAATTTGCATATGCAAATAAGGGTAAAGAAACAGGGAAAAAGAACTACATGCAGTGCGCAAAATAAACTGCGACTTCCCTCTCCACATGCCCAAATGTTACATCATTTAAACAGGTTGGATACAGTTCAGACAGGCTGTTGGTATTGGATAAATCCCAATTTTACTGAAAAAGGATCTGAATTGTCTGAATCCTGAACTGCCTGAACTGGATACAGGATTTGATTAATCCCTACATATTAGCATTTTAATTAATGGAACTATTTATATAAACTACTTAAAGGAACAGTTCAGTGTGAAAATAAAAACTGGGTAAATAGATAGGCTGTGCAAAATAAAAAATGTATCTAATATAGTTAGTTAGTCAAAAATGTAATTTATAAAGGCTGGAGTGACTGGATGTGTAATAAAACAGCCAGAATCCAACTTCCTGCTTTTCAGCTCTATAACTCTGAGCCAGTCAGCGACTTGAAGGGGGGCCACATGGTACATTTCTGTTCAGTGAATTTGTAATTGATCCTCAGCATTCAGCTCAGATTCAAAAGCAACAGATATGACCCATGTGGCCCCCCCTCAAGTCTCTAATTGGTTACTGCCTGGTAACCAGGGTAACCTGTCAGTGTAAACCAAGAGAGCTGAAAAGCAGGAAGTAGTGTCTGACTGACATGTTATACATCAAATCACTCCAGCCTTTATACATTACATTTGTGCCTAACTAACTATATTAGAAGAATTTTTTATTTTGCACAGTCTATCTATTTACCAAGTTTTTATGTTTACACTGAACAATTCCTTTAACATTAGCTGTTTATATAGGGATCTATTAACTGAATAATATGAGCTATCTCTACATGAACTCAGAAGCAGAGTGAATAGTTATTGGGCCCACAGAAAAAGCAGTGGGCCTTTTAAACTTATAGAAAATATGTAACTTAGGCAAACACATATGTTACTTTCATGGAAACTTCGGT
Organism: Xenopus laevis; assembly: GCF_017654675.1. Classification (NCBI taxonomy): domain Eukaryota; kingdom Metazoa; phylum Chordata; class Amphibia; order Anura; family Pipidae; genus Xenopus; species Xenopus laevis. The sequence goes on along the minus strand of NC_054375.1, from coordinate 79,633,264 downwards.
AAAGTCCGTATCAAGCAATGACAAGGTAGAGTAGTGTGACAAGGACAAGAAGGTGTGTATGTTGAAAGTTAAAGAAAATGCTATTGACCCTCAAATGAACTGACTAACTTATTAGCACATAATTAATAGAATAATTAATATGAACAACTTATAACAGTAACAAGTGAAAATCAGTAACAAAAAATGATAAATCATGAAAAAAAATAATCAAAGTGACTGACATTAGTGCTTTGTAGTATCTGTAACATTTACATATGGCACTTCTTGGACTTGCAAGTATTAAGGCAACTTTTATAGTGACCATGTCATATTGTGTGATGGAGATTTCAACATTTCCATTAAAATTGTTGATTAATGCCAAGTGTAAAATGTGTTTCCTCTCCTAAACACACTGAAAGGACCAAAGCAGGTGAACATGCAGATGTATTCTGGTGATGATGGTATCAACTGCACTGCATAGGATGCCTGTATGATAAACCAAGCACCTGCATTTCTATATATGCACAGAGTGCATTGTATGTAGCCAGTGTTGTATTAAGTTGTCTTCCTTTACTGTCAACAGTTTTCACTCTTGTCCTTGCTTGAGGGTTAGTACAGAAAGGAAAATGCCTGAATAAAAGAAAGGGACAATTGTAACAAGTAGTGTCTCTGTTCTATAAAGATTGCTGTTACTTGATATTGAACATGTTTAATAGGATTTTATTTATGTATGTGATCACTAGAAATAGCTACTTGATCACTGATATGAGAGAAATGGAAAGAGCAAGATGAAAAGAAATGGGGTTGGTATTTGTTAAAATGGTAGTAAGAATTGGGGGTTTCTATGTTTGAAGTTTTGTCATTCTGTGTAAACATTCATTTTTCTGCAAGGAAGGTTTTAAAAAGTTAAGGCTGTTAAGGCTGTTGACTCCACTGCAGCTTTGCAGGCGGCGGGAAGAGGATCTGTTCCATTCCCCAGCTCCATTTATCCGCACTGAAAAGTACAGCTTCAAGGTACACAGAGCGGAGCAGAGATCGGCCCAAAACATGCAAAAGCAGGCAAAAAAGCAGCAAAAGCAGCATGCCCAACCTCCACTCTGTGTACATGAACTCAAGTGGAAGCTGTACTTTTCAGTGCAGATAAACAAAGCAAAAGGGAGCGAATCTGCTTCTCTCAACCTGCAAAAAAAAAAAAACAGGTTGATAGCAGCGTAGTCAATGCTCCAAGTGCCTCAGGATTCATTTTTACATGTTCATGTATGTAAGGGAGACTTGGTGAAAAAGCAGGGCAAGCACAAGAATACAGTTTGGTGACACAGCACAGAACACTGAATGCAAATATTTGCATTTGTTCTTTGCCTAAGAGAAAGCATTTTTTTAAGTACAATGAGGAAAGTGTTGAAAACTGAGATACAATCTGAAATTCAAGGGAATGCATCAGGATTTCCCAGTATGCATTTTCATATATGTTCCCTACAGATTTATTTTTTAAATCATAGAACAGCTGAAACTGTATTTGGGAGTGAAGGAACAGTTAGCAAAGAAAAATTAGGATAGAAGTAAAAAAATAAACATCAATAAATCAGTTTTCAACAGTTATGTAGTCTATATGCTGTTTATACTTATGGGCAGAACAAATGCATGAAGCCATTTTCACATCCTCCACACAAGACAGAAATAAGTAAAAAATACCTGATGCTCAAAAAAATATTCTGGTAGGAATAGGAATTGGGATTTAAAGGTGTCCTTTATGAGGGTAGTTTACTTAAATACGTGTAACTTTGACTAACAGTATATGACTAATACTTTGACATTCATTTTTATTAGTATAACTGCACAAGGCTTATAAAAGTTGATTGCTGATTGGTTTCTATGAGTAACCTCAGCTACAGTATATTAGTCAATTTGATCCAGTCACTGTTTCTACTACTATAACTATGAATGTTGTTTGTTTTATTAACAGACCAGTAATCTTCTTTCTGTTTCAAATACATTTGTGAAACTAAGGCCAAAAAATGTCATGGTCTAAGAATTATGACAGACCGCCCCTTATTTAGCTTTTTATGCAATATCAAGCAATTCATGATCATACCCTGTGTCTTAACCAGCACTACTAAGCAGCAGCGTCATCTTCCAATTACCTTTATTTTCCTTTTAGAAGTCTGTTTGTAAGGGTCATTTATGACCTCAAGTGAAGGGAAATTTCAGGTGTAAAACACCATGTTTTTACCTGCAATGCATTGACAATACCCTTGCCTCTTGCTTAGCAATTATTTAGTATTCTTCTTTTTTACGATACGCTAATAAGACAAGTAAAGCCTATATATATAGGGCAACTTTGTATGAAAAAGTAATGTGTACAAAACAGAATTGTCAAACCCATTGCCTTAAATACAGGCTGTGGACGATGCAGGAAGCTGCAGTTTAACAACATCTAAGTGGCAGCAAGCTTTGCATCCATGCGCTAATGGGATTTACATTGGATGAGCTACTTTTCTAAGACTTATGGTATTTTCGTGACATGTCATTGGTCTGAGCACAATACTTTTTCCCGCTGAACAGATTTTCTTACTGAACCCTCATTGACAAGGGATAATACCAGGTCTTATGATAGGCTTTTATAGCAGCGGGTGTATACTGCATTTGATAGAAGAAAGGACCAACACTGAAGCTTGTCTTCTTTCTGAATCACTATGGGAGGCTTTATCTGAAAACATCAGATTATTCACAGTCTGCATAAATGATTTCATCCTTCTGAAAATACTAAGGCTATATAATAAGCCATTTTTCTGCACAGTCTAGATACACCTATTTTTATAGAATTGAATTTATTGAAAGGTCACATAAGGATCTTAGCCTGTCTGAAATACTTGGAAGTTGTTTCACATGCAAAAATAATTGCCGGGTCACCAAGGTTATATCAGAATAATAATTTTTGAATTTTTCTCATATGTCACTGCAGTCAGCAACATATTCTGTTTCCTTTATGAAAGAAAGAAAAAAAGAGATATATTGTGTCGTTAAAATACTGAGGTGTATTTCTTAAGTAACAGCAGGAAGTGGTAGTCAGTATTCCTTACATGGAGATAACAAAACAAGATGTAATGATGTATTTTAAATAATGTAGCCAGTGATTCATCAGTTTGTGCTTCAAGAAGTTATAGATGGCAAGTTACTTTTTACTAACTTTTTAGCATTGCATTTCCTTACCTTGTTAATGTCTTGCTTGTAGCTCCACAATTACCAGCTGAATGCTGTCTGCTTTATTTAGTGTAGTTATGTTTGAATACCCTACTGAATGGATTGTGTCATGTCAATAGGTCAACTACTTATTGACATTTTCACACAAAAAGGGTCACAAACAAATGCAGTCTGATGGGTATTGAAGTCCAAATTATAAAAGGAGGGGAATAATGAAAACCTATGGAAGCTTTGCCTTTTGAAAAATGGAGCAAATGGCATCAGTATATCATTGACAAATGTCAAAATGTAACTAGCTCTTAAGAAAACCATAATAATGATAGGTATATATGGCCTGTTATCACCTGCCAACTTGCTCGGTCTGCTTGTTAATCTCTGTATGGGGTCAAATTGACAGATACTCCATCCAGTATCAGAAAGGGATACTGTCAAATGTTGATTGGTCAGCTATTCCATCTAGTGAAGACTGCAGTAGGCTCTGGATGTAGCTTCTAAAAGGTCTGCACTGGGTTTATTTTAGATATATTGTTCTCTGTAATAGTAAGAGAATACCTTGTATTACATATAACCAAATTATCAAAAATACATGTTGATGGAAAAACTTTGCAATAGGATTTTTGTTAATATATAATATTGATTTTAATGGCATGGTGTTCCACATTACAGAAAAAAACATAAAGGCTTATTTAGCAAATGGTAAATGCTCTGTACCTTTCCTGCAATTCATTAAAGCAAGGAAGTACCTTTGTGAATAGGGTTCAAAGAAAATGTCGACCTTTTCATTAACATTTTATATGTTGTAGATACCTATTCCAAATAACTCCAAATTATTCCAAATAACTTTTCAACTGACTTCATTGTTTATTTTGTATGTTTTTAGAATTTCGTCTTCTCCTTGTTTCAAACCTGCAACTAAATGTGACATTTGTCAGGATCACTGAGCCCCAGCATCCAAAAAAACTAATTGACTTGCAAGTTACATTTTATAATTTTTATTTTAAGGTAAAAAATAAATGATATTTTTGCATAATTTTCAGTAATTTCCAATATACATTCATCATATATTTTCCATAGTTTTAAGGTTATTTGTAATTGTAATTACAAACATTGTTTACCCCTTTCTGTTCTCTTGGAGGAGTAGAACTGAGTGCAGAGAATGTAAACAACCAGACAGATGTTGCTTTCAATAGCAAATACATTTTCATACAACTTTTTCAGGCTCTGTCCTGCATGACTGCTGTCTGGTTGCTATGATATTAAATTCTAGTACCAGTTAGTACTTGAAACTTCAAGGCTGTGTGTTGCAAAAAAAAAAACTAATTTTAAAAACACCAAATAAACATAGGCCAACTTTAAATCATCTCAGTATACCAATTTCTAACTAAAGCTGGCCATACACGGGCCAATAAAAGCTGCCAACAGACTGAGTCGGCAGCTTATCAACATGTGTGTAGGGCCCTCCAACAGGCTTTGCCAATCAATATCGGATTGCGGCTGCATCTATTCGATGATGTGGTCCAGCGATCCAACCGCCTGTTTTAGCTACATTATGATCCAATTGTTGGAACCCTAGGGCACACAATCTTATCAGACCAATATCGCCCACCTCAATGTGGCCATATCTGGGAGAGATCCACTTGTTTGGCGACATCACCAAACGAGCGGATCTCTATGGCCACCTTTAATCATACTATGAGACAATTAATTTGCTTAGGCATATTCATTTTGTATGGAGCAGCCTTCATTGCTAATTGATGAGGAAATGATGTACAAACATGGCATCATGAAAATGGAAGAATACTATTTAGTAACGTTTTACCTGAACATAGTGAGCTATGGGCTGTTTGGTTGCTATTTGGCCAGTTGCAAATTTGTCCATTGTTGATAAATGGGTCACAGCGAGTAATAGGCAGTGAAGGCTTAAACGGTCTAAATTTATCTTTTTCTTTTTATTTGTTCAGCAGAAATAAAATAAATCTAAAATGCTCCTTTAATTGTGTTTCAGTGTAGTGTATATTGTAAGTGTTTGATACAAAAAATGCTTGTATTTTTCAGTGACCAAAAGTAAAAGGTGTTTTGCTACAATGCATGAACCATCATTCTTCAAAAATGCTGATTCCAAAATATATGAAGTATGATCTCTTATCTAGTAGCATTTTATGAGGAATTTCTTTTTTCCACTGCAGGATAACTATTGATCTACAATTACATTTTTATGCCACAGCCTAACCTAACATGTAGAATAATTTACATACACAACACATATTGCAACATACATCATATCTGGCAACATCATTAATACAAAACCCTTGAGATCATAACCAATAATTTGCTGATTCTAGTAACATTTCACTAGTTAATTGTAGAACAGAGGCAGTTTTACAGCATTTGTTGACATAGCTCGGAACCAATTGATTACATTTTAGAATTTATAACACTGTTTTTCAGTGCAGTATTTCTGAAGCAATGCAGCCTTTCTGCCGCAGTAGTAAGCATAAGAGAAGTTAATGGTATCCCAAAGGTATCTTTCCTGGCCTAAAATAATTCAGAATATGTCAAACATGCCAAAACCCAAGCACAAATTTTCCCAATTCAGTTTCACACAAGCATATTATTTTAATTTATGTCGCCTGTAACAAAATGGAAATAGTGCAAACTCTAGGCATGTTGTATATTGATATGGCGAAACAAAATAGTCTTATTAATCACACTTCTACACTGAAACAGAAGATCTATGTTGAGGTCCTTTATTATTCAAATTGTTTTCTTTGCAATGCTTTATGTCTGTTTTGTCCAAAGTCAACACATTGAGCATGATGTGTGATGATTAGCAAATACTAATACCTGCCTCTAGGTTAGGATATGTGTTAAATATACATATTGTATGCATGGGAATCAGTAAACAGTATCAGTAGTTGTGCTGTGTACAGTGGTCCAGAAAGTTACTTAGCACTACAAAGTATACACACTATTCCTTTCCTTTTTTGGAAGATGTTTCACTCCCATGGTCAGTGCATCATCTGGGGGTAATGTAATAAAAGTAACAAAACAGTTTTAGTTACTCCCTTTAGTTATTCCCTCAGTTATCAAAATTCAAGGTATGTCAACATCGAAGTATCCCTAAAAATGAGATATTCAGATATTTATGAGACATATTTCGGTTACTAGACTTTAAAGACGGTATATTAATGATATAATATTAATGATCTAATGTTTAACTAAAGAAGCAATTCACTATATTAAGGGAGTTATTTACTAAAACTTGAGTTTACCTTTAAACAAAGTCGACCTAACTCTCATCCACAAATTTAACTCATTTATCAATAATTCTTCTCAAAAAAGTCTCAACAAAATTGAGAGTCAATTTGAATTGAACGATTTACGCTCCGAAAACTCGACTTGAATTATTGAATTGTTGCGGTGGCAACACAAATTTATTGTATTATCAGAAGAAAACCTACATGGATCACAATGTCAAAAAGCATTTTCAGGGACATCTGCCACTGACTTCTACATGACCTTGACAGGTTTGAGATGAGCTTTGGAGTATAATAAATCTCTAAATATTCAAGGTTTTTTTCCCCAAATTTTTCCCTTTAAAACTCGACCAGACCACCAGAACAATTTGAGGTTTAATATATGGGTCCCTTAATGTATCAAGTCATTTGCTTGTACAGGTATGGGACCTGTTATCCAGAATGCTTGGGACCTGAGGTTTTCCGGATAACAGATCTTTCTGTAATTTGGGTCTTCATGCCTTAAGTCTACTAGAAATTAACATTAAATAAACCCAATAGGCTGGTTTTTGCTTCCAATAAGGATTAATTATATCTTAGTTGGGATCAAACTGTTTTATTATTACAGAGAAAAAGGAAATCATTTTTAAAAATTTGGATTATTTGGATAAAATGGAGTCTATGGGAGACAGCCATTCCGTAATTCGGAGCTTTCTGGATATCGGGTTTCCGGATGAGGGATCCTATACCTGTAGTACAATCTGCTATATTTATTTGTTACAACAGATAAAATGGCATAGTAAAATGAGCACTATGGGGTATTTTATTTGTTTTGTTGTGGTAGATTGATCATACGCTTGAAGACGTATATAATGAACTGGTCATTCTCATAATACTGCATGCAGGTGCTTTTTACCGGACAACATATAAGCATTTGTCTTGTCATCAACATCAGTTCCCTCTACTGTAATCACCCTAGGCAGACAAAAGTACAATAGGAATTTTAAGAAAAAAATATTTTTTAATTAACCCATTAGTTTCAGGCACTGATTTGTCAGATGTATTCGTTTGTTTTCAGTCACCCAAAGAACCCAGAAGCCTCTGTACAGCATATTGAGCTTTCTGCAAACAGACACAGATTTTGTACCTTAGAGAAACCACTGACAGAGAAAAGACAAAACATAGAAGCCATTATGGGTTGCATTAAGTAGGGCGATGTGTTTTAGAACAAGTTCTCCTGTTTTATCTACAGTGAAGTCTTATGATTGCAATGCTGTTGTTTTGATAAATGGAAAAGAAACTGGCAAATGTCTCAGGGCAAATGAGAGTGGTTCTTTTAATATAATAATATTTTGCTCATTAAACAGCTCCTGGACACTGTATATTTTTTCCTAAGGTAAAATAATGTACTGGGCAATGTTCTTTAAAGCATAAATGTCTTCCATACATATGCATGAGCTGAAATGGAAGGGTTTTAAATCATGTCAATTAAATCTATCCCCTGGCAACCATATTTTAACCTTACATCAATTAGAATTTATCAAAAATGATGCCTTTATTTGATGCCCCCAAAATACCTCCCCAATTGGGCTATCATGCACACAGTTGGTTGCTATTGTTTATCAATGACTGCCTTAGCATTCTATCTTAAGGAATGACGTCATGTAGATATAACTCTGGTATCATCATATGTAGAATATTATTTTAACTGTGCTATATGCTATATGCTTGAGTGAGACGGACTTATCAGCTTATGCATGCATGGTATATTGCTGCTGCATTCCATGGAGAGCCAGAGCCAAGTGTTGTGATATTGCAAAGTATGAATTAACTGAATACATTTGAGTGAAAGGGCATTTTTTCAGGGCAAAATACATTGAAGCCAATGGGCGTATATATTAAAAGTGAAAATATAATTAGCGACACTTTTTCACTTTATATTAGTAGTTTCCTTTTGTTGTGGTAAATGCATGGCCACCTAGGGTAATAGTAGCTGCAACTTTATGTGATATGTTCTTGCTATGCTTTGAATTACCAACCATACTCATGACAACACCTTATCAGCAGAGATCTGGTTCCCACCTGTCCTTTATAACCCATATAAATTTGCAACAGCACCATCAATTTTGCAAAGAAAAAAAAGAATCTAATTTACTGCACAAGACTGTACAACTATATATGGTACATCATACTCATCTGTCGACTGCATTTGTAAGTAGGATAATATTATTGATAATTATAAAGCCTTATCAATTAAACTATAAAGTTGTTTTGTATTTGATAGAATCATATAATTAAGTTACTGGAAAAGACACAATTTTAAATCTATTTGATGAAGCATTTCTTCAATTTAATTCCCTAGTAATTATGGGCCCCATTAATTAGTAGTTAAGGGGTTAAATGGATTGTACTTATTCTGTAGCCTACATCAAATTTACATTGGTGTTAATGTAGTCTTTCACTCTTATTCTCGCTCTCTTTATTGAATAACATCAGTTAAACATGTTAGTGGTGTAACATGGTTTAAATGTGTTATGGTTGTAACCCATCCATATATATAAACAATTTGTGGGATACACGAGTGGTTTCAATAAATTGTTGAAAATATTTTGAGCGCTGGTCCATCTTATATATATGAAAATGTAAATGCACTGTAAATTACAGTAGGTTATGTCTATGATGGATGTTAATTGTTCAATGACAGCTTTTGTTTTGATCATCCTTGTCTACTGGCTTTTATGTATTTATATTTATTTTCACATACCAGAGGGTTTGTTTGTTTTGTTTTGTTGTGCTGTCTCCATTGCTTTACCATTGGATCATATTGTATTCTTCTTAATAAATCTTTCATATTATTTTTAATATATAATAATTTTTAATATAATAATAATAATTTCTAAGCTTAATTACCTGGAGTACATTGTTGAAATCAGTATGTCATACCTCCTAAAATTTTGGAAATAGAAAGAGGGACAAAAAGATTTCCTGTGCGGAACATGGTGGAAATTGTGGCCATTTTTGTGGCCACACACCCTAATTACCATTCCCATTTTACAGAATTTTGCAGGTTATGAAAGTTTGAACACATTTCTGAGGTTTTTACGTGTTATTAAAGTTTTGCTAATGAAGGTGAATTGCTTTATATCTTTTTCTGGCTGTTCGGTGCAGGAGATCAAATATAAAGTCGGAACATTTCAGTAACAATCCAGGACTGTGTGTTGAGCTGTCAAAATCGGGACTATCCCGTGAAAAAATGGGACATTTGGGAAGTACGGTATGTTGTAGGCAACACCCAATGCCCAGTCACAGTCTGATCAACACAATTTATTTTTGAGTATGCCTCTTCTCTTCTCCATGGCTCTACATGCAGTAATCTTTGCTAACTAAGAGCAGTCTTTGCCTTTAAGCTGTATGCATTTAAGCTGTATGCATGTGCGCATGTGTTTTTTTATACAGCACATACAGCAAACTTAAGTGCACACAAAGAATTTTGTGGGAAAGCACATCATAATGAACTTTGCACTCTATGCACACAGTTTTAGAAATTGTGCACAAAATATATTTTTTTAAAGCCAACAATAGTTGAATATTGAGAGCTACAGGTTACTTCTTTGGGGTAGCTAGATCTCGTCTTAAATTTTATTTAAAATTTTAGCCAACTCTCTACATGTATTCCAGACTGCAGCCAAACAAACAATCAGGGCTCCTGAACTGCAGGTCTTGCAGGAGTTTAAGCATACGCTAGTAAAATTATCCCCAGTAGCAGTCTTTAATTGCATACCTGCTGTATATCTTAATATCCACTGCACAGGCTGTCAAGTACCTGAATGCCAGAGCCGTAGAATTGACAGCTTCCACTTTGATTTTAGCTGCACCACATGTTTTCTGGTAACATGGTCCTGCAAGATGAAAGAAGCTGCCAGGGAAGGGGTTAAAGAGGAATTTTCAAAGAAATAAACATGAAGCAAATTCAATAAAGAAATAAAGACAAACTTTGAATCTCAAAACAGACTTATTAAATATCCATTGCTATTCTTTCATAATGACAGTTCTCCGTTATTCTTGTCATAGTACAGGATACTGATTGATCATTGAACCTGTTCTTGTTATGTGGAGAATTAGAATGAGATTTTGTCACCCCCACAGGTAATATAACCATTAACTTGAATTGTTGAGAGCTGGAATATGTATTTGCTTGCATATTGTAGGCCTAATAACTCTGAAAAGATTTGTATACAAAGTCCTTGGGCATTTTTAATGGTACTGACAATACATGATAGTCAAATCAGTAAAAAATATCAATATCTGAAGGGACCAATATGAGACAGAAACTGTGAGATGGCATGCAAAATATATTTCTTGTTTAATTAAAACCAGAACTTAAGTGGGCACATATTTTAAGAAAAGGCCTATAAAGAAAACAGTTCTTTCTTCATTCTATAATCATGGAAATTAAATATAATTTGTTCATTAATATGAAGTCAGGCCGGATAAAGAGCATACCTTATGTGCATGATTAGGTAATAGCTTTCATGGCAGTGCATAATTATTAGCTTGCAGAAAAGATCAATACATACACATATAAATGCCAGATCACTAATTTCCTTGCTAGCAAATAGCATTTAGCAGATCTCTACCCTTAACGTATATACAATTAATATGTGGTTTCATTTCTTTAGGCTTATAGGATTCAGTAAGGTCAAGACTGCCTTGTATTGATATTACATACATTTGGCAAGCAATTGAGAAGGCAAATTCACCCTGAAATGATCTGATTTACTTACAAGCAAATTGCTAGATATGGTGTGCAATTTTCTTGTGAATCTTTCATTTAATTTGTTATGCGACTTAGGCTGAACACACACGTTTTTCTGCATATTCATTTGTAATTAAATTGCAATTTGACAGTGGATATAAAAGGTCAGACTCAAGACTATAAGAATTTCATATAGGTAACTCATTGCAGAAAATTGCCAAATAATAACCAGCGAAACTGTTCTCAGACTGTAATAAACAACATACTGTAGTTGTCACATTGCTCTGAATAATGGTAAATACTTGTATAGCTCCAGAAACAGATACATTTAGTGCCTAAGCATCTATCAGGTATTGAGTGATGATTTGATGAAAAATATATTTAAATAAAAAATATATATTTATATAAAAGCAAAACTGGCCAGTAGGCTATTCTAGTGATGATTTCAGGCCATGTTTATAATTGACACTAGTGTATACTGTATGCACAACTTAGCAAACGTAGATAGTTTGTGTAAGTATGAGATAGTTGATATATGGATTCATTGTAGATGTTTACAGATTACGGGGAAATGTTATGTACACAGTTTGAGTCAAATAATAAATCATCTCCCACATATCAAATATATATTCATATATTATAAATCATTGTTACTCTTTTTGTCAAAATCAATGATTACAAGTTGCACTGTATGAGTAATATGATATCAAAACAAACCAGCAATATCTGCAATTGCTGTTGAAAGAATTTTGAATTTATGAAAACACTGTACCTGACCAAAGCACATTTTAGAAGCTCAAAAAATGTAAAACATGCATGCATTTGTTATATAACTTATATAACACATAACATATTCATGCAGTTCAGAAGTTATATTCATTGTCCAAGAGGATCTTACAATCTGAGTTAATATATAATAAAAGCATTTACAATGTCATGATGTTGTTAATGGACACCTAAAAACGAAATCCTGAAAATGTATGCACTTTTCATTTTTGTTCTTCCAAATATGCATAGGTAATCATTTAAATATACGGAAAAAAATGAAAGAATGAGTGAGGAGACAGTGGACCGGACTAGGGGTAGGCGACAGAGAAGAAGTGCCTCTCCTGCTTACCCCTGATGAACATCTGTCAGTAGCTTTATTTGAAAGGTCAAATACTAAACCACATACTTAATCCTTTAAAGACATGTAGCAATACACATACTGGCTTAACTATTGTTATACTGTAAGTGAAAATGGGTATAAAATTGCCGTTCTTAGTTCAAAATCACTGTCCTTATGCAGAAAACTCTTGAGTCTGGGCTAGTGGCTAAGCTCTGCACTTTGGATTTAAAACCTAGATTAAAATATTGATAGTGACCTCAAGACAGCCCTGTATTTAAACACTGTCTAGGTAAGCATTAAGTACAGATCCCTCCCCCACTCTTTAGGGACCCTGGTGCACCCTAGCCTGATTGAATGAATAATCAGACATGCAGGTAATGCTGCATTGAGTTGAAACGCAGCTCTTTGAGTAGAAAAAGCAGCACTTTATGTTGCAACCCAAAAGACAATGAGCAAAGTAAAAATAAAAAAAATCCCCAAAACATCAAAAGCATCAAAAGCAACTTAAATAGTAATCTTTATAGCACACAGCAAGATATGTACTGCAGAGCCTGAAATGTTATTGGTACACTAGAGGAATTTAAAATATTTCCTTTTGGTTATTATACGTCAAAAATTCTTCATTCAGATATGTTCTTTTATAAAGGAACTGCAACATTCTTACAGTTACTGAAGTACGACATAACGCATATTTAAACAGCACAATTTTTTGAAGGATGATGGCTTTCTTTTCATTAATGGAATTACCTTTCAAAGTTGTGTCGCTTTAGTATTAAAAGCTGCTGAAATATCAGTGAAGAAGCATGCCTACTGGCAGTCCTGATAATTCTGCACTATAAAGTTTGTTGTTTCCACTCTTTGAACTGTGCAGTTATGGGAAAAAAATGAATCGATTAAATTCTGCACTCAAAAGCACAAAATGTCCTGAAACATAAGGTATGCCTCAAACATTCCTTCAGCCAAGAAATAACAGTCCCAAGCCATGACTATTTGGTCTAATATTGATCAGCTGATTAACAATGACAGTTGTTAAAAGAGCCATGTACTTTTTTTTTGGTCTGAAACGCTTATACAATAGTGTAGTACCTAGAAATAAATAACATCATCTTCATTTATAGCTACCTTTTCTGCTAGTGCTAAAAATGTTATTTGCTAGAAACATATGATGGCAGATTTATCAAGGGTCGAAGTGAAAATTTGACTATTTTTTATTCGAATTTCGAGGTAATTTGTAGTGTACTTCTACTAGGGGATTGTCCAAATTTGAATTGAATTTCTATAAATTTTGGTGGACTTTGGAAAATCAAATTTTTTTGGAAAATAATTTTATTCGAATTTGATCGAATATTATCCAAATTCGAATCAACTATCGAATACAGCCTATTCACCCGAAGTTAAAACATTTAATGTTTAAAATAAATTTCAGTTGCTTTTTTTTATTCGAATTTTGAGGTGATTGGAGTTTAAAAAGACTCCCATCACCTCGAAATTTGACCCTTGATAAATCTGCCCCATAGTGTATATTGTTAATCCACTTGGAAGAAAACAAACAATAAAACTAAAATGTCTACACTGTTTTATAGCAAAGCTAGACCAGAAACCATAAGTATGGGTTTATTGCAGTATCTTCCATTTCTGCAAAGCAGACTGTTACAGCACTGATGCTACAAATATGAAATGCTTCCCCAGATACATATGTTTAAAATGTTACATTTAGAAAACAATATCACTATAGAATGCAATACAAGAAATTTAGTTGGTTGATGTGACACTATGTGCAGATGCTCAGTACAGTAAAGAGAAAGTAACTCTTCTGCCATCAGGCCATCCATCTTTTTCTTTGAAAAATGAGGAAATGCTAGTCACAGAAAAATTCCAGGAACAATACCCTGCATGCTATGACACTAATATGCTACTATTTCAAAAAAGGTGCTGTGTCTACATCTTTATACAGCCATTATGGGAACCTGAGAGCATAACCTTGCTTAATGGACAGAAGTTAATACAGTTGTAAGTGTATTAAATGTCATATCTTCTATTGTATCATCATCATTTGCAAATGCTGATTATCATTTAATAAATAATGGCGCAAAGACGTTTTTTCATCATATTTATAACACTAATACATTTTAAATTTTCTATGCCATTTATCATGTCCCCTCCAGCCCACTTAACTGAAACGTAGATCTCCCAACGAGTAGCTACAGATAATTCGTATTCGTATCAAAGCCCTGATAATGCCAGAATAAATATGCAGTCCCCAAAAAACAAAAAAAAATGAGAAGTTTATTATCTCACAGGTGGTGGCTTTACTGATAAGTAGGGATGGGCGGATTTGACCAGTTTCGTTTTGCCAAAAATTAGCCGCTGGAGAAATGTCGCCAACGCCCATTAAAGTCTATGGGCGTCAAAAATGTTTTGTCACGCAGGGAAATTTTTTTTGACGCACAACGCCATACAAGTCTATGGACGTCATTTTTGTGGCAAAACAAGGGCGATATAATTCGCCCATCCCGATAAGATAGAACATACAGTAAAACTATCTACCTTTATTACAAAACCAAGCCCAAAACAGAAAATCTTGTACAGGTATGGAACCTATTATCCAGAATGCTCGAGACCTGGGGTTTTCCGAATAAGGGATCTTTCTGTAATTTGGATCCTCATGTCCTAAATTTTTTAGAATATCATGTAAACATGAAATAAACCCAATAGGATGGTTTTGCTTCCAATAAGGATTAATTATATCTTAGTTGAGATCAAGTGCAAGCTACTGTTTTATTAGAGAAATCATTTTTTAAAATTTAGATTGTTTGGATAAAATTAAGTCTATGGGAGACAGCCATTCCATAATTCAAAGCTTTCTGGATAATGGGTTTCTGGATAATGTATCCCATACCTGTATAATAATCTAATGGTTATTTTAATAAAAAAGTGGTATTAATAATAGTAGGCCTTTAAGGTTGTCGAAAATGACCAGATATATCCACTGCAAGTATTTAAGTATGGTATAAGTAAAATAATTATGTGTGAAATAGACACTTAAAAATAATTTTAATTTTTGTTGGATACAGTATATTATTTTTAGTAAAGTACAATAATACAATGGGAAAATCAATTAACTTTTTTTTAAATGTGTAAATTCTGTGCTTGCTTAAGAGATTGTAATGAAATGCTCATGCTTTCTTTCTTTCTTTTCACAAAGCAGCAGGTCAAACAAGCTTTATGATGGTGATTTTGCTTTGTTTATATAATCACCACAGTCCCTATAGATCCTGACTAAAATACTGTAAGATTAAGGCCTTTCATTGACTTCAATGGAAAATGGATGACAATCAAATACCAGTTGTATGCTTGAAAGCCAATGGCAAAGGGTTTAGGCTATCCTTTACTGGCATGTGCCATAAAATTAGAAGATGCCAATTCTTTCTATTTCTTTTTTTCTTCCTTTCATCGTTTTTTGTAAGGCTGCAATTAATTATAAGGAAATGCATTTTGCTTCAGAGCAACTTCATAATTAAAGATGTATCACATATATTTAATTCTTCAGAACAGAAGAGATTAAGAGCATATTGCATATCAGTAAAGAATATCCCCCGGAGCACTAAAAGTTTTAATAAAAGAATGTACATCCTTTGCTATAGACCTGTCTACTGTGGCTGCACAATAAATACCAATTAATTGATACAGTGCAAAAAAACGGTCTGGTTTTTGGACATCTCTATCTGTTTGATCTAGAGTTTTTTAAACTTTAATCAAGAAACAGATTCAACAAGGGAAACAGAATTGCAATGCAAAAGAATATTAAAAATTAGCAATTTAACTGTATGGTACTGTATGAAGGGCTGTTCACCTTCCAAACACTTTTTTCAGTTCAGTTGTTTTCAGATTGTTCACCCATATGTTTATTCAAACAGTTTTTTCCTTTTTATTTTTGACCATTTTCCAAAGTTGAAGTTTAATGTTCCTGTGTTTGAACAACTCCTTTAAATAGGATTTTGGTGACTTGTCCTAACCCTTGTGGTGACCCATTTTTGGATTCTGACGCAGAGACTTCCTGTTTTTAACTTAAATATTTAAGAACAGAAATGAAGGGTTAGTGAAAACATCGGACTGTACATTAACATTTTAAAGCATTTCTAATAGATTGGATTCCGATTTCTGCTAAACTACACCCAGGCACTGAGACTCATTTATAAACAGCACATTGCATATTTTGGTTCAGATGGGTTCATTGCACTACTTTTTCCTTAACTGCACAAAATAGCAATGATGTTCCTGGTGGTTCCTTATTAAGTGAACAACAGATTTTCTTGACCATGCATAAACATATATTTATTTATTATTATTATTTTACTTCATTACCGAACAAAACAGGGCTCACTTCCTGTTCAGTGTAGTTCTCTTCAGGCACATGTATCTTGACACTAAGGGGCACATTTACTTAGCTCGAGTGAAGGAATAGAATTTCAAAGTATTTTTTTGGCTACTTCAACCATCGAATTGGCTGCTTCGACCTTTGACTACGACTTCGAATCGAACAATTCGAACTAAAAATCGTTAGACTATTCGACCATTCGATAGTCGAAGTACTGTCTCTTTAAAAAAAACTTCGACCACCTACTTCGCCACCTAAAACCTACCGAGCATCAATGTTAGCCTATGGGGAAGGTCCCCATAGGCTTTCCTAGCTTTTTTTTAACAAAGGAAAATCGTTTGATCGATGGATTAAAATCCTTCGAATCTTTCGATTCGAAGGATTTAATCGTTCAATCGAGCGTTTTTTCCTTCGATCATACGAATGAAGGAAATGCGGTAAATCCTTCTACTTCGATATTCAAAGTCGTAGGATTTTACTTTGACGGTCGAATATCGAGAGTTAATTAACCCTCGATATTCGACCCTAAGTAAATGTGCCCCTTAGTGTGAACTTCACAGCACACGTGCATAGAGTGTAAGACACACGCCTGCAGATGCACACACGCCAGACAGGATGCAAGCCCTGAAACCTGCGCAGGACTTCATACCACCGGTAGCGAGAACATGCAGCTGGGAAAGCATCCTCACTCTAGGTCATTTAACATGCTAACGATTTGTTTATTTAGATATTTGACAGATGCCCTTATCTTCATTTGGGCCAGGTTCAATTTAATGAGAAAGACTAAAGATGTGGTTTATGTACTGAAAAGTCCATTATAGTTTATGGTGAAATATTGATGACAAGTTGACAACTGTTTTTCCGGGTCATTTGTGTCTGGCTCCCAAATAAACCTATTACTACATTCCATTTATTATATTCACTTTGAATAAACAATTCTGTACACAGGATTAATAGAAAGAGATCAATAGATGGAAAACATATTTCAGTTCAACCATTTGTACCCCTTGTAATTCCAAACTAGACAAATTATTATTACCCAGCCTGAATTATAGCTATTGTTAAATAATATAATGTGTATAGTGCTTAAAACATTTCTTTTTGTAATACTTCTTGTAATTATGGGAGCACATCTTTCAGTTTAGGAGCCATGAGGTATCTTGTTATCTTGGTGGCCTTGGTGAATTGTGAGACAAGCTTTTTGGTCCATCGATCAACTATTGGGCCATTTTGGGCTATTACAGTATATACTGTTTGGGTACAGATAGCATTAAGTGACAAAGTCATTTATATTATGTATTTTTTCAGGGTCACTTGCTGCTCTGCTGGGTACAATGATAAAATTGGTGTTTTTGGTAATTGTTATAATTCTAGAGTTATTCGTCTCTCTCTCTTTCTCATATATATATATATATATACTGTATATAATATATATATATATATATATTTTAAAAGAATAAATATTTTTACAGTATTTTGTTATTTCATAAAGTGTCTAAACAAAGCATTCTTCTGGATTCAGCATTCTTCTGGATTCGAAAAAACAGAGTTTAAATCCTAGAAAAAGGAATACTTTGGCAACATGTATATTGCATTGAGTGAGTAGTTGAAGGAGATAAGCTTATGTTGTTTTTAAATCTCTGTTAGTTACCAAGATACAAGTGTTGTTAGACATTTAAAAAAAATGTTGAGTTTATGTTATATCTTTACACATAATTTTCAACACCCCTGAATAAAATATAGTAGCATACATTGCCACCAACAGCATCTATGGAAAGCCCAGAGGGCAGGGTGAAAATCATGTATCATATATGCTGTGAATTATTTTTGGTTAGTCCAAGGTTGTGAAAAATTTGCATATGTAAATGTGCATCTCTGTAAAGAAGGCTTTTGTAATTTGTATTTAATCTGTACATTGTTGTTGTTTTAATTTAGAAAAGATTATTTGATTATTTGCTTGCTAATATTTTTTTCACAAATATGAAAGAATGAAAGATTATAAAATGTGTTAGGAAAAATTCCAAAAAAAATTCAGCCATTCATACATTTTACCCTAAATCTGCAGGTAAGGAAAATAGCAGTCATTGCAGTCAGATTGATATAAAATATAAACAATATCATAAAATAGACCCTTTCAGGTCTGACTAACTAAATTTCAGCTTCCTAGCTATCATTGGGGTTGGGACATTTTGAGCTAAATAGTAAAGAAATGTTAGTTTAGCAGCTTGTTCACTCTCAGTCTTGGATATACAGTTCACACAGTTGCGCCCTCCATTACCCAGAAAACTGTTCTCCTTACCTTGCTTTAATAGGATTTAAACCTGTGCAGCTTATTCATTAGTGGCCAATAGCAAAAACCTGCTATTAATATGAGGCTCAGTAGACAAATTTGACACCTTTCCTGCAGCTATGTTACAACATCAAAGACAAAAAACCTTTTTAGGCTCAACTAGGCTGTTATGTTCACATGTAGTGAACTCTGGGAAATGATCTAGTTCAGCAATCAATTTTTGTGAGATTTTCCAGACATATATACTAACACACACACACAATTTACTTTTTATATCTTGTATTGCATTAAAGCTTAATAAGTTATAATATTCTGAATGATTTAAAAAAGGTGAACATAGCATGTAATAAAATGACACACAAATAGAAGAGGACCCTATGTTTAAAGTGTTTATTATGCCTATGTAACAAACTAAAGAGGGGAATTAATCCTTAGCCTGCAAATCAGTTGGCAAGTTCAATGTTTATCATTGCTAAAACAAATTATTAGTTGTAGTAATTAGTATTTCCTTTGTGTCAAAAGGTGAAAAAAATACAGAGATTTGAAAAAATAAATCACTAGTGTACCCCCCTTAGGATTTTGGGTTCTGGAAATGGCAATATGTGTATTTTATGTTAAGGGGTGGAGTCAACAGTTTAACAAACCACCTTAGACAAATGGATGATTAGCAGTACATTAATCTGCAACAAGCAAATTTACCCACAATGTAAATATCTGTAGTAATGTTTGGATAATTTTTTTTGTCTAAGTCACTTGTAATTCACAAAATATTACCTGTTGGCCAAACCTTTAGTAACTGGCACAAGGAAAAGTGCCAAAATGGAGCCATTATCAGTCATTATATTGTTATGCAGAGATACGGTATATTCAGGGTCAGACTTGGCTGGTTAGACACCCTGCAAACCTGGTTACGCCCTTAAAGTACTACAGACGCTTCCTCTCATCATGAGTTAAGGTAAAACTTATGCCATGCAGGGTGTGGGGGTAAAGATAGAAGGTGGATGTTGGGAGAGGGGGCCCTTGATCTCATCAAGGGACTATGGTAAAAGGTGTTTATATACTTAGATACATGCTCTAAAATCCATCCTATATACTGCAAGTGCAAACTTATTCCATTAAATTTTCAGGGTAAAAAAACTATTTCTTATTGCCTCATTGCAGCTTGTTACCATTCTACTTTATGTGCTATACAGAGCACTTTACATGCTTACAAACAAATGCACAGTGAAGCCTAAGCTTACGTGATAACAATAGAGATTAACAAACTGCACACTTGGAAAATAAAAACATTTTCTTAAATGTATGTTATGTTATTAGGAATACCACAATAATCTAGCTAAAATAATATAATTCCAAATATGGTTCTGCTAATGGTTATAATTATGTCTACAAAAGTCATAGTATTCGTATCAAAACAAACTGTTTTGTATGTTTACTTTCACTTTAATTTAGCCACACTGGGAATTGTAACCATGCTATTTATCATCCTCTAGGTTATTAAACTAATCTTCAAAAACATTGACTCATATGCCAAATGTTCATAAAATAAAAAACTGATCATGTATAAAGGATAGAATTGGGATGTCAATGCTGATTTGTCTCTTTAGATATATTAATAAGTCTCAAATGTAAGTGTATTTTGTGTGCCACTAGCTGAATTGAGAGGCAGACACAAGCAAATTGCAATGATCTAATGAATCTTCTGTGCAACTTCAAGTACTTTATCACATTAGATGAAGATTCGAAAAGACATCTGCAGTGTTGTGCTATTTGAAAATAAATTGGTAATCTTAATGCATTGTATCTTTCTGACAGCTCTGATTATCTGGGGTAGAGTTTATGGATGGCTAGTCTTGCCATGTCAATTAGTGAGGTGATATTTTACACTGCAATAGTTGCTTAAACATCTAATTATCACAAAAATAAGACACAGTCAAGGACAATATTGCTAACTAAAGAATATTAAATGCCTGATGTGAACCTAGACTTTACTTAAAAATATTTTATACCACAATTTTCTAGAAAATAAGATTGTAACTGTAAGTAGATGCATCAGGTTGGTATTCAATGGGTACTACTATAAACCCCTACACCTACAGTGGCAGCCTTACACTGCATTTTTTTTTTACTGCTTTTATTAAGAGATTTGTTTCTTGTCAAGCCGCCCCAGGTGCAGTTGTAACCCCTTAACAAAGGGCTATGTTAGCATATGGCCCAGACCTGGCCCTCCCCATTGGCACATGTGTAGTATAGTCTCTGGGCATGTGCCAACTGGATGAGAGGGTTATACACCCTCAGCTCAGTAAGTGTCTACCAGTGGGCTATAGGGAATTTTTAAAAACATTTTACTAGGATGTTGCCATGTTTTCGTTTTATTATAATTTTGCAAACGTTCATGGGTACATGGTTAGGATTCTGATTCTTAAGTTTTGCATCATAAATATATCCCATCAATTGTCCTACACAGTGGAACATAAATAAATGCTCATAATTCCATGTTCAGATATCTTATTACTAATAACGTTAACATTCAATGACGATGGCCAAACATTTGTCCTTATATGAAATGAATCTATGAATTTAATTTGTAACATTGCTATAATAAATTGTAGGTATAGCATCCTTATCCATCAAAAGAGTCAATCACTCTATCTGATGACATCATCTTACTTCGGTACTGGTAAAAAAGAGGATTTTAAAGTATCTACACAACCTCAGTTATGATAACATTTCACTTTAATAACCAATGATATATTTATTTTGTAAAAGAGGAAATTGCAGAGATACTTAAATCTCACCAGCATTTATTAATTCAGAGAACCTGCGGATTGATTGACTAGTGTTCATATAAGCATATACTGCAAATGTGGAAGATCTGTCTTGAAATCTGAAACATATGATATAAAGGGGCAGATTTATCAAGGGTCGAATTTCGAGGGGTTAAATCCCTCGAAATTCGACTGGGGAATAGAATCGAATAGGCAATTCGGGCGAATTTACGCGCTGGCGAATGGGCGAATATTCGCCCGGCAAATAGTCAAACGATCGAATATTCGATCGAAGGATGGTCGATCGAATGCCTTTTTATTCGATCAAAAACTTAGAAAAAAAGCCCATGGGACTTTCCCGTAGGCTTTTAAAGCAATTCGGTAGGTTTAATCTGGCGAAGTAGGCAGTCGAATGATTTTTAAAAGAGACAGTACTTCGACTATCGAATGTGCGAATAGTCGTAGCGTTTTTCCGCTCGATCTATTCGAATCATTCTACTCAGACGAATTTACGCCAATTTGATAGTCGAGGAGCACAAAAAACTCTTTGAAATTTGAGTTTTTTCCCCTCTATTCATTCACCCGAGCTTAGTAAATGTGCCCCATAGTGTGTTTCAGAATGAATGTAACATGGGTCTCATGGTTTAACCATCTTGGGTTAGCAACTAGCAGAATTTTCAGTTTCTTATTTTGTTCTGTACATTTGCCTTTATTTTAACAGCTTAATTTTCCTAGCATTTAAAATCTATTGTTAAAAGTTATATTTCTTTTTTTTTGCTTAGCTGTAAATGACACTACTGCTCAATACCAAAGCTTTAAAAACCAGCCCCGTATGTTTTAAATGTTTGCAAAAAAATATATTTTTATGTAATAAAAAAAGCTCTTTAGATGTCTGTATCACAACATTATTTATAGCTTGTTTATTGTATTACTACGAGGTCCATTCATCAAATGGACGAATTTCGAATTCATGTGAATTTTTTTTAACTCGAATATACTGACAATTTGACTGGGAGGTTATTTAAGAAAAAAATTGAATGTCTAATACATTGTACATTGACATGTACATGAACTCGGCAGGTTTTAAGTGGCAAATATTCGAATTAGGACTGTTTCCATGGTCGAGTTGTAATAAATCTCACATTCGAAATTTACATTTTAATTTACATTCGAATAAGAGGATTCAAATTTGAATGTGTGAATTTTGACACCAATTTTTTTTTGAAAATTCGAATTTGAATGTACCCAACATGTATCTACTCTATACATTAGCTAGAAGTCATGCTTTACATTTTATTTTCAGTTTACCTTTGTTTAACATTCGTTTTAGCCTTGCTTGTGGTTACTTTGTCTCAGTTTGTCTGGCACCAGTCATACTTCCTAACTCCCAAAACCCTTTGCATAGTTTTATATTGCAAGAAGCTTTTATGGGGCAAAGCCTAAAATTAAAGATGGGTGAATTGCTTCGCTTTGCCGAAAAATGTTTTTGATGATGGTGACAATTCCGATGCCGGCGACAATTCTGACACCCATTAAAGTCAAAGGGCGCCTAGAATTGTCACTGGCTATTTAGTGAATTTATTTGCAGACGGCGAAACGTGGAAATTTGCTGCGAATTTGCGCCTGGTGAATAAATTTGCCCGTTACTACCTAACATAATTTAGGATGTGGCAAACCAAACAGAGAAAGATTTGTTTTATCACCCATTCATTAGGAGGAAAAACCCTCCAAATGTGACTATACATTAGCCTGTACAGAAAGATACTCTACTAGCATAATTATTTCTCTGAACTAAGTGTACTTTGCTAGGAAAGCTTTAGGGTAAAGTGGCCCTTTAATTATTAATTTTCCATTATGGTTTTCCTAAATAAATGCATAGTAAAATCATTTTTTAAATTAAAGATTTATTTTAGTTTCAATAATTCAAGAATATATGCATGTAACACTGCTACATGATCCAGGTCTGGTGCAAATGATTAATTGTAATCAGTATATATATATTGAAAGACCCTTGGTGCTGGTGTTTATGTATATATATAGTATATATATATATATATGCAACTTAAATAAAATGAAAGTTATTATTCCTAATTATTATATCTTATTGTCTTTTATTGTTTCAGTTGTTTCTTATATTTTCTAATTTGAGAATTTTAATTATCCAATATACAGCACCAAACACTCTCCAATTATATGTTCACAAAAATGTTCAGTGTTGCTGCCACCGATTATTTTTAATAGTCTTGTGTTAACATTTTATTTGTAATTTTCTAATTCTTTAGATATAATTAATGCTTTTCCATGGTAACAATTATGTAATCAGATCATGAGTTGTTAATAGACTAGGCTACAAAAGATGTACCTTATGCACAGGAATTTTTGTGTCCAGTGAGTATTTATATCTCCACCCCTTAGCTCTCCCGCAATGCTTACACTTTCAGAGCCACTTTCTGAACCCAGCTGCCCCTAGTCATTCTCAGTGGATATGGGCTGTTGTGAAGGTTTAATAATTTAGGGAGTGCAACATTTAGACAAGAATTAAGGGCATTATTTACTAAGCTCCGAATACCCGAAATTCCCCGAATTCCGAAAAATTTGTGATTTTTTTAATAAAATTGGTCTTTTAAAAAAATCACAAATTTTTCGGAATTTATTAAACCCAGAGGGCTAAAAAGCCCGAATATAAAAACACAGCATCTCAAACCTGTCGAGGTTGCATAAAAGTCAATGGGAACAGTCCCATTGATATTTGGTTGTGTCGGGGGTTTTGGACAATTTCACTATGTTTTTGGAGCTTTCGGGTGAAAATTTACGAAAAAATTTTGAAAATCTGAGTTTTTCCCACAAAGCAAATTTTCAGGAAAATGTAATAATAAATAAGCGTTAAAAACCCGAGCGGGTTAGATCGGAGTTTGTAGCCTCTGATATTGAGATAAATTCGGACCTTGATAAATAACCCCCTACATATCTAATTATTATCATAAAAGACCCTTTTAGTGCTTTATTCGATGTTAACTATGACTGAACATTAGAGCACCCAGGAAAATCCTCTGCCTTTTTTTTAGGTGCATGTCTTTAGTAATAAGATTGTCGTAAAATGCAATCTGCTCAGACAGTAGTTAAGAGTAGAATTTTGTAGTCATGATTGCAAAATGGCAAGAGGAAGTTGTATTTTAAATAGACAAAGGGCAAATAAGCAGGCTGAGGTTTTGTTTGTTTCAGGTTACTTGCTATTTGTAGAGGCTCAAATACTGTAGAAGGCAGATGAAGTCTCACTTTCCCATGACCCTCTTTTATGTCCTTTGCAGTTTATTGACCCGGGGGGGGGGGATTTATCAAAGTGTGAAATTTGAGCTCACTGCAGTATAATTCCACCTCTCTATAATTATTTCTATGGGAATTTTAAAGGCATATTTATTAAAAGGTAAATATGCCTCTAAAAATCCCTTAGACATGAATACAGAGTGGGGGAATTATACTGTGGTGAGTTTAAATTTCACACTTTAATAAATCTACCCATTAAGGTGCTATAAATAACATCTTACATGAGAGTTTTACTTTTATACAGCAGCAGTACCTCTTGCTGGTAAAGTAAGCTCTTTTTATTTTTCTATTCACATTTTTTATTCACATTTTTTTAAATACTGAAAAAAGATCAATGACTGCCTTGATTGAATATAAAAAATTTTTTGACAAGAATATCTTGTTACTATAATTTAGATTGTTTGATTTAGAAGATAGTTATGACTTTGATGATAAAAGTTGCTTTGCTGCAGAGAACTCATTAATGTTTCTGAGCATTAGGAGCAGTGAGCACATAGATATTATATTCAAAGCTAAATAGGACTTATCAGAGGCAGGAGTTATAGAAAGCAGAAATGAACAACACATTGCACAAATGTATGCCTCATTTTCATATTTACAAAGATGAAAACAAGCAACTAATTTGCAAAGTCAATCATAGCATAATGGTGCCTAAATCACATGAATACATGCAGTGAATCACCTCATGCATATTCTGCTGCTTAAAGATTCATAATAATTTTCAAATAAATAAAGAAAACATCACAACTTGCCATCTCTGCCATCCTTAAATTGACAGGATTATCTAAAGGTTTTGCTCTGCAGACATGAAGATGACTATGGAATAGCTTATTGTAGGGCTCATGTCATTTTATGTTTGATGTTGGAGCAATATTAGATGTTTGAAATGTTTTATTTGGGAGACATTGCATTGAATTCTCAAAACTGATGTATGGGTTTCTTTCTATTGGGGCAAATAGAAAAGCTGTTAATAAAATGTCTCAGAATTTAAAAGGATAGTGAAGCGTTAACAAAATATGTTAAGTAAGGGACAGTATTTTATGGGGAATAGTTATTTTAGTTCAGACATATATAATATATATATAGACAGATATTTTCTGTTGAAGCAGGGGAAATTTGGTACTACAAGTGACTCAGTTGATAGTTTACCCAATGCAACATGTTTTTGTGGTTGGTTAATGACAACCAATGAAAGTCTTAGGAAAGGATCACCATACTACAGTAAAAGAGTGATGTCCTCTGTTCACTAATTGCAATTTGGTAATTAATTTATTAAACAATAAATGAATAGGTAAAAACTTTCATCAAATATGCCTCTTTATTTTCTGTTTGTAAGGGGATATCTCTAGAATTCCTTCATTGAGGATTTTATTACAGCTTGTTGGGGGAATGTAAATCGTTAACTGAAAAAAATATTGACACTGCTAATAATTTTTGCTGTGGTTGACATTTTTCCTTTGTGCATATTTAACATGTGTTTTGTTAACCCATAGCGCTTAAATCAGCAGAAACATGTTAGTTAGTATAGTTATATTGCTAGTAGTGTATAATAAAGCATACTACTGAACCAAAATAAGATATCTGCAAACAACTGTTTGCTAACAAATATTACATTGTGAAATGCAAGTTGCGATTTTACTTTCTGTTTATAAATTTTATTACATTCCCCCATATATCTCTTGGCAGCTTATTCTCCTAACCTGAAATGGCATGGATGGCTGGACAGACTGTACTCTACAAATCTGCACAGGATGTTTCAGTTACTTATTCTGACTGGGTTATTATGCATTGCCTGCAAATTGTATGAGGAATTTCTCTTTCTGCTGAGAGTACTTGAGCAAATCATATATTTAGTATATGCTGGTCAGTGTGACACATTGAAGGTTCAGTAACCCAAAACTAAATACTGTGCAAGAAATAAGAATGTATAGATATGAAATTTCTTATCCTGTAACCCAATATGCAGTAAGCTCTGCATATTCGAAGGCCATATCCCAAAGAGCAGCATATTTTTTTTAATGATCTCCTTTTTCTCCTTAATAATAAAACAGTACCTTGTACTTGATCCTAACTAAACTGCACGAAACTATTCTTTGGGGTTTATTTAGTATTTATGTTTAGTAGTCTTGAGATATGGTGATTCAAATTACAGAAACATAGACGTATCATAAAAAAACCCTGGTTGCAGGCATTTAGGATTATAGAGCCATACCTGTTCCAATATTTAATAAACCTAAAATCATTTACAGAAACACATTTGTGAGACTTATAAACCACCTGCAATGGTTGCATACCTAAGTTTCATTAAGATCAAGCCAGCCCCATGAAGTAACCTGTAAGATGATGGCATGCTTCTTGTTGAAGGTGCATGGGCCAACATTTGGTATCAGAAGATTATAAAACTGCTGCAAGTGCGTGAGAGTCTCGGAGAGATTTATGTGAGCAATGTTAACAGTATTGCTGTACTTAACTTTTTTCCCTTTTCTTTTTCCCTTTCTTTCTTTCTTTCTTTCTTTCTTTCTTTCTTTCTTTCTTTCTTTCTTTCTTTCTTTCTTTCTTTCTTTCTTTCTTTCTTTCTTTCTCTCTCTATCATCTATCTGTATGTGTGTGTGTGATTGTATATGTGTGTTAGAGAACTATTAGTTCTCTGTGCTTGATATGGAAATCATTGTCAAAAGATATTTGTATGCATGATTATTCATGTCTACAGCTATGTTTCAAACAAGCTTTAATGTGAACTATTAGTCTATGAACCTATAACTTTTCCTGTATAGCTATTGGAAGGAATAGCTCATAAAATTTCCTGTAAAAATAAAGAGAAATTGTTTTATCACGTTCTGTTCTGCAAATGAGATAACATTAATATTTACAGCTATGGACCTGGTCCATTCAGCTGCAAACCTAGTTGTTGATCCTCGTATTCACCTACTTCTCTGATAGACTGATTGATTGTCAGAGATTAGCACAAGAAAGCAAAGTGAAAGGCTTATGTGGCAATAGAAATTCATTAAAAGAAGTAAGGAGCAATAAAATGAACTGGGACATTTAGATTAAACAACACACATGCTAAAGCTAAATCTTTTATAAAAATAGTGTCTTAAGAGAAAAGCAATGAAGAAACAAATATTTTTGAAATAATAATTTCAAGGTAAATGATTTTTTATTTATAAAAAGGATTGAAAGGATTTAAATCCAGCTCTGTTCTCCCTAGGGTTGCCAGCTTTTTATTGGTTCCTACTGGGTGATGACATAGAAGCAGAGGGGGGGAATGGGAGGGGACAGATCTGTGACATAAAGGGACTTGGTTATGACATTATGAGGCCTGGTTATGACATGACGAGGGTGGGCTGAGACATCCATGGCTGAAGCAATAGAAGAATTTCCCTAGGGCACTCCTGCAATGCCGCCCTTCCCCCAGCCCTTACCATTCCCATGGGGTCTGGGGAGGGGCGCATTGTTAGTGCAGAGAGTGCAGTTGCACTTTCTCACACTAGAAAAGCTGAATGTCCACTTTAAAATTTTTACATCCAGCTCTTAAAGATACCAGGAGTGTCTTTTTGCCTCATTGGTGCAGCGCCTCTGCACAGGAGGCAGAACGACGAGGGATTAGAAATTTACTGGCAAGTACATTGTGGGGACATTTGTAATACCAGCCCCTACCCTGGCTGTTATTTTACCAGCTATTCTAGTAAAATACTAACCAGGTTGCAACCTTAATTCTCCCTGTAAAGTGGTATGAGAACATGCACATAGAATTTTGGGTAGTGTAGGCTCCAGAAAATTTGGGAAATATCTAGTAAGTAAGACATAGGTAGACTCTGTGGAAGGGCAAAAGTTGTATTACAGTAAAAGAGGACCATGCAGCCTTGAGCCCAAAAAAATGATGTGTTGATCAGGCATGGGAATTATACAGATCTACAGATGCCCATGGTAAATCCAGGAAAAATACTCCTGGCAAAAAAGGCTAAAAAGTTTAGTTATGTATGATGTCAAATTTTAAAACCATAACCAGTAGTTGTGTTCTATTAATTAGACGTAGACTAGACTTAGACTTAGAACTCTGTGCAAAAAAGTTTTATTGTTTAAAAAAATTAAAAGTAAGAGGAAAAATTAAAAATATAAAAATAATGTATTTCTTAGATTTACAATGATACAAAATGGGTGCATTTTTAAGTTAATGTGATATTTATTTATAAGAAAATATTCCCATGTTTTGTGCATCTGGTTTCTGCTTCAGATCATTTAAATTAAGTACCGTATATACTCGAGTATAAGCCGAGTTTTTCAGCACTAAAAATGTGCTGAAAAAGTCTACCTCGGCTTATACTCGGGTCAATATAAATCAGGCATTGTCAAAGTATGGTCTGCGGCCAATTGCGGCCCGTGTTTAAACTTAAACCGGCCTGCAGTATGCCTAAAAAGATTAACATTAATGCGGCGTCCAGCCGACCACAGAACAGAGCAGCCGCATACTCACAGTAAATGCGAGCATGATCCGATGCCGCGAGCAGACCCAGTGACTACCCGCAGTGCATCCAGGGAAATAGCCGGCAACGCATCGCCGCCGGAGCGCCAAACCAAGTTGCAGCCTACCATAGATGCGGAACCCGGGGACTCGCGTAAATGCGAGCATGATCCGATGCCGCACCGGAACCACAAGGCACTCAATCACTAGGACCACTGGGACTTCCCTGGAGGGTGCTACATAGGGTGAGTGAACCATGAACCCTGGGGATGCCCCGTTTCAGGCCCTGGGAATCTTGCAACCCACCCTGCAGCCCAATACCTGGTGCAAAAAGGCTATTGTGCACCCTCACACACATCACCCAGACCTCTGTTGTCCAGGTTGATCCAATGCAGTGACTTAAGGAGCAGCAGTAGGGGCCCCCAAGGAGGAAGGTCCCCTGCTGCTGAAACCCAGGGGGCACTCCAGCCAACTTACTCCCCTGCAGCCTTAGGCCCTCACACAAACAGGCTGAGAGGTATTTGAAGGCCCAAGGTGTGAACACATATGAGGCCATCAGCCCTGGCAGCTTCTAACAGCCCTGCATAGATTCTAACACTGAAACACTGAACCATTTTATATGTGTTTTACAGCATGTTATTAGATACTTTCCTATGTGGGCAGTTTCTATTTTGGTTGCAATTTTGCATTGTACACCACAGTAGACTTAAGTTTCCAGTGGCTGCTGCATATCTCACCCTCGGCTTATACTCGAGTCAATAAGTTTTCCCACTTTTCATAGGTAAAATTAGGTACCTCGGCTTATACTCGGGTCGACTTATACTCGAGTATATACGGTTAACAGTATGCAGAAACACCTACTTATTTGTGGAATTTAATGGTGATCTGCCAGGATACAGACCAGAGCAATGATTATGTCATTATGGATCATTTTTTAAAAATTGTAAAGATTGTTCAGTGTAAAAATGCTTAAACTTAACAATATAAGGTTTTAAAGGGCTTAATTTTTCTGCACTGTATTGTTACAGTATATTTATTCATGAGCAATATAGTTATGGGTTACAAAAGTAACTGTTTACATCTATATTGAGAATGGTGCCCTTCGTAATTTGCATGTAGAACATACAAAAGCAGTAATGTATCAATACAAGAATAAATATTGACAACTGTTTTTAATGAAAATTACATTGATTTGTAATTGAGGCATTTTTTTGATTAATTGCTAAAGCACTGTGGCACCAGTACAGCTTGCTTATCTGAAAATCAGATTAAAATCTAATCTTTTGCAAATGAAATCATATTTAGCTGCAATATATATATTATCACAGCCACAATATTTGTTGTATATTTATTTTCTGAGATGGTAATGACAATATGCAGTATAATTAACATATCCATTATTTTTTTTATTGCAGTAAGAAATCTGTTGGAAAGAATAATTGGTTTAGAGAACTACTTCACATGTAGCAGTGTTTACAGCCTAAAAAAGGCTTATGAAAAATTATGTTGTGATTAGGTTTGATAGTCTTGGATATATTACTGCTGTGCACGTATTTATTAAACAATGTGTTGCTAATATAATTTTTATGCATTAGAATTCCCTGTAAGTATGAAAATGGAAAGGATTTATCACTGCAAAATAGCCTGAATTTCCATGTAAGATAAAATACAGATGTGCTTTGTAAAATCAATAGGAAGGCACAATTAAATCATGGAAATGATATGATGAAATAGAGCATTAAAAATGAATGCTTCTCATACAGTGTTATATTCTCACATGAACAAATTAAGAACATTTAGGTTGGAACTTGATTTTTTTTAATCTCAGTGGCAATTAATGCTGCCAAAATATTTTGTGGAAGGCAACAGTAATTGGTATACCTGTGTGATTAAAGCTCTGTTGCATTTCAAATATATCCAACCCCGTATTATAATAAAATATTAACATCTACAGCTTATTCAAAGGGCTTGCATAGAGAAAGTAAAATGTTGTGCAAATGTTGCAGGCAACAAAGGAAACATGGCTTCACAGAAGTAGTATGTATTGTTTCTTCTTTTTTGAATAATAACAATTGCATCTACTTTTGCTACTTTTTCATCTTTGATCATCCTGTCAAACAAATCTATAATGCATAGTCACTTCTGCTCCCCTCTTCCTTGACATATTTTTATTCTTTTTTCCCCACGGCCGGAGTTGATACTCATTTTGTTGTTCCTCCAGTGACAGGTACAGTTGCTTCTGATGTTATCTGACTTGACTTTATGATGACCTGTATATCCATAGCTACAGGCTTTTATTTTGAAATCCAAACATTTTCTTTGTGTTCCCTACTTGTTTTTACTTTACTCTATTTCCATATAGGTGAATTTACTTTTCAGTCATCCATGGGCCCAATGAGACTGAGATTTAATGGCGCATGAGAATGAAGGCCATTGACTAGCCAGTAGGACTCATACCTCCATTTATAATATAAGGTGCTAATGGGGAATGTAATTAAAGGTTGCATGCGTTATTTATTTAAAATGACGTCTTTGTGAATATTTAGCCCTGCTCACAATGTAAAATAAGTCGCTGGCGATTATTACACTGGACATTTTTCGCTTAGCAAAGTTTTAGCACTAACACCTGCTCTGGAGTTTCATTAAATATTTTGTCGCTAAAAAGACTCTGCGCTTGTGAAATTTAATTATATAAGCCATTTGTTCCCAAACTTTGTGGTAAAGTTGTTGAGGTCTTTAATCAGTCAGAATACAAACATGGTCGCTAATGGTTGCAAGTGTCTTTGCGCAGGTTATTTTGTGCTAGCAAAACATATTACATTCCCCCCTAAGTTTGACCAGGAGCATTAAGCCATGACAACCAATAAGATTTTTGCATTTAAACAGGTGACTAGTAAATGCTACCTGCTGGTTGCTTTGGGTTATTGCCCCATGGTAAACTTAAGGGGCAGATTTACTAAGGGTCGAATTTCAAAGTTAAAAAAACATCGAAATTTGACCCTGAAACTGAAATCCCTCGACTTCGAATATCGAAGTCGAAGGATTTGTAGCGTATTCGATTGAACGAACGATCAAAAAAACTTAGAAAAGTGCTGTGGAAGGTCCCCATAGGTTAACATTGCACTTCGGTAGCTTTAATTTGGCGACATATGAAGTTGAAGTTTTTTTTTAAAGAGACAATACTTCGATTATCGAAAAGTCAAATATTCGAACGATTTTTACTTCGAAACGAAGTAGAAGTAAATTCAAAGTCGTAGTATCCTATTAGATGGTCAAAATTCACTCGAGCTTAGTAAATCTGCCCCTTAGTGTCTTTTATTACATAACCCCATTAGACAAGAAAACATGAAGCTTGAGGAGCTAAGGAGTTTGGTGACTGTTCTGAAAGCCATGAGCAGATGAAAAGAATGAGTGTCCCTCCTACCCACCCTTATGGAGGTCTTGAATTTATGTGTAAAAAAAAAATCAGTGTTGTGATTTTAAAGGTGGTAAACTGTTTGGAAAACAGTGAAGAATTATGGGATTCAAAGGCTAAGGGACTAAAGAATATTGTCACTTACCTAGGGCTGTCATCCCTGTGTAATGTCACATATTTCATTGTGTTTATGCAGATCCATTGCTCTTAGGGTTGCCATCGTTTCTGGAAAAAAATACCAGCCTTCCTATATATTTATCTTTTTTCCGTATTAATAACATTGGGATAAACCATGATTTTTACCAGCCAGGCCATAACAGTAACGGCCAGGTGGCAACCCTAATTGCACTCCTACTGAGTTTTGTTTGCGGCTGGTGTTAGGAGAAGGTCCTAGTGGAAGTAATGTTTGGGAAAAATGTAGTACAAATTAAGCAACATTTTGAGTATTAGTAACAAATTCAATGCAACAAAACTTATGGTTTTCAAAGGTGCTGAGCTGCAAGCTGCCATTTGGTTACCACCAAACAGGCGTCTAATCTGACCAATAAGACTGCACAATTACATAGGATCAAATAAATGCTCAGTGGGGCATTGTAGCAAAGGACACATTTACCTAGGAGTTTCAAGGATGCTGAGCTAGCTTATCATCTGTTTAGTTCAAAATGCCAGATTGTAGTGTATGTCCCTTATATAGTATCAGAGAACTACTGAACAGAGCACTGCGCTGAATGAGGACACATGCATTCAGAGGTTTTCAGAAGTGCTGAGTTTCAATCTCCTATTGGTTTACACAGTTAAATTACTTTATTTAGGATATGGTCATATTCAAAGTGGCATTTAGTAACAAAGGTAATAGGGATCCGGTATCTGGAAACGCATGAAATCTCTTTTATCCAAATAATTCAAATTTTTTAAAAATGATCTCCTTTTTCTCTGTAATAATAAAACAGTACCTTGTACTTGATGCAAACTAAGATATAATGAATTCTTATTTGAAGCAAAACCAGCCTATTGGGTTTATTTATTGCTTTATTTATTGCTTGCATGATTTTCTAGTAGCCTTAAGGTATGGAGATACAAATTACACACACATCCATTATCCAGAAAACCCCAGGTCCTGAGCATTCTGGATAACAGGTTCCATACCTATACTCTTCATATCTGGGGCAACTCACACAATAATCTAAGCCTGTACCTGAGGGTATGGTAGAAGGTGGCAAAATTGGTTTATTTTATACAGATGAGTCTCAAATTCAATTTGTGTCCGTGTCCATTTTGTTGGTTTGCTTTGGGGTGTGTGTGGAGCAGCTTTAGAAAATGAGCTTGGGCTATATATAGTGAAACAATTCTGTTCACCAATATTTCTGGAAGCCTGTAAAATTATTTTCTTACAGTCAATGGATACTGAGATTTGAGTTATTCCGAGCACTAATCTAAAAATAAATGGCAAAAGTTAATGCTCAATATCCAGCTGTCAGGACTGTACAATATGTTACACGGAAACCCATTTTATATTGCATGGTTTTGGAAATCGTAACACTTTCTAACTTAATGAGTTGAAACAAGGCAGTGTAAAATAAATGGTTCTATCTTTTCTTATTAAACAATTAAAAAAGCAAACTTAGATGCAGATTTATCAAGATATGACATAAACAGTCCCAAAATAAAAATGAGAATTCAGTTAAGTTTATTTCTGAAGCAGTCAAAGGGAAGCAATCCATGGTGAGCCATCTGCTGCAAAATAACAGCTTCCAACGGAGCTGGCAAGGGAATCTGGGAGTTGTAGTTCCAGCTACAGTAGCTCTGAAGGTTTCCAGACCCTGCTGTAAATTAATATCTATAATAGTTTGTATAATCACATGAAATAAGTTTGGTCAAACCAGATTGTGATTTATACAGTTCGGTTTGTATATCTACTTTAAATTATTGCTCTCTTTAACTGAAATTTAAGGTGTAATCTGATTCAGTAAGCTTTTTCTCTATTTGTGAATTTTTAGAAAGAAAAATATCCGCCTTTCATAGTTCAGTATAATAAAATATGTGTAAAATATGTGATTGAATGATAAATTATTACATATATGTAAGCACAAGGGACACGGCCATCATGGATTCCATACTGTAAGATCGAGGACTGGATTGGTACAGTACAAATGTGCCAAAACGAAAAGCTGAATGAATGAGATGGAGATTAAAGCTGGTAATCTGAGCCTGTATTCAATCATTGCAGTCACGCCGTTTGCCTGCTGCATGCTGATGAAGTTTTGTGAATGGTCCCATGTCCTTTCAATGCAATATAATTCAGAAGTGGTGATTATTGCTTGAACTCAGCTAACACTCAAGATAAATGGCAAGGACCTGTGTGGTAACAAAAATTCTTGTTTTGAGATCTTTAACCCTAACATATACAATACATTTTATCCAACATTATTGGTTGTTAGTTGCTGCTGTATGATTTTAACAAATTCCTGTTTAATATAGATTGTGTTTGAAAAATAGCTTGCTTCAATTTTCAACCAGAACATGCAATTATATTGGAAACCGAAAATCCTCAGAAACAAAGAATGAAAATGGAAGGTTAAACAGCTTTAAAATGTCTAGTCCTTGTTCTTATGGAAAAAGCAAAACATCATGAAAAATTATTATTAGATTCCATTTGACATTTAACCTACTTCGAACACAGTCTTTGGTTTTACAGAACTATAGTGTAGTAATCCTTTCTAAGCAGCTATTCTTTTATACAGTATTATAGTAAACCTAATGTTCCTTTAGTACATTATAGTTCATGTGAAGCTTTTATTTGTTGAAGTCAAGTAACAAGCATGTAAATGACACAAATTCATTTTTGTTTGGAGATTTAACATGCGTATAAGAATTCCATTTTTTTGTAAACAACTTACAAGTCTGTTCCGTTGTGTTTTTTTCTTTATACGGGAATTAATTCAAGGGAGCATTTAACAGTTTCTTACAGTATTCCTATATCCACACCTACAGTGTATTTGGCCCTTATTGCTCTTTCTTAAAGCACATGCTTTTGGGGTTCGGCATCTAGCACCAAATGCCTAGCACAGCACCATACGGCAGGTGTTAAGGTTAGGGCTCTGTTGCAGCCTGATCCTGCTGGTGCTCAGGTGAATGAACAACATGCAAGGTAGGGAGCAGGAGAAATGAATGCCTATATTCAGTCCTCTGCTGTCACCTCATCAATACAGCATGTACAACACAGTACTTTATTTATGGGGTACATTCATGGATCTGGGCCCTGCTTTGCAAGAAACATTGTGCTTGTGAGCACTTAATAAATGACTCCTAAAGACTTTTAGGGTAATGTATTAAAAGTATCAACCAATCAATTGTTTGCTTCCAAACAGGTGAAAATCAATGCTACCTGTTGATTGGTTGCCATAGATCAGACCTATAACATTTTTTGCACCTGGTATAGCTTTGTACTCTCTGCATGCAATATATAACCCCTACTAATTTTTAATATTATTTTTAATTGATAATAACTAGATAAGAACAGTGTTGTAATAGCCATTCATTTATTTTAAGATATGTAGGGGCAAATTCATCAAGGGTCGAATATCGAGGGTTAATTAACCCTTGATATTCGACTGGGAATGAAAATCCTTCGACTTCGAATATCGAAGTCGAAGGATTTTGCGCAAATACTGCGATCGACCGATCGAAGGATTTCAATGCAACGATTGAAGGATTATCCTTTGACCAAAAAAACGTAGCCAAGCCTATGGGGACCTTCCCCATAGGCTGACATTGGGTTCGGTAGCTTTTAGGTGGCGAACTAGGGGGTCGAAGTTTTTTCTTAAAGAGACAGTACTTCGACTATCGAATGGTCGAATAGTCAAACGATTTTTAGTTCGAATCATTAGATTCGAAGTCGTAGTCGAAGGTCGAAGTAGCCCCTTCGATGGTCGAAGTAGACAAAATTACTTTGAATCCTTCACTCGAAGTTAATGAATTGGCCCCTATGTCTTGCACGCTAAAAAACATTATTTTTAATGGGACCTGATTGAAAAAAACTTGAAGACCCTAAAATGTTTTAACTTTACCTTCTGCACATACATTGCAGTCTTATAGACAGGTGAGTTAGTGGTTTTTTTTACTGCCACCATGTGACTGTGGGGGTCTGATTTCTCTATATTTGGGCCTCTACGATCGATGTGAAATTACAGTATGTAATAAAGAAAAATCTTTATTAATCCATGTCCTTCAGAGAGTATGTATCATCAGTATATTTTTATACAGGTCAGGCAATTTACACGCAGTCATTACCATTCCCCAAAATGCCAGTGTTTTTTACCCAGAAGATACATAAAAGAGTGGTCTAAGTACATTCATTTACACTGATGAATAATTATTAAGGTACAGCATCTTTGAAATAATCAGTTCCTCAGAGTGTGGGAGTTCAAGATAGGCTGCATAATACTAATTACAGAGTTGCATTATAATGCCATTGTACTTGGTGTGCAGACTCAAGTGATTATACAAAATGTTCTGTATAATTGTTGACCTTTATTGTCATTCTGCTGCATGGCTAAATCATAGTAAATGAGGAATTAAAGCTTCCCTGCATAACTTTGGAATAGAGTAAATGAGCCATCTGTAGATGGAAAATGAGAACACCTGATTAAGTTAAAAGGCAATCTATGCAAATGTTGTACACAGAGTCCTATCTGCAGCTATCAGTCAAGCATCTCAGGGGGCTGTTTTGATGTAAACATAATGAAATGTTTTCCATTTTATTATCCATGACCCTGATGAATTGTTTGGAAGAGCCCAACAGATCTAGGGGGACATCGTTAAACTTTCACCTTTACCTCATGGTAATTAAATATTGGCATTGCATCTGTCTTGTCAATGTAAATTACTTTGTAAACTAATTTGCTTTTAAACCATTTGCATGTATCTCTAGCCCTCTGTATGTATTCATCTGTTAGTGCCACATAATCAATACATTTGTTTTATTTTCCCATAGGATACAGCATTTAGGTGCCTGGTGTTATTAATAAAAATGTTTCAGCAAAGTTATATTTGTATAGTACCAAGAAAGTTTTGTGAGTCTTTTGACTGCAAAGAATAGATATACACACACTCACAGTAATATATATAGCAGCACAGTAGGGATGTAGCAAACCGCCGAGTATGTGTTCGCGAACGCCGTTCGCGAACACCGGCAAAAAATGCGAACAGTTCGCAAACTGTTCGCGAACTTCGAACATCCGAAAATCGTTCGATTCGAACGATCGAAGGATTTTAATCGTTCGATCGAACGATTTTCGTTCGAATCGAACGAAAATCGTTCGATTTTAGCGACCGAATGGTCGAATGGTCGAACGATTTTGACGCGAACGCCTATTGGCGAACGTCGCGCGACGTTCGCGAACTTGCGGCGGACGCGAACAGTCGAAGTTCGCGCGAACTAGTTCGCCGGCGAACAGTTCGCTACATCCCTACAGCACAGTAAGAGGGATTAGGAAAGTCTTCAAGATTGGATTAAAATGGGGGGCTTTCAAATGGCCTTTAAAAGGGAGCACTTACAAAATAGATTTAGAATATACAAATGTTTACCATTTTAAAAATGTAAGTTGGTATCAGGAGCATATAACTCATGTCACTCAAAAGCTACAAATCTTTATTGTACAGTACCTGTACAGTGGCAGAATAGTTGCATCGTCTAAGATAAATAATAGATCAAGGATTCCTGTGATCTCATGGGGTTCTATGCTTAGCTAGCCTAACTCACTCTAGAATCTTGACAGAATAAGTCACCAGCAAAAAGGCTGTCTGCTTACTCTTGCTAGAGAACTTACTGAATACCTTCCATCAGTCATTTCTGCTCCTGACATTTTCCCCTTACTACTCATTGCTGATGGGATCTGAACATTTTGCCTAGCTCAAGACTCGTGTGACTAGTGCTTAATGCTTTATATATAAACAAATGTTTTTTTAACTATGGAAAAAGATGTTCCTTTAATTCAAATAGTTCACTGAAGGAAATCGCAGATTTACTACATATCTGTACACCCAATAGTGCATAATAGTGTACCAAGGGGGTTATTTATGCAAAGTCGAATTTTAGAGTAATGTACATTTTTTTAAACTCTAATAAATTTGATTTTATTCACAATTTGAATGGTATGTTATTTATGAAAAAATTAGAACGTCTAAAATTTTATTGCATAGTCCTGACTCCTATTGGAGTCTACGGGGCATCATTTTTTAAGTGAAACTTGGTAACAATTTAGCTTATCGGTTATCGCTAACATCTTCAAATAGTTCAAGGGACTTCTGCCATTGACTTCTACATGAATGCAGGTTCTAGGTGGAGAATAATCGAATTAGAACTGTTTCCAGGGTCAAGGTGTGATACACCTCACATTCTAATTCAAATTCGAGTTGATGGTTTTAAATACTAATTTGTCAGTTTTGACCAAAAAATAAATAAATTCAAAATTCAAAATTGAATGCAAATTTACCATTCGAACCTTAGTAAACTGCCCTCTAATGTCACTGTGGATATCTTCCTAAGACCCCTGTTCTTATTATAGGGTTTTTTGATGGACTTTAGATTGTAGAAAAATTCATTGGCTACTATATAGATGTTCTGCTAGCCCTGGGTCAGGTCTCTGCATTCAGAATGTTGGCAAATTGGATTTCACATTGCTGCTCCTGTACTTTGTTGTAAAAGTTATTATGATTGTCTTAGAATTCTCAGAAGCACATATTCAGGACCTGGTCGGTGAACCCTGCAGT
This sequence comes from Xenopus laevis, assembly GCF_017654675.1. Taxonomy (NCBI): domain Eukaryota; kingdom Metazoa; phylum Chordata; class Amphibia; order Anura; family Pipidae; genus Xenopus; species Xenopus laevis. The sequence continues at coordinate 79,593,573 of NC_054375.1, read as the reverse complement.
TCTATTTACGAACAGAAACAATAAAGATGTATTTTTAACCCCTGACAGCCGTTCTGGCTATCTGAACTAGGAGATCAATTCCTAATATCCCTAGTGGGGATTATGTGCTTTGTAATACTCTTCATTTAGCTGCCTTCTTTAGAGATGTTCAGTTCAATAATTAGGAACTGCTAGGCTCCACTCATCAAATTAAGTCTCTAGTAGCTCTGCATAGAAAAGCTTTACCACAATTCCTGCCTTTATTGTTTGTCTTTTCCCTTTTGGGAGCAATATAGGTCTCTCCAGTGATAGCCCTGTGTTAATAACTGTCCTTGAATTTTCTAATTATAGTTAACATCACTATTTGTGAGGAATTGATCTCAGAGTCCCTTAACATAGACTACCTTAACAAAATAATGGATGGATTTCTATACAGTTATCCAGAATGATTGGGACCTGGGGTTTTCCGGATAAGGGATCTTTCCAGAATTTGGATACCCATACTTATTTAATTATTCATTATATATTCGCTTAGACCAAGTACAAAGTACTGTTTTATTATTACAGAGAAAAAGGAAATCATATTTAAAAATGTGAATTATTCGAGTCTATAGTACAGTGGCGGAACTACCGGGGGAGCAGCGGGTGAGAGCGGGCCAGGGCCCGAACCCCCTCAGGGCCCCCCCCAGCAGCCCATGCGCCACAGAAAATGCAGCTGTACGTGGGGGCAGGGCTCAGCTGCACGTCACGCACCAGGGCCCGTCCCCCTCTAGTTACACTACTGCTATAGTAGATGGCTTTCCCATAGTTTGGAGCTATCTGGATAACGGGTTTATGGACAATGGATCCTATACCTATACTGCTTTTACTATATCAAATCATCTGGTAAATTAAAACATTACTGTAGAAGTGGAAAAGCAGTAAGGGGCACACAAGCTTACCCCTTAGTGGGCAGACACATAACATTTTTGCCTGTAGAAATAACAGTGCTTAAAGGAGAAACAAACCCTTGCTACAAAAATCCCCTACCCCCCACCCTACATAGTCCCTGCTCCCTCCCAGCCTAGCTGGTACCTTTGTTAAATGCCCCTAACTCTTTACTGAACCCGTGGTGCAGATTCTGTCCAGCAGAGTTCATGGGTGCCATCTTCAGCCACTTCGGTCTTCCCGAAGATTACCGAAGAGAAGAAGATGGCTGCCGTGAACTCAGATGCCCTGAATCTGCACTGAGGTATAAGTAAAGAGTTAGGGGCATTTAGCAAAGGTACCACCTAGGCTGGGGGGGAGCAGGGAGGGGGTCTAAATAGGGGATTTTAGTGGCAAGGGTTTACTTCTCCTTTAACACATTTCACCAGATTAAAATAAACTGTTATGAAGTGCAGGGCATGTCTTCTGATAATTTCCAATATTTTTTGCACTTGCACCCTGCTTTCTTGTTGGTAAATAACCCTAGATGTTACTAGCCCTATTTTTGTTTTGTGGTTTCACCTGGTTGGTTGTTGCTATAGACTTTTGCCAGTATGGGACATATGTACAAATTGAAATCAATTTTCATCCGCCTATACATCAAAATAATATGCTATTTGAAAAATAACATATTATAAAGATATTATCATTTAAAAAGTGTGTGTGGGTGTGTAAGTACTATATGTACTTGTCTATGTATAAAACATAGAATGTAAATGTCCAGATGGCCCGCTTGTGTTTCCTGTATCAGATGTTGACAAAAAGCAGACTTAGGTAAGTGATAACATAAAAGTTTATCAATTGAATTAATTGAAACCGAATGCCACCTAGACATTCTAAGCTTTAATCAATGCAGGACTAATAAATAGACCACCATAGTTTTGTTGATCCATTGAACCTATGACCTTTGTGAAATTAGTCATAGATGATTTACAGTCTAGAAATTAGCTAAATTTTACATGTTCTTATGAACCACAGCATGTTTGCCTTAAGCAGTTTGTGCATAGAGAGAAAAAAATGTCAAGTGAGAAAGCTTTATTTTGGCTTTATTTCTTTGGCATTCATTAGGATTACTAGTTCATTATGCCCCCACATAACTCTGCTAAGCTACTGTTTCTTAGTTTGTTTGATAAATGCTATTAAAGCGGTCAACTGTGTCACTACGTAAAGCTGTTAAAAAGTCCATCCTTCTGACATATCGAATCCGATTTAACAACTCTTGTTCAGAAGGTGGGGATGTCCCCTTCCATTTACTGGCTATGCAGCACCTAGCCGCTGACAGAATAGAATTTGCCAGTCTCTGCAGTGGGGTTGCAACGTGAGGTATGGTATCCCCTAAGACAAATATAATTGGATCTTTAGGAACAGGTGAGGAAAGTACTTTTCCTAACCATTTACACACAGAGTCCCAGAAGCCTAAAATCACCGGGCACGACCAGAAAATGTGTAAAATAGTACCCACCCCAGTATTGCATCTCCAACAGGTGGGAGAAGAAGTTTGAGGGAACAATTGATGCAGTAGTGCTGGAGTATGATACCACCTCATTTGCAATTTGTATATATTTTCCTTGATAATAGTGCATATAGAACTTTTTGAAGCATTCTCCCACATTCTCTGCCATCTAGGCAAATCTATAGTACATTGCAGATCAGCCTCCCACTTTTGCATGTAAGCATGAGGATGTGTTTCCAAATCGATAGAGTTCAATAATTAATACCACCGTGATGTTAGCCCCCTTTGAATATAACCTAGGCGGCACAGTGCTGACAGCGGGTCAATAGGAGGTAGTATGCCCTTAGGAACAATAGCTAAAACAAAATGCCTCAATTGAAGATACCGAAATCTCGAAAGGTTAACTTCCCCCGTATCTGAATTACAATCCTGGTAGCTTTTTAACTTCCTAGTGAGTAGGTGAAACATCTTAGAAAGTTGTAATAAAGGAATGGTTAAGTTAGGAGAAATATTAGTGTGTTGTAAGCTTGCTGACAAATCCGTATTACCCCAAAGAGGTAACAGCGGAGGTGGGGTGGGTAAAAGTTTAGCTATTGTTCGTTGCCATAAGGTTAGTGTATGAAAAGTCGGCCTCAACAGAGTAGGGTAGCAAGGAGGTTTATGTGTAGTCCATAAGTAATAAGCCAAATGTGGGGTATGACAGTGAGAAAGTTCCAAAGACGCCCATTTAGTGCGTGGAACATAATCAACCCAGTCCATTGCCTGTTTAAGTTGCGCAGCCTTATAATAATTTGACAAGTTAGGGATTGCCAATCCGCCTTGCGTGTGATGGGCAAACAGTGTGTGTCGCGCTACACGATGTCTTTTACCCGCCCATGCAAAGTTCATGATCGCCCTTTGTAAATTATCTATTACTGATTTCAGAACCATCAAAGGCAGGGTGTCAAAAAAATACAAGAGTCGCGGAAGTAGATTCATCTTAGTTGCGGCTATTCTACCCACCCAGGATAAATTATAAGTATGCCACGTTTGGAGAACACGTTTCAAAGCTGTCAAGAGGGGCACATAATTCTGTTTATATAAGGAAGTATAGTCAGCTGTAAGCTTGATACCCAAGTATTTGACAGATTCTAAAGGCCAGCGGTATGGGAAATTAATCTGCAAAAGTTTTAGGTTTGAGCAGACTGTCCCTTCTTAACCTGTGAGTCAGAATTTCTAACACTAATGGATTACTGCAACACAAAAATGCCATCCCCCTCATACAGGAACATGGAGGGTCAGATGGTAATGTAACAGTATTGCCGAATACACTTTATTATAACATTTAGATTGGCCATGTTTAAAAACCATTGTCAGATGAGGAAGCCATGGTTCCGTTCACTTCCTACTGTTCTGATTAGTTGGCTATTGGCCTTAAAGGAGAAGGAAAGCTACGGAGGCATTTTATTGCCAATAGATTAGCTGCAATAGTGCAAGCTAGAATGCTATATTTATTCTGTAGAATGTTTTACCATACCTGAGTAAAAAGCTCTAGAAGCTCTCTGTTTGTTTAGGATAGGAGCTGCAGTATTAATGTGGTGTGACATCACTTCCTGCCTGAGTCTCTCCCTGCTCTGGGCTCAGATTACAGTAGAAAAGGGAGGGGGCAGGGGAAGAGGAGCAAACTGAGCATGCTCTTGCCCAGGGCAATGAGGTCTAAGCTGAAGGCAAGAAGTCTGATACAGAAGCCCATGTGTACACAATAGAAGGAAAGAAATGCAGTGTTTCTTTTGACAGGGGACTCAGAGCAGCACTACTTTGGGGGTTTACTGGTATATTTAGATGGACCTTTCTGATAAGGCTTACTTAGTTTTAACCTTTCCTTCTCCTTTAATGAATGGAGCAATAGAGAAATATTCATACTGTGTATAGTACCTCTTAGGCTAGGGTTAGACAATACAAATTCACAGAAGCCCTGGCTGCTCCCCTTATCTTTGCAGGCATGGCGGATTTCAGCGCAAAATTGTAAAATGATGCATTTTTGTACCAAAATCCATCTCGTCTGCCTACTCCCGAGCAGAGACATTGCTTCTGGGTGCAGGCAGAGCAGGAAAGGAGGATTAGCAGTAAATGAGGAGATATAGAGAACAACGTCAGTATAATGAACCATATCAGAGGCTCAGAAGAATAGTCTAAGACAGTCCAAGAAACGCACAGACCAATGTTTAAAGCCTGACAATGGGGAAGTTGGTTCACCACTGGTTCATCTGTGGTTTGAATTTTGCAAATACATTTTCCAATCAAGTACATGACATTTTGTCCATTAATTGTTTATATCACATCTAAATCACGAGAATCACAATGTTTATTGGTATATTGCTCTAAACTATTAAAATCACAATTGCTCTATTATTCTTGCCAATTCAAATTTTTTTATTATTACCTCACTTGAAGTTGCAGCTTGGCTTCAATAGACATTTTCCAACTATTCCTTAGCACTAGTAATAAATTTGAAACTGATTTATTTTGTTTCCTAGAGCAAATATCTTTTATTGTCTAACAGGAAATGCAGCCTTCCAAGTTCAGCATGTTGTGCTTAGAATATATTTCACAACAGCCTGAATATTATGTCAAGGGAACTGGCAGCCTTCTCAGCAAGTGGTGTGGATATTCTGGGTTACTAACAGCAGGCACCTAAGGCAATACAAAAATCTCCGCTAGATGGAAGTTTTATTAGTATTTTAAAAATACGTAATCCAGTATACTACATGGACATAAACAGTAACATATTTATTAAACCAGGGCACATGTGAGTAGATAATGCAGAAACAGTAAATCCAGTAGAAGTCATATAGAAAAGGAAACTATTTTGACAGTTTTGTTAATTTTCTGCTCCATGTGCCACTTGCCTACTGTCATGTCATATAATATACATACTGTATATATGAAGTACAGATGACATTCTGTATAGCAGCATGTGTGTCAGATATTAGCATATTTTAGTTGCTGGTTCAGAAGAATGAGGTCAATACAGCACATGGCCTTTTGTTAAATCAGACAATTCTATGTTTTCTAATATCCTTATAAATTAAAACAGTATACTGTATAATAAACCTTATACAATCTATCTTAAATTCAAAAGGACGGAGACTCAGCTGTTTAACATGTCTGTAATTTTTTTCTTTGTGGTTTCGTTGTTGCCTGGTTTTGTAGAGTTTTTTTTCCTTTTCATTCACGTTGGTAAAGTGCACTCACACAGTGAAATAAAAAAAAACATGTTCATGGCATTCTTTGTAAACTTTCATTGTTATAAAAAAAATAACACGCTGTTCCCAAATCTTAAAGAAGTACAAGTTGCATCTGTACCCCATTTACTTCTTTACCTTGCTGAAATATACACCAAAAGTGTTTTTGATCTTGGTGATTTAGGGTAATGGGTAGTGATGAGCACATTTTTTTGCCAGGCATGGATTCATGGTGTAATTCAATATTTCTCTATCTCCAAACAGACAAAATTTTGCAGTGAAAAAAAAAATTGCAGAGACAAAAATGGCATGTAAGGAAAAAAAACCCCATTGACTTTAATGCCTTTTGAGTGAGAAATAACTTGAGAAAAAACACCAATTGACTTTAATGCACTTGGATAAAAAGTTGCCAAGACAAAAAAGTCACCGGAATAAAAAGGCCCGTTGACTTTAATGCATTTGGAGTGAAAAAAAAGTCACGTGTGTAAAAAAAATGTTTCGCTCGTCAAAAAAAAAATTGTCCTCTATTGACTTCAATGTGTTTCGTAGATTTTTTCGGCACTAGTAATGGCAAACAGAGTTTTGTAACATGCACAATATAATCTATTGCACATGCAATATATATATAAAGAAAAATGGGTCATGCCCATCCAGATGCTGTGCAGCAAGAATTGTTATGCATTTCCACTATACTGTATGTGTAAAGCTTCCTCATGTATAATATAAAAACAGTCAATGATTTAAGAGGGTCAGGAGCTTTATCACCACTAATGGCATAGCTAGAAAAATAACGAAGATGTTTCACACCGCACCCCACTATGCAGTGAAAATAAAGATTAGTGAGTTTTGCAGCACTTGCTTTGCTGAAAATTTGATGAAACAGCAAAATTTGGGAAATTCCTTGGAGTCAATGGGGAGGTATATACATTCCTGTACATTGTTAGAGAAGCCCATGCTTCCACCATGCTACAACTGTTCATAGAAAAGTTTTACTGTTGCCAGTTTCCTCCAAAACATGGTGCCTGAACAGCTCCTTAGATAGACAGGGGTAAGGGGTAGGAGGGCTTCCATCTGATTTGTTGATGTAGAAGACAAGTTATGGATAATAATAACTCACACAACAGACTGCATTTATTTCCAGACCACACAACAGAATTTTATCTCGGATTCGTGACTGGTGAAAAAACATATTTCACTGCAAAATCAGTAAGCAAAATTGTTCACTTATCCCTATAAATGCCATGAATTTGATAAATATTAGGGTGCATTATAATTGTGGCTCTTCATTACAGTCATCTGGACAAATCATTTATATAGGTGCAAACATGTTATATTCCCCCACCCCAAGTTTGTTTTCATGATCTGGTTCTAGATCGTGGTTCTAAGTCACAGTTCTGATGATACTGGTTGATAAAATTTTCTAGCCATGTGAGTTTGTACCTTGAGACTCTCTGGCCATTATTACGTTATGCGTCATCTGACTCAAACAATAATATTTAAAAAATAACTTGAAAAAAATTAGGCTTTTGTACCTTACCATTGCTGGGTGTTTTTGAATTGAGCCTTGCGGTCAATTCTTTGTAGTCAATACTGGCCCATAAGTCCATATTACAATGAGCAGAGTGAAAAGTACCTGGAACCTCAGCCTTTCCAACTTAGATATTCATTAGAAACTCCTGTTGCTCACAAATCCTTTAACTATTTTAGAGAAGGGAAAATTGTAATTAATACATGTATGTTCTCAAACCACATATCTGGGATTTAACCAATACTTATACACAAGGATAATCTATGTAATTGCTTTTATGCGTTGTATATGATGAAATGAAGTACTTCTATCTGAAGATTTGAAGATGTATCTGAAGAGGGGGATCAATACACTGTAGGGCTCATTTATAAACAGTACTATACAGTTGTCACCTTTTGTGTCACATATACAACACACAGAACACACCAATCACTGAAGCAAGAAAGCCCTATATATTACTCCAGGCTTGAGGCAACTTGCACATTATAAATTATGCACATTGCACTAGGGCATTTGCATGGGGTGTGCATGTGGTCACCAGTGGACTTACAATATATATATAAATATAAATATATATATATATATATATATATATATATATATATATATATATATATATATATATATATATATAAATAAATATATATATAAAAACATTTTTTTCTAATTTCCCTTTAAATGGTTCCCTGTAAAGTTGTGTCTGGCATTAGGTTCTTCTAGGCAAAGTAAACTTGTAAAGTGCATTCATGGGGAAAAACATGACCGATTTTTGCATTAGTACCTCATCCATGTACTGTTTATGTGTCTGTATCAGCATATACATACAATTTTTCCTGTTAGCTTAATAGAACTGGGTTCTTGCACATTGAAGCTTGCAGCCTCTGTGTGAGTCACCCTTCATCTATTCCATGATAATCATGGAATGATAATTTGTCTACTGCATGATGGAAGGAATCATCACCCTATGCTCGTATATAAGAGGCAATAATATGTGCAATCCATTTTTTTCTGATTTAGTCATAGACAGCAGTCTAGTGTAATATCATAGATAAACACCAATGCAACATTTTTTAAGATTGTGTTAAAGGAATTGTTCAGTGTCAAAAAAAAGCTGTGTAAATAGATAGGCTGTGCAAAATAAAAAATGTTTCTAATATAGTTAGTTAGCCAAAAATGTAATGTATAAAGGCTGGAGTAACTGGATGTCTAATATAATAGCCAGAACACTATTTCCTGCTTTTCAGCTCTCTTGGTTTAAACTGACAGGTTTCCCTGGTTACCAAGCAGTAACCAATCAGAGACTTGAAGGGTGCCACATGGGTCATATCTGTTGCTTTTGAATCTGAGCTGAATGCTGAGGATCAATTGCAAACTCACTGAACAGAAATGTCCCATGTGGCCCCCCTTCAAGTCGCTGACTAACTCAGAGTTATAGAGCTGAAAAGCAGGAAGTAGTGTTCTGGCTTTTATGTTACACATCCAGTTACTCCAGCCTTTATACATTACATTTTTGGCTAACTAACTATATTAGAAACATTTTTTATTTTGCACAGCCTATCTATTTACACAGATCTTATTTTCACACTGAACTGTTCCTTTAAAGGCAGTGTCTTTCTTTGTTCTTAAACCACTCATTGCACATTGAAATACAGTTGCGTAATAACAATTTAATGGAATGTGACCTGTACCTTTAAAGTTAGCAAATCATCTTCAGTTAAAGTGAAAATAGACTCTAGAGAAATGTACTTGGCTCATAATACTACCAATAATGAGCAGTGATGTAGCAAAATAACATTTTTTTTATTTAACACATTAATTGACCATCTCATAAAGTGACAATTAATAAAACCATTACTAGACAAGTTTATAGGCGCCAGCTAAAGGAAACATAAAAAGCATAAAAACACTTATTGTGGAATGTAGACTGTGTCACCAGTACCAAAGAAAAAATAGTATCAACTGTAGTGTAGTGTGTTTTGCAGACAAATATAGTTTCTTCTGTACTTTATAAGGGACATTTTTCCAAACTAAATACCTTCTTTTGTATTAGTATGAAAAAGTAGTGTTGCGATATAGGTAGTCTGCTTTTTTTTTTTTACAGATCATTAACTTTTCTACCTTTTTCAGGGCTTGGCCCGGGCTAGGCCCTTTACATGTAGTGTAGTATTTTTCCCAATAGTGGAGCCCTTTAAATGTAGTGTAGTATTTTTCCCATTATAAGCACTTTGCAGTCAAAGTTACTGCCTTGGATTGTGTCATTTTGGGGTGTGGAGACAGGACACACTTGTAGGAGAATCCACCATAAAACCGCTAATGGTGAGCTACAGTTTTCAGTCAGGTTGGCAAAACAGTCAGGTTTAGGAACTTCAAGTAACAATTACTTAGAAAAGCAGCCATATGAGGGAAAAACGATCAACATGCAACATGAGCAATAGGTAACTTTTGATGTACATTCATATTTTGAATAATAATTGTTTAGTGTCATTATCACTTTAAAAGTACCTTCTTGGTTATATTATTGTTACATTTGAACAATGAATCTCATAAACATGGGGATTTTTTTCTCAGCAAGAAGATTTTCTGGTGGACCTTTGGTGCCCCAGACTTAAGGTGGCCATAGACGCACAGATAATATCGTACGAAACGAATTTTCGTCCGATATTCGTTGCGTGTATGGTGGAAAAAGAGCCGACCGATATCGGCAGAAGACTTGGATATCGGTCGGCTTGTTGATCGGGCTGGACGGAAAATTTGGATCGGGTGCCTTTGAAGGGACCCAAACATCGCCCATTGTTAGTGCTGAATCGTCAGATACAGGTAGAATTCTATTGTTTCTTCCCGTATATCTACCTGTATATCTGACGATTCAGCTCTACACGTGTGTATTGAAATGAACGATCTTTCTTGGAAAGATCTTTTCCAAGAAAGATCGTAATTGTTACGTCTATGGCCACCTTAACAGTGTCTATTGGTATTGACAACACTCTTCATGCAAAAGAATTTTGTCAGTAAGATTGTGTACAGAGAGACAGAGAGATAGAGGGTTATTTAATAAAACTCGTTTTTATCTGGTCAGGCTTTTTGGAATTTTTTTGTAAAAAAAAACTTGAATTTTTAGTGATTTATTATACCCAATGCAAAAAAACAGAATAAAAAAATCCACCATGTCAAAGCTGTGAAGATCATATATAAGTAGATGGCATATGTCCCTATTCCAATTTGAAGATATCGTGGTTTGCGCTGGGTTTAGCTCAGTAATCTGAAAAATTCAGGGTTTTCGTGCAACAACCTAAATAAATGGAGTGATTCAGATGAAAAGTCTGAAAAAAATCTTACCATTTGAGTTTTCACTCTATTTTAGTGAGGTTTTTTCCCAATCTGATTTTTTCTATTTATTTTAATGATAAATAAGGCAAAATGAATGGGAATTTGGTAAAGCTTTTTTTATTATAAAAAATAGATATTTTAGTTAAAAAACCCCATAGTGTCAATGGTGCATGTTCTAACTGTGCATAACTGTACAACTGTTGTCCCAAAGGTTAATTTGTTAAGTTATTTGGATCTGGAAGTAAGACTTTGTATAGTTGGTCACAACAGAATCATGTTCGACTGCTAAAAGCAAATGAAAAATATGTTTTTGATAAATTTGGCAATTCATTTTAAAAAAAATAATTCTGGATTTTAGATATAAACTCACGATTAAGGAAACAATCAGTTTAACTGAGTTAATGGGACAAAAATATACCAGATAAATGTACCAAATCAGCCCCTACATTACAGAAAATAACAGAACTGTTAAAGTTTGCTTGAAAGTGAAATGCTTGCATACAATGTATTTATTTGTTACAGATTTCAAGTGTTTTAATTTAATGGAAATTCATGGGACATAAGTCAGTACATATCATAAGGTGATCTTTTCAGCTTCAGCTGTAAAATTCCCCTTTGCAACCAGAACTGTTTATTTTCACCCTGATAAATATACACATATGAAAAATAAGGTTTTTTTTCCAGAGTTCAATCTTTCTTTCTGGTTTATGAAAGTACATCAAAAATTCTAAATGTAAACAAACAAGTAGCGTTGCATGATTTTCAGTGACTCTATTCTGAAATAGAATATGTAATCAAAAAAACATTAATTGTTAATTGTAGGTATTTAAAATAATTGTTTTGATTGCATTCCCAGAAACTATTCAAGGTAAAAGTAAAAAAAAACAGAAAAAGATTTATCTGTACATGTAAAATGCTTTTAGAAGAGTAGCCTGTTCTCTACAAATACAGTAACCATGAGAACACGAGAAATAATAATGTGTATACATAACGATGTAGTCTGTGGGTGTCTTTAAAATGTGTGTTCAAAGAATATGTGTTGCGTTTAAAAAGACATTTTCTACCCACAAAAACTCTAGCTTTAGAAAGGAACAAAAAAAATGACTGTTAAAGATTTTGCTTTGAAGTTTTCTTAAATGTGTGGTATTTATTAGAATGGAATTTTATTAAAAAAAAGTTTACATTTTTAAGGATATATATTAGGGATATAATGCTAAGGTCTCTATTATCAAGAAACCCATTATCTAAAAAGTTTTAAAATACTGTATGGCAATGCCAATTTCAGTAGTGTCCTACTTAAAGAATTCTTAATTTTTGACAGATTTGCTTTTTCTCAGTAACAACACATCATAGTTGATGTTAACAACTATGTTAACATATGTTGACATCATTCCTTCTTGATGGCACGGCAATCCTATTAGGTTGTTTAAATTATTTTTAAGTAGCCTAAAGCAACAATGCTTCATATTATGGAAAGACTTGCTATCCAGAAAATCCCAGGTCCCAAGTATTCCAAATAATAGAGCTTATGTTTGTACCTAACAGTTAGGGGCCCATTCATTAAGTTCGAGTGAAGGAATAGAAGAAAAAATACATTGAATTTCGAAGTGTTTTTTTGGCTACTTCGACCATCGAATGGGCTACTTCGACCTTCAACTACGACTTCGACTTCAAATCGAACAATTCGAACTAAAAATTGTTTGACTATTCGACCATTCGATAGTCAAAGTACTGTCTCTTTAAGAAAAAACTTCGACCCCCTAGTTCGCCACCTAAAAGCTACCGAAGTCAATGTTAGCCTATGGGCAAGGTCCCCATAGGCTTGGCTAACTTTTTTTGGTCGAAGGATAATCCTTCGATTGATGGATTAAAATCCTTCGAACCGTTCGATTCGAAGGATTTAATCGTTCGATCCAACGATTATTCCTTCGATCGAACTATTTGCGCAAAATCCTTCGACTTCGATATTCGAATATTCCCCAGTCGAATATCGAAGGTTAATTAACCCTCGATATTCGACCCTTGATACATTTGCCCCTTAGTCTATAATAATGCTGTGTCATAAAGATTATCAATTCAAAAAAACACAACATACAGTAAATAACTATTATATTTGTCTATTTGTGCATTAGAAATATTTTGAATAGTTTATATAACTCTTTACAACTGCAAACAAAACCATTCAGATATTGAATGTACATAAAATCTGGAAAAATTGAATGGTGAAACTGTTCTTAAAAAATAAAAAATACAACATTGACATTTTTGTCTCCTGGAGCAGAAAGAAACTTAAATCTGAATCACAAACAATGCCTTATGTTTTTTCACCCTAACCAATTATTATAACTAGCACAGCTTTTGTCTCCTTTCTGTGCTCCCTCTAGAGAAGTATAATGGAAATAGTAATTCTCTGTGGCTTTCTTGTACCACATTAAATCTTGATAAAGTCAAAGATTTTGAATTTAGAATTTGCATTTGTACACATTTACAAGGCTATAACATGAAGTTATGGTTAACAGAAAAGGTGTTTACTCTCTATTTAGCAGTGCAAGATTTCTCACGTTTTTTTATTATTGTTGTTGTTATTGTTATTATGCTGTGAATAAACAATGAAATTTCCTGAAATAAAATATTTTACACAATTATTTTGGAAGAATATTCTTCTACATATCTGTAATTCTCTTTAATGTTCAGCGTTTGAACATTGTTTTTTCTTTTTTTATATATATGTGGCTTAAACAACTACTGAGAACAGGTATATGTTAATGTATCTCCAACAAAAAAAGTAAGAAGTTAATCAGAGTCTGTATTATATGGTGGACCATTAATAGTTTATTTTGCATATTACTGTATCCTCATAAATCATGTTCTTTCCATGAGATCAATAATAAGAAACTGTTCTTTCCAGTAGAAGAAGCAGTCAACAATTGAACAATTCTAGAGGCATAACAGAAACAATACTATGGCTTGGCTCTCAATATGTCAGGTTGTTGTATTAAAGCAACAGCTCTTGGTACTGTACCTAGTTAGCCTAGTTTGCCTCTATCTGGTCATATCTTGGGTATTGTAAATCATAGTTATATGTGCAACTATGAAGTCTGTTCATTAGTATGGAACAAGTTCATTTTCTGACACTGTGCATTATGTAATTATGTGTAAAATAGTCTGTCATGTAGTAGTGCCTTGGTTTTAAGCAAGTTTTAACAGTGACCTTAAAGTCAACTGAATTCTACCTATTGTTGACCATGAATATATTTATGTAAACACGTATATTTATTCTCATATACACATACCTACATTTTCCAGGTTATAAGGGTTCCGTAATAAAAGAGATTCAATCAAAATATATATTTATTTACAAAACCTATTGACACATATCCACAGAAATAATACACATAAACAACAAACTTTACAACATTAAATCTATACCAAATATTTACAAAGACAAACATTTATTATAACAATTCCTAATATCATATAACATTGTCTGGCATCAAAGATATCACATAAATATGGCAACCAACTATAAGATGGCACATTAATAAAATAAATGAAATAAATCTTATTTCAACTGGAAATATTTTCAACAAAATTTAAAAAACAAAATAGGGTTAAAAAATTTTCCAAAACATTCCAGTGGTCCTAATTTAATTTGGAGTCTTTATGCAAACAGCATCTTAATCAACAAGTTGAATATAAATGATTATCATTAACTTGTGAGGATTATATTTTTCTGCATGTGTGGTGTACCCGGCCTGGATAAAAGATGTTTTTAGTGGAATAAGAAAAATCACAGGAAATATGCTGTATGAAAAAACTATGTGGCTATACTTCTTTTCACAAATTGATGAATAGATGACTAAAAGAAATCTCTTTTGTGTCTTTGTGAAATAGCAAGTGGGGATTTGTAATGGTGGTCCTTCTTCATTAAACATTCTTATGGCTGGGAGAGTATACTCCTTTTGCAGTCATTAAAATAATGCACATTTACTAAATGTTAATTTTTATGAGGCTTGTTAAAACCTTCAACATTTAATTTTTATTTACACAGCTAATGATGTGTTACCTGCTTAAAGCATTTATTTAAAGTCGGATCTTAATTGTTTTGTGATTCTTGGCCAAAGGTTTAAAAGCCTCTAGACTGAATAGGCACAAAACAATTATCAGTGACTAAGAGGCAGGCAAATTTAGTATATGAAACGCTTGTTATGCATTAAAAATCCTCCTTATGGCATGTCCCTTAATAATTAGCAATCAACTGACCTTCTCTGCTTTTTACTGATGAAAAAAAAACCACTACACAGCCTGAAGGTATGCTGGAGTGGCATATACAATATAAAAACTACTACATTAGATAGCTTTAAAAGGGGGTTGAATGGCTTTTTATCAAATGAGGGAATACAGGGTCATTGAAGATAGCTCATAGTACAAGTTGATCCAGGGACTAGTCCGATTGCCATTTTGGAATCAGGAAAGAAATTTTCCCCCTCTGAGGCAAATTGAGAGGCTTCAGATGGGTTTTTTGCCTTCCTCTAGATCAAGGGTCCCCAACCTTTTTTTACCCGTGAGCCACATTCATATGTAAAAAGAGATGGGGAGCCAAATAAAGACTGTGATTGGCTATTTGGTACCCCCTATGTGGACTGCCTACAGCAGGCTTTACTTGGCACTATACTGCAATTAAAACTTGCCTCCAAGCCGGGAATTCAAAGATAAGCACCTGCTTTGAGGCCACTGAGAGCAACATCCAAGGGGTTGGAGAGCAACATGTTGCTCATGCGCTACTGGTTGGGGATCACTGCTCTAGATCAACTAGCAGTTAGGCAGGTTAAAAATAGAGTTTAAAGGTTGAACTTGATTGATGTGTGTCTTTTTTCAACCTACCTTTCTATGTTACTATGTTACATAGAACCAATTACCAATTTGCAGCTTACTCATTATATACACCAAAACTATCTGGCCATACTTTTTAAATAATGAAATTGGATATTTAAGCCACCACCGTTGCTGCTATAGGTGTTTAACACACATCCATGTAATTAGCAATAAACATTGGCAGAATAATGTATTCAAGATCTCAGTGACTTTCAACATGGCACCATCAAAGGGTGCAAAATTCACCATGTTCTTGTAAAAGACCTTCCCAGTGGAGTGGAAAATGTTATAGAAGTCAATAAAGAACTAACTTTACATTAATTATAGGATTAGAAAAACACATAGGACAGGCAGTTGTGCAAATATATATGGTTATATTATTATTTAATACTTTTGATTTCAGAATGGGATGTTGAAAAGGCAGGCTTATTTATGGATATAGTGTAATTTTTCCTTACAAGGATGGTAATTAACCTGCCTGTATGTTTTTGGAATGTGGGAAGTAATCAGTGTACCCAGAGGAAATCCACACTGACACTGGGAGAATATACTTGAGGAAAAAAGATCCCTGTAACTCATGCATGCCCTTGGAAAGTATGTGATTACACAGCTTGCTCCACTTTGTTCTTTTTTTATTTTATATATGAGGTGCATATTAGCCAATCCAGCTACAGAATGACTTTTGAAAACCTCACAATTTCACCCTATATATCTTACGTCAAATAGAGAGGCTGAACATTTGATTAGTCTACAGAAAACTTTAGAAACATTTTGAAATGTTGTGCTAAAGTCTGCTCCCACCTATTTTCTAATGTAGTGTGGATGATATTTGTCAAGGGCAATTAAAAAACAGTATAGTATGTATATTGTGCATTTTATTACAATTTCCTTTATTGTATTGTAAAAATTTAATAGAAAGATTTCTTGCAAACTGAAAATGCACTTTTCAGCTGATGAATATTAAACATTACTTACCTTTGCAAGCACTTTTGGTGCTTAATGAGCTCAAATACTTGATCATGTAACACTTTCATGTTTCATTTGCAATTTAGCAGTCTTACAACTGTAGGTGCAAGTCCTTAACTGAAAAGCACAACAACAAAGATAATGACATGTAAAATATATGCAGCTTTACTTTATGACCTAGTTAAAAAGCTGGTTCCAAAGTTTCAGTGACAAAGTGCTGATGCTGAGATCTGCATATACCATAAAGCCACTGGGATGAGCATTTCAAAGAGTCAATAGGTGGTAAAAGTACAATCCATCCACCTTGGGGACATCGTGTAGGTCACTTAAATTACCATTGCCAGTAAAAGGGATGCATATCCCTGTGCTCAAATAATATGTCTCTTGATTTACATTCTTCATGCCCTTTGTAAAAAAAAAATCGGGAAAAAAAGCAAACCACCAAGATAAATATAGGTACATGTAGTTGGCAATTTTTAAACAAAAATCAGTTATTTCATGAAAATAAAACATTCACACTAAAGTTTAATTTATAAAAAAAAATTCAGTATATTTAACCTATAATGTACAGGTATGGGATCTGTTATCTGGAAACCCGTTATACAGGAAGCTCCGAATTATGGAATGGCAAACACCCATAGACTCCATTTTATCCAAATAATCCACATTCTTTAAAATGATTTCCTTTTTCTTTGTTATTATAAAACAATACCTTGTTTTTGATCCCAACTAAAATATAATTGATCCTTATTGGAAGTAAAACCAACCTACTGGGTTTATTTGGGGTCACATTTACTTAGTTCGAGTGAAGGAATAGAATAAAAAAAACTTCAAATTTCGAATGTTTTTTTGGCTACTTTGACCATCGAACTGGCTACTTCGACCTCCGACTTCGACTTCGAATCGAACGATTCGAGCTAAAAATCGTTCGACTATTTGACCATTCGATAGTCGAAGTACTGTCTCTTTAAAAAAAACTTTGACCCCCTACTTCGCCAAGTAAAACCTACCGAACCTCAATGTTAGCCTAAGGGGAAGGTCCCCATAGGCTTTCTAAGCTTTTATTGATCGAAGGAATTTTGTACGATCGATGGATTAAAATCCTTCGAATCGTTCGATTCGAAGGATTTAATCGTTCGAATTGTTCGATTCGAAGGATTTAATCGTTCGATCGAACGATTATTCCTTCGATCGTTCGAACGAACGAATAGCACTAAATACTTCGACTTCGATATTCGAAGTCGAAGGATTTAACTTCGACAGTCGAATATTGAGGGTTAATCTGCCCCCTAATGTTTACATGATTTTCTAGTAGACGTAAACTGTGAATATACAAATTACAGAAAGATCCATTATCCGGAAAACTCCAGGTCCCGAGCAATCTGTATAACAGGTCCCAAAACTGTACAATATATATGTTAAACAGTAACAGTTTTTCTGCAGGTTGAGAAGTATGTTTTATTTTATTGTTTTACTGCAGAAGTCAATGTCATACAGGGCAGTTTTGATGTAAGACAAAAAAAAGGTTATATGTCCTGGGACACTATGCCTCAAAGGAAGTCCTCTGGCTATGAAATATCCTAGCACAAAGTACATAATGTTATATGTGTTAGACAATCTCAGTATGTAGGCTGATTGGTACTGGAGGATGATTTTCCATAATTTACTGTTTTTTAAAAAAAATACTTTCAGTCCCCTTCTCATTTGAAGTAATTGATAAGAAAAATATACACCTCACACGTGATTTTCTAAATGTATTTGTGAAATCAAATAGCAGCAAAAACATAAAATAACATGCACAACAGCTGTAAAATGTGCTGATGCACTTCCTTTCCACGTAACCCCCTTTATTTCCATTTTTAGCGTGAGGAGAGAAAAACGATCTATAACTGCCACAAACATATAAACAATATACCTAACTCTTACTTGTTAATCAATATTATAAGATGAGTCACAGTCAACTGTTATAGTTGGGTTTAGTTTGCATTAATCTTTTAAGTCTAATGCATGAAAAAAAACTGTGTAAATGGGTTACAGATTAACAGCAAACGTGTTTTGCCATAGAAAATGTAGAACATAGTTGCCTTACAATCACTGTTATAAATAAGAGCAGTTTCCTCGTTAACAGCAGTTTTTCACCTTCATTAAATACTGCATAATTTATACATTTCACACCTGGGAGGATAATAATTCCCAATTACAATGGCTTTTTCAACATATAGATTGTGTGTGCGCTAATGCTGTTAACTCATGCAGACAATGCCATGTACAAGCCTTTTTGCGTATGAATTTTACTGAATGTTATCTAAAAAAAAAAGAAACAGAAATAAAGTAGGTCACTCTGTTTAACCCCTTAAGGTTATTCTCATGTTTTTTAAAACACCCACTAATAATTTTTTTTAGCAGACATGTATTCTACTTATGATAACATAATCATCTAATATTGTGCTAGAATTCACAAGCTTAATAACTGGAAATAAAATACTTTATATCCAAGTTAAATCAAACTATAAACAAATAGTCTTGATATATCCAAGTTAAATCAAACTATAAACCAATAGTCTTGATTGTTGAACATATATTTGTTGTATTATAGCCAGCTAACATGGGATACACTCCTGATTCTCGAGGAACCTACTCTGTAGACCATGGGTCCCCAACCTTTTTTACCCGTGAGCCACATTCAAATGTAAAAAGAGTTGGGGAGCAACACAAGCATGAAAAAATCCCTTGGGGTGCCAAATAGGGGCTGTAATTGGTTATTTGGTAGCCTCTATGTCAGTGATCCCCAACCAGTAGCTCGTGAGCAACATGTTGCTCTCCAACCCCTTGGATGTTGCTCCCAGTGGCCTCAAAGCAGATGCTTATTTTTGAATTCCAGGCTTGGAGGCAAGTTTTGGCTACATAAAAACCAGATGCACTGCCAAACAGAACCTCAATGTAGGTTGACAATTCACATAGGGGCTACCAAATAGCCAATCACAGCCCTTATTTGGCACCCAGGAACATTTTTCATGCTTGTGTTGCTCCCCGACTCCTTTTACTTCTGAATGTTGCTCACAGGTTCAAAAGGTTGGGGATCCCTGCCCTATGTGGACCTGCAGCCTACAGGAGGCTCTACTGGGCACTATACTTCGTTTTTATGCAAATAAAACTTGCTTCCAATCCTGGAATTCAAAAATAAGAACCTGCTTTGAGGACACTGAGAGCAACATCCAAGGGGTTGGGGAGCAACATGGTGCTCACGAGCTACTGGTTGGGGATCACTGCTGTAGACCAACAATAATCAGTTTGTTGGGTTCACTTGTTCAGCTCAGAGAAAAAATATGATACACCATGTTTTTATTGTATCTTTCAAATGTTTCCCTTTTTATAATGTTATAAAGCACCACTATATTTTAAAGTAATTGCTTATAGTTCATTTACTGACTTTGGTACCTGTTGCTGATTTTTTTTCCAGGTCAGTTAGCCGCAGGTACATGTGAGGTTGTTACATACGACAGAGATAGCAGTCAGCCACGGAGGACTATAGCCCGACAAACAGCGCGCTGTGCATGTAAGAAAGGACAGATTGCCGGCACAACAAGAGCAAAGCCAGCCTGCGTAGATGGTAAGTAGTTGCAATCCATCTTATTAATATAAAAATGAGGTACACATTTTTAAAAATTAAACATTGTGCAAAATGCCATTTCCATATGTATAAATGAAGGCAACAATCGATTAAAAGGATTAGTATGTTTGCTTGCTGTTTTCTATAAGTGGTTTCATGTGTTTTGAGAATAGGAATCTTGACAATGTATTAAATCACTAATTAGCATATCTTCGGTGTCTGTGTTAATGATGTGGTGTAACATTTGTAGTTTGGATTATTTTTGGCTCTATTTGGGTAAGAACCTTGACTCTTGCACCCTTTGAGTGCCCACCATTAATTGCTGTTTTCTATGAATCTTGGCAATTGCCATGAACAGTTAATGAACTTGTGGAACTGTAGAAACACATTATCAGGAGATGTAAACTTTACCCAATAGCCTTAGTTTGCTGTATAAAAATTAGTTGAGATTCAAAGATTTGTCATCCCTAGGCTAATGTGACTGCTCATGTGTGAAAGTTAATGTTGTTAGGATAAATCACTTGCAGAGCAAGTGCAGTATATTGTGTATTCTTTTTATATCTAGTATTTCATCTTTCATTACAATTATCATTGTGTATAACTCCACCCTGAAGGAGCAGCAGCCTGCAGCCTGCAGCCTGGTGAAATGATAATGCTGTGAGTATGAGAGTTTTTATGGGAGGGTTGCAATTTTCTGCTACGTAAACAAGCAAAGTATTTGCTGATACTGACAGGATAGAAATGTTATCAGTTTAATTGTACACTTGTTCGGTTTAAATGCACAGAGCACAGTGTAGGCCTTTCTGCTGTTTGTAAGGATATTAAAGGTAGCCAAGAATTTAATAGAAAAAAAAACAGAACAAAAATGTGTTTGTCAGTGAAACAGTGTAAGTATTGGAACAATAACATAAACTGACATTTTTCTTAAAGGAAAGGAAAACTATATCCTCCAGAATGAATACATAATCAGCATATAGTTTATATCATATTAAGTGGGCAATTAAAGAATCTTACCAAACTGGAATTTAGAAATCAGTAAATATTGCCCTTTTACATCTTTTACCTTGAGCCCCCATTTTATGATATTCTCTGTGCTGCCTCAGAGATCACCTGACCAGAAATAGCTCTAACTCTAACAGGAAGAAGTGTGTGAGTAAAAAGATAGAACTTTGTCCATTTATTGGTTCATGTGGCCTAACATACAGTATATGTGTGCCCTTGGTTTGTGAATATATTTTTGTAAATGGTTTATTTAGACGAAGCAGGGCTTTACATATGGGCTGTTTTATGCAATATATTTTTAGAGAGACCTACATTAGTTGTGTGTATAATTTTCCTTTAATAAAATGCACTTGTGTACTTATCACCCACTGTAAATGTTTATTTCTAAGTAACAAGTGCCTCTCTAACATTACAGAGTAAGCAATGCCATCATTCAACATAATGGTCACTATTGAATAAGATGATGGTATCTGTGGTTTTCAGCTTTGGAAAGACAACAAATACAGTAATGGGCCAATTTTAATAAAGGCTTGAGGAGGCTAAGCAACCCCAAACCAACATCAATGAATTCAATATGGAGGTATTATGTAGGAAGTTGGCACTGTATTTATCGTGCTATGTTTTCTGGAGTTATTATACAGGAGATTGACACTATATTAATATCACCATGTGTTCTGGTGACAATATATATGGAATAAGACTGTATTTATCCTGTCATGTGTTTTGGGGTATTATACAAGTATGAAGGAATCTATGTAAAAATGTCTTAATTACCCCCACAAGCAACCCTCCTCCTATGAATACAGTGCTGCATCCTAACACTACTGTGACTTTACCAGATCCCCTGTTTAAGGCCACATACATTTATTTTGGACAATGTGCATTACATTTTATGATTTAAATTATTTTGAAATCTTTATGTTGTTATTTGTAAAAAAAAAAATCAGATAAGCTTTCTAAACAGGCAGTATGCCCAGGGAACACCATTTACAACAGGTACAGTGGCAGAGGCCATAGAAGAGCAAATCACAGGAGTGGTAGGAAGGAATTTATCATTACTCTCTTTTACTAGATATGTCAGTATTCTGAGATGGCTGAGAGATACATTTGGTGCACCAAAATGTAACCACACCCAATTCATTGCAGCAATTAAGGCTTTGAGAATATCCCACATATTAATTTTCATCTGTCATTTTTTACTTATTACATGATTTCATTTTTACTCTTTTTTGTGTAATTTGTTTATCTTATTTCTTTCATTCAATATTTTTTTTGTCTTCTGCCTTTTCTTTATTTTTCAGTATTGTTTAATTTCTTCCCTTTGTCTCACCACATTTCTCCTTCCACTATCTCTCATATTTCTCAGTAACATGCTCAGCACTGCCTAATAGATAAATATATGACCCCATCATTAGGTACAGTGTTTTTTTGTATAACTTAAACATGAGGGAATGTGCTTCCACCCCTCCCAAGTAATATGAATGAACCTGGATAGGACATTAGACCTGACTGTCTTGCCAGCCGGATATAGATTACTGGAAACACAAACATAACTTCTGGTAATATTGAAGCAGCTTCAGCACTTTGAGTATTATAATTTTCATAAATGAGCACTGTTTACAGTAATTTCTAGTAAGATATATTGTCTTTTGCAGCAGATGCACAGCCATTGTATTTTGAAGGGGAGTTGTCACCCCTGGACATTTAAGTGATCTCCAATTATATAGGGAATTAAAGATTAAGAATGAATTTGATGGGAGTGAGAAGCAAGCAAAACACGAACACTGCTTGGACAAATGGGAAATGATAGAGAGGCAGCAGTAGGTGGGAGACTGACATAAATATTGGTAGTTTCCCATATAATTTGGGAGCTTTGGCATACCTGCAATAGTATAGTGACTTCTGCTTCAGGCAACATTTATTTGTGGAATTCTTTGTTGCTTCTCACAGATTTAGGACCATGGCACATCTGGCATTCTGATCAACAGTACTTGTTGTAGTGATCAAAACTCCACTATTTGCCCCAGACTGTGTTTCGCTTGCTTCGATAGGAAGCACCAGCACCCACATTCAAAACCATGGCTGTGCTAATTTTGGAGTACATAAATGAGGGTGTACCAAACATTCCTTTGTGATCTAGGGCAAGCATCAGCATCAGTGAATTGCCTAAAAGTGCTACTCTAGTCAGTTACTGATTCACAATTTCATACTCATTTGTGACTGAATTGCTAATGCCTGGTTATGAATACATGCAGATTATGCTTATAAAATAAACAGCTGAATTGTGCATCTTAGCATATAACAATGTATTGTAATGGTGTCAGAGACAAGTTAAGTATTATGTAAAGTATTTCCAACATTACATACTGTAAGGGATAATAAACTTCAACTGTACATTCCAAGCATATTAGAAGTTACAAAGGAGTTTCTGACCATGAGAAGGCTCAATACTGAAGTGGCTCTATAGAGGCAATAGTACTTCAAGGCGGCGTCTTCTTCTTCATAGACATAATTCTTGTTTTTTTTCATTATTAAACTACATATATGATAAAGAGTTTAACAATGTCATAAAAGTATCTGTTATAACACTTCCAATGTAATAAAACCATACAATAATCATAAAGCATATAGTGCCCACTAGACCATTTTTGCTGGTAAGCGCCAGTAATGGAATTTTCTCTTTATGTCTGTGGTTATCTTTCACAAAACCTACCAATAAGGAAAGTACTTATTTGCTCTTTACATTACAGTACTGACAAATAAGTATTGTTTGGAGTGCATGACCATAAATGTCACTGCACACTAGCTCACTCTTGAGGAACAACTAAAAAGTAAATTACTGATTTAGCATACCAATTATAGTCAGTTGCCATTCATCCAATAGTACTACACTTTCTCAGGACTTAAGCTATGATATATTCCACATTCAGGAATCAGGATGTTTTTCTTGATGCTACAAACCATCCCTTATATGTTAATGTCACAAGCACTAACCAGATTGAGTAACAACATTATTTGGTTGGTAAAGCTGTTGTGCAGCAATGAGTAATAAAAAAAGAAATAGTACACAAGAAAGCCCTGACTTATGGGAAGGTCATTCCCAATACAGTTCTTTTTAAGTACATATTTTTAAGTACATAATTTTAAAAATGAATACATGATTTCCTGATTACAAAGGCAATTAAAAGCACTGGGAGAGGCTGTTATCAATACTGCGCCACTTCACTAAATATCTCGGCTGCTTCCTTAATTCCAACTCGCACACAAAGTCGGTCAGAGCTGCAAAGTATCTAAAAGAGAAAACAGAAGGAAGCACACATAGGGCAATACTGTTTTATGTTGTCTGATAAGGGCAATCCAGCCACAATAGGGTTAAAAGGTGTTCCGCGGTGGATTCATTACTCCATACATGAAGTGGGGATAAAATATAAAATAATAATAGTATAATTCCGTTTAATAAATATTTTAAAAGCAGGAAAGGACAGTGTGGCACCAATTGCTACTCCCTGAACACCAACATATCTCCAAACAGCAGATCCTTCTGAGGAGTCCGGACTTTTTACCTTGGAATGTGATGTGCTTTTGATGCTGAACTGTTTGTGAGTAGGCAATTGGCGTTCTGTGATTGCTTTAAAAATATTTATTAAATGGAATTATACTATTATTGTTTTCTCTTTTATCTCCACTTCATGTATGGAGTAATGAATCAACTGTGGAACACAAAACAAATATGACATGCAAGCTGAACTTTGACTGTTTGTAAGTACATGCCCAAAAGGGAAGCCTGATTTGTATGTGCACCTTGGGTGGATCCAATTAACTTTTTTTTGTGATAATAAAACAGTATCTTGTATGGGGACTAAGCTGCATGAATCCATATTGGTGGCAAAACAGTAATACTGGGTTTATTTAATGTTTAGCAGACTTCAGACTTGAGGTATAGAGATCCAAAGTAGAGAAGGATCAATTATACAGAAAACGCCAAGTACCAAGCATTCTTGATAATAGTCCTAAACTTTTATCTTATTTTATAAGTTCCTATGATATTCTTCTTTTGATGTTTTATAACCCCATTTAATGCTAGATGCTCTGCTAAACTCTATTGATCAGGTTTAAAACATATGCAACTGACAATTCTCCAACATTTAACTCTACTTGTAACTTGATAAATGCTAACAAAAGATGTCATGACATTAAAAATAATACTGTTCAGAAGAAACCCATGTCACGGTGTCCTTAATGAAACATTACAGTTCTGCAAAAAGCAAAGCATGCCAAGAAATGTTAAAATAAGTGGTGTCTTCTAAATATATATGTATTCCATTTTTTACTTTAGCCTTCATCACTTATTTCGACAAAATGGCCAGGCTAGATACTGTTTGTTGAAATATTCTGTAAGAGTATAAGCATAAAGGCAAATCCTGGCAATTTAAAGACTTTATTCCATCTTTGGAATGAGAAGGAACAAATAGGTTAATGCAACAAAAGTTACAAAGTTTGCACCCAAAGTAAGTCATCAAATGGTTTCTTTGAAATATATAGCTAATAAATGCAACCATCAGCTAGGTTGCAATAGGAGCAAACTTTGCATCTTTAATTATGTTTTTTCCAAGTTTTTAAAATGCCAGGATTTAATCTGTATAGCTTCATGATGTAAATAGTTAGTTGACTCTAGAT
This sequence comes from Xenopus laevis, assembly GCF_017654675.1. Taxonomy (NCBI): domain Eukaryota; kingdom Metazoa; phylum Chordata; class Amphibia; order Anura; family Pipidae; genus Xenopus; species Xenopus laevis. Next base: position 79,567,966 of record NC_054375.1, on the reverse strand, counting down.
AAAGGGTCCATGTTGACCTAACTTTAATTTAATCTTCAGTTTTAAAACCATGCTCATAGTTTGCTTTTGTTGTTCATCATTACATTGTATTTATTGGAGGCACTAGAAATAAATGTCTCTTGAAGACAATTTAGCAAGTTGCTCAGAGAATTTATGTGTCTGTCTTACCTGTCTAAATCTGCTATCAGACACAGACAGGATAGAAGTAGCATGTTTCTGCCATTGGGGATAGTAGGACAAGTGGGCATTGTGTTTGAAGATGATTTAACCAACAAATGTCAAATTACTTTCACTAACTTTGTTTTGTTTTTAAAAATTGTGAAGTAATTTTTCCTCTTCTTTACAAAAAGAACAAAGCAACTGCAACCTTGGAAATTGACAAAAGTCATTTAAATTACTGTATATAGACGGAGACCCCAAAGTAAAGAATAAAGGTCATATTTTCATTTCATTTTCGTGGTTCTTTTTTAAGAGAGACATTTGTCCATGCTATCACATTGTTCTCAGGAAATCCAGATGTAGAAGATGCTGTCTAAACAAACAAGCTTAACTTATGTGAAGAGAAGCATTTGCATTGATTTACTGTATTGGCTCAGGTACTGTTTATAAGACGCATAATCCTTAAAAGTCATGGATGTACACGGCTGCATAGGCAAACTGAATTGAAGTATTCTACTTAAGAAATGATATCCTATCAGGAATTTACTTAAGGATTTTTTTCTCCAGTTTTAAAAGTTCTCTGACAATAAGACAGACAATAAGACAGACAAATATTATTAGGATTCATAAAATCTATGAAGAAAAATGTATTGTGCTTATCAAAGCATGACATAAATTAAAAACAATAGCACATATATTTCAGAAACAGCAGATAAAAATAATAATTTTATAAACAACACTGGAGGTTTAAAAATATAGCTATTTTACCAAATTCATTATTTTACCAAACCAATTTTAAATAACTTTCTGCCATAAGAAAAATAGTATGAGAAATATCTGCTAAAATATATGGAAAGGGAATTCAAAACTTGATATTAGGGCAAGAGCCCATAGTATGTATGCAGCTCCAGGACACTTTGTCAAAACACTGACATGTTTTATGTTAAATCTTTTTTTCCTTCTTATGCTGATTATCACAGATAGTGGATAGAGTTGCTAGAATCAGGAACAGTATGGAGGACACCTGTACTAATGTAGCAGAAAAAATACTGCTAGTATCTGATATTTACAACAACTGTATATTCTAACAGCCTTCCATTAGTCACCTATTAAAAGATATAACATTTTGGATGCCAACACTGATGATCCTTAAATTCTGACATTATCTCCATTAATGTCCACCTCTGTCATATTCAGGGGTGGTGCACTGTGCAGTAATTAGCAAGCAAAGGGCATGAAAAAGTATTTATAAAACATACTTTTTGTGCTAAGAATATATATTTGGTAATCTATTGGCAGCATGTGACTACCGGGTTATATAAGCAGAATGCAAATTGAGTTCAATGTTTTAGACCTTACAGTGATTATGTTCAAGTGCCAGTGTGCTAGCACTTTATATCATACATTTCTGGGTTTGCTTTGATCAATGTTGTGTCTAAATAAACAGAGTATTGTATTGAAAAAGAGAAAATTGTCTAAATGCATTAAATCTTCCCAGATGACCTCACCATCCTGAAGTCTGCCATTTAAGTTTACATAATCTATACAGAAGCACCCTGGTAGCCCCTCCACTATCAGTTGCCAGCACCCAATCCTGTCTATGATGTTAGTGGATTTATACCGACCAGTTCGTCTACCTGTTTTTAAATGTAGAGTCAATAAAGACTACAGTTTTACTTCAATTGGAGCATGTGCTTCTGCACATTTTTTGTGGAGCACTATTGAGGTAGTGGGTTCGCCTAGGACTGTGCCATCTGCCATTTTGGATGGTGAGCTGGAAGTGGTTGCTATTTGTATATCTTATATTCCTATGGAATGATAATTCTCATCACTGATGAACTTCAGTGCTGAGCATAATCACCTGTCTGAATGTATGCTCCCTGATGTGTATCACATGCAATCCGAAGGCTTTGTATAATTATTTGAGCAGAAGGATTATTAAATCCAAAGGAGCTAAAAAATGGTAGAGTTTTCCATAAATTATCCCTCTTTCTTTTTTGAACAGCTTCCTATTTATTCTAGTAAGGTCAAATTATTCTTATAATAATATAGATAACTCAAAAGTGGCCTTAGCTATAATGATAAGAGAAACCTAACATTTGTTTCTATTTCATTGAAGTTAAGACCAGAATAGATATTGTAAATCCATGAGTAGGCTAGACTAAATTCTGTATTTAAACAGTTGATAATCTATGCTACAATAGATCCATTAGAGAACATTACTATCTATCTGCAGTTGTGGCAGGATTTTATTATTTTATATAGCAGACTGACTTCATAAGTAGTAGCTTATAAAACTTCCATTAATAATGTCTATACACATGACAATGACAATAAGACTTGTTACCTTGAATTTTTACAAGGTATTTGACATCTGCTGAGAAAAGATAGTTCATTTTCTTTAATATTTTCATTGTAGTTTTATGTGTGTAATTTTATATTTACCATTTGAATTATCTGATTGTAATAGTAATATGACAATTTTTCTTATGGCAAATATTTAATACACACATACACACACACACACACACACACAAATACAAAAAACAGTAAATAAGAAATATGGATACATCATGATACCTTTGAGTCTGGAATTTCAGAACTTTATATTTACTGGTTTCATTAATTTCTTCAACTTCAACTTCACTTGGTTAAATGTTTGATTTGGCTAAAGAACTGAATTTACAACTTCCCTTTGTCAGTACAGTATGTGTGTGGGAATGGAATAGCAGACTATATGCAAGTATTTCTGTGTCTTCTGTTGTAATTATTCCTTTCTATATTTGGATCTCCAAAGAGTCAAATAGCTCACGCCTATTAACCTTACACTCACTGATTCCTTTGAGTAAATATAGTCTGCAACTAGTTATCTCCATGCAAGCCAAAAAGAAGTATCTAGGCAACCTAGACAAGAATGAATCACTTTGGATCAGATTGCATCTCTGCAATAAGCACAGTCAAGTAAAAGGCTTCCAAGTAATTATTGTTTTCCTTTTATTTATTTATATTTTCAATTTATAGTTTACAATATTAGTATAAGCTACAGTTTTCCAGAAGGTTAGGAAGGGAAGACTATATTTCAATATTTCATTACTTTCCTATATGTCTTAGAAAGCTGAGTAGTTGAAATCATCTTGCCACACTAATGTGATCCTATCTCCTAGTATTAACATTTAAAGACACAATATAACAGTCACATGTCTTTATCTACTTTAGACTTGGATTTCAAGGGATATGGTAAACTCTCTGGTGGGTACCAAGTTAGGAACCCCCAGTGATTCGAATTTACTTGTAAATGGTGCTTCACTTCTTCAAAAAATATACCTGCCTGTTTTGGAACACCATTCAACATTTCTTCCTCTTCTTCAGACATCCTTCTTGGTTGGAGTGTGCACATGTGTAGTATAGAATTTTACCAGAGCGCTCTGTACTGTGAATGTGGCCTACAGAAATGCAGAAGAGGACACCTAGCAGAAGAAAAAAGTAGGGCTTTCCACAAGCAGTATCCTGGGTTCGTGTATTTTGAAAGAACAGCAGTCTGGGCTAACAGATAGATGACTAATACCACTGGTATTCTGCACAAGTAGAAATACCATAATTCTACACAAGTGTTGTGGCAACCTACTAATTCCAGATTCTTCAACAGAGAGTTCTATTAATCAATAATAACGACAGCAAATTATAATGGTTAGCTTGTATGTTCTATATTCAGGCAAATTAAAGAGTAATATATTTAACAGGCATTAGACAAAAGTGCGAAAAACTGACCACCCAAAGAATGATCTGGCAGATATTGGTACAGTTTAGTAACTTTGAAGAATTGTGTTCTTGGTCAGTTATTAACCCAATACAAAGACCAAATTTGTTTAGTATACTTTTCCATTTTTGCTAAACATTTGCAATTTTCTATAGAAATCACTGTGACTAGTTTCTGGCATGTGACACTTTTATGATAATATCAAACAAAAACATTTATTGCTCAAAGGACAGTTTTCTTTTCTTTTTTCCAATTCTTTATTTATATTAATTTTATTGGGAAGAGGGTACAGGAAGTAAAAGAGGGAGGGAAGGGGGGGTAATTGAGCATACAATCCATATAATGCTGATTATAACATCAATTTCAAGTATTCAACAAGCCATTCCTTTATACAAAAATAATCTATATAGCCTATTGCATCCTTTAAAGAAAGTAGTTATGGCATTGCTAATGTCCGTGGTGGATTCTTTTATCCAATAGTCTGAACTTTCTCATTATAGGATCTATTACTCTTTAAGGCTTTAGTGTTTTAGTATTTTTAATGTTTTATATTAAAACACTAGCCTCAAAGTACAGTTTTTTATATATGAATATATTGTATAGTGTTAGAGCTCCCATTTAGATTGATGAATAAAAGATAGATTTTGTATGCACTAATGGAAATTATATGTGGTACCTCTGACCTGAGCTGGCTTTTTCTTGTTACACATTTTGCATATGCTCCTATACTTCTAATGATAAAGTACTGGGCTTATGTGCTATGAATTATACAGTAGAATTTAAAGCTATCACAATGTGTGCAACATGTATCATAAAATGAGGCATCATACATGTATATCTGGTATCTTCTATAGTAATTTGTTCTGTGAAAAAACAAAAGCACAAAGTAGCGTTTATCAGAAAAATTTGTAAAAACTACTTGGGAATAGCCCATATTTTCAACCAATCCCTAAAGGTTTAAGATAGAAATTATTTTCTGTTAGCTGTTTTGCTACAAAAAGTACTGTAATTAACTATTGAAAGATGTTCTCTGTTTTGTTGTTTTTGCAGTTATTATTAGAACAAAGCTTGAATGCTTGGCTAGGTGACATTTAAATATTTACATTTTAAAAAGTCATTTTAGAACAGAAATTCATTTGAAAGTAAAGCATACAATTTTTGTAAAAAAAAAAAAAAAAAAAGCAGAGATTGCTAGGAGCGCAACTCATGTAGAAAAAGAAATTGGCACCCAGTAAAACAGGTAAGATATGGTATTGCAGATAACTGCAGTATGGAATGCTTATTGAGTGCAAAATTTACTACTCCATATCCAGTCAATGCTCAATGCTCAATGCTCAATGCTCCAAATGCACATTGGAGTATATGAAATTCTGCCATATAGCTGCAGGAAATGTCTTTAATTTAGATACTTTCACACATTCATAGAGCAATGCAGAAAACAAAGGCAAAAGAAATAGCATTAAAACTGTACCTGACCTGTAGTTTAGGTACACAAAAATATTTTGCATCCACTTAAAACATCAGAATTATATCTTTAAAATCTGCGATATAACATACAAGGGATCATTTTTGAAAATCAAGTATTTTCTATAAATTCTATAACCGCAATATTTTACTCAATAGAAATTAAATGGATTTCATCCATATACTCCTTTCACAACTAGACTGATGCAAGGCATAAGAGATATATTAGAAATATATATATATATATATATATATATATATATATATATATATATATATATATATATATATATATATATATATATATATATATATACCATTGCTTACTTATTAGTTTACTCTTCACGCAGGATTTTTTTTAATACTCCTTTGTTTCTGCACTTCCTAAATCTTGGCATGATGCTTACTCAAGGCATAACACTGATTTATAGTGTATAGTGTATTAACTATATTCACGTTATGAGGGCATCTAATAAGGGCAGCATTTTATATATTTGGCTACAGTCTATAGGGTGGACTGAGTGCACACCATGTTACTCTGCATGCTGAGTGATAGAATAACACTGAACCATATAAACAAATTCAGAAGCTTGTCCATGGTGGAGGTGCTATACCTGGAAAACCAATCACTTTCCCTGGCTAGCCTGTGTTATAAGTGCACAACTAAGATCCTAAGCACACCGACCATAAATTGTTTACCAAACCAGGGTTTTGTCTTTAGTAGGACACACTGAATTATGCGTACAGTAACTCTATATTACTCCCCCCCCATATTCTATATTACCCACATAGGTATTAACGCTGGTCATAGTATTTCTTCCTGTTCTCATAAACTTTTTTTTAATTGCAAGACCGGTTAATTTCATACTTTCGCAAATTACAAAAAATATATCTGACATTGTCCCTTTAATAACTAAATTGCTTATTTTAACTTTGACCTCATATTGAATGAACTTTTAGTTGTCTAGGTTTTTCCTATAGAGAAACATACTGTACCAATATGGCTCAGTCCGGCTTAAAATGTGTATACATTAGAAAAAACATCCACTGAGGTGGAATGGCCCTTTTACTCGCTCATTACACATATCTGTCCAGAGAAGTTTTCATGTTAGACACTATGTGAAGTTTCACTCCAGGTCAAAACATAACACTAGCAGTAGTCTTTATTCTGCTAATATATGTTGAAATGACTACCTTGCTAGAAATATTGCAATTTTGTGCTGTAGGAATATGGTACCAGTTATTTGCATTTTACTATATAAATCTATAGCAAGAAATATTCCTTTAAAAAACAAGATTTACAAGAATGGAAAAGAACAAAGGATAAAAACTTCAAGTATACGTTTTTGCTATTAAATGTGGGAATACTAAAGAAGTCAAAAAAAGTTGTAAAAAAAGTAAATTGAAGGTGCCTATGTATATAAGAGCACTGTATTTTAAGAAAGTTTCTCGGTAGACAGGCACTTTTGTTATCCAGATGTCCAAGACCTTTCTCTAATGAGCTGTTTTTTCTGTGCAAGTATAAGTGAGGTTATCTACATCTTCAGTCCTTTCTTTTATTTAGAGAAAAAAATGTGTGAAAGTGGATGGTACACCTGTGGGTACAATGTGCCATACAGTGCACCTTCTGCCTAGTTCCCAAGTGCTGGAGCATCAAAAGATTTAAAGTCCAACAACCAGATGGCTTTGTATCACAAACAAGGACTCATGACAGGAAGACAATAATGTTATAAGGATGAAACATCTGTCATAAAACTGGGAAATGATTAGATAGGTAGATTAGGATAAATGGAATACTATTTTAACAGGCATGTTTATGACATTTTTTATGATTTGTTTTTTGATTTTTGAATTTTTTGTTTTCTACATACTGTACATAAACAATTTTGATGATATGTATAAAGCCTTGTACAAAAATTCCAAGATACTATAAGCCTTGTAGAAAAATTCCAAGATACTATAAGGCTGGAAAGTTGTGCTCGTGCAAAAAGTTCCTAAAGATCTAATTCAGAGACTTCTGGGTCTAATGGCATCATTCATCAGCCAGTTTCCATGAGCACAGTGGAGCATGGGACCAGTTTTATTTTCTTAAGCAATGTGGCTGTTGTACTAATGACACATGGTTTAGGTGAATTATTAGTAGGATCTCAAATGGTGGTTGATTCCTCAGCATTTATCAAGGGGGTCAGACCTTTTTTTCCAGTAAGATATTTGGTTTGAATGCAGATACATCAAGATCCAGCAGGGAGACAGAGTTGGAAAGTTGGAAGCCATAGTGCTTTCTGATGCTATTTTTATTTTGAAACCCACATTTGGTAATAATTGTAAAACCTCTGTTTCATATAAAATGATAAATTGCTGGTACTTTATAAATAAATGGTGATGATGATGATGATGATGATGACGATGATGAAAGGATAGCAGCTCAAGGTTTATGTCCCAGTCCATCCTCAGATGCAGTCAAATATGTTTCAGTTAATAACTATTTTGCAGGATTTTTTTCCTATTTTTAAGGTGAGCTGAGGGGTTTGAGATGAAAGAATTATTTAGACAATACCATGGCTATAGCCTACATAAAGCAAGGAATCTTCTTATAATTTTTCAAGATGGCTATCAGAATTCTTTTTACTAGGAGACCTGTGACTGCTAGGTTTTTTTTTCTTTTGATGTTTCATGCACAAAGGCTTTACAGTTTGGATCTGATATCTTACCTTTGTTGTAAACATGCAACTTGATGCCAGTCAGGCTTATAGCAGGAAATCTATTTATTTGTTGTGTAAGGGTTCTTCTGATCTGCTGATACAGGGTAAGGAACTTGAAAAATAAAACCATGCAGAGTTAACAACATTTAAAGCCAATATATATAGGAGTTTTCTAATTTTTTGAATAAAAAAGAAGTAAAAAAAATTCAAATGTAAATCTCCACCATCTAAAATCTCTTATGAGTCAATAAAAGTCAATGGGGTATGCATTACTCAAGTTTTTCAACTTATGAAAACAGTCAAGATTTTACAAATGTATTAAAAAGAATGTAATGTATTTTTTTTTTTATGTGGAAAGCCAATGACCAATCTTACTTACTTACTTACTTACTTATTAAGTCTAAATACTTAGACATATGGTAAACTTTTTTGTATCTTGGACCACACTTACTATTACAATATACTAGTCAACTGTAAACTTTTTGATGCAAAGGAAAAGGATTTTGATTGCCGCTCAGAACTGCTCATTTAAAAAGCAACTCAATTAAGACAGAAAAATAGGTCCAATCAAGAAAGACTAACAAATAAGCTGATTTCATTATTGTATCATGCTTTTAAGTAAGTAGTTTCTTCTTGTATGTGTCAACTGTAATTTTTTAATGACAAACAATACATTAGTTATAAGCTAATGTATTTAACCATAGGTTCAGCAGAACTGTAAGCTCTTTTGGGCAGGGTCATCTTTACCTCTTGTATTCATTATTGGTGTTTTTTGTGTGTTTTCCTGTATGTTAAATGTATACACCCTTTTATTGTACAGCACATTGGAATATGTAGAAGTTGTATAAATACATGTTAATTATAGCAATACAACTATATTGCTTAGCATAAAATGCAGGGCTGGAACCATCGGTAGGCAGAAGAGGCACGTGCCTAGGGCGCAAAGGTAGAGGGGCGCCAGGTACCTCTTCCGACGCGTTCCCCTAGTTCCAGAAGCAGTGACAGCAGTTTTTTCTTCTTCTGCCTGCTCACCTATACATGCAGTATCTTGCGTGTCCCAGACACATGCACGCTTGCAGGTCCTCGGCGCATGCGCACTTGCGCATCGCGTCCTCTGCGTATGTGCAAATGGTGGGGGGCAGTGTAGTCGCCAGGTTTGCAGTGGGCACCAGGTCGACTTGGCCCGCCACTGATAAAATTAACCCTTAGAACCAACTAGATGGGGCCAAATGAGGAGTTAGCGTTACAGAGTCATTGTCGTGAGTGCTGTCACGAGGGTGAAAAATAACATATGGTTATACAAGAGGTGACTTGAGGAAAAGCTTCATAATACTGCCACTGCCTGCTGACTGGCACATTAGGAGAGAAACATTATGCATGGTCAAATGGGAATCCAGTAGAAGAGTAGTGATGAGTGAAAATATCTTGTTTTGCTGATAATGGGTTTCCGGATAATGGATCCCAAATCTGGAGTATATAGAGTAAAGGGCAAAAACTTTTTGTTATCAATTCTTTACTTCTATTACTGTCATTGTATACGGTACCTTTCTATAAACAGTAAACTCTATGCACAACCTATATAATTTCCAGCCCAATCCTTTGCCTTGCTTTGGCACAAGTAGCAGCAATAAATGCACAAACCATTTAACCTAATCTAATGCCTTTGTTAGAATGAAAGACTTTGGTTTTCTCACTTGAGAATACAAAGCCAGCGCCATGTACAAGAGCCCTTTGCACAGCCAAATATGTGATCTGAAAAGGAAGCTAATTTAATGAATACAGAATATATCTGAGAAAATATACACAAGCCTAATGGATGCAGCCAATGAGATGTTTTCAAGCATGAAAATGAAACCCCCAGGACACCTATCTCTTCCACACAGCTAAAAAAGAATACAGAAAATGTTAATACAGTTTACAGGATTAAAGTATTTACACAAATACCTCATATTGTTTATAACTGACTTGCAAATGGGATTATATAATGGCTGTACTTTTAACATGCAAAGTAATGTTTGTGCCGACAACATTATATTCTTCATGTGTGAAAATGTTTTATTATTTCCTTGACACATAGCAAAAGCTACAGTAAATGATTAACCACACTACTGTGCTTCCTTATTTCTATATATTATGTTATTTATATATATATATATATATATATATATATATATATATATATATATATATATATATATATATATATATATATATATATATGTATATATATATATATATATATATATTTTTTTAGACAAATTCTAACAAGGACATATCATTTTTGTAATTTGTGGCAACACTTAAGGAAGAGGATAATAAAACAAATGTAAGCATTATTAGTGGTGAGCGAATCTGTTCCAAACAGCGAAAAATTCAATGGGCGTCAAAATAATTTTGACGTGTGACAATTTTGATGCGAACGATAATTTTTATACTCGTGATTATTTTGTCCAAATGCATTAAAGTCAATGGGCATCTCAATAATTTTGACGCTCAACAATTTTATGCGCCGACTATTCTAATGCGCAACACTTTTTTTGTTGCGGCGGAATTTTCAATGCAGTTTCGCAAATTTATTCGCTGGCGGTGAAATGTGGAAATTTCCCGCAAATTTGTGCCTGGCGAATTTATTCATCCATCACTAATCATAAGTTATGGGAAATATTTGTGATGCCTGCCTTTGCTGGGAGTTTTAGGAAAGCTCTGCATTGTGGGTAAAAACATAGGGACCTTATAACTTTTTTTCTATTAATATCAGCTCAGTGTTTAATTTTGCTGAAGTTCTGTTCCCTGAATCAGACCTGTAGATTTCTATAGATAGGGTGGTCTTATGACCTACATTCACTTTTGCATCCTGCATAATTGTATGGCTCCAAGTATAGAAAATACAAGACTATTGTGTAGTTTTCATGCATTCATAAGCTCATTCTACAGCATATAGGTTTAAACTTTGGGGAAGACAAAATAAGATGACCTACAGTTATAAATGTAATCATATTCAGAAGGTGAGATGTCAAAATATGTATGTCTTGTGTTTTGTGACAGTAACTTATACTTGATGGTAACTAAGCTACATAAATCCATGCTGATGGCAAAGCAATCTTATTGGGTCTATTTAATGATTGGGTGGCCTATTTATCAAAATTTTAATCTGTGAATTTGTGAGATGTTTTTTAAGTAAAATAAATGAAAAACTGACCACACTCAAATGTGATCTTAATTATAGAAAATCTTGAATCTCGAAAACTTGATGGAAACTTAAAGAACTCATATTGAAAAACGTTGCTCACCTTTTGCCTAGGACAACTCTCATTGATATGAACTTGCCAGCTTTTAGATGCTGATTTCTTACATTAGTTTGTTGAGTTTTTTTATTAAATTACCGTAATACATCTAAAAAATGTGTTTGTGGGTTCTTATGCAAAAAAAACCCTTGAATTGCAGTATAAACTAAAATGTTGATGAATTTACCCCTAAATACATTTCTTTACAGACTTAAGGTTGGTAATTCCAATGATGGAAAGAAACCTTTCATCACGTGAAACCGTATACGTTTATAGTTGCTCTTGCAACTAATTTAAGTATGATATTTGATGCAAAGCAATATGGGTTTATCACAGGTGTTTCACTTAGTTTAAAGTAATTGATGTAATCTGGGGTGTTTCACTGCCTGAAGTTATAAATTGAATTGCATGGGCCTTGGGACTACCAATCAGAAGAAAGGGCGCAAATGGCTTTGGAGGAGGAGACTGCCCTCTAACTGTGGGGTAAAGGAGAGAGCTGTGGGACAGCAGGGAACTTCTGACTGCTGTGTGTCTCCTGCTTTGGAAAGAGAGATCTGCCAGAGAGAGAGAAAGCCACCTACAGAGATCCTGAACCGAGGGAAACTGTCTGGCTGTTTGCTGAGAAAGTCCCAGGCTGGAAGGCTGCACAGAGGTCCAGGTGATTACACTGCTGGAGGACAGAGCTGCCTGCATCCTTTCAATATCTGCTCATATCTGCTACTTAAATGATCCAGTGTTTTAGGAGTACAGACTGTGAGTAAACTTCCAACACTCTATCTTATTGGGGAACTGTGAACTTATAAATCCATAGGAGTTAACCCTGCTGTTGCTGAACTATATCATATGCCCAGCGATTCCTAACCAGGAATGATGGTGTTTTTCACTTAAGTGGCAAGAGTTATACTGCTGGCCAACAAACTAAAGGAACAGCACTAACAGACATTGATTTGGTGAGGATTAATACCAAAGGGCCCCAACGTGCACAAATCATTTGGGGCTGTGACAGGGGAGTTCATACAGCATTACAGTTGCTTTATACATTACAGTATATGATTGTGTTAAACTGCTATTCTTTTATAATATGCTGTTTGTTTAATATTGCTGGTTATATTCAGATCCCTCCCATTTGCTTCTCTCAAATAATAAAAAGGGATCCTCTTGTTTAAACACCATTTACCTTGCTGTGGTCAATCTGGGAAAAATACGGGGGTGTCACTGAGCGTGCTGGAGTTACCTATTCATACATATTGGCTTCACCCAAGGGTGTGCTACACTGCTAATACATGATTCAGACATTATAAACTTGTTTTAGAGAAAAGTTGTGGATAAATAGTAAAATGTCTTTATATCTTAATAAAATTTGTTTTAACTTTTGTATGCCCTGATATTTGGCCATTAAGAAAATACATTCCTGTTAAGAATGTACAATTTCTTGGTAATATTAACAGAGTGTTCTTTGCTTTCCTATCTGCTGCAGACAGAGAACAGACCACAATGACCTTTATCATTGTGTCAGACCCCTACATTATTGCAAATGTGAATGGTTGCTCTGTTAGTGTGCAGAATGGTATAGAACAGTGCCACACAAAAGGTTACTGGTTAAATTAAGGAATGTTGGCCTGGAACATAGTATTTGTACCTGGATAGCGAACTGGCTAAAAGATAGACTACAAAGAGTGGTGGTAAATGGAACATTTTCTAATTGGACCAGTGTTGTTAGTGGAGTACCGCAGGGCTCTGTACTAGGTCCCTTGCTTTTCAACTTGTTTATTAATGACCTGGAGGTGGGCATTGAAAGTACTGTTTCTATTTTTGCAGATGATACTAAATTGTGCAGAACTATAGGTTCCATGCAGGATGCTGCCACTTTGCAGAGTGATTTGTCTAAGTTGGAAAACTGGGCAGCAAACTGGAAAATGAGGTTCAATGTTGATAAATGCAAGGTTATGCACTTTGGCAAAAATAATATAAATGCAAGTTATACACTAAATGGCAATGTGTTGGGAGTTTCCTTAAATGAAAAGGATCTAGGGGTCTTTGTAGATAACACGTTGTCTAATTCTGGGCAGTGTCATTCTGTGGCTACTAAAGCAAATAAAGTTCTGTCTTGCATAAAAAAGGGCATTAACTCAAGGGATGAAAACATAATTATGCCTCTTTAGAGGGCCCTGGTAAGGCCTCATCTGGAGTATGCAGTTCAGTTTTGGACTCCAGTCCTTAAGAGGGATATAAATGAGCTGGAGAGAGTGCAGAGACGTGCAACTAAATTGGTTAGAGGGACGGAAGACTTAAATTATGAGGGTAGACTGTCAAGGTTGGGGTTGTTTTCTCTGGAAAAAAGGCGCTTGCGAGGGGACATGATTACACTTTACAAGTACATTAGAGGACATTATAGACAAATGGCAGGGGACCTTTTTACCCATAAAGTGGATCACCGTACCAGAGGCCACCCCTTTAGACTAGAAGAAAAGAACTTTCATTTGAAGCAACGTAGAGGGTTCTTCACAGTCAGGACAGTGAGGTTGTGGAATGCACTGCCGGGTGATGTTGTGATGGCTGATTCAGTTAATGCCTTTAAGAATGGCTTGGATGATTTTTTGGACAGACATAATATTAAAGGCTATTGTGATACTAAACTCTATAGTTAATATAGGTATGGGTATATAGAATTTTAATTAAAAGTAGGGAGGGGTGTGTGTATGGATGCTGGGTTTTCATTTGGAGGGGTTGAACTTGATGGACTTTGTCTTTTTTCAACCCAATTTAACTATGTAACTATGTAACTATGTAACTATGTAACAGGAAATTAACAGCACCCCGGGGGGGGGGAATAATGGTTTCTTTTTTATGTAAATATTTAAGGCATCTACTGACAGAATACATTATTAGTGATGGGCGAATTTGCGCCGTTTCGCTTGGCTGAAAAATTAGCGAATTTCGCGCGAATTTTTGCAGCGAATTTTCGCGGGCGTTTCGCGAATTTATTCGCTGGCGGCGAAACGCGCAAATTCGCCGCGAATTCGCGCCTGGCGAATAAATTCGCCCATCACTATACATTATTATTCCATGCACTCCTTTCTTTTTGTATCTTTTTGTGATAATTGCACACCTACGTATAGAGATAGTATATCTCTTCCACAAATGTTTGAAGTCCTCAGTAAAGGAATTCAAACAGGTATGTGTTAGATACTAAGGGGTATATTTATCTAGGGTCAAATTTTGAATTGAAAAAAATTTGAAATTCAAATTCAAAAAGACCAACCAAAATTAAGTCAAAGTATTGGGTCGAATAGGTCTGTTTTCGATCAAATAGGTCCGTATTCGGCCAAATTCGAATCTCTCGAATCAAATAAATAGTACATTAGTTTGAATACGATTTGATTTTTCAAAGTTCACCAATTGACTACAAATAGGTTCTAGGAGGTCCCTCATAGGCTACAACAGCAATTCGGCAGGTTTTATATGGTGAATGGTCGAATTTTTAAAGCGACAGTACATGATAAATTTCGATATTCGAATTTTTTAATTTTTTACAAATACTAATAGAATTTGGACTATTCCCTAGTCGAAGTACACAAAAATAGCTTGAAATGTGAATTTTTTCAATTCGAAAATTCACTTAAGCACTTAAAGTAAATCCGACAGTAAGAATTAAAGGAAAACTATATCATTTTAAGTGGCATATGAGAAAATCTTACCAAACTGGTATATATATTTAAGTAGGGATGCACCGAATCCACTATTTTGGATTCGGCTGAACCTCGAATCCTTTGCAAAAGATTCAGCCGAATACCGAACCAATATGCAAATTAGGGGTGGGAAGTGGAAAACAGTTTTTACTTCCTTGTTTTGTGACAAAAAGTTCCCTCCCCACCCTAATTTGCATATGCAAATTAGGATTCGGATTTTGTTTGGCCAGAAAGAAGGATTCAGACGAATCCGAATCCTGCTGAAAAAGGCAGAACCCTGGCCGAATCCCGAACCGAATCCTGGATTCGGTGCATCCCTATATTTAAGTAAATCTTGCCATTTTACATCTCTTGTGGTCTCTGTTCTGCCTCAGAGATCACCTGACCAGAAATACTACAACTCGATGGGGCAGATTCACTAAGGGTCGAATTTCGAAGTTAAAAATACTTCGAAATTCGACCCTCGAATTGAAATCCTTCGACTTCGAATATCGAAGTCGAAGGATTTAGCGCTAAACGTTCGATCGAACGATCGAAGGATTTTTCGTTCGATCGAACGATTAAGTCCTTCGAATCGAACGATTCGAAGGATTTTAATCAAACGATCGAATGAATATCCTTCGATCAAAAAAAGTTTAGCAAGCCTATGGGGACCTTCCCCATAGGCTAACATTGACTTCGGTAGGTTTTATCTGCCAAAGTAGGGGGTCGAAGTTTTTTTTAAAGGGAAAGTACTTCGACTATCGAATGGTCGAATAGTCGAACGATTTTTACTTCGAATCGTTCGATTTTGTTCGAATTCGAACAAATTTAACCAATTCGATGGTCGAAGTACCCAAAAAATACTTCGAAATTCGAATTTTTTTCATTCGAATCCTTCACTCGAAGTTAGTGAATCTGCCCCTAACTGTAACAGGAAGAAGTGTGGAAGCAAAAGACAGAACTCTGTCTGTTAATTGGCTCATGTGACCTAACTTGTATAGTTTGTTTATGTGCACCGTGAATCATACGATCCCAGGGGGTGGCCCTTATTTTTTTATATGGCAATATTCTATTTATAATTACCCAATGACACATACTACTAAAAAAGTATATTATTATTAAAATGGTTTATTTACATGAGGCAGGGTTCTACACCTGAGCTGTTTTATGCAATATCTTTTTATAGAGACCTACATTGTTCGGGGGGGTTATAGTTTTCCTTTAATGGGCAAACTAAATGGACCTATGTATCAAGTTTTGGAAGTGATGTTTGAAATGAATGAGGCTAGTTAGTCTTGCAAAAAGAAGTTTGAACAATGCTAATATTGAATATATTTATGACTAATGTACAAGTGGCCTTGAATTATTTCAGAATTCAGAAAGATACTGTATAATACTTTACTGTAATTGTTTATTGTTCAGAAAGACTAATAAAAGCCTATATTGTTTTTCTGCCACAGAGAAATGAGCGGAAAATGGAACAATATAAAATATTCACATTATCTTCTCTCACGAGTAAGATAACCTCATATTCTTGGGTCTAGTTTGGAACAAAAGAATGCCTTCTGAATGAGGGCCTCATGTAGGTAAAAATGAGCAAATTATTATCATGTGATTACAAAAGATGCAGAAGGGGCAGACAATTACAATTCCCTCAAGAAACATCTTAATTTGAATTGGTGTTTTTTTTATCAGCATTAAAGACCTTGATAACAAATTGTACTGCCTGCAACATTTTTACTGACATTGTATCAGACACTGAACCACATGTGTCTAATAAAAAAAAAAACAATTTATCAAGAACTATTCCTGATTTTTAGCTTGTTTTCATGTAAAAAAAAGTTTTGACTGTAGAAATAAATATAACTTCAAAGTGATACATATACATAGTAATAATAATTTAGAATGAACTCTTTACGACTGTTAGTTGATCCAGGGGGTGAAAAAAATCCTTTTTGAAGATTAGACCAGTCCCTGGATGAATTTTGCAATAAGAGTTATTTTCAATATACCTATTTTTTCTAACTTGCTAAAACTCCACCCTACCCCCTTCTTAAAGTGTTCAGGGAAAGAAATGCATACCTTCAAAGCTCTCACAAGTACCCCTATGTCCTTCCCCATTATCAATTTGCTTAGTGCAGTCTCATTAAGGGAATAATGGGGGAATGTAATAAAAGTCGCAAAGAGCAAAACAATTAGCAAAAACAAGAATAAAAAGTCTAATTTCGCAATGTAATTCTCTTCCTTAAATTACATTGCAAATTTTAATTGTGCATTGCGAATTTTAATTGCGCATTGCCGACTTTTAAGAAGTGCTTGAAGGTGTCGTAATCTTTTGGCGCAAACATAACTTTTTCAGTAAGAAGTTTTATTACATTGACTGCGCTCTGGCGCTAACTATAAAATTCGCAAACCTTCTTCCACTGTCGGAAGTTTCCGGGTTCGCAAAAGTTATATTAAATGCTATATTAAAGGCAAATCTGTTCGCACAGAGGCATAACTTTTTTGCATTGCGAATTAAGTGGCTTGCATATTTTTGCATTGTGCATAACTTTACAACATATATTAACAATTTATCTCATCTGCCATACAGCTGCCCAGTGTGCTACTTTGTATAGATCATTTTCTATGGATATATATTTAGTAATTTAATTTTTAGCATTGATAATACTAGTTCCAAATAGGCAAGTGTGCTACACTGATAGATGTAGCTTATGAACAGCAGCATATATTCACTTGGAGGCAGCAGAACACACATTCATGTATGCAGTTATCAGGACCGTATAATGCCATTAGGCAACTGTTTGCAGCAACAGTTTTACTTTTGCCTTTCAGATCCATGGAAATTTTGGTCCTGGAACTGATCAGTATTTGTAATATTTCTATTTAAAAAAAAACCAATAATCTCTTTTATATAATTCTGGAATGTTATTATTATTAAATGGAGAAGGAAAATGTCCCATATGACATCCGGGACCAATGGAAGGTGTCCTGGGAAATTCTTTGCAAAGGCTGGTAACTGTGGACCACTGAGGTGCTGTATAAAACTTAATAAAAAATATGAATGTGCTGTTTATAGTGATCGGAGGCTTGCTTCTGGCTGAAACAGGGTCTGTGATCTCTACATTTAAGGTCTGACACATTTTAGAGGCAACTTTTATATAGGAAAAACAGTGTTTCTCACTAATCAAAGATCAGTAGAAGCAGCACTAAAAGAGGATCGCTATCTGCAAGCCTAATGCAGACTTTACAGCAGTGAGCAACATGTTGCTCTCCAACGCCTTGGATGTTGCTTCCAGTGGCCTCAAAGCAGATGCGTATTTTTGAATTCCTGGTTTTTGGGCAAGTTTTGGTTGCATAGAAAACAGATTTATGGCCATACATAGCCTGCTGCAGGCTGCCAGTCCACATAGGGGTTACCAAATAGCCAATCCCAGCCCTTTTTGTCATCTACAGGAACTTTTTCATGCTTGTGTTGCTCCCCAACTCTTTTTGCATTTGAATGTGGCTCACGGGTAAAAAAGGTTGGGGATCCCTGCTTTACAGATATACTGTCAAAATAGGGGCTTCATGTCTCTTAATCATAAGTGTACTGAGAATACATCAACAGCATTTATTTACCTTTTCAGATAGACCTTTACATTTACAGCTTGCAGTAGAGGTATGAGATCCATACCTGGAAACCCATTAGCAAGAAAGTTACAAATTACGGGAAGGCCATCTCCCATAGACTCACATTTTAAAAAATGATGTCCTTTTTCTGTTTAGTAATAAAACTGTAACTTTTACTTGATCCCAACTAAGCAGCATATTGGTGGCAAATCTATCCTAATGAGTTTAGTTTATGGTTAAATGATTTTTAGCATGCAGAAATATGGACAAATAACAGGAATATCCCTTATCCGAAAAACCAAGGTCCCAAACATTTTGGATAACAGGTTCCTGTACTCGAATTTTGGGTTTCCTCTTAATCAAATGGTTTCAATAATGCCTTTTATCTGTTCATGTCTAAACCTTCCTCCCTAATTAAGTTTTCAATAACATATCTAATCAAGTCTAAAAAAGTCATGAAACCATTTAAATCGGAACACTCCCTTCTGTTATTGCCTTACCTTGTTTTTCACACGTGTCCAAATTTATTTAATAAGTTGTACATAATACCGCATGCTAAATTCTGCATTTTCAAATTGCACTGCAGTTTGGATTTTAGAGTAATCACTCTGCTGAGACAGCTATAGTGCAAGCAACCTTCTAATCATGCTCGGGGGTAATCACCCTGGATATAATCACTCTTCCTTCCTCTTAAACGTTTGCCAAATAATTTATTTTTCCATAAATTGCATTTATCAGCCTTTGTCATTCAACAGTTCTAATAAAAATACTTCACTGTATCTTTCCTTTGCTCCGTGTAAAACCACAGCTTGAACAATTTCCTGATCCCTTTATGTCTATAAATGTGCTAAAATATTTGCAATTGTTTGTACTACACCCATATTAATTACAATATGAACTTTTGACTATACTAATCTTAAACCAGCAAACTATTTTATTTAAAAAGGGAAAATATACACTCCTTTCCAAAAAATGTGTATTATTCATTATTCCTTTTCTACGAGAAGCGCTAGCTATCGCTCTGTAGCTCCCATGTGGGTATAATGGGAAACTATACCCCTGAACATTCTACATCTTTAACAAAATACAGGTATGGGACCTGTTATCCAGAATGCTCAGGACCTTGAGTTTTTCAGATCTGTCAGTAATATTTATCTTCATACCTTAAGTCTACTAGAAAATCATGAAAAAAATAAACATTGAATTAGATAATCCCATATTAAAATGCTACCATTCTAAGTACTTAAGTTCACCTTCTGGCTCATATGAAGCACTGTGCTCACACACATCAAGGACACAAATCCATGGAAGCTGTATTTAAAATATGTGTATATAAAATAGGTAATATTCAGGTACTTAGTCCTCCCCTGTAGTTGCGTGTAGGATCTGAGTTGCCTGTTTTTTGGTGCCAATACATTTTGTATATTTGAAATACTTCAGTGCCTCCTCAAATATCAGATACAAATGCTTAACCTGGGAGTCTGCTCCTTCCTGGTCTGTATGTAAGAAAGTGTGTGTATGTATATTTTCCATCACTGACAAACTAAAAAAACTCCCTTATGCATACCCCATATATGATTGTATACACTTTATGACAACACTGATTCCCAAGAGCAAATACTAACTATAGTCAATGAATTGTTGAAACTCCCACAGGATACCACTACAGCAGCCTGTCCCTAAGGCATACTATGGATTTGTCATTTTTCTTTTCTAGTGAGACAGAGACAGCAGAATCAAAACTATTGTATTCCCTTACAATAATGAGAGCACCTGCTAGCTTTATGTTGTGTGGAAAGAAAAAACAACAAACTCAGTTTTTGGGTCATTTCTGTGTATATTTCACTTCTGTTGCACACATACACAGGGCAGCTAGACTTTTTCTTGGCCAGAGTCAAAATCCAGGACAGTGCATGCTGGCAAAGGGTGTATGACAGGGGCGGGACAAAGCTGCCGGGCAGGGGATTAGTAATGGGTTATTGACATAGTTGGTGGGTGGAGTTTTAAAGGGATGTGTAGCACTAACTGCTAAGGAGGGCATCCATTTTGGAAGAAGAAAAGGAGTCCCACCCTCCCTCCCTTGTATTAACCCTTTGTGCTAGTTGTCACAATTGTGGCCTGGGTTAGTGGGGCACAGGATAAGTTGATGTGGAATGGTGAGTATTGGGCTGACTAACCAAGAGGTGATGAGAGGGAATAGCCCGTTGTCACAGCCGGGCGGCGGGTCCCTGGCAATGGGGAGAGTTAATTAAGTGGAGTTTTTACCAAGTACCAAGTTGGTTAATGGAACTTGGTTGGTGGTGTTCCTCTCTAAGAGCAGTGGTCTCTGGGAGGGTATGTTGTATTGGTGGTAGCATGCAGTCCGGCATACCCATCATGCTAGAAGGCACAAGCGGCTGGTGGCTTATACGATTGCATGCACCTAATTGGGTCCATTGCCAGGGGCCTTGCAGAGGATTACAAAGTTAACACTGTTCATATTTGTATGTTTATAATGTTAATATAACTGTTATTGATATATGTGTTATCTATTGTTGAATAATTTTTTGTGCAATAAAGCTGTGGACAAAAAGACTCCAACAAATAAAATGTATGGTGAGTGAGTTGGTTATTCCTAGGCCAGTTTGGGGGAAAACGGCAGGTATTTGTCCCTGCCCATGTCAAGGAAACTGCATGTGACTTAAGCCTAAGAATGAAAAGCTGAGACAGTAGCTGCCTGAAAACTGTTTCTGCAAGCATAGGATCATGCATAATGTACTGAGATGTCTGCCCACACACTAGTATAAAAACTAAAAAAATTAGCTTGAAAATAACACTTTAAATAATAAAATGAATTATTTGCAAGGCATACAGTGTAACACAATGTATATATGATTAAGCTACACCATCACAATTTTGACAAAACCATTGTATAACTCTAAATGTTTTTACCTGCAAGCCGTTGCTAAACTGCAGGCAGCAAATACGTGTAATATCAGAAATAATACTATTAAACATTCTTTAAACATCTCCTATAAAAGTTGGTACTTTGCTATTGATATAAAAATACTAGTTAAAGTGCGCTCAGCAGCAGTGGAGTGAAATTTACTACAGGTGTTGCAAAAAGTGGTAAAATCTTTAACTTAACGATGTAGGAAACTTGCTAGATCATCAGAAAAAAAGTGCGTGCCTCTTTTCTTCCTTTTAATGGCATGTTGCACTAGAGTAAGGAACCTATTTCACTATTGAAGGGTAATTTAATTTCATGGAAGTTAGCTTCCACAATAACCTTAAAGCAGTGCACTGTCATAGAAATGGATTCCCTTCGTTGGTTTTGTGTAGATACATACTATAAAACTTACTGTAGCTCTGAAATTGCTGGTTATGATCTGTTTAAAGTCATGTACTATTTAACCACAGCACTGTTACACATACAACCATAACTCCTAATATAGGTTATATGGGATTTTTTCAGAATTTCTGTTGAAGGTTGCACGGCTTATTTATGTAAAAATGTACCATTGTAAATGAACATGTATTTCACCCACAATGCATTATTGTCTATTGTAATTGCGCTCACTACTATCGAGTGTAAATTGTGTCTTTGAAAAGCAAATTGTGCCCCCAATCAAGGAGCTAAACAAGGGTGGGACATGGATGTCCACATGCATACCTCTAAATATCATGGTTAATGCGGGTGTTAAGAACAGGGTACCCTTATGCCTGAAGCTCCTTGATCCTGGTATACAACATCGGTGCAATTGGCACAATATCTGTCACGATCGCCGCCCGGAGCTCCGGGCGGCGCGTCCCTCCTTGCCGGCGTCGCTCCCAAAATGGCGGCGCCCATGGCCGCCACGTGGGTAGCGGCGCCGGCGCGATGACGTCAGCGCGTCGACGTCGGCGCAAGAGCGTCAATGACGTCAGAATGGCGCCAAATTTGAAAATAAAAGCGCCAACTAGACGCCAGAATGGCGCCCAAGAATAGGAATACTTTCCCTAAAGTGTATCCTGGGTTTCCTGTGTGCCTTATTGCCAAATCTTGTTCCTGATCTGTTTCTTGACCCTTTACCTGGACTTTGGACTTTGTTTGTATTCTGCCTGCCTGTGAACTCTTGCCTGATCCTGACTATTCTTCGTTTAACCCTTTGGACACCGCGACCTTGTTCCCTCAAGAGGGCTTCCTCCTTGATCCTGACAACCTCCCTGGAGGGAGCTCCCGGCTCCCTGACATTATTCTTGGGCCATGGATCCTTCTGAGGAAGCCACACCTGATGTCGGACGAGCACTCCGCGGACTGGCATCCCGCATGGAGGACTACGAAAACCAGCAGGTTCGCATTGGGCAAGCACTCGATGTCCTGCTTGC
This sequence comes from Xenopus laevis, assembly GCF_017654675.1. NCBI lineage: Eukaryota > Metazoa > Chordata > Amphibia > Anura > Pipidae > Xenopus > Xenopus laevis. The sequence goes on along the minus strand of NC_054375.1, from coordinate 79,544,970 downwards.
TCGAGTGCCTTCTGCACCCTCCGCTGCTCCACCTACTTCAGATCCCCCCATGGCGGCAGCCTCTATGAACGCAAGCTACCCGACAGGTGAGCCTCGCATTCCACCTCCTCTTCGCTTTAGTGGGGATCCACAAGCCTGCAGGGGATTTGCCACACAGTGCCAAATTCAATTTGAGTTCCAACCCACACAGTTTCCAAGTGAACGTTCCAAGGTGGGGTATGTGATGTCTCGATTGGAAGGCAAGCCACTGGAGTGGGCAACGTCTCTTTGGGAGAAGAATTCCCCGGTGACTTATGATGTTAAAGACTTTCTCCAAGCTTTTCGCATAGTCTTTGATGCTCCAGGTCGGGTCACGAACGCCCCTGCCCGTCTCTTGCAGCTCCGGCAGGGAAGCCGCAGTGTCAATGAGTACGCTATAGACTTCCGAACACTGATGGCGGAGACTTCCTGGTGTGATGACGCTTACAAGGCCGTATACTACCAAGGCCTATCCATCCGCATCAAAGATGATCTCGTCTCTAGAGAAACTCCTGACACCCTGGAAGGACTGATCGCTCTATCTATTAAGGTGGACACCCGCCTCAGAGAACACCAGGTGAAGAGAGAGCGCAGCAGACGATTTTCTCCCATGTTGGCCCCTCGCTTTCAAAGGCCGATTCTGCAAGCACCCGCTGTCCCTGTGACTCATGTGTCCACGTCTCCCCTGGAGGAACCTATGCAAGTAGGAAAAGCTCGCCTCTCCGAGCAGGAAAGACTCCGAAGACGTATGGCAGGGCTCTGTTTGTACTGTGGTGGGCATTCCCATTTTGCCAACGCCTGTCCTGCCAAAGCCAAGAGTTTTGTACCCCGAGGTATGTCTCAGGTTTCTCATGTAGGGGGCATCACTCGAGGTCCTCAGGAGAAGTATCAAGTAAATTCACGCAGACTTCTCCTTCCTTTGCAGATTCATCTGGCAAGTAAGTCTATCTTCGAAAGGGCCTTCCTCGACTCCGGTGCGGATGGCAATTTCATGGACGCCTTCTTTGCCGAACGCATGAAGATTCCCCTGCTTCCATTGTCTTCACCCCTGCGAATTACCGCCATAGATGACAAACCCCTGGAGTTTGAATTCGTCACAATGTTCACGGCGGAACTATCTGTACAAGTTGGGGCGCTGCATCAAGAAAAACTTTCATTCTTCATCATTCCCTGTCCTTCTACTCCAGTAATATTGGGTCTTCCATGGTTACGTCTGCATAACCCCACCATAGACTGGTCCACTGGGCAGATCTCTCGTTGGAGTTTATTTTGCCTGCAACATTGCCTTCCGCCAAAACCCTCGAGAAGGTGAATGTCTCCACTGCGGAACTAAAGACTTTGCCCTCCACTTACAAGGGATTTTCCGATGTGTTTTGTAAAAAGTCTGCAGAGTTCCTTCCCCCACATCGCTCCTATGACTGTCCGGTTGAACTCCTGCCAGGAGCCATGCCCCCCAGAGGGCGCACTTACCCTCTCTCTCCTGCTGAGACTACCGCTATGAAGGAGTACATCCAAGAAAATCTCCAGCGAGGGTTTATCCGCCCTTCTACCTCTCCTGCAGGGGCTGGGTTCTTCTTCGTGGAGAAGAAGGACGGAGGCCTTCGGCCTTGTATAGACTATCGGGGCCTGAATAAGATCACCGTGAAAAACAGGTACCCCCTGCCCCTGATTGCCGAGCTCTTTGACCAGCTGAAAGGAGCAAAGATTTTCTCCAAGTTGGATCTCCGGGGGGCCTACAACCTCATTCGCATCCGGGAGGGTGACGAATGGAAGACGGCATTCAACACTCGGGATGGGCACTATGAATATCTTGTCATGCCCTTCGGCCTATGCAATGCTCCTGCCGTCTTCCAGGAGTTTGTTAATGATGTGTTCCGAGATCTCCTAGGAAGGTTCGTAGTCGTATACTTGGACGACATCCTGATCTTCTCCAAGGACCTTGAAAGTCATCGCTCCCAGGTGAAGGAGGTACTCTCTCGTCTGAGGAAGAACTCTCTCTTCGCCAAGTTGGAGAAGTGTGTCTTCGAGGTATCCAAGATCCCCTTCCTAGGGTACATTATCTCTCCAGAGGGATTTGAGATGGACCCCGTGAAAGTGTCGGCCATCCAGGAGTGGCCTCTCCCACTGAGTACCAAGGCAATCCAGAGATTCATCGGATTTGCTAATTATTATCGACAGTTCATCCGGGGGTTCTCTTCCCGCATTGCACCTATCCTGGCCCTCATCCGGAAAGGGGGTAAACCAAGCCTGTGGCCTCCATCTGCCTTAGAAGCCTTTCAGTCCTTGAAAGAGGCCTTCACGTCCGCTCCTGTTCTCCGACATCCCAATCCCGCACTACCCTTCTGCATCGAGGTTGATGCTTCAGAAGTCGGAGCCGGAGCTATCCTTTCTCAGAGACACTCCACTGATGGAAAATTGCACCCCTGTGCGTATTTCTCCAAGAAGTTCTCATCCGCAGAGCAGAACTATGATGTCGGAAATCGAGAACTCTTGGCAGTCAAGCTTGCCCTTGAAGAATGGCGTCACCTCCTGGAGGGCTCTGAAATTCCTGTCCAGATTTACACAGATCACAAGAATCTGGAGTTTATACAGTCCCTCAAGAGGCTAAATCCCAGACAAGCCAGGTGGGCCCTTTTCTTTTCTCGATTTAACTTTGTTTTGACTTATCGCCCAGGTTCCAAGAATCTGAAGGCCGACGCCTTGTCTCGTAGCTTCACTCCGGTGGACCGTGACCCTGAGAGGCAGGAACCAATCATTCCACCAGTCAAGATCATTGCCTCTCTGTATCCCCAATTTGCCGACCAGATCTTGGCTGGGCAGTCCTCGGCTCCTCAAGATACTCCGATTGGCATGGCCTTCGTCCCTCCAGAACTTCGCCTGGCCATCCTGCAACAGACCCACTGCTCCAGGCAAGCTGGACATCCTGGTCCGGCCAAGACCCTTGAACTCTTGAGGCGCCTAGTCTGGTGGCCTGATATCCGCAAGGATGTAAAGGACTTTGTGGCTGCTTGTAATGTCTGTGCCACTTCTAAGCCTAGCCATTCCCGCCCCAGCGGGTTGTTACAGCCTTTGCCGGTTCCCTCTCGTCCGTGGACGCACCTCTCTATGGACTTTATTGTCGAACTTCCTCCCTCCGGTGGGAATACTGTGATCTGGGTTGTCATAGACCGCTTCAGCAAAATGGCCCATTTCATCCCTTTGAAGAAGTTACCCTCTGCGGTGGAATTATCCCAACTCTTTATTAAGTACATCTTCCGCCTGCATGGTTTCCCGGTGGAGATCGTCTCCGACAGAGGCACCCAGTTTACCGCCAAGTTCTGGCGTTCCCTATGTAAAGACTTGGGAATAACACTTCAATTTTCGTCTGCCTACCACCCGCAGACGAATGGGGCAGCTGAACGTGTGAACCAAGCCCTGGAACAGTTCCTGAGGAACCACGTATCCCTCTGCCAGGATGACTGGTCTGATCTCCTCCCATGGGCGGAATTCGCTCATAATAATGCTTGTCATTCCTCTACAGGGAAGTCTCCGTTCATGTCGGTGTATGGTCAGCATCCTCAAGCTTTTCCCCAAGACTTTGTGCTATCTGACGTCCCGGCTGCTGACGATTCCGCAGCCCATATGTCTGCTATTTGGGCTGCTACCAAGTTGAACCTAGAGAAGAGCGCTCTTGTTCATAAGACTTTCGCGGATCGTCGTCGAAGATCCTCTCCTCCCTACAAGGTGGGTGATAATGTCTGGCTCTCTTCCAGAAATATCCGGTTGAAGATACCATCTCCCAAGCTGGGTCCAAAATTCGTGGGTCCATTTCCCATCTTGGAGATAATCAACCCTGTGGCTGTCAGACTCCAGCTTCCACCAGAGATGAGAATCCCCAACGTGTTCCACGTGTCTCTGGTGAAACCCGCCATCACCAACCGGTTCTCTGGCGGTCAATCTCCTCCTCCTGCCATCTCTGTGGAGGGTCAACTCGAGTACGAGGTGGAGAAAATCCTAGACTCCAGGATCTCCAGAGGGTCCCTTCAGTACCTCATTCAGTGGAGGGGCTTTGGTCCTGAAGAATGCTCCTGGGAAGGACACCGTGATGTTCACGCTCCTCGTCTGGTGAGGGAGTTCCACTCCAAATTTCCCCAGAAGCCAAGTCCTGGTGGTCCGGAGGCCCCCCCGTGAGGGGGGGGTACTGTCACGATCGCCGCCCGGAGCTCCGGGCGGCGCGTCCCTCCTTGCCGGCGTCGCTCCCAAAATGGCGGCGCCCATGGCCGCCACGTGGGTAGCGGCGCCGGCGCGATGACGTCAGCGCGTCGACGTCGGCGCAAGAGCGTCAATGACATCAGAATGGCGCCAAATTTGAAAATAAAAGCGCCAACTAGACGCCAGAATGGCGCCCAAGAATAGGAATACTTTCCCTAAAGTGTATCCTGGGTTTCCTGTGTGCCTTATTGCCAAATCTTGTTCCTGATCTGTTTCTTGACCCTTTACCTGGACTTTGGACTTTGTTTGTATTCTGCCTGCCTGTGAACTCTTGCCTGATCCTGACTATTCTTCGTTTAACCCTTTGGACACCGCGACCTTGTTCCCTCAAGAGGGCTTCCTCCTTGATCCTGACAACCTCCCTGGAGGGAGCTCCCGGCTCCCTGACAATATCACAGTGCACACAGATACCAGGCTGTAGTGCTCTATCTGACACTGTGCTATTTCAAGTAAATGTGCCCTGTTTATTGTACCAATCTAGCGCAAATCAGTTGGAAAAAAATGTAAAAAAATACTTTGGTGTTTCTCATTTATTGGATTGGTACAATATCTCTTTGACTTCTTACCACCAACAAGTCATTATTTATATGACTATCAACTACAGGGATAGTTATCGAGGTCATGAGCCAACCAGATTGGACTGCATTACATAAAATTGCATAATAAGATTATTACTATTTAGTTATTCACAAACTTCTGGTCTAACCTACAAAATAAACATATGATACTATGGCTATACTATAAATCAGAGTGTGGTTAACCTTAATCACCAAACTTCAAACAGAAATTAAGAAAGAAAGAAATCAAGTTCTTTGTCTAAACCACATTATAGCATTGACCAATTGCTATTTTAGTTTTTTCTTAAATTTACACTCTGATGTTGACCAACTGATACAAAGGATATACAGCCATTATTTGCACACACAAAGAGGGGGAAATAAAAGAATTCACACAGGCTGAACTTGAGCGCTGGCAATGATATTTTTTTCCTCTTTGTGTTTAAACAAAGCTTCAGTGTATTTGAAGTATATTGCTGGACACTGATGCAAGTATATAATTTTGATGAAAAACAGTTATCATCCGAACAATGATGCCTGGATCTTTTTGGTCACATCTGTGAACTGTTTGTAGTATCACAGACACCATTGTCTGACGACAACATTTTTTGTTGAAGAACAATTAATCGCAAAGACATCAATATTTTTAGTAAGGTTTTAGGGGCTTCTCACATGCTGATTTATAATATGCCAAGAGTGTAGCCTGACAACTCAACAGGCCTATTTAACAAACATATGCTTACCCATAACCCATATGGCTTGTGTCATTTCATGTACGGTTATTTACCAAGTGGAAATGACTATAGTGAGTTTTGTAACTGACAATGGTATCTGTACTCTAACATATCAGTTTTTTCATGCCACCAGACCCTATATCAATGCTGCAGCAACCATGACTTAATAGGTGTCACTGGCCAACACAGGTACTGAATAGTAATGGGTGAATAAATTTGCCTGGTATGGATTTGCGCTGAATTTCCACTTTTGCCGCAAGATAATAAACTGTGGCTAAATGTGCCCGCAAAAAATCTGCCACAACAAAAAAAATTTTTGCGTGGCAGAGTTATTTGGACGCTCATTGATTTAACGCACTTGGGCAAAATAGTCGCACGTATAAAAATTGCCGATCACGTCAAAATTGACATGCGTCAAAATTATTTTGATGCCCATTGACTTCAGTTAGTTTTGGGAATTTTTCAGTGTTTCACAAATTTTCCGACATTTTGCAAATTTTTCAGCAAAGCGAAATGCCGCAGATTCACCCATCACTAGTGCTGAAGAGAGTCACAATGCTAACTTTCATACGTTAAATTTGTAATGCTGACCTGGAATGTTGCAGTTTTATAATGTCATAAATCTGTTCTGGGATCATTTAGTTTGGTAACAGTTTAACTAAAGTTATTTGGGATATAGTGATTGGCTGTTGACATTTCTAGTGTGAGCTAAACCAGAGCACACCTATTGCACAGTTTGATTTGGCTGAAACCCGAATACTCCATGGTAAGAATTCTTTGCTTTATATACTTTTAACATTTTTAAATATAATGGAGCAACATTTCTACTAAAATGCAGGAAAGGTCAACATCCTGATGCCACCCTCCTCACCACCCACGCTTACTTTTTTCTGCAGTCTGAGGGAGGTGAGAAAGAGCATATTGAATTCCCATTTTTAAAAAAACAATTTCTGTTTTTCAGATTGTTAAAGGAATAGCACTGTGTCTGTGCATGGGCATATAAGGGATGGGCCACTCCACTCAGGAATCTGCCTGTGTCTAGGAAATACATTGCTTTTCCTGGTATCTAAATACTTTACTCACTCTCCTCTAACTCACTAGCAATAGGGTAGACATAAGGGGGATGTAATTAAAAATCTCAAGCATGTTTAAAATGGTGTTTTTGCAAATGTTTAGTGCTGCTCGCAATGTACAGTCATTTGCTGGTGAATATTATATTGCTAAGCAAAGGTTTCAGCCTGCTGTGGAGTTTCGTTAAATATTTTGTCAAATATGCTTCATAATTGCAAAATTTTATTACATACACTGCGAATGTTCGAAAAAAGCCATTTGGTCGCAAAGTTTGTGAGGAAGTCATTGAGGTCTGTAATCGTTCAAAAAGGACACAAACATGGAAAGGAAAAATCATGGAGCTATAAGAGCAAGAGCTGCAGGACAAGGGATCCGAATGACAGCAGCCAAATTATACTAGTCTAGGTTAGAGACGGGCAGAATCACATGTAGCTGTGTTTAAGTGAGAAGGAATTAAAGCAGGAGATGGCCGGGCCCAGTCAGAGAGGCATGTGATGTCAGGGGAAGAAGCACTTCACTTCCTTATCATCTAAGCAGGTAGAAACATCCCACTCACCTTCCCCCATTTTGTCAGGTGTTTTCTTCTTTATCTTTTCATATTATCTAGTAATATCGGAATATGTATGTTTTTCCTGAATGTGCTGTTACTTTGTGGTTTCTGTATCTTTATACAGTAAAATTTTGAAAGTCTGGATTGTATTAATTTATGTTAAAAGAATTAAGTCAAATGCTTGATCCAGGGAATGTTTTGCCATTGCTAATGTCGCCATTGGGGTCAGGAAGGAATTTTTTCCATCTTCAAGCATAATTGCCACTAGCTTCGGGCTGGGTTTTTTGCCTTCCTCTTGATCAAAACAGTGCACATATGATATTATATTTAAGTTTTATTTGTCACAGCAGTGGTAGGACCTTGCCAAAGTACTACACAGGTAAATTCAGAAAAGGGAGAAAGGAGGTTCTCCCATGTTGGCAGCAGAGTATAGTGTATATACAGTAAATGCTGTGGCCATTTTACACCCTTCTCTGTCTGCTAGTTTCATTATGGTATATAAAAATGGGGTTCAGTGGGATAGCTCAAGGCGAAGGGTAAAATTGAGGAGTCCCCATGTCAAGCTATAATCGAAATCAGGTAGCTTAAAAGAAAGTTCAGAAACATTAAAAATGTGTTTCTAGGAATCACTTTGTCACAATTGGCAAGAAGTAATTCTTAACTCTTAAGTGTATTGTAATGGGGGCTTACTAATAGTTTTGATTTTATACTTTTTTGTGAAAAACAGCTTGCACTTTGGAATGGTAGCTGTTATTCCTGTGTAGTAAAAATGGGAAGATGCTAACATGCTGCCACTGCTACCAGTAGCAGAATGGCAATGGCATTTTGAGTTGCTGTTTTTACATTTTTGTGTAAAGTTGAAAAGCTACTCATGTTCCAGTTACTAGGTAACAAGATATTTTTGCTCCTAATTTATTGCACAATCAAAGCCTGAACAGCAGGAGACAATTCATCTGCACCTGTTTCATTGTGAGTTTTAATATATCATTCTGTTGTGCTTCTACAAAGACACTTCCGAAATGCATCTATGTAAATAATCAAATTCAGTGCCGTCGGCTTGTTAATCCTCATGTCGGCCAATGCAATAGAGGAAGAAAAAAATCAATGACAATTTTCTTTAAGCCTCCAGATAGAAGTCTGCCTTTTATTTTTTGAAAATGTATAACCAAATATAGACATGCACTTGTGTTTAGAATAGCAATATTGGACTTAAATAATACTGCCATTTAACATCCCTGATTGAAAATAAATTGGTCATCTGCATAGTTAAATTACTTCTGGAACATTGGAGGAGGTCCACAACATATTGCAGAATAATCTTTTGTAGACCAATGAATGACATTGCTGGAAACAATCTAAATGCATTTTCTGAATCTAAAACTGCAAAGTGCCAACTGCATTTTTTGTTAATAAGCAAACAAAAATGCCTATTTTCAGGCCGTAGAGGAAAAAGTAAGAGACTTATCAAGGGATCTATACTGCAAGCATCCTTGGCCAATTAAGAGCTTTTACAGTTTATGCGTGCTCCAAATACATGATGATAAATGTACTTTTTCTCAGGAAACATAATGGGGCATAAGGGAGATAGAAACACAATGCTGAAATTGTGATTGATCATCGCTGCACCTTTACCTATTGCCCTAACATTTATCTCTCACAGATTTTCAACAATGTTCTTTAAAGCAAGCTGCATGTTATCGAGTTTATTTTTCCTTCCATGTACAAATTAAAAGCTGTAAACATTGTATTCATTAGAAAGTGCAATTTAATCAGAAGTCTACAATGTACCCACCATTGCACTAAACATTATGTTTAAGCACCAATACTGGCAAACATTTCTGCCCTCTGGCTGTAGTGCTGTTAGTGGCATGGGACATGGGTGGCAGAGCACTTATGTATATCAGATCTTGGACCAGGTTCAATTCAGTGAGAAAAAGGTTTATCACATGAAAAGTCATAAATGAGATTCAATTAGTAATGCAAAAAAGTGGAACTCAATTTGGAGTTTTTTCTCCTCTAATTGAATCGTGTCCATGACTTTTCACGCGATAAACCATGATTTAACTTTTTCTCCCTGAATTGAATTTAACTCAAAGTATCTTCTTTTTATGAAATATCTCACTGTTTAGTTTGCAGTTCTGAGAAGGGGAAAAGACACAACAAGAATAAAGGAAAATGGGAAACGTTTTTTTTTTGTTCCGAAGACACTGTTTTCTTCAAATTAAAACTGACCACTGAGTGATACAGTATCTTATATACCGAGCTAATATTCTAAAAACAACACAACATAAAAGGGAAATGACAGTAAAATAAACACCTGCATTTTTTCCTATTTTCCAACTAGATTGGAGGAAGCTGAAAATGCTCAGCTTTTTGATAAAGTGATTCTGATGCCTATGAATATTTAGTACAATTGGGTACCCTTGAAAGTAGACTATATGTCTTTTAATATTGTATTTTTGACTATGACACCTATAAAGCAGGGCCTTACATTCAGTTTTGGACTGAGGAGTCCAGTGCTGTAAACTGGGGCCTGCCAGTCGCATGCAAACCTTGATTACCTCTTGTAGATGCAATTGGGAAAGGAATGTCAGTCCCTGCTGTTGCCAGTGGGGGAAGTGGACCACCACATTTTTTCCTTGTATGCCACCTGCCCATTCTGACCCTGATTACCCTTTACGAGGTGTATATAGAAAAGCTACAGCACTGGCAGAACTTTACATATCCAGGTTATATGGTATTCAGTGAGAGAATGCAAGGTGCATGACATTTTTAGTGGGACCTTCAGGGCCGGAACTATGTTTAGGCAGAAGAGGCACATATCTAAGATGTAATGGGGGGTCACTGGACAGATAGCGCTTCTGACTTCATCTAGTTGTGGTTAGCCTCAGTGGGAAGTAGGGGGGAGGTATGTGCCAGGGCTGAGAGTGTTGAGACTACATTCCTTCTACCCAAGGCCTGGCAGTGGTTCGCTCTTATTCTGGTTTTATTCATGTAAAATGCAAATTGTTAGTCAGCAGTTAATGTAGACGTGCCCTACAGACTGCACTGGTTTCTGTGTAGCAATGCAGTATGTATGGATTTAAAATATATAAATAATACACAACACACACAATTTAATACTTTTATTACACTAAATGGAAATAGTAAATGCTGCAGGCTACGCTCATCTGGAGTATGTTACTGAGTTAATGTTTAGATACATTTTGTGCAATGTACAAAATGTAAATGTTTGCAATGTAGTGGGCACAAGCATTATATGAACTGAACCCTAAGCACAATGTTGTACCCATTAGCGCAGATAGCTCCAGTATTATAAAATGTCCCCTATATATTCCTTTGTTGCTGTCTCTGGGCATGGTTAAGCATTAAAAATAACATGTTATAGCTTTGCTGATTTTCAGTCTCCATATATATGCTGTAGTATAGCATCTAACTAAAATAGTGAATTGGGCTATTGTATTCCTCTCCCTGAAGGATTAATAAGGAACCCTTTCTCATTTAACCAGCCTAACATTTTACTTGTATAACAAGTTGCAACAGATGCATCTTTGTTGAAAGAAGTATATTGCAGACAGGGCAGTCTTGTCTTAATTAATGACACAAACCCATCCTACAGTACATCAAAGAGTGATAGCCATCATTTAATCCTGACCAATGTAATATATCCACTCCTGAAACTGATAAGTAGATCAAGTATACCAAAGTTGAGAGTGTCACCATAGCAACAACATAAATGTTATAGATTCAATATTTCATAATACCAGCTAGGAAGAAGTATAAAAAGAAGTGTATCCACATCAAAGACTGCATCAATACTAGGAAGATAACCACATTCAAAATTACATGTAGTTTCACAGACATAGGAGGTCAACAGCTCATAGATGTGGGAGTCTACTGAAAAATACAATAAATACAGTATATATTAATCAATACAACATCACAACACTATACTATCAGGAGAGAACACAACTTTTGACATTGTCCCAAAGATTTAGGTTGGGGAATAAATCCCAGGGAATTAATTCCAGCCTGTCCTTACTGCTTTTGAATATAGCATTACATTCCTCATTAAGAGGAATTTTAATCCTCCAAAGGTCCATTGGATATTAATGTCTTATGTGAGGATGCACTTAAAGGGATACTGTTGCAGGAAAATATATATTTTTTTTTTCAAAACACATCAGCAGAATTATGCACTGAAATCCATTTTTAAAAGAGCAAACATATATTTTTTCTTTTTAGATTTATTGACATTTGGCATGGGGCTAGACATGGTGTCTATTTCCCAGGTGCCCCTAATGGTGTGACTTGTCACTCTTTACTGCTACACTGCAGTAGTGGATTGATATCATCCTCTCCCCAGCAGCCCATCAGCAGCCTATCAACAGAACAATGGGCTGCCAACCAGAGAGCATTCAGCTCAGATTCAAAAGTAACAGTTGTGGCCCCCTCTCAAGACACTGATTGGTTACTGCTTGGTCACCAGGGTAACCAGTCAGTGGAAACCAAGAGATCTGAAAAGCAGGAAGAAGAGTTCTGTTCTGTTAGACATTCAGGGGCAGATTTATCAAGGGTCGAAGTGAATTTGAGGGAATTTTCGAAGGAAAAAAATTCAAAATTCGAAGTAATTTTTTGGATTCTTCAAGCATCGAATAGGATACTACAACTTCGAATTTAGTTCGACTTCGATTCGAAGTAAAAATCGCTCGACTATTCGACCAATCGATAATCAAAGTACTGTCTCTTTAAAAAAACTTCGACTTCAATATTTCGCCAACTTAAACCTGCCGAATTGATGTTTAGACTATGGGGGACCTCCTGTGTGTTTTGCTAAGGAATTTTTGGGAAAATCGTACGATAGTACGATAAAATCGTTCAAATCGTTCGATTCGAAGTACGACCGTACTACGATCGGGATACGGTCGGAATACGATCGTACGATCTATAAAATCCTCCGACTTCAAATTCGAATGTCGGAGGATTCTTTTCGATGGTTGAATTTCAAAGTTTTTTCTACTTCGAAATTTGACCCTTGATAAATCTGCCCCTAGCTCACTCTAGCCTTTATACATTACATTTTTGCCTAACTAACTATATAAGAAACATTTATTTTGTACATCCTATGCATTTACCCAGTTTAATTTTTCTACTGAACAATTCCTTTAAGTCATCTTGAGGCGCCAACCCACTATCTAGACTGCACTAGACTAGTACACTGTTTTCAATATATTGCTTGAATTCATATATTGCTCCATCCAGGTTTTATCCTTAAACTAAGCACATATTTACTGTTTATGCAGAAGTTAGTCTGTGTCTGTAAGTTACCCACCGACTTATATCGTAAGCTGTCTGGGGCAGGGATCTCCTTCCTATTGTCTCTTTGACCTTTAATATAACAGTACTTTGTATTTATTTGTTTTTATTATTGTATTAACCCCTGTTCTTTCTATTAATTTATTGTTCTGCTGTACAGCACTTTATACATAAGTAAGAAAGACACTTTGCCCATACTTTGTGATAACAAGCATAAGGATAAAGAATAACAGATATTCTGACGCTATATTCAGAAAATAAATGTTTGGTTTAGTATGTATCAGGGTTATGTAACTAAACTTTCTATACCTATGGTAGTGACAGAGGCCTAAGTCATGGCAGATACTGGATATTTAATGGCATCCCAGCTCTCTGTAACTTCAATTCTTTACCTGGCTTTCTTGATGGATAAATAGATTTATTGTTAGCAGTAATGGAAAATGTTGATTTATTGTTAAATAGTACTTTTTCCCAGTTTAAAATGGTCCATAGACACTGTTCTTTTGCACAATTGATTTTCTTCTTTCTTTACAGATCAGACAAAAGGTGTTTTTATTTGTGGCTTTTCAGCCTCTGCGATCAATGTTTATTAGCCTCCAATGAACAGTGACATTAGAGCCCTTTACACCACAACTCCCAGCAACAGAGTAGATTCCATCTTCTTTTTAAGGAAATTACATATTTTCCACATTTTAATTCCAGGGCACCAAATTCTTGGATGACTATATGTTTACTTATAGCTTTGGGAAAATGGATGAGCAAATAGAATCTGTCAAATTCTTATTGCTTTTCAATTCAATCTTGTCCTGTGCCACATAAAAAAATAAAGTAAGTTCTTGAACAATAACTTCCTTTAATGAAGTCATCAACAGCACAAAGCTCATCACTATGATGGAACTTGTTACCTGTTTCTTTAGATATGCCCTTTGTGTTGATATGATAAATTCAGTAATCATTGAATATGTTTATTAATGCATGTTAGAAAGTTGCTTATGCCTAATATTTAAAAAAAAAACTTAAAGTGACTAATCAGACATTTGATTTCAATCTTCTAGACGATCTACTAAAAGCTACTTCTTTACTATGACTAAAGGTGGCCATACACGGGCCGATAAAAGCTGCCGACAGACCGTGTCGGCAGCTTATTGGCCCATGTATGGGGCCCCACGACGGGCTTCACCGATCGAGATCTGGCCGAAAGTCGGCCAGATCTCGATCGGATGGGACAGAAAATGCCGTTGGATCGCGCCCGCATCTATTCGTTGATGCGGTCCCGCGATCCGACCGCCCATTTGGGCATCGTTAGGATCCGATCGTTGGGCCCTAGGGCCCACGATTGGATCAGCCGATATTGCTCACCTCAAGGTGGGCATATCGGAGGGAGATCCGCTCGTTTGGCGACATCGCCAAACGAGCATATCTCTCCATGTATGGGCACCTTTTCTCCACTGATGCCAATACGTTTCTATGTTATTAATAAAGGGTCCAGAATTGATATTACAATGAACACCTCCCAATTCTGTAATGGTAGCTGCATTGTTTTTACAATTGAAGCATTCTAATTTAGATTTTAATTCCATACTAAAAGGAAAATGAATGCATACATTAATACATAAAAATGCATAAAATGCATACATACATGGTAGTAAGTGTGCATGGGGACAGAGTTCAGGTATTACACGTGAATCTCATGTTTTACATTACTTAATATATTATAAGATTTGTCATGTGTTATTAATCCATGCAGTTCCTCCTTTGAATATATTAGAAGTATCTGATGATTTGTTAAAGACATGCTGTTAGATACAATGGACAATAAAGGAGAATGTTATAACTGGTCTTTGATACTTGTCTAGTAACCTATAGTGACTAATCAGCAGGTTAAGACTTTTCATTACATTATCCCATTAGTCCGCTATTAGATTTATAAATATGGAAACTTCATTATTTCACTGATATACTCAGTTACAGGCAATCCTTTAAAGGGATATTAGAGTGAAATTCACACAAGTCAGTTGTGTGTGTTGCCGTAGCATTCTGTAGCATTCAAGATAGCAACTCTCAGTAGTCAGGTGCCACACACACACATACATAATCATGCACTTCTTAAATCAGCCTACCTCTGTCCCAGAAATACAATAAAAAGATATGTATAACTAATTTTTATTAGTGTTGATGCACCACACAGAACATTGGGTCCAGGTGCACATGCCTCAGACCATCAGCTTGAGGAGAGATCCATAGTTGAACATTAGATAAAAAAGTGGGCTGGCCCAAAGCTGGATCACAGTCAAAAATGTTTATTGTACAAGAATTACATCTGTCAAGAAAGCCTTACATATTTAGTGCCTCTGTGGAACACTTAAGGTGGCCATACACGGTCAGATAAAGCTGCCGATATCGGTCATTTGGACCAATTTGACAGCTTATCTGCCCATGTATGGGGGCTTCCGACGGGTCTTCCCGATCAATATCTGGCCACGATATCGATCGGGAAGGATTGATTTTTACCCGACTGACCCATCGGAGCCCCTTGGCGTATCATAATTCAATCATGCAGCCATACGGCCGAACGTTCGAATTACCCCCATGGCGTTAGTGGCATATCGGGGAAAGATCCGCTCGTTTGGTGATGTCGCCAAACGAGCTGATCTTTGAGTCTATGGCCAGCTTTAGTCATAGACTAGTTAATTTTTAGGTTTTAGTTCTTTAATGACTGTTGGTCATGCCCTTTCCTTCCTGCTTGTTTTCAAGAGTAAACAGTTTCTCCACTAATGTTATTTGTGAATTTTACATAAAGGAAGAGGACTACATAACATTAAAAGTTAATAACACTTGAGGGAAGCTTATTTAACATTCTATTATGGGAATAACTGCTGTATAACTAAAAAGAAATAATTAAGCTCACCTTCAGCTGTAATATCCATTATTTTTAAGTAATTTCACATTCATTTATTAAAATCAGATTTCTGTTAACCTTGTAACACATTTTGCACATATGCATTTGTTTGTGCATTGATATGTAAAGTTATCAATATCAATACAATTACATCCTGCAAAGCTTAATTTAATTTCATAGTAAGTGGGAATGATGCATTGAAAAGTTATCTTAATGGACTTGCTACTCCATTGGCAATGTCTGTTAATAGACTTACCATTATATTAACAGTGATTGCTATAAAGAACATTCTAGAGGTACAGAGCAGCTGCAATCTACTAATGTGCTCCATTTACATCTGGAAATAAAATCTATATCACCGTGTATTGTCCTCTAAAAGTCAATGATACAAAGATGTTCTTTGGACTGCATTAATTTTATATTGTGATTGATGTACACTCAAAGTATTGCTATATTATACTTTCTTTCATTTTTCATTTAAAGCAGTATTTCATCTTAGATTTAACTATTAGTATTATGTAGATAGTCAAAGTGTAATGTAATTTGCAATTGGTCTTGTATTTGTCTATCCCTTCTGTCTGGTAGCTGCAGTGAGAAACACCTGAAAACCAGTAATAAGATCCATTCCAAATGTAGATTGTTACATTCTTCATTTTGTATGACTTGCATTTATGTTTGGGCCCTCTGATACTCTGAGTATCATTGCAACCAGATAGCAGTTACAATTACAGAATAGAGAACTGCAGAGCAATACGATAGATATTAAAAAAAAGATACTGTACAAAAATTCAAATGGTCTTTAAATTAGTATTTTATTAATTTTACATTTTATCTACATCATATTGCAAGTGAATTCTAAAGTGAATTGATTAAACAAAATAATATTTACTCCAGATACAAAAAGTTGCTTATTTTAATTCTCTTTCCAAAGGAAAGTATAAAAGAAATGAAAATAGAGCCAATGTCATTTTGGCTCTTCAGTTGGCTTATTCCTTGGTAAGCAACTTTCACCATTTATTTTTTATTATGTACCATAAAATATACAAAAAGTATATCCAGTTGACTTACATTTGCATACAGCAAATAATTCGATTCCACATACCACTGGATTCAGTACATGCAACTTGAAGTCACAAATATACTATTTAAACAAATACAATGGGAGCTGCATTTCCAGCCATAACTCTGTTTCATCTAAATAGACATGTTAAAGTATATTTTTGACATCAAACACAGTTACTTTGTAATGCCTTGATATATTTATTGTTTGTCAGACCTGGTAAAGCTGTTGACAATTTCCTTTGGACAACTGCTGAAGAATCAGATCAAGACATATACTAACCAGTTCTGTTACCTGTTCATGTAGCTAAACTTGAAATTTAACAAACTTAAATTTAAAAAAAACATATACTCATATGATGAATTATTACAAATGCAAAAAGTTTTTCATAACATCCCATCTGCAAATGATTTAAAGGATAATGAATGCCAATTATAATGCTAATCTGAATTCTGGGAATAGTATTCTTTAAGTTATTTTTAACATTGCATAACATTCTGCATGGAGTACAATAACATCTATAGGTCATAAAAAATGTGTATATACTGTACTCCTATTTAGTATGGTATGGGGTAGGACCATACTTTTTTTCCATTTATACAGTTTTAGAAAAAGCATTTTCCCCTTTCCAGTTTTCCTATTCTGTTGTTTTTGTACTTTAAATTCAAGTTCTAAAAGTATGATAATATGAATATATATACTCCCTAGTATTTGCAAATGTATGCTGCATTTACCAGTTTATTTGTCAGGTATTTAAGGCGGTTTAATTCTCTGGCTATTTTTGCACCTGAATGTTGGTTTCCCCTGTAAATAAATCCTATCTAATATTTCAGTCATATGTTTCAGAGCTCAGAATCGAAATTAGCAAAGGCTATTTAACCCAGCCCTTTGTATCGTAATGATTTAATGAAGCATGTGTTATACAGTATATATATTTTGCAATTTTGCTCCTTTAATAAATATACCCTATATTTTCTTTGCCAGACATCTAAGTTACAATACAGTGAATCCAATCTATTCTCCAGATTATGATATCATTTTTTTGATTGCAATTATGAACATAAAAACAATGCCAGCTTGTTTGATCTAAACCAAAACCATCCACTTGATCAGCTGCAATTGTTCTGCCAGGAATTGCTATTTGTATGTTTAAAGCTATGTCTCTGTCACTTTTCTGGCTTTGTTGCTGTTATTTATACATTTGGTGCTAAGTGATGAACATCTAAACATCTGTGTGTAATAGGCTTGTTTTGTTCAACGCTTTGATTTATAAAATCAAGGTGATTGTTTAAATTGTGCACCAAATATACAATTCATCCAATTATTGCCCAAGTTTTTTTCTATACAGCAATGAAATAAATCACAGGCTAAGGGGCATTCACAAGCAGGAAAGCAGGGCTCAAAGTTAAAAAAAAATTGGGCGCAGTGTACCTTTTTTTGCACTTTTGGATTCAGTCTCATAAATAAAAAACTGCCTACATTTGGCAGATCTGTATTTATGAGTAGCGGGAAGGGGTAGGTATGTAGGCCCCTCTTGTTACCTAACTTGTGCGTCATTCAGGCTAGGGGATGGGTAGTGGTTATAGGGGTGGATGCAGGCCACAATAATGCCCTGTGTTTACCACCTACCTTTCTGGGCAGAGTTCCTCTGTGCATTAGCACTAAGAGGTGCACTCTTACAGCTCATAGGGCTTTTGCAATCTTATGTAAATGTTTTAGTAAACATAGAATAAAATATTATACTGAAACAACATGATAGGCCAGTTTACATTTTTTTGAAAACATACATATTTAACATTGAGTTAAAAAAATATACTTTTTCAACATGTTGTGTAAAGGGATAAACCCCCAACTGTGAATGAAAGATAACCCATTGCCAATGGCCTTCTGACTAATAGGTGAAACATGTCATCCCAACTTAAAGTTTGACCACTTGTCCTATATACATTTCTGTGAAAGACGTTCACTAGTAATTTGTCTGTTATACTATCTGACGTATTTGTCAAAAATGACATGTCATACTGTAAGCCCCTTTTGTCCACAAAAAAAACAGATTTGACAGTTCGTATATATATTTCTATCCCAGTCATTTTAACAATTTGGTTGCACATATCAGTTTTACCAATCTTAGTAATATCCTTCCAGTAAACCAAAACCCATTTTAAACCTGTATGTATCTTTAAGATTAGGTCTTATGCAGAATTTGCCCTTTAATCAGTGTTTTTGTCTACAGAAAAGCCCTTTGCCAGCTTTAGCAACCACTAGTCTGTATCAACCATAACAGACAAATTATTTTCATTTAATGAGTTCCCCCAAAAATTCTATTCAGTGTAGTACAGATGTAATACTAAATATCAATTAATTTGTGACTGAATCACTAGCCCTTAACTAAGGAAGTACCTAATGTCATAAAATCCATTGGTACAGTCTGCAATACCTTAAATTCAATAAGGATCTGCCTATGTCTAAATTTTAATAAGCTCTGCTGTTAATAGCATAACTTGTGGAATATGACATATATAGGTAGATGTAGGGCTAGCTCATTAGATGGGATATGGTTTTTAGACTTCTTCATATCTCCATTCTCTAGTGCATGATCCAGATCTAGTTTATAATCCTTAGCCCTACTATGAAATTATTCATTAACACTAATATGTGGATGCAGTATTTCAACTGTAGAATTCATTATATATTATTATATAAATTTGGTAGTTTAGAGTTTGCCAACCAAAGTTGTAAAGTAGCAAGTGGTCCACCTTCCCTTCCTCAGTGAAACATTGATGGACATTGTATAAGAATTTTGCTAAAATTAAAATTGAGCTTTAACCCTCCTTATCTTGGCATAAAAGTACCTTTGCAGTGAGTACGGAAGGCTAGCAAAGTCTGAAAGGCTGGCCAAGTTCAGTGGCATGCGGCAGTTAAGCAAGGTCGAATAACAGGCCGAAGGCCAAACCAGGATATCCACAGAAGACAGGTATCAGATGGGAACAGGAGAGCAGGGAAACAGGAGGCCAAAACCAGACAGGGAACGAAGGCAGGGATCACAGGAATGAAGGCATGGATCACAGGAACCACAAATCAAGGGCTAGACTAGGCTAGGAGATCAGATGATTAAGCACTATGTGCTGCAAGTAGCCAGTTTATAAAGTCCCTTAATCATAATCATTATCTTAGTATATCTCATAATATATATATCCCATTATATGCACTTAAAACAGTGTTGCACTTAAGTAAAACTTTCTTTGAATACCTTTTAGCAGCATACTGTATTGTGTTGAAGGTTATACATACTTCAGTTGTAAGGCTTATTGCAGTTTTGATATGTAAAGCTTTATAAAACAATAATCTTTCATTGGCTTTTGCTTCTGTCTGTTCTGAGTTACAATTGTCTCATCTTCGCTTCTTGCTTGCAAAATAACCATAATTATCTATGTGCTCTCTCTGCCTCTTTGAGTCACTGCCAGGGTTTTTGAAAATCTGCCTTCACTTTGCTGTACCTGTACTAACTTTGGAGTTAGAATGCATTTAGTTGAGGAAATGTTCATTTGTATATGAAGCTGCTACTATGTAGACATTATCACACTATTGCAGTACATAGCTTTTGATGCTTCTGTGCTCACTTTTATTACTTGTCAGCTCATTTGGGAGCTTGGTGATAGAGCCAAACACTGAATTTTTTTTTGTTTTTAATTCCCCTTTAAAGCTTTGTAGTGTTATTCACTTTACCATTCACTTTTAACCTGAGGGTTTCAAGCAAATGTTATGACATTTATGTGATAGAAAGTGGTGTGGAAAGTTAAATGATGAATCTATAGCTAATTATATTTGTATTTGCTCATAGAAGATGGTAAGAAGCGGGCCAGCTTGGGCTCCCTGACACTGCAGTGTATAGCGCACACTAGATTTTTATTATTCTGTGTAAGGTGCAAATTGGGGCCAAACTGGGTGAAGAATGCTTGCTGAATGAGCACTAGGGCATGCACTCTTGTTCTCTTTAGTGTTCTACACCTCTTTCCCCTTGTTTTTCAGAACTTTCCCTTATAATTTTTAAATTATACAGGGTAAAGTAGTGTAAGGAATTATTGTATATATTATTTTAAGGCAATATAAATTGAATAATTTGTTGGATGATACCAAAGACAGTGCTATGTTGCAAAATATGTGGATAATGGGGGAAATGTCTGTATGCCAATGCCATATCTATTAATAACTCTAGTTTGAAACCATGACAAAAACTATTTCATATTTCCTAGGCAAGCATTTGGAATAATAGCAACATGAAAATCTACATTTTTACATTGTAAAAAGTATAGACAACTCTCATTTGATAATTTGGACAGGCAAAACAATTTATTAGCTCTGCAATTCAGTTATAGGTATTCAAACAGGCCAAGATTGTGTTTGCCGTATTATAGAACACTGTGCAAAAGTTTAAAAAACAACATTTAAAAATGGATTTGTTTTCAATGTGTGTCTATTTCAAAAATAACATAGATCCATTAAGAATAAGGAACTGTGCTTAATTTGAAGGTTTCTGGATCATAGATCCCATTTCTGTATGTGGTTACAGCTTATCTCTAGTGTTTCGTTGTATAATAATAGTTAAAAGATCCTTTTCACATGCTATTTATTCACACATCATTGCCTGAACTAAACATTCATTCATTAAATACATCTAGTAAGAAAGGCTATATGTTGTTATTATAAGTATGATTATTAAATAAAAGCACTGTGACTGATCCTTGGATTTACATGATTAGTATATTACCTTCACAACTTTTCTTCTCTATAAGTGTTATTTGGTTGATAAACTTCACCAATTTACATATGTTTCTTCCCCAATTTCCTTTAATGCAAGCTAGATAATTTAATTCATATGCCAGTACATATGGGGAGATGAAGCTTTATGATTTAAGACTCCAAATATTAAAGCTGACTAGGGATATACTTTAATATTAGCTAACAGAAACAAAAAATAAATATAAATTTAATACATATTTAAATCTGCAGTGTGGAGCACAGGCTCAGTTAATATGTATGAGCTGCAGACAAACAAGAACACTTTTGGAACTACTGTGCAATCTAAATGTAATGCACACCATGGCAGATATTTGTATGATATTAATTTTGTTAATATATTTCTTTCTCCTTTTTTTGTTATTACAGTAGAACCCTGAGTTCACATTTTCTAGAAATTGAGAACCGCTCATCTGCATACGAACGTACTTAGTACATATGCCGTACGTGCTTGGCAGGCAAAGAGTTAAATGTAAACTATGTGCATTTGGATGCCACAGGAATGGGGTGGGCTGTGCAGTGTAGTCAGCTTAAAATTGTAAACGGAATCAATTCAGTCTAAAGTCTAATGAGTCTATTTAGATATTCTTTGGTGAAAAGGTTTGGTTCCAAACTGGAGTTAAAAGATTGCCTGTTTTGGCCAATGTGGCACCAAAATAAGCCTTTGTGCCTGCAACTGAAATCGGGAGTCGTTCTATTTTCTTAGTGAGGGCTTGCACACTAAAAACAAAGACAAGATGGTATTGCAAAAATCAATAAAATATAAAAACATACCACCACAATACAGTCAAACGCGGATTTTCATAAAAGAAGTGGATACATTGGCCCAGAACAAGATAAATAACACAACCTTCTGAAGAGTATATATTGAATTTTTACTACATCAAATTGCATAGTTTTAATCATAGAGCATAAAGTGTACCAGATTTTAATAAACAGGGAGAAGTCCAAAGAACATAACAGTAAGGGTTACAATATATGCTGACTACCTAAAATATCATTTGTACCAAAATACTCTTAAGCAGATCTGCTGATGTATAACATTGCAGATGCAATGAATATGTAAACTTTGGAGTAGAGGTAAAAAAAACCCTCTATAATACCATGTATGCTTTTTTTTTAAAAAAGCAGTGTTTGCATTTACTATGGTGTCTTTCTTCCTTTCTTTTCCATATTTCAGAGGGAGATTCATAACAAGCTCATTAAACATGTATACACAGAAATACAGTGTTTTTAATTTTATGCCTCAGTGTTTAAAGAGTAAAGTCATTATGGCCTAAGGGAGCCATGGTCATTTATTGCTGTTAGGCATGTAAAGTATTTGCTCACCTTAGAATCGTGTGTGGGTGGGTGTAATTGCCTAAGGGTTGCCTATGTATAGACTGTGATGTATGCCTATTCTGATGGAAATAACTGACACTCTATATAGTCATTGGGCAATGCCTGAATAGGGTTGCTATGTGAATTAAAGTGCAGTAGGGCACAGTGATGTTTATCAAATGAATAGATTGAAATTTTTTTCTGGTTAATTGGAATCTGTCTTAATGGTATGAACATTCAAAAGGCCATGAAACCATTAATTATAATAATAATACAACTTTAGTCTATAATTGTATATAATTTTATTTCTTTAAATAAATATCTATTTAAAAAAATCAAGTCTACGAATACCTACAAGAACATTACAACTGCTCTAGTAAAATACAATGAAGTCTTAACAAATCATGCCAAAGTTTAAAGATAGCTTCACAAGCTGAACAAGTTCCACTGGTGTTAGTTTTCTCTAATGTATTTATACTGTATATAAGTGGCTGATTTATTACTGAACTCCTGGAGAATTACAATCTCTTTTACCATTTTTCAAAACTTTCATTATGGTCAGGAACATTTTCCTTATAGTCATGAAAGTTTTTAACAAATTTACACATTTGTCAAAAGTCAATACCTGTTTCAGCTGTTTTAAGCAGTCTCACACCATTCTGCTCTGTGGGATGGTAGTGCTTTGTGCTGCCTGGCAGGAGTACTAAATACTATCACCCATCCAAATCCTTGCTCCCTGAGGCAAATTGCATTCGGTGAGAAAGGATTAGGACAATTATTTTCCACAATGAAATGACTCATTCAAGCATAGAAAATAAACAGGTAAATCCCAAACTGTCAGTAATGTTTTAGTGAGCTATAACTATCATTGCTGTTCAATACAATTTACAAACAGAAAAGATACAAAATACATTCAATTTCCATTGCTGTTTAAAGCTTCTATCAGTTTGTTTCAGTGTTCAGAACGGCAACTGTCCAGCAGTTTTTTTGATTGACAGTAATGGTAACTGTCACCGCAGTATATCTACAGCAATGCTCAGACAGGCAGTAATTTGTGAAAAGTATGAAGGGGGCACAGAGGAATGTATGAACATATGATTTATGAAGTAAATGTAGTCCTACAAAAATGTAAAATTATGTCACATAATAGCATATGTAATAAGTAATTGTTAGCAATCATCTAATGTAATATTGCTGTTTTTTTTAAGTAACAGCTTTCTTTTAAAACTTGTTTATGACCCCAGGTTTTTCTGATCATTATGAAACCTATTTTCTTTGCAATGTATCATTTTCTGTCAGAATCTTTTGCTATCCTGGCGACTGTAATTCTGTCTGCTGCCTTGTTCATCATTGTAGTGGGACATGCTCAATTTAACAGTAGTTCAAGTTGATAGCTTTTATGATAAAATGTTTTATCTAGGCACCAAAAACATCTTTTACACTTTATTTAATATAATTATATTGCATCTTCCAGGATCTTTACTAAATATTATGATATACACATTGCTAATAAATTATTAAAATGGATATCCAAAAACAATGCAAATCTTCTGCATTAAATGAGTAAAACTTAATGATCAAAAAAAAATAAAAACTTCCACATACAGTATTTATATGTGCCAATATGGTCTACCTCAAAATAATTAAATCTGTATTTGTGAAGACTTCCATATTCTTTCATTTTGGTAAGTACATTGAACATATTGCAGTTCCCACTGGACTGCTTTGTGTTTATTGAATCTATTGATTTGTTGCTGAAAAGTTAAAAATGTTCATTCCTGTCCCAGTATAGATTTGAGTTATGATCACTACCATAATCTTGCATGACGTGATTTGAAGAAGAAGAGAGAAGTGATTGAATAAGGGAGGGAGACAAAATAAATGATAGACTATGCATGCTATGCTAATATTTCTAAGAAGGGTACCCTATAAACACTCAAAACAACTACAGTGGATTGTTTTATTCTAGGAGAGCATATAAGGCAATCCCAGAAAATGTAATAAAAGTTACATAGCAGGTCTTCATTGATATAATAACGCATGCCTCTATGCCTTTAGTGATGTAACAAGTGGTAAAGATACTGAATCCAATAACTGTTTTCTTGGTTGTGTTCTCTCACATACTGTAAACATCTCACAAGCTCAGAGGCGATGAACTCCATTCTTCCCAATGGTAGAAACACACTTTTCTTTTATGTGCACTTACTTGGATGTTCTCCTGTTGAGTTAGTAAATCCATTCCATAGAAGCATGAGGACCTCATGTAACTTGATCATAAGACACCTGAGAAAATTCACATAAGAAATACTAAATATGAAAGACTGACAAAACACGAGGTAGGGATACAGAAATATGCTGTATGTGTTGAACAGTACAACTTACAGAATATTCATTGACTAGTTCACTAAATTATTTATAGTTTTGCTATCAGGGAGTTATACACATGCAGCCTCTCCAGATTCTTATATGAAAAAGCTGTGTATTTTATGTCTGTTATAATGATATTGTTTAACATTAGCCTTTCTATTGTGCATGCTTTTAAGGTTAGGTCAACAACAGATGGGAACATGTTGTTTTGATTGAAGTTAGAAAACTAGCAGAGATTAATTGGAATACTTGCCAAGGGACTTAATGGTACCCCGGTATCCTCTACCTATTTATTGATTTCTCAGTGTCAAAACATAGAAGCAACGTGTTTATCATTATTGATGAAGCTTCTAAATGTGCACTGTGTCTAAATGTAACAACTAAAATGCACATTCAGTTTTCTAATTGATTAATTTTATGACAGTTTATCTGCCAGACTGTTAATATTTTCTCAGCATTACTTCTGCCAACTTTAAAGACAGTTTTTTCTCCCGCTATTAAACTTATGGATGAATGCAAAGCCTATTCTATCCATACTCTTTTAAAACTATAAAGGTTATTTATGACTGGAAGTGCAGTGAACAAAGTGCAGTTTTGAACACAATTGTCATGTTTTTTTCCCCATAATGTAAGAGTTTTTCCCCCCAGAATTTCAGCATTATTGCAGTCACAAAGGTACATTATACCTGACACAATTGCAGGCAATGCTTCAAAATCAATCGCTATCTGCCATCTATCAGTCACAAGTTATATAAAAAATGTAATATTTTATTTGATGTTATTATTTACAGGTATTGGATCCGTTATGCGGAAACTCGTTATCCACAAAGCTTTGAATTTACAGAAAGGCTCACATAGTTTCCATTTTATCCAAATAAACCAGTTTTGTTTAAAGTAATTTCCTTTTTCCTCTTTACCTTGGGTTCCTAAATAAGATATTATTAATCCTTACTGGAAGTAAAAACAGCCTGTTGGGTCTATTTAATGTTTACAGGATTTTCTAATAGACTTAAGGTATGAAGTTCTGAATTACAAAAAGATCAGTTATCCCGAAAACCCAAGGTCTCGAACATTCTGGATAACAGGACCAATACCTGTACTGTTTGTTGTTTTCCCCCAGATATCTAATATAATTCATGTTTATATAAAATAATATATTTGTCAGGAAAGTTATGGCTTGGTATACTAAGTAGTGATGAGTGAATCTGTCCCTTTTTGTTTTGTTCTGCTGAGAAAATTGGAAAACGGTGAACAAATCTTAGAAACATATCTGTGATTTTGACATAACCTCTGGTCAAAATCACAGATATAGAAGTACCTTCTATAGTTTATATATTACTACTAGCTTACAAGCACAGGTACAACTAATTATGAATCTGAACACCACCAGATAATACTGTATCTGGGTGCTTTTATCCCACATTAAAATGAATAAACCATTTTTATGTTTTATATACATGTCCTTATTCAGTAGGACAGCTCAGATGTCTTTGGTTGATGAGGAAGGAAGTTTTATTTTCATTTGTTGTGCACCTTTTTTCATGCATCTTATTTCTTGTCGTGCAAAGCGAAAGTAGCTGCGTGCCGATTTTTTGATGCAGTTTTGCAAATTTTCACCACTGGCGAAACTCAAAAGTTTGCAGCAAATCTGTACACGGTGACATTTTTTTCCAATTTTTTTTTACATTTTTTTCTGTTAATCTGTTAATGTAAAGCTGTATAAATATTGAGTTGTATCTAAAATTGTTACAAAATAAACTGTCAGCCTAGACAGATTTTTTTTTATGTCAGATGTCAGCATTAATGTGGGGGAAGTGGGTCTCTGTTGATACCTATATCATAATTCTCAAACTGACATAACAATTATGTAGGACTTTTATGCTGTGCCATGTAGGGAATGGTTTAGCTTGTTGTTTTAGCTGCAAGACAAAGCTTGAGAAATTCTACAAGAATAGCTATTGTAATATATTTATGTGTATTAATATATTAGATATATAAATTAAGACTGTCATGGTTGTCTTCTGCAGCCTCCTTTTATGCATTGTGAACTGAACCATGAAAGGAATAAAAGCCAAAATCAGTTCCTGTGATCTTGTATATATAAATAGCTTCAGATTTATTTGCAGTAGCAGAAAGTAT
This sequence comes from Xenopus laevis, assembly GCF_017654675.1. Taxonomy (NCBI): domain Eukaryota; kingdom Metazoa; phylum Chordata; class Amphibia; order Anura; family Pipidae; genus Xenopus; species Xenopus laevis. The sequence continues at coordinate 79,517,891 of NC_054375.1, read as the reverse complement.
TTATGGTCTCTAGTGTTCATTCTGGGAGAAATGTACAAGCTAGAAAATAATCTACATTCATGTAAACACTTGTTTGTGCTGGTAAGGCTATTGATTAATTTTTAGGGGGTTAGTTATGAAAATCCGAATTTATCTCGGTATGTTCTGCTGCAAACTCTGATCAAATCCACTCAGGTTTTTTACGCATATTTATTATCTTTTCTTGAAAATTTGCAGGAACAAATCATTTGATTTTTCACCCGATTTTCAAGATTTTTTCATATTTTTCACCCGAAAAATCAGATTTTTGCTCGAAAACTTTGGGTTATTGCACAGAACCCAGGGCACATCAAGAAATCATTTGGACTTCTCCCATTGACTTATATGCAACCTAGACAGGTCTGAGATGCCGGATTTTCTGATCCAGACTTTTCCATTCTCGGGGTTTAATAAATTCTGAAAAATACGGGATTTTATAAAAGTCCAGTTTTATAAAAGAAAAATCACTAATTTTTCGTGATTTTTGCATTCTGAGTTTAGTAAATAACTCCCTTAATGTACTCAAACTGATAACCTATGTTTTACATAGATTTATTTAAGTGGTGTGACTGTATCTCTAAATATCTTAAAATTCTGTTGTGATAATTTATGAAACAGTTAGGTTTTTAAAGTCCCAGAATAGTATATATTGGGGCAGGTGATCATTTTGAATCATAGTCAGCATCTCAGATCATTACACTACTCTTAGTTTACATACATCAAACAGGATTAATGGTAACTACATGAAAGCTGTTTATAATTGTATGATATGAACAAGAACTCACTAGACTCGGTTAAAAAATCTTAGACATCGGCCAATCCAAGGCTTTTAACAAAACCTGGTCCCTCTGGCTCTCCTACCGACAAATTTCTGAAGACTTGTTAACTTAGACCTCTCTGTTACTGGGTTGTGATGTTGAGCCATACAAATCTAACCAGCAGCTCTTTTTCTCTTATGTGAATAACTTGCATTCATGTTTCGTTTTTCCTTTTATTTTTTATCCCTTTTCCCTTTTGGTTGACAATTTGATGGATATGCCTTCTTGTTTACCTTATGTATGTATCAGTAATATCTGTGACAATGATAACTGTGCCCCGGGGTGTTCCCGGTTAGCACACACGAATGATGTCAACTTTCACGTTGAAAATAAAAATATATAAATAATAATAAAAAAAAAATCTTAGACATTTTCACTAAGGTCTCATACCACTAGCAAGAATTTTTATAAGTGCGGATATTAAATTTTTAACATAGTCCCATGAAAAAACATAGCCATGGTATTTTGACTGGCATGTTAGGTATGCTCTATGTAAATTGAGCATGGGGCAAAGAGGCCGAATAATTCTGTTAATGTGGAAGCAAGTTTTACAAGGGAAGCCAACTTCACAGAAAATGATCATGGAACAGCTAATAAGACTTTCAGAATTTAAGAAGTCTATGGGGACCTTAGTTATGTCTTATGTGTTTCAGTGTGATCGCCTTAGTAACACTGTGTTCACAGCTCCCCATTTCATTTCCTGTGATTATGTCTTATGTCTACATTAATACAGGCAACTGTTTATTTTTTCTAAATATGTTTCTATCAATGGCTTCATACTGTGCTAATTATAGTGGTTTGCTTTCAGAGGTCAGCAAGACTTGTAATTGCAATATATATTTTGACAAAATTATGGGGTTCACCACATGGTGGGCTAAGCCAGCAGAGCTTTTCCACAACAGCAATTTCTCTGTTGAAACAGGGCTGAAAGTTCTTGTCACCTCTTTTCCTGCATTCTCACACTCAGACTTTGGATCTAGAAATACCATATTATTTTTTAAGTGACAGGACTTCAGAATGTGAAGCTTAACAGTTCTCATTGAAAAAATTTTCACAAGCACTGAAAGATTTTTTTAAAAAAATGTAAGTATTTTGTTAATGGATTTAGTAAGGGGTTTCTAGAAAGATGTTCCTTACTGTTCTCCACATTTTGTGGGTATGGGACCTGTTACCCGGAATGCTTGGGACCTAGGGTTTTCTGGATAACAGATCTTTCCGTAATAGGGATCTTCATACCTTACTTCTACTATAAAATCATTTAAATATTAAAAACCCAATAGGCTGGTTTTGCTTTCAATAAGCAATAATTATATCTTAGTTTGGATCAAGTACAAGGTACTATTTTATTATTACAGACAAAAATTAAATGCTTTTCAAAACTTGGATCATTTGGATAAAATAGAGTCTATGGGAGACTTCCATCCTGTAATTCGGAGCTCTTTGGATAATGGATCCCATACCTGTACTACCTTTTCCTTATTATAAGGCATTCATATTTTGTCATTTCCTGTGCTACAGTACATTGCTATTTTGACTGACTGCATTCTGTATGGTTATGGAGATGAGCTGCACAGCATCCAGTGAAAGTGATGGCTCAGTTCACTTCTGTATTAGGTAGTTGCAGGTTGATGAGGAATTCAATTTGCTTTATTTATTTAAGTAAAATCATTGGTAGGTGTACCATCATAAAACAATGACCTGTGCTAAAATTGCAATAAAGGAAATGGTTTTGTCCGCTATTACTGTGAACAAATTAAACATGTTTAATGATACGTCATTTGCCTTTCGGTGCCATGAGGCTGATGCATGATTAACTCTACGTTAACTTGTTTCTCAGTGTATTAAGTGGGAATGTGTTCATGAGGGTATACTAAGTAGTAATTTATGGTGTGTTACTTTTTTTTTATTTATTTTTTTACAATTTTCTTCATTAACTGTAGTATATATAGAAGAAATGAATGATAACATAAATCTGATTTTACACTTGTATAGTTATGTTATATTCATGCATAATTTTATTAAGATGCTGGCATTTTGCTGAGTCTGCTACACTGTAGCCTAATTGATGCATATTTCCATTAGAAGTTTAGAAGTATTTCACAGCATATGTATCGTGCATAAATGAAACATGTAAATGATTGTGTTAATGTGCTACAAGGGCCAAACACTGCATTTTATTATGTTTTATTTATTTATGCACATCAAATGGCATTTTGTTCGTTTTCTGATTATCTAAAATTGTGTTTTTAAGCACTAAGCATATTCTTTACAGCTGCTAATAAATTGATTTATTTTATTGTCACTGTTTGGATGTAAAATTATATACACGTAAATACATGGGTGTATATTTTATGGAACATTTTTTTGTTAATGTGTTTAATATTAGATTGTATTGCTAATTATTAATTTCTTGTAAGAGTAAAGTTTGAGTTATTTACAACATTCTTTGCCAACCTGTTGCAACCATACATGTCCTAGAGATTGCTTTGACATTAAACTTTTTCCCTGGTTGCATTATAGTTCATTATTGTAGTTAATTTAAGAAAAACATATTCTGAAGCACTGTGCAGTAAAGATGAGAGAATTCAAACAATGGGCCAGATTAATTTAGTGAGTAAAAGTTATCTCGTGTTTTATCACATGAAAACTCATGGACACGATTCAATTCAAGGAGAAAAAAACGTTTCTTCTAATTCAGTTTTTTCTCATAGGGATACATTTTTCTGAATTGAATTGCATCTCTGTCAGGACTTACCCTGGTGGTCTAGTGGGCAGCGGGGTCCACCGTCGCTCCTTCGGCGTGGACGCCCGCTGCGCAGCTCCTTCCTCCTCCTGTGCTGGCTTTCTCTATAGGCGCGTACCGCGCGCATGTTCTTCATTTAAAGGCGTAGTCAGGCCAGCGCGCATTTGGCGCAAAATTCATATGTATTTAAAGCCCATTTGGATTACAGGACCTTGCCCGTTGTTAGGTTCAATTAGTTTGTTCCTGGGTGTTTGTTCTTAGTGATTCCTGTTTGATCTACTGTGTTTGACCCTTGCCTGCCTGCTTACTACTCTGACCTCTCCAATCCTGACCTTGCCTGTCTGAAACTACGTTGATCTCTCCAATCCTGAAACCTTGGCCTGTCCTCTGACTATTCTACGATCTCTATCCTGATTCTGGCCTGTCTGACTATTCTATCTGCTTGTTCTGGCCCGGCCTGCCTGTTTCTGGTGGTGTTCTTCCTTGAGTATCCTGGTGAGACGATCGTGCCCCTTTGCTAGTCCAGAACCGTTAGCTTTGCTTCTCTCTCTGATAAGACCTGGCGGCATCCGATTAGCCGAGGGCTCCTCCTGAGGTGAAAGGCGGCGGTTAAAGGCAGAAGTGAGAGCCGAGACCAGGGAGCCTAGCTTGGGTTCTGGATATAGGGTGCCGAACGTGACAATCTCACAATGAATCTCGTCCATGAGTTTTCACGTGATAAACCTTTTTCTCACTGAATTAAATCTGGCACAATACTTTAAATAGAAACATTTACTTACAATAAGTGCATTTGCGGTTTAAAGTCATTGCTGCCTTTGTCTCATGTCCTGGGCATTTTGTGTGTGTCCATTGATCCAGGGCAACCCTCAAGTTTAAGAAGGTGGCCATAGCTCCAGGGTTCCTTCAACAGCATTTATCAATTGACACAGTGAACTTGCACCTAAATTTGGCACACATGTCATTTGACATTTCTGGGCCACGCCCACCCCGGCCACTGAGCCCCACCCCACACCACAGTTAAATCACCACACAAGCATCAGTGCTAAAAAAGGTAACCCCCCTACACACACACAAGTTCTAAAAAGCTATTAAAGGTCAGGGCCCCCTTATAAGTAAAAAAAACCTGCGGTGCCAGGGCCCCCCATCATTTTTTTAAAGTTGAGAAACATTGGGTCCCAAACAGTTTTTTTAAAAAAAAAAAAACATTAGTGGCAGGGGCTATAGATTATTAGAATTATACATTGGTAGCCAGGAGATTAAAAAAAAAAAAAAACACACATTGGTGTTCAGTAGAATTGAACTCGTGACTTCAGGACTTCAACTTTGGCTCCTTTAGTGAGGGTCTTTTCGCCACTTCAGGACTTCAATTTAGGTTGTTTTCGTGACTTTGGGCCTTTTCGCTGCTTCAGGACTTCAATTCCAGTTGTTTTTGTGACTTCGGGTCTTTTTGCGGCTTTGGGACTTCGGCTGTTCGGCACTTTGCAATTTCAACTGCTCGGGACTTCAGGAGAGGTGGCACGGCTTCAGCACTGTCAAGGGAGGCCCAGCTATTTCAAAAAGTGCAGCACAGCTGGTCCCCCCTTTAGGCCCAGGCCCGTCCAGCAGTACTCACTGTGCCCCCTGTTGGCGGCCCTGGTTGCCACTGTGTAAATTTGACTGAGTTGTGACAAAGTGCTCACGCAAGGACAAAAAATTTTGCTGCAATTGAGCCAGGTCCATCTCCTGCTCCTGGAGGCAGTGACACTGGAATTATGGGAAGAAATGAATTGTGGGTAAAACAATAGGGCATTTGTGTCACTATCCACACTTTCCCACAACAAGATTATTATTATGAATTGTAACTTCAAAATATTTCTTTTGAATTCCTTTTGTTTGATGCTGAAATAAATACAATTAGCTGCAATAGTTTCTCTTTCGTTCAGTTTAATGTTATGTTGGATTCCCTTTTTAAAAAAAGAAAAAGAGCTCTAATTAAAACATTTGAAGAATTTACAGACCACCCACAGTTTTTTCATTATATCCATTTTGTCTTACCTAACAACAATATAATTTGCATGGTGCTCTATTACACGAATCAGAAACTGTGCAAGCTGCCTTTATCTTCTTGGAAAAAATCAAAACAAAATAAAATGTAGATGAGGAAACTATGTGCCGGAGAGATGAGTGCTATACTGGATCCCATGCTGCTTGTTCTCATTTAGCTCATGCTTCACCTTGTAAATTATCCTTTAACTTCTTGTAGTGTGATGATCTTTACAATATTCACTCTGCTTTACATAGTTGGCAGGTCATGGGAATAGTCTGAGGCTTTGGAAGAACTTCATTTGTCAGTAAGAGCAACAACTATTACTGTAGCTTCTTTGCCAGTGCATTATGCTATAACCCAGCTTGAATTTATAGAGGCCATGGTTTGTTTCCTGAAATGTTTTCTGAGTGACTTACTTTTGTGCCCATGAGATATACATTCCTTTCCACTGCCTGATAAATATTTATATGCAAGAACAGTTGCTCATTTTTGGTTGATGCCTCAGGATGCAATGTGTTGGCTTTTGGCTTGATGTTTCTATTAAAAGCTGCTGTGTGTTTAACTAGGTATATTTTCAAATTTAATTATGCATCTGCTTGGTTTTTAACTGTCATAGTAATTTTCAGACCTCAGATTTGCTAATTTGTTAAAACACCACTCATTGCATTTACTCTTTAGACCTTCCCAGTAAATAGTCTAAGCTAAATTGTGTGATGTGACCAATATGACCAATATGGCAGAAAGAAAATATACTAACTAAATTTGGTCATTTATAAATTTATAAAGAAATCTTGGTTCTATTGGGCATTTGTATGAGTGAGATTAGAGTAGATAAATGATTTGGCATTTTTTACAGTGTTTTTACAGTTTAAAAGTGAAGGCTACTGCAATTTCTGAGATATAGTTCATTCATCATGTTTCACATTTTAAACATTCCTGTTTCTCTGCAACACAAATCACAGTTAGTGGTATGGCTCTGTTGTCTTCAACGGGAAGTATTTTCCTCTCAAGTCTCAAGAAAAAAAGGACAGTTGATTGTACTTAAAGTAACAAATCTCTCTTTCCACTGCAAAAATATTTGAATGAAGTTTGTCTGGACTAGAAAAATAAAGCACTAAGAAAAAACACTTTTAAACAAAAAATCATAAAAGATGACCTACTATTCATTACCTCTTATTCTTGCTACAATCTGTTTCATTTTGAAAATAGACTTTTACTCTCATTTATTTAATTTTAGCTATAAAACTGTAATAACACTGTAATAGCATGTTATTCAAATCTATTAACATGCCTTTTGGTTCTTATCTGACTCGCTTGTAGATATGTTACATTTTAAAAAATCTCTGTTAAGGTTTAATCAGTTTCTTCTTTGCTTGTAAATAATTACATTTGAAGTTATATTTCCAAATGTTAAGGCTTTGGGTGTGTACTATTAAACCTGATGTTATCAATGTTCTATAAACACAATGGCAGATGTTGATGACATAATGATTATTATTCTTTTTTTATATGCACTACCATCATATGTTAGTGTATAGGGTCAGGCCACACAGAGCGTTTTGGGGAGATTTGGTCGCCTGGCGAATAATGTGGCGACCAGTCTCCCTAAACGCCTTCCCTGAATATGCGCCGGCTAAAATGAAAAACCGCCGGCGCTAATCACACACGGCGATACGTTTTCCGAAGTCGCCCGAAGTTTCCCCGTGAGGCAACTTCTACATCAGGATAAACATAATATCAGAGCATTTACAAACTAGAAGATAATGTATCCACAAATTAACATAGTTGTAGATAATGTCCTTGGCTGTCCTAGTTGTTCTTTTCATCTTGACCACTGTCTACAAGCCGCCACAGCATTGCTATATTTGGCAATAATTACTTCATTGTCTGAAACATTTATTAGACCTTTTTCCTAGTCAAGTTTCTTCTTTCATAATAATCTGTTATACCTTGCAGAAACTCACTTATGTATAATAGAAAGATGTAAACACTCTGTGCAATACATCTTAAGGTTTAGAAAACAGCTAATTCAATATACATGAAACAAATAGACTGTAAAATATCTCCTTTAGTTTTTCATGCAAACAACAAGCCCCTCTTTTTTGCCCTGGTAGAAAGTTGCAATGTATCAGATATGTGCCATTTTGTGAGAGATTGCATATCACTGTGAGTGGGAACTTATTATAAGGTTTAAATGAGATGTGTAATGTATTCATCTAAAGTTGTAAATGGAGTTATGATAATCCATCCTGCACTAATATGCTAAGAAATTTCCAAAAGCTTTACAGTCCTTGGGTTCATTAGTGACAGAGCGAATAGACTGAATTTTCAAAGATATGATCTGCCAGGCAGTGCTAAAATGTTAAGTCACAAAAAGGCCATCATGTCTAATGTGCAGCTATTTGCAAAGCAGTGGCTGTTTAGCAGATGTGAGCATGTTGATTTTGTTTGTTTTTTGCAAATCAACCTTTAGCATTTTTTTTATTAAACAAGAAGAACAATGATTTGTGTAGTGGTGACTGGAACAATCTCTACTCTCAATAAGATTGTAAAAATAGAGGAATGTTGAATGAAGAGTTTCATTTTCTCACTAGCAATAGACTGTTCAAAATGGATTACTGAATGGCTGCTATAAACCAACTCCTGTGTGTTTTTGTGTTGGGTAAATATGATCAATGTAGACATGTAAGGAAATATTGCAGCAATATTGGTTATTGATGATGGAAATGTATGGAAGCAAATGTAATGAGGGATGCATAAAAGAAGAAAAGTGTCAGATGCATCAATAAGGTCTGCTGCATAGAAATGTGATGTTAATTCTCAAGGAAATACTTCCTAAAATTCCAGTTGCATGGATCTGCTGTGCAGACTACTATTGCTGCTATTATTCTTGTTCACATTTTGGATCAAACTTTAGATTTGATGTACTCAAAATATTTCAGACATGCTGAGTTCTCACCATGAACAATGGAATATCTCAGTTGGCTGCCTGAAGCGCAGGAGTAGGTGGCTTGCAGCAACCAGCTGATGTAAAAGTCAAACTAAGAATTGACAGAAATACATGCTTTGAGGCTTATTGCACAGATAAGTGGTATTTTCAAGAAGAGTTGTGTTGACTTTGTCTTCTATAAGCCGATGCTATTTGATTGATAATGTTCCAAAAAGTGTTACCGATAGTACCTCAAAAGGAAATGGGGAAACAAGAAAATATATATAGTGTAGCTTTCTTTTTAAACAGATTCACGCTTCTGTACACAAACATTATCCGTGCTGTAATATCCACAATTTTAGACTGTTGGTCATAGTCTAGTAGGTTATTACAATTTTTTCTTACACATCTAAGTTGTCCAATTGGAATATTTTTAATCCACTTTGTGGCATATGATTACTGGACACTAGGACATAATTATTTACATCTACCGGTTTAAAAAAAAGTCAGTGTCTGTATCTGCCCGATTGTTGTAAAATTCAATATATTGTATTTAAGATGAGTATAACTGTTATTTTGGATATGTTATGAGATAAGTGATTATTAGGATTGTGAAAACCAGGACTTTGTGAACAAACTGAAAAAGTTACAAAATTCAGTGATTTGGACAATAAAGAGCGAACAACTGCAGCATACGTCATCGCTCAAGGAAGAAGCACATTCGGCTAAATGCGTCAGCAGTGACTAAATCAGAAGCTATACGGACATTCGCAGTGAGGACTGAGAAACACCGCAGACATCTCAGCCACAGCAGAAAGAGCCAGTTTTGGTTTTAAAACTCATTATAAAGTAGAACATTGTGAGTGCAATAATTTTTTACTATTTAAGTGGACCTGTTACCTACACATAAAAAACTGCGTAATGAAAGTCCTTTCCAAATTAAATATGGAACCCCAAAAAATATTTTCATTAGAAACATCCATATCTGTTATAAAGGTGTTTAAATATCTAAACTGTCAATCAAATATTACCTGCCCCACCTCTATGCCCGTGGCATAGAGGCGGGGCAGTCAATTACTTTCACTTTCCATTCAGCACTTCCTAGATGTCACTGCTCTCCTCACATTCCACCTTCCCTACTCAAGCTCTAGAATTGTGTACGGCACTGCAAATGGACCTTAGGTCCCTCATTCTGGTTCATACACAAGATTTTGGGGTGATACACAATTTCCCTTAATAAACGTGTCCACAAAATGGCAGCTGCCTGCTTGCTGTGATTGTATAATTCCAAAACAGAAGTAAACAAAATTTAAATAATAAATACAGTGTAAGTAAAGTTTATTTTGCTCAACTAACATGATAGAAAAGAATTTGAAATTATTTCGTAGGGTAACAGGTCCCCTTTAAAGAACCATAAAACGTTTCTGCACAGGCTATTCTTTATTGTCCACAGAAGGAATCTCGGGATTAACTACAAATTTACAATCTAAAATTCCAATTAAACGTTTGTGATTTAACCACCAGACACACTGCCAACTGGCATGTGGGTATCTCCTTTTCATTAAATTTTTCCCTTTCATAAACACAGTGCGCTTAGTTGATGGTGTAAAAGTATGTTTGAGATTTATTCACTTGCACGTTAAACCTTGGGTGGAAATTACAGCACTGATAATGTGTGTTTGTTTGTGCACAGAAGCGTGAATCTGAATGCTACACTATATACTTTTTTTTGTTTCCCCATTTCCTTTTTGGGGTGCTATTGGTAACACTTTTTGGAACTTTATTTGATTTTGGAGGTTGGAGAGAACCTACACGTTACTGAACTGGAAACTACACTTGGTTTGGGACTTTTTTCATTTTGATTTTGTACATTTGATAGATAGTAGTTTGAAACTTCTCAAGTATAATGTGCATTAGATAAATGCAATTATCTGAAACTGTACAGCATTTTCCTTGTAATGTAAGATGTGGGCATGAAAGAAATAGATAAACAGAGGGTCCTTTGCTCAGTTTTTTTTAATAAATACTGTACCAATTGATCCATATGTGTATACAAATATGGGACCTATTATCCACAATGTCTGGGATCTGGTCTTTCTGTGATTTTTATCTCTATACTATACTTTTGCTTATGCTTATACTATATGCTAAAAATTATTTAAACATTAAGGGGAAGAGTTACCAAAATGTAAGATTAAAGCTCATCACAGAAAAATTCACTTACTTTCTATTCATTCCTATGGGAATTTTAGAAGTGTATTCATCAAATGATGAATTTTAACTTTCACTCATTGATAAATACAATTCTAAAAATCCCATAAGAATGAATAGAAAGTGAGATTTTTTTCTCTGGTGAGCTCTAATCTCACATTTTGATAAAGCCGGCCCTTAATAAACTCAATAGGATTGTCTTCACACCAATAAGGATTATATATTAGTTGAGAGCAAGTTCAAGGTACTGTTTTGTTATTAAAGAGAAAAAAAGTAAGTACGTTTGAGAGTCTATGGGAGATGATCTTCCAGTAATTTGAGCTTTCTGGATAATGGGTTTTATGGATCTATACCTATACTTACAATCATTTTGGAATAATTGGAATTTTGGAATTTCAGATTCTGGTGACCATAAGTTTGTGTATGGGGTTAGTGGTCAGTAGTATTTTTTTAAATTAGAAAAATTATCATTTAGGGGCAGATTTCCCAAAGGTCAAACAGAGGAATCAAGAAGCGTTAACATACTTGCACAAGGGAGTTGCATGTATCAATTTATCAATGGAAAGATGGTTTTGCACTTGCAAATGCAATGCTTGCTTCGAATAGAAATAGCTATCCTTCATTTTTCTTTGGAGTAACTGCGGTGCCTGATATTTTTGGTACGTTTGAAAAGCAATAGGCTGCTGAAGGGTAATGTAATAATACTCAGAAGCCTGAACTAAGAAGAAGGTTCTAGTTGTGCTAATTATTTTAAATACCATTAATTTAAAAAGTGTCGATATATACAGAAATACATTAGAAATGTTTGAGGGTTATCAAATAGTGCATAGAAAAAAAATTACACATATAATATCTTTGCATTTTTTAGAGCAGTTAGGATTCTTCCTTTTAATTAAAGTTTTATGGAGCATAAAGATTTGCACTCAGCAATACTAAAAACTGCCTTATTCTGCTTTGCATTGCTCGGTTGTAATGAGATTTTTTAGCCATTGTTTGCAAGCTCTTGTTCTTAAGATGGGTTCAATTTATTTTATATTTAGTACTATTTGGTGCTGGGGCATCTTGAGATATGTTTTAGCTTCATCAGTTTTCCCTGCACTATACATCTGAAACCTTTCAGTTAATTGCAGAGATTAAGCTTTTATGTTATAGTTAAAAAGGCAGATCTTTTCCAAGTTTTGAAATTCAGATTTTTCCTGTATTAGCATGTAGAATGAAAAGATTTACATATTTTCAATTTAACTAGATCTTGAATTCAGTACATGAGGGTTCCCTATCTCACTCTGTGTCATCAGATATTACAGTTATGCCTTCCTTCTCCAACAGATTTATGTATGAAGTTATAAGTGAACAGAAGCCGACACACATGGATTAATAAAAAATGATTTTGGCATATTTAACTGTAAAATTACTTTTTTTTTTAATGTGTACAGCATTAGTTGACAGAAATTATAGTTTCCATTGCAATTTGTTTTCTACCACATCTTCTCAAACTTCTCTTAAACACCAAGATCGTCATGAGCCTCACTGTGAACAATGCATGATTGTAAGTTATATTCATAGTGTTACCTGTGTAACAATTCCAAAACCTTCATCTTTCTTTTTTTTGTTAGTACTACATGGGGTGTGTTGTCTATTTTTCTTCTTTTCAAATATCTGTTCTCTGCTCGGATTTAATTTTCGTATTAAGTACAGGACATAAAACTTTAGAATTTGTTTGGTTTAATTCAGTTTTCTTCCTGCTCAATGTTTCTAGTACCACTGACTCCAAGGGGGTTATTTATTAAACTACAAATTTATCTGGTCTGGCTTTTTCTGGCAAAATTAAAAAATTTTAATGAAAAAAAACTAGATGTTTCAAGATTTATTATACCCCAATGCTGCAAAAAGACTGAATCTAAAAATACACAATCTCACACCTGTCGAGGACCTGTATAAGTCAATGGGAGAGGCACCTATCCCAATTGGAAGTTACCATGGTCTGTGCTGAGTTTTCCCTGAAAATCTGACCTTTTCATGGTTTTTGGGCAAAAACTTGAAAAATACAAGCTATTCGGGAATAAAGCCTGAAAACTTTGAGTGATTCAGGCTTTTTCACGATCCAATTAAATCGAGTTTTTTTATATTAATAAATAAGCTTAAATCAGGCATGGGAGTTTTGTCAAGCATTTTTTTATTAATATTATGAGATAAATTCAGATTTTAGTAAATAACCCCTTACTGTCCTTACAGCAATACTATTCAACAACTGTTTTTATGGATGGTTGGTTATGTGTTGTTTTTTTGCAAGTTCAATGACTGTATTATCCTTTCAGCCCATTATCTTAGCAAACATCCTGTAATTTGTCCATATTAATTACTGTGGCTACAGGCTAACTGTCTCCTCACACTTTCTCTTTTTTAAAATTCACTCTGAATCTAGAACTTGTCCTCTTTTTAACTTGTCATCTTAACTTTACTTTCTCTTTATATTCAAAGAAAATTGCTTTTAATGTGGATCAGTCCTGTTCGTACTTTTGCCATTTTAGACTCATTTTATAAACTTGATACATGTTTTGAATATGAAATTCTGTATAAAACCTCAGGGAATGGAATATAGCCATCACCATTGTGATACAAAATGCAAACCCAAAGAACTGACTGAAAAGAAAAAAGACCAAAAGGAGACAATTGCTTCAATATATAAACCTTTATCCTGCTAACGTATTTCTGTAGCGGAAGCTGATACCTATTATAGTTGCTTACTGTCTTACTATCACTATTTCTAAAATACAATTTAGAAGTGTGAATGCTTCTCACACTTTTAGAATCCTTACATTTCTAAGAATATATACTTAGTAAACAGAGCGGTGCCTGAAGAAATTGGAGGAAATAGAATATGAAAAATTCAATCATTAATCTGTATATTTTATGTCCCTCTCAAAACTAGATTTATTACACAGAAATAATAATAAATGAAAGCTTATATGAAACATAGAGGAAGGTTTGGTCATACTTGTTCAGAAAATAGCAAGAAAATAGCAATTTGTTCGACACAGCCCAGTGACTTTTATTGATTACCTAATACCCATTGCTCTTCTTCATTTAAAATTCACACCAGCCTGGAGTAATTTTGCCATTTCTCTTCTTCCCAGGCATACCTGTTAGGCTTGATGCATTACAGTTCCAAACTTTGCAAAGAGTTTGGGAGGGAACTATATGCCAAGCCCCAAGGTATGACTGGTAAAAGGAGAGATTATGTCAGTCATGCACCATAAGAATAACTTAGCTGGTGTTATTGGTAAAAAAGGTAGTGCTAGGTATCAGGGAGCTGTTTCATCAAATTAACTCTTATTCTGCTTAGAAAATCAGTTTGTGATTTCCCTATAAATAAAGTTGTATAGCAAATACTGCATCTGTATATATACATTTTTTTCTCCAAAATAGTTTCATATAGCTATATTTCTGAAAAAAGGTTACATTTTTTTGTTGTTGCAATAACACCACAGAAAGAAAGCAGCAACATTATAAAAAAAAAAAACATTATGTCACACTTGTTTAAATCTATATAAAGTGGGAGTGATGACACATGAGGAACATGTACAAGAAGAATCTGACTGTGTTTGCTGTACAAATACAAATATAGCATGTCTTTAGGTGTTAGTAACCTGGGAGATGTAAGCAAAAATAGCATAGACATGAGGTGGAACACAATGCTGCTTAGAGGAAACCAAAGGATTTAAAAAAACAAAACTTGCTTACACTCACTGTGCATTCATTTGCATCCAGAAACATTCCAGCATTTTTTGTCCTAAGTGAAATTAAAAGTAGTTATATATTAGGGATTGTTGTCAGCTTAATAGCCTTGCTATATTTTTTTATGATAATTAAATGGGTACCCCTCAACCCCAAAACCCTCTGTTTATTTTATAAAGCTGTTTGCCTAAACACATTATATTTTTTTTAAATATTTTTTTAAATATTAATTTTCAGACACTGAGGTAGAATTTTACATTTGAGTAATGTTAGGATCTGAAGGGGGGCTACTGCCTCCTTTTAAAATCTCTGCATTGCAATATTCTCTTTTTTCAAAAGTCATCTTTCCCTCCATGTTCCTTGGGGTTTAAGGTTTTCTAGGGTTAATAAGACTCTCACACCAGTGATGGACAAGTTAAAAATTAAGACTGCAGCCCCTCGGTTCATGCCTTCTGTCTATTCTTAGTTTCCATTTTTCACATCTACTTTTAAAATCAAGGTGTTTTTTTTAACATAAACTGAGGAAATATTAATTCAATTAATTTATCTATTTAATTATGACAGGCTTTTTATGAATCAGATGGTATCCTGGATTGTAATAAGCAATAAGTCACTTTGTGTTGGGGAGAATAATATGCCTATGATAAAAAGCTTTTTCACAATTAACATGTTTTGAGCACTTGCACTTAAATATAAAAGGAGAGGTCTTTAATTTTTAATTGGTTGATAAATTGCACCCCTGATCTGTAGTAGAAATTAGAGTACCTGTATTTAGTTACAAGTGTGGTTTTTGTACTGTGTAGCACTAAGAAGAAAGTTGTCTATCTTTTCTTTAATATTAGAAATAAATACAAAGGGGGTTATTTACTAAAATCTGAATTTATGTCATACAGGTAATATTAATAAAAAAAGCTTGACCAAACCCCCATGACGATTTTAGCTTATTTATTGATTAAAAAAACTTGATTTAATTTGATCGTGAAAAAAACTCAATAAAATCGAGCAAAATCCTGAATCTCTCAGATTTTTCAGACTTTTTTCCCGAATAGATTGTGTTATTTGAGTTTTTGCCTGAAAACCTGAAAAGGACGGATTTTCAGGCTAAACCCAGCATAGATCACGATTAGGGATGCACCGAATCCAGGATTTGGTTTGGGATTTGGCCAGGATTCGGCCTTTTTAAGCAGGATTCTGATTCGGACGAATCCTTCTGCCCAATCCTTCTGAATCCGAATCCTAATTTGCATATGCAAATTAGGGGTGGGGAGGGAAATCGCGTGACTTTTTGTCACAAAACAATGAAGTAAAAAAAAATTCCCTTATATATATATATATATATATATATATATATATATATATTTCAATCTGGGCAGTACACCGCTTTCAAATCGTTCCTGGGTGCTCGGTAAGAAGTTCCATACATGCTAAAAGACCAGCAACACGGTATGTCTTATGATCAAAATAAATGCATTATAAGGTGCATGTACAGCCGACGTGATGTTTCTCAACTAACCCTGATGGGACCGAAACGTCACGTCAGCGGTACATGCACCTTGTAATACATTCATTTTGATCATATGAAATACAAGTGTTGTTGGGTTTTTTTGCGTGTATATATATATATATATATATATATATATATATATATATATATATATATATATACATTGCATTGGACCGCATTTCAATATTATATTCTATATTTTATGACAAATTAACTCTCTGTACAATCTTAAAGCTAGTTTAATTTTTGCTTAAAAGTCATGTTTGATTTTTGATACATAGGCCTGTGGCCTCATGCTTTCATGCCTGTGGCATTTTGCACTTTGAGTAATATCAGTATTAGCAGGAAACTAAGGCGGTTATCAATGGTCAAGCGTTAAAGTTTTTTTACCTCGAAACCTTGAAACTCTAATGATATCTAATGATATCTTATTTAAGAAAAAACTAATATGGCAAAAAACACATTCTGCGTGTTCGAGTCCCGCAACCCAAATCTCGAATTGATTGAGTTTTTGGCAAAATAACCCATCAAATCGATGGAATCAAGGTCTTGTTTTGTGTTTTAAGCCAAACCCTCTGAAAAACTCGGACATCAAACATGCTGTTAACCTCTTCAAATGGTTCAAGGTATATCTGCCATTGACTTCTATATGACCTTGACAGGTTTTAGGTGGTGTAGTTTCAGATTCAAGCTATTTCCAGGGTCGGGATATACTGTAATACATCTTGAAAAGACTAGTTTTTTTTTTTTTTTTTTAAACCAAAAATGTGAGTTTTGATCCCAAACAAAAAACTTCGACTTTTCGTGGAAAAAACAACTCGAACTTTAATAAATCTGCCCCTAGAAGATGATGCACACTGCCCTATATTTAATTACATTGTCTGCATATTTTATATTGCTTCTTTATATTACAATTTTTAAGATAAAGTCACAAAATATTTTAACATTCTAGACTGCCATAAATGAAATGTAGCAAACTGTAGATAATGTGTCCTTGAGGTCTTCTCAATACTGAAAGTGATGCCTGTATATGTTAATGGAGAGAAGGCAAAATATACATCATTAACCCTCATCATCCATCTAACCACAAAGACCATTTAAGCATACAAAAAGTGTTTGGCCTTCCTTATTGCAACCAAGTGCAATTTTTATTAAGCACTATCACAGGGCATCCACAAGGCAGAGAAATTCATTTTGCTGTCAGACAGCATGTGTAAGTGAAGTTGCATTTTCTTCTAAAGATTACTGCAAATTGATATAAATTAAGGTCTGCTTTCTGCAGTGGGGAAAGTTAATCGAAGCGGGATTAAAGCGATGGGTTGCTTTCATTCCATGGAGGTGCTTCACTGATTTGTTAAATAATGGATTATTTGATGTACTGTAGTGGGACTTATGTAGGTCACTTTCAGCTAAAAGTGCTTCAGACATAATGAAAGAGAAAATATCGATACATTACTTAGTCTGTATGATAATATGTCTTATCTGTTTTCATCATTACCTTAAAAATAAAAGTAGTTTTAGCATCATTTTGCAGATCTTACTTAACCAAGCTACTGATGTAAAATATTCCAATTACAGTGCAAGAAAGAAATGACCCAGAAGCTTGTTAGTTTCTTAATAAAATTTTCTCCGCTTGGTCTGGATCCGCAAGGTGGCAAATAACAAATAACCTTCAATGACTCAACTTATCAATCAATAACCAATGGCAGGGACTTCTCTTTACTTAGTTTGCATTGCTTCCGATTTAAGGGTGTGTTTTTGATATAGCATAGAAGATGTGTGCTTAACTATATTTTGTTCTATTTTAAAAGATATATGAAGTTATAAAACAGGTATGGGACCTGTTATCGAGAATGCCCGGGATCTGGGGTTTTCCAGATAAGGGATATTTCTTTGATTGGGATCTCTAAACCTTAAAGCTACTAAAAGTCCCTTAATGTTTTGCCTCTAGTAAGGAGACATTATACAGACGAAGCCACTTGTATTTGTGTGTTAAAAGCGTCATAACTCGGGACATACTGTCATCTTAACTCGTTTAATGCATTTTACCTTTTCATTAGCATACCAAAGCACCATTGTTCACAATGGTGAACACTTTAATTAGATGGGATACCGTGCTGCAATTTTCTGTGTTAAATTAGACAAGTGGGTTAAATGTGTTTAGATATTCTGTGTTAGACACACAAACAAAAGTGGCTGCATCTGTATATGTAAGTGAAAAGGCAGTATTTCTTAAAATTGTAATTATTTGATTATGGGATGATCGTCCCATAGTTTGGAGCCTTCTAAGTAATGTGTGTAAATGTATCAACTAAAAAAATATACTTTTACAGAAAGAAATGAGTATGCATATTCCTAAGTAGGTAAAGTACTTTGTAAGAACATTTTTGTGCTTGGCATTGTGGCTTTTTTGGACACTGGGTTAGTTTTAGGATTGTACAGAGAGATAATTTGTCATAAAATATAGAATATAATATTTACTGCACTGTATAAAATGTCCACTCCAAGTTATACAGCTAGGTGAAGAAAACAAGCACCATATAAGGATATTGTGTTAACTTTACTATGTAAATATATTGTCCATATATCATTGCTGTCTTTTTCTGTATATATATATATATACATACATATATTGTGCTAGGAATTAGCATGTGCAGATTAATGAGAATGTTGTTTGGAACCTCGGCCCTTGGCATATCTTTCAGTGGGTCATTAACCTACAAATAACTTTATCATATAGAGAAACCAAAGTACTCTATTCTTTGTGCTGATCATATTTAGTTGAAAGCAATGGTTGCTGAGATATTTACTTTTAAAGTTGCAGTCACAGCTCCGACTTCTGCAAATTCAGCTTCTCTGTGTTATGTCAAACCCTACCCTATATGTTAGTTAACTCCCCGGTGTCTGTGAGATGTGAATATAATGTGACCTTTCAGCATGATTTCACGACATGTCTGCTCCTCTCTGAACACTGGAATAAAGAGTTTTGCGAGCCATGGTTTTAAATAATCAGATCTTTCTGCTTCTAGCTAATAATATCTCTGTTGTTATCTGACACACCAGCATAATGAACAACTGAAAATAAGAAAATGAGCAGAAAACAATACTATATGCTGGTTTGATTTAATCTCTGCTTCCAGTGGTAAAATATTTATAAAAACAAATGCAAAAAAAGTAGGTAAAATATATTGAAAATGTTCTAATGTAATGGCACCCAAATAAAAGTGGTGTTTTACATATGTTCTAAAGAGGGGTTGTAACTTTCATAAATACAATTCTAATTTGAGATTATACCCTTTTAATATTACAAGATAATAAAGATCACTTTGACATGTGAATTTACAAGAAGAATTTTGAAATATACTTTTTATTGTTCAGCATTGCAGAAGATAAAGGGAAATTTCCTTACCGTAAATTCATTTTCCTAGCCACTCTTCATGTCAGCATTACTATGGGTTATTTGCCCTGCCTCCTTAATAGACAAGTCCCTCCCCAAAACAAAATTAATAAAAAAAAAAAACAGCTTTAACACCCCGTCTAATAATTTAGTCCTGATGGGTGGGTCTGCTGACATGAAGAGTGAACTGGGAAAGAAAATTACAGTAAGTATGATCAGAAAATTTCCCCTTTTCCTGGCCACTCCATGTCAGCATTACTATGGGATATACCAAAGCAATAAGACACGTGAGTTGCCTTCTGCTTCTGCCAAAGCAGAAACCTTTCCCGGATTTTGTAATAAGTGGCAGGCATAGAATGCTTTCTTGCCTTCAGCAAAGTTGCCACCACCGACTCAGAAAAACCTAGAGCCAAGTACTTCCTGCGCTCAGCCTCCATTCCATCAAATGAAGGGAGAGAGGATCTGGGTGACACAATGGTCCCTGCAACAACAAATCCTTCCTCGCTGGGAGTGGCCATGGATCCTCTATCGCTAGCCTCCTCAGAAATGGAAACCACAGACGCCAAGGCTACTGAGGGGCTATTAGGATTTCTTCCACCTGTTCTTGCATAATCTGTTGAAGAACATGAATGGGAAGAGGAACCAGAGGAAAAATGTAAGCTAGGCAAAAATTCCAGGATTGGAAGAAAGCATCTATTCCTAGGGCTAATGGACAAAAAGCCCTGGTGAAGTAAGTCGGGAGATGAGCATTCTGTGGAGATGCCATAAGATCCACCTCTGGCAGACCCCATTTTCTGACCAGCAGTTGAAAAACCTCTGGATGCAGCTTCCACTCTTGTTTTGACAATACTCCAAATTTTTCTCTGCCCAGAGTAATATCGGACCTATCTCCTTCATGAGACGACAACTTTGGGTCACACCTTGCCTCTTCACATAAGACACTGCTGTTGCATTGTCTATTTTTAATTTCACTGCTCCTCACTGAATCTCTGGTGCAAATGTCAACAAGGCCTTATACACTGCCCTGATCTCCAAAATATTTGCATGTGTTCTGTGATCTGTCCAGGAGAGCTCCCCAGCTCTGGCAGGAAGCATCTGTTGACAGGATCCTCTACTCTGTCGGAGCAAGGGGAAAACCTTTGCACAGATTCTTGGGATCCTTCCACCACTGAAGACTGCCAAAATGTGCAGATATGCCAATCTCCCTGCTGCACTGCCGCAATAATAGTATTTATAGACTCCATCTTTAACTTTTGTAGCCTAACCCAGGCATTTAACTTCTTGAGGTTGAGTAATGGTCTCCATCCTCCTGAAGCTTTTTTCACTAAAAAAAAAAAAGAGAGTAAATTCCTCTTTCTCTCTCTCTGAACAAGGAACTGCAACAATAACTTCTTGCTCCAGGAGCATTTGAATGTATTCCTCCAATGCCCATCTTTTTTTCTAGACACAGAGGAATCAAAAAATCTTGAGAAGTGGTTGTACCCTCTTCTTAAGAATGCTAAGACCCACTGGTCTGTAATTGAATCTTCTAAAACATGAATAAATCTTTCTCCCCGGCTGAATAATAGTCAGCAGATGGGGACTGCTTAATTGTTAGCAGATGCGGACTGCTTAAACCTTCCACCTCTGCCAGAAATATCTGGAGCTACTGAAGGAAGCTCTTGCTCTTCCTAAGCCTCGAAAGAGAAAACCTTTAACAGCTGCTTTGATTTCTTCCTCTGCTGTGGAAGAAAACATCTTTTTCCTCCTGTAGCCCTAGAAATTACCTCCTCCAATTTTGGACCAAACAGACTTCTGCCTACATAAGGAAGATTGCAGAAACTCATTTTTGAGGCTGTGTCAGCTCGCCCTGCTCTAAGCCAAAGGCTTCACCTCGCTGAGACAGCCATAGACTTGGAAGCTAGACGTGTGAGGTCCACTGCCACCTCAGACATAAATGCAATTGCCATCTTCAATTCCGCCAAGCCTGTGCTTATCTCAGCATTGTCGGATCTCAGCTTTATCTAGACTATCAATCCAGAGGGACACTGCCTTAGCCACACAGAACAGTGCTACTGACGGTTTACAGGAAGCTTCAGCTACTTGAAATTCCTTACGTAACTCTGACTCAGTCCTTCTATCCATAGGATCTTTCAGCACTGAAGAATCATCTATTGGAAGCATTGTCTTCTTTGCCAGATGTATTACTGGTGAATCAACTGCTGGTGCCGAATCCCAGCTTCTAGTATCCTGCTCCTTGAAATGATAAAGTTTTGCAAACCGTGTAGCTAGAGATGTGAACGATATATTTTTAGCCGGTCTTCCCCACTCTGTAGAAAATAACTTCAGAAAAGGGAGGAAAAAATTCCTTTGGCTTAGATGAGGATGGAAGCACTTTTGACTTCCTCTGAGACTCTGCAGAGTCCTCAACCCCCAAAACCAATCTCACCACCTTAATTAGAGGATGCACTAAAGAGAGATCATAGGATGAAGATTCTCTGTCCTCTTCATCCTCATCCAATATTATGTCTGAAATGTGTGTCTCCAAGAAGTTTTTCTCTTCTGAAGACGAGAAGGAGAGCTCCTCTTGCCTGGAAACAGAAGTCTCCGCCATAAGTGGCATCTCTCTGCAGGGACCGGTGTTCTCCCATAGAAGGTGAAAGCAAGACCAACAGAACTTCTTTCCTGGAAGCGGAGCCTCAAAGCAACCTGCACATGACTGCTGAGAAGAAGCAGACGTCCTCTTCTTTCTTTGCCCAGAGAGAGAGAGGGACGAGACAAGAGAGAAAAAAAAACTCAAAGGGAATATAATGCCTACATGCATATTCCTAACCAAAACCAAAAATTACATACCAAGTTAAAGGGCAACTGGCAGGAATAAGGCTGCAGACCATGACCCAACAGAATACAACCTACCACCTTTCTTCTAGTAATGAAAAACATTATATCAACTTAGAATGTACCTGCTACCAACAAGCATAGTCTCACCTGAGTAGAATCCCTACTGACCTGGCTTCATAAAGGCCTCCAGCATGGGAGAAAAACTATCCCCGATCTGAACGCTAAACATGCAAATTAACACGCCAGGACTCCTTTTTCCTAGATTGCTTTGTCGCACTGAATGACGACACATCATTGGCACTTCCGCTCCTCTGTGACAGCCCCTCCATCTTAGAAACTGGCGTCTGACACCGTAGCTAAGAATCACACTCTGCAGACCTCTGTGACCATCAACCAGAGATCGCCTCACTATGGGAGTTTTACCCATCCCTGAGGGGGCTTCATATGATAGTTTTTACTGAATTAATAACCCTCAACCTTTTTCCCCCAATCTTTACAATAATTGGATCTCAACTTCTGCCCGCTGCCCCCGCTGTCCAATGAGGACAAGACAAAAAGAAAAAGACAAGGTGGTAAGTTTTTATAAACTTTGTTTTGGAGAGGGACTTTTAAGGAGGCAGGCAAATAACCCATAGTAATGCTGACATGGAGTGGCCAGGAAATAGCAGCATTAGTGTTTAAAATGGCAATGTATTAAGATGGATTTAGCTAAAAATAACACTTTTTTATTATAAACTCAAATTTAAGTTCAATATTTATATGCAGTTGTGATAGGGGTTTTATGTACATTCTTTTCTTTCCCTTTTTAGGTGAATATGGGAGAAAAGAATCAGAGGGAGAGTGCAGATGAAAAAAAAAGATAAAACATGTGACATTTTATTCTGTTAAAATACCTTTCCTAGGGTACATAAAAGATTGCATTCAAAAAGTTGCTTTTGGTAGAGCTTTTCTATATCAATAAAAGACACCTTTAAAAGTAATACAAGAGTTTATTAGATTAGGTGATGTAATAAAAGGTGCAAAGTTTGCTAAAGTTAATAACCTAAAGCAACCAATCATCAGATAGCTATTACTGGCTACCTCATTAAAAGCAATTATCTTATATGTTGCTATGGATTACTGCACCAGGGTAAATGTAGTGCATTTTATTGCGTATGGAGGTAAATGTTTACCTAACATAGTTTATTCTGGCTATGAAAATTTACATAGTAGTGCCCTGCCCCTTGCTGTATTGCCCACTGAATATGTACTACTGTAAGTGTTTCAAACTGCAAATGCTCACAGTTTACTGTATATTTAGGATGTACATGTCACAATATAAGAACAACCGAAACCTTTTGCCAAGTTTCGCATGCGAAAATGATGCCCATAGACTCCAATGGGTGCAGAAAATCGTAGTGCGTCAAAATAAAATTTGTCACCCTTAAGGTGGCCAACTGGCCATACACAGGCAGATAAAGCTGCCGATATCAATTCTGCAATTTATATGCCCATGTATGGGGCCTCCGACAGGTCTTCCCGATCGATATCTGCCCACGATATTGATCAAGAAGGTTTAATTTTTCCGCCAACCGACCCGTCGGAGCCCATTGCTCCTTGTTGTAATCCATTCATTCCGCCCTAGGGTTGAATGTTCTGATTACACCAATATAGCCCTTCCATTGGTGGGCATATTGGTGAAAGATCTGCTTGTTTGGCGATGTCTCCAGATGAGCGGATCTTTCTATGTATGGCCAGCTTTAGACTTTTTTCATCAAAATTGTTCAGATTCGCACATCACTAATTATCAGTACAACGTGGGGAGCTCCTGGGGTAACTTTGAAGGTCCGGATCATTACTGTTATGCAGAAGCTGTACCTTAAGGCTGGTGCATAGAGCAAAATATATTAAATGCAGCAGTTCTACTCATATTTGATTTTAGGGTTTACTAAAACAAATGATAACAATACTCTTTAAGGAACAACAATACTCATATCAGGTCAACATGATATTAAAATGCTTATATTGTAACATGGTGAGAAAATTTCAGCATAGACTTTAGTACTACACTCGTTATGATTAAATTGAGGCCAGCTGATAGTCCTGAGCTGCATAGTATACAAACCAAAATCTAAAGGGAATCTGGGTGCATAAGGCCATGTTGTTCCTCTCCAACCATGCCCTGGGTCCACACCAACCATGCCCTTGATCCACTCAGGAAATGCCCCCGATAGCAGCTGCTTCTGACGTTTTTTATGTTTTTCACTGGCTGAGTTAGCAAATTACTAACATCAGGGTTCTAGGGTGTTATTGCTTGTGACTGGGTGGGGGGATGCATTAGGGTGACATCCGAAAATTCTGATTGAGTTGATATGCCTGGGTCTGTACTTTTACTGATCTTTCCTAACACCGGCAGTGCCATTTTGAAATCCATGTCTGTGGCCACATCATACATAATAACAACTTTCTGCTTGTAAGGATCAGCTGAATACACCTGCTTTTTGTTTTTCATTATTTTATAAGATTGGATTTACATATTTGGAGCTACACTTTAGCTGTCTTTCTCAATATGTTTTTTAAATAGATAACATTATTATAAAACAAAAAAACAAACTTACAATCTGATCCCAGATGTTCCTTTGCATACAGAAAATCCATTTCAAAGTTTTTGTATTCTGAGCAGTACGAAGAGCTTAAGAAACCACAAATACAGACTCTCTATTATTCAATTAGTTTGCAGGCAGTAAAAAATGCTAAGGGTCTGGTGTTTTGCTTGACAGTTTTGTTAAAATTCTTATTGAAAACCTGATGGTCATACTTGCACATTGCATAGTGTTTCTTTTAGTTGGCATATAGCACTTTACTGCATACATTGTACACATGAACTACAACACGCTGATTTCTTACAGCAACCTGATTTTTAACCATGGTTAATAGTGTAATGTGTTATCAAAGAGTTTAATATATATTTAGCTAGAAATACAATATGTTTGTGCAGGGGTGACCTCTGTAGTCGTAAGCAGTGGAGTGGATCATGCTTAGTGGCGAGGTCATCTGTCAAAAGAGGAGATAAATTTTGTATCAATAGAGCCACTAGTGATATGCCACATTTGATTTATGCAGCACTTGGCATTGTGTGGGAATGTAATTTATCAAGATTATTAGATTATAGATAATTTAAAAGGCTGAAAGGACATTTTTAAAATTTACAACAAGTACAGTTATGATTCACATCATTGCCTGTGATGACATAGTATTGTTGCTGAAATATGGGGTGGCATGCAGGAGTGGACAGTTGTGTAGTTTACACTAGTTCTGTTAAAAACCACAATACAGTATAGACAAATAAAGGATTACCAAGGATTAGAGCGTGAGTACTCCATGTTTGGGAGGAATGCTTACAATTACTGTACCTTCAAATTAAGATGTTATGGAGACTGAATACAAATGTGTAGCGTAGTACAATTGTTAAAAACATTTTTGTATCTTGCCTTATAATAATGGAAAATATATAAATATATAAATAACATGGTCGAGAATTCTTCAATCAGTGGATTGTGGCAAGGCCCGATGTTGGCTTAACTGCAATTCAACTGGTACATAGGATGTCACTGACATTTTCACATGCACTGGGTACTAGGGATGCTTTATTAGTAAAACATCCCTAGTTCTCATATGTTCTCATATTTATTATGTTACTAATGTTTGTTAACTTATTGTATGACCCCTGTTTGTTGTAGATTAATGCAAAGTGCTACATACCTTGCTGGCACTAAATAAAATAAATAAATGATGAGATGTAACGTTTAAAAGAAAAACAATAATTTTTTGTTCAGAAAGTTTGTTGTTTATGATATGATGTTTATCAGGCTGTACAACAGAACCTGACCTCTAAAGCAATAGTAACAGCCTTGTTCATTGGGACAATACCAACCCCATAATAAGCAATAAACACCACTTTTTCTTAATAGCAAAATAGCTGGTTTCTATGGGAAGTTATAGTGTAATGTTTACAGTCTACTGACAATCTTTTAAAGTTAGTGGGGCTCATTTATAAACTCTGGGCAAATTTGCACCTGGGCAGTAACCCATAGCAACCAATGACTGATTAGCTTTTTTTCAGCCAGCTGCAGGTTGAACAGTAAAAGCAATCATCTGATTGGTTGCCATGGGTTGCTATCCAGGAGCAAATTTGCCTGGTCATTATAAATTACCCCCTGTGTCTTCTGTACTTCGGTACTGTATGTGCACCACTGACCTACATGGAATTTAGTGCATCAGTTTCTATACATACCTAAAGGTTTTCTTGAATTTTTGTGGCCTTAAGATTATGGCATATGGGGTGCTTTGAGCATAGCCCCAAAACAGAGCCAAACCCCGTGGCAGTGCATATCAGAAATTAGTAGCCTGGAAAAGCAAGTTTCCATCCAGTTATTATCACAATTATGTGGTAACACAAAAGGGATGCAAGTGATCACAGTGCAAGTCTGTGGGGGACAGTTTGAGATGCTTTGGTGCCATATTTTTGAGCTCCTTAAAATCACTGGGGCTCATTTATCAACACTGGGCAAAATTGCCCATGGGCAGTTACCTATAGCAACCAATCAGTGATTAGCTTTTTATAGCCAGCTGCAAGTAGAACTATGAATGCAGCAATTTGATTGGTTGCCGTAGGTTACTGCCCATGGGCAAATTTGCCTGGTGTTGATAAATGACCCCTACTGTGTTTGAATTCCCTGAAAGTGCCAGATATGCTATTGTCCTTAAAGAGCCTGTCAGTATTGCCTTGAAAAGACATGTCATGACAAAGCAAATGAGACAGTTTGCTACACACAAAAATAGAGGGAACTTCATTAACATAATACTGCACGCGATTTAATAGAGTAAACTTAAATATATGAACAAGAAAAACTTAAAATGCTAATATATATAATTTAAAGGCAAAGTAGTAAATTCACCACTAGCTATTTGAAAAAACTCCATAAACTGGATGACAAATTATATAACACTTACACATTTGTTCAAGAGAATTTTCTTGAGCAATTGGACATTTCTTATTATTTCATATAAGTGTTGATAAACTTCCTTACCTTTCTAGAAAAAAAAATGTTTCAGAAACTTTATCTGTGTTATCAACAAAATGCAATGCATTAATAATTATAGTTATTTATTAATTTCACTGCAGGTTCCTTGTTTCCTTCAACATCAAACACCACAGTGAACACCATACACTTTTTTACTTGCTTCTGTTATTGAATAAGTGATTTTCCCTGTAGAGCTCATACAATCAATAAACAAAGTTTTAAGTCCACTATATGCAGGAATCAAGTAAGAAGAAGGATACCCACATGCAGTGATGGGATTTTTGGAGAAAATAAAGAGTAGACATTATTGGATATATGTCAGAAGTAAAGATCCATCACTTCAGTGTTTACATTCTCTATTTATAATGTGTAAAGAATATAAATGCCAAGCACAGATAGATATATATATATATATATATATATATATATATATATATATATATATATACACACACACACACTCAAACATATACAGACACATAGGGGCAGATTCCCTAAAGGGCAAAGTGACTAATTCTAGCAAAAATTCGCCAGTGTGACATCATTTTGGAACTTCTCAAATTTCCTAGTGGACGCAGGTGTCACTTCACTATCGAAGGAGATAGACGCTAGTGTTGCTTCCCACTCTAACGGCAGGCAAATTTTCACACTGGCGAACGGACATAACTGTGCAAATTCACTAAGATGCGGGTTTTACTGAACGTTACCTCAATCGCCAGACTTGCCTTTGCCAGCTCAGACCAGGCGAAGTGCAATGGTGTGCATAGGAATTCCTTAATTATTAGTGCAAAGAAGTTAAAAAGCCCCTCATGTGCAAAACATGGAGCATAATGCCTTCTGAAAACATAAGGCATTTACTTGTCTAGTGTCATATACATAGCACTGACTGAATAACAAATATGAGAGTTTAAAGAAATAAAGCACTTTAAAGTAATGAAAATATCATGTATTGTTGCCCTACACTGGTAAAATTACTGTGTTTGATTCAGAAATACTTCTATAGTTAATATAAACAAGCTGCTGTGAAGCAATGGCTGAAATTGAAAAAAGGATATGTGGCACAGGTTAAATAGTGGATAACAGATAACATCATGTTCTGCAGAGCTTATCTGCTGTATAACCTGAGCCTTTTCTCCTTTGAATGGTTGCCCCATTGCTACAAATAAGCTCATTTATATAAACAAAGTAGTGTAAGGCCAGCCGGCCAGTCTACTATGCTGCCTCCGGAGCAGCCCACCCACTCAGTAGTGAGCCATAGGTGCCTGGCTCAGAGGGTAAGGTCAACCCATCAGTGTCACAGCCTGGATTTTTATATAATACAGAGGGTGCCTTTTGGCCTCGGGCTCGGGCTGACTGCCATGCTGCCTAAGAGACTACAATGAGATTACCTGCTATAAAACAGCAAATAACTGCAAGAGACTAACAAGCAGCTGCCCAAATATTTCTACCCCAAAGCCAGCAGTATAGTGAGGAGTTAATGTGTATATACTGCAGCTAATAACATTTCTACTTGCTCAGGAGATAAGGAAGTGAACTGCTTCTTCCCCTGACGTTACTTCCCTCTCTTTCTCCGCCCCCAGCCCAGCTTTCCCCTGCCGTAACGTATTCCTTATAAACCAATAACAGCTACATCTGACTCCGTCAATCATTAAACATAAACCAGTGTACTTTGGCTGCTGGTCATTTGGATCCCTTGTCATGCAGCCCCTGCGTTTATACAGGATGTCTGCAAGTTTGGAAATATTGCTGTGAACCTTTTAGACTGTATCTGTGCTAAAAAGATGTATAGTTAGCCAAAGGGACATAAAGGAGTGATTTATTAACATTATTATGACTATGTATTTATAGAGGACCAACAACATATTGTGAAGTGCTGATTTGCTTGTCTCTGCCCATAATGCCTTATGGGAGAATTAAACTCTCATATTTGGTATTAAGGCAATGCTATGTATATGGTATGAGACAAGTAAATACCTTCTGTTTTTAGAAGGCCGTAAGCTGCATGTTTTGCACATGAAGGCCTTTTTGGCTCCTTTTAGCCAATCTCACCCTGTAACCAGGCTAGGTTCTTTGCTGAATTAAACAGTTATTTTTAAATTTTGCATAACAACTGCCATTTCTTTAGGTATAAAGTTTCATATTGGGTCAGATTCAGTTTAGATACAATTCATGGACGAGATTCAATTCGAGTTGCAATTAATTTAAAAAAAAATTATCTCATGGTTTATCACATGAAAACTTATGGATGAGATTCAATTTGAGAAGAAAAAACTTTTCTTCTAATTCAGTTCCAGTTTTTTTCCCATGGACTTCAGTTGAGTTCTCACGTGATAAACCATGAGATAATGAATTGCATCTCAAATTACATCGAGTTTTATATTGAGTTATATATATCGAGTTATCAATTCACTGAATTGAATATGACCCATTATTTGTAGCAAAAAAGCAGAACCATATATAGAGAATAGATAAACAAAAAATTCCCCTCCTCTCCCCTACCTACCATAAATGAGGTAGGCCCTAAACTTTAACAGAATTTTAGCCTGGGTGTAAACTAGTAATTATTTAGATACTATAAACATGGCAGTGCAGTAGCACTATAGAGGCTGACTCTGGCATGTCATTCTAAGATGTCAGGTTAATACTGTATTTAAATATTTAATTTTGCATATGGCAGACCAGAAAATACTGTATTAGCAATCTAAGTTGATTAGTATAGAATAGGCTAGAGTTGGTATTTTGCTGTTTTATCAGAGTACAGAAAATATAATTGAATCTACTTGTTAAAAATCCTACTGCTTAAAAAAAATCAGTTCATTAAGGACTATGTGTGAGTATATATATATTGCACTGATGAGGCCCAATGGCAAAATAGCCTTCCTACCATATGTAATTGCCTCTGAAATATCTTTTTTCAAGCCACGTTGTACAAACTGTGCAGTGCAACAGGATATGGTCATTAGGAGGTCCCTACAAAGAAATCAGCAAGCACTTCATGTGCTCATTTGCATGCTCATAGCAATATTCCTTTGTGTAGACTGTTCAGCACTGTGGGGTACTGAGGCAGCTCAAACAAGTCTGTATTCAGGACACATGAATTTATGGAAACAATTTTCTGTAGCATATTGTAGTGTGGTGTTGCTGTGCTTTACATAATTTATGCGAAATGTGAATGTTGTTATGTGTACTAAAGTACGATTTAACCAGATCAGTAGCTTTTAAAATATATAAAGAGAGTGCTTTCTCATACCAATGTGACAGGTCACTAAACAAGGGCATAAAAGCAGCATTGAAAACAGAAATCCTGTAAGTACACAATGCCAAAAAATATAATAATGTTTTTGAATAGTGAAGACATACATTTCTTTTTACTTCTTAATTGTTGCTAAAAACAAACGTAATTGGTTTTTATACTGTATGTCAAATCCTCAAAATGCTGTGCAGCAGCAGTAATCCACAATATATCTAATGGGAGAAAAACTATATTTTAATTCCATTCTTTAAAAACCGACAACTTCTTCTACAGGGATACTTTATAATCTGTGCTGTCACTGATTGCAGAGAAATAGGGCCCAATCTCTCCTTCATAACTTGCTCAGATATAGCTAGTGAGATTTGAAGAAAGTGTTTGTGTATTTTAATCACTGTATGTTACTAGATGGATAAGGCTGTTCATATTTATGGCTGTGGGACAAGGTTTATCTCCCTTTTAGCTGTCAAAAAATATGCTGCATCCCACATGGGAGATTTACTATGGATCTGGCAGTTGGTGACTGTATGAATGAATGATCAGCAAAAGCATTGTTCAAAGCAATCCAAGCACACATATTTTGACAACACCAGTTTAAGGAAAAAGCAAGATGGTAAAATGACTCAAGTAAAATATTGTGCCATCTGGACTATTCTTCTTGCAAATGTGTCTGTGTACAGTAGCTGGCAAAAAATACATTTTTAAAATAGGAAATGGAAATTTGGTAATACAACTAGAATTAAATATTACATGCATTATTTTAAAGCATGCCTGATTCTATTTTATTTCAATGATTACATATTAAGGTAGTGCAAATGGCAATGCACATATATAAAAGATTGTAATATGAATAGATATCTTTAACCCCTTTGTATGATACTTTAGTGTGTGAAAAGACTGAACTAAGGGCGATATCTACTAAGACTCAAATTTTTTCCCATTCTTTTATTAAAGGGATCATGTCATCGGAAAACATGTTTTTTTCAAAACGCATCAGTTAATAGTGCTACTCCAGCAGAATTCTGCACTGAAATCAATTTCTCAAAAGAGCAAACAGATTTTTTTATATTCAATTTTGAAATCTGACATGGGGCTAGACATTTTGTCAATTTCCCAGCTGCCCCTGGTCATGTGACTTGTGCCTGCACTTTAGGAGAGAAATGCTTTCTCGCAGGCTGCTGTTTTTCCTTCTCAATGTAACTGAATGTGTCTCAGTGAGACATGGGTTTTTACTATTGAGTGCTGTTCTTAGATCTACCAAGCAACTGATATCTTGTGTTAGGGAGCTGCTATCTGGTTACCTTCCCATTGTTCTTTTGTTTGGCTGCTGGGAGGGATAGAGAGGGGGTAATATCACTCCAACTTGCAGTACAGCAGTAAAGAGTGATTGAAGTTTATCAGAGCACAAGTCACATGACTGGGGGCAGCTGGGAAATTGACAAAATGTCTAGCCCCATGTCAGATTTCAAAATTGAATATAAAAAAATCTGTTTGCTCTTTTGAGAAACGGATTTCAGTGCAGAATTCTGCTGGAGCAGCACTATTAACTGATTCATTTTGAAAAAAAAAAATTTCCCATGACAGTATCCCTTTAAAACAATGTCAACCTAACTCCCATCCACAAATGTACCTAATTTATCAAAATATCTGTTGGTGCAGGAAAAAGTCGCTGCAAAAGTGTGCCTTAAATCGAATCATGCAACTTTTTCTTTGACCCTCAAATGTTTGACTTTTCCAATTTGATGCCTGAAAAACTAAACTTTTTTGAATTATCAAACAAAAACCAGCCTGAAACCTCGAAGATCATGAAGGCAAGAAACATCTTCAAATTGTAAAAGGGACATCTACTATTGACAGGTTTTAGCTGTAGTATTTTTGGATTCGGATATTTAGCAGCTGTTTTTTTTTGTGTAAAAAATTTGAGTTTTCCCCCTAAAAACTCGACCAGAAAAAATTGAGGCTTTCATAAATAGACCCATAAATGTTATTTTAAAAAAAATGAAGAAAGCATGGTATGAAAGCCAATGGAATGAACTGGAAAAAAAGGGAAGAAGATGAAAGCAAAAGGTCAGAACATAGTAAAAGGTCTGAAACTCATAGCCACAGGCCTGACAAAGCATCAGTATAAAGGATTACTGCAATGAAAGAGTTGATGTGTGTCTGTTTGTGTGTGTTTGTACAAACCCATTCCCCTAAAGTAAATGTAAATTTGAATAAAAAGTTCACCAAAAAAATGCTGCCTATTTTCTATCTATCTATCTATCTATCTATCTATCTATCTATCTATCTATCTATCTATCTCTCTATCTATCTCTCTATCTATCTATCTATCTATCTATCTATCTATCTAACAATATACAGTCTAGTGGCAAATACTAGACAAAAGTATTAAATATTATGTTTGCTTATGGAAGATCCGTGTATTGCTTTTGTATTTTTGTAATGGTTTGCATATTAATTTAATGGACTATGAAGTTGAAAAACTTAAAATAAATACCAAGAAACAATGAATGTGGTAGAATCATTTTAAAGTAATTATAATTATAAATAATATGTATTGTTGTCTAATTAATGTTAACAGAGTAAAATATGGAAATGGTAGAAATAGCAAATTTTTCAGCTAGGAAAGCGTCAGCTATACTATATTTTACTTTGATGCATTAATGTTTATATTTTTATTTTATTAAATCTATTCATGTTTGACTTATTCAAGTAAAATCACCACCTGAAATTAGCTTGAGTTAATAAAGTTCTTTGGGACAGATGTAATAAAAGTTATCAATGGAAAAAAACAATCACAAAAAAAAAGAATAAAAACTTCCATTTCACATTGTACTATTGTTTGTTACACAGGTATTCCATTGAAAATGTAACTGCACATAGCTCACTTTTAGACCATGCTTGAATGTGGCCAACTCTTTTGCTGTAAAAATTACTTTCTTAGTAAGAAGTTTTATTACATACTTTGTATACCAGGTTGTATATCAGGGCAAACTGTATAATTAGAAATCTTTTTTCCAAGGATATCATCTCTAAACAGTTTTGTTGGTTGCAGGAGCCATACTAAATTTGTGCAAAAGAAAAAATGATTGCACAAAGAAATATATTTTCACATTAACAACTAATATTACATTTTCTCCTTGAGAAAAATCATCCTTTATGCTTTATTGCAAAAAATGTCAGTCATTTAGCATTTCCATAACAACAATATTAGTATATAAAATAATAGGGATGCAGTATTGCTTAAAATGCTTGAGCTTCAGGCAAATAAAGGGAAGTATTTTTTAGTTTTAGAGTTACTTTGGTATTACAGCTTTTATGATTTCTTCAAGTAGGGAGAATGTTTTTTTTCTTCAATGTATTATTATTGTAAGTACTTTCTGTTTTGATTTCTTTTAAGATTATGAATTCCTGGACTTTACTGTTCTGTTTCAAAGACCGAACATGTCACAGTGGTTAGACCAGCTTTTTGACAGCTCCTGCTGGGATCAGCCGATAGACGTATGCATGCAGATAACTAACTTTTGCTCACAGTGTGAACTGAGACAGACAAACCATAACAGAGCAACTTTTCTACAGCTGTTTTCCAAACACAATTCATATACTAGTGCATATGGCTTTGAGTTTTATAGAGATGGAAAATGGTCATGCATGACTTGCTTGTATGTTCATCTTTAGGAATGACTCCAATAGAAAAGCCTTGAGAATTGAAGGTAAAGGCTCCAATAGTTACTGTACAATGACATCTACAGTATGTACAGTAAAGCCATGAGAAACTCCAAGAAGATTTCCACATCCAGACACTTCTTTATCAGCCACTATACCTCAATAAATGTCCATAAAGCACTACATTTCTATGTAAGCACTGATACAAAAAGGTATTCTTTGATTGGAGGCCAACAAATTTGTATGTGAAGGACACAATACCTTTCAGTGATTGAATGGAAAGTTTGGTTAAAGTATGTGCAAAGGAAGGTTATATCTCTCCACCAGTGAAAAGAGATAATGTAAGGAACTTTTATAGGTAAAGCAATTGTTGACACGATCTTTCTGTCCCACCACCTCAGCTATTTTGCACAATAGGTAGCAGATAATGAGGAGGATGTCCCCTAAATGATGTTTCCCATATGTCCATATTATATATCTAATATCTAAGGATTAGCATTGTTGTTTTGGTAATGATTTGCCATTAAAAAAATCACCAGTAACTGTTTTTTCTGTGGGAGGTGTCATGTTCATAAAATCAGTCTTGAAGTTACAAACGAAACAGATGATATATACATGCAGTAAGTATGCAACAATGACACATAGTTATAAAATCTGTTCCCTTCTTTATTTTTTCTACAGCACGTATCATAAAAACAAAACAGTGGTGTGAAATGCTTCCATGCTTAGAAGGGGAAGCCTGTGAATTGTTACTCAGTAAATCAGGTTGGACCTGTATGCAGCCAGGTGGGCGAATAAAGACAACAACAGTAAGTATTCATTAAAATATATAAATTATATTTAAAATGGAAGATTATTAAACTACATTTATAGGATCACTCCATACTTCCTGTAGAATTGTGTTAGCACAAGGAAAGGGTAAACACTTCTATATAAAGAAAGAGAAAATGCCAATTGTTCCTGTTAAAGTTATGTCAGTATAATTCAATTTTCTGCTTTTTTATTTGTATTAATAAAATGATAAAGTAATTATAGAGGGTAGGGAAATAGCAAGAGGTAATTAACTGCACATTCTTCTTTTACTATTCCAAAGGATGTGTATTGGTACTTTTCAATGAAGCATAACCTCTGTCAGCACATAACATCTTACCTGAAATTACATTTTAATTTTTATCACAATTACATAATGTTACTTGTGACTTAAGTATAATAATGCATTTCAGTAATATTCAGCAGTTCAAGAGGTTCAGCCTGAAGTAGTATTTATTAGTGTACAGAAAAGAAGTGCCCCCCTTTGTTAAGCCTCATGTGTAAAATCCTTGATACACATAACTAGTGCAGTTGATCACAATCGTTTCCAATGAAAATGTGTGTGTTTTTATATGTAACCTATACTGTACAACTGATAAATATATGGGTAATAACAAAAACTAAGGATCTAAAGTCTGTTGCCAGCAGGAGGCCACGTGAGGACTGCTGTTACATTTTTTAAAGGTAACACCAAGGGGCAGATTTACTAAGGGTCGAATTTTGAGGGTAAAAAATCATTTGATTCGATCAAATTTGACCCATTCGATGGTCGAAGTACCCAAAAAAACCGTTGAAATTCAAATTTTTTTACATTCGAATCCTTCACTCGTGCTTAGTAAATCTGCCCCCAAATATCATGAAGTTTTAACAAGAACTGACAAATATATTTTGATGGTGATGGGGAAGCATTTGTATGCTCTACCTAGTGACAGGCGGATCTGACCTGTTTTGCTTCACCCAAAAAAATCGCAGAATGGCAAAAATTGTCCAAGATGCATTGAAGTCTATGGGCGACAATGTTTTGCGTCAATCTTTTTTGACAAACATAAAAAAAATCATTCATGACTTCATTTTCGCGGCAAAAATTTTTTTGCTCATCTCTAGCTATAACAAATCCTTAAATAAAACATTTTGTATTTTTGTAGTGGGGGATTTAGTGGTTCTAGTAAACATGCCTGGCAACCTCTTTCCATTATGGAAACATATTCAATACTTTCTTCAAAATGTGTCTACATCATATAGGGATCTATTAAAATGGTGAATTGTATAGCTACTGTAGTAAGGATTCCTGAAAGTGTTCAGAAATGATGTAGTGCAATAAGTTAGTACTTTTAGTTGATTAGATTTTTTTAAATCTTATCTTTTACCATTCCACCAGTCCTTTCATACCTGTACTCCCAGGGTAAGAGCATTTGCTATCAACTTGGGGTGCTGGGTTAACATTAATTTGACACTACTGGGGTTTTTAAAAATGACTGGCTGAACTGCCTCCGATGCCACTCCCCTAAAGCAGACCTAATACACAACCTGTGGTCAT
Organism: Xenopus laevis; assembly: GCF_017654675.1. Classification (NCBI taxonomy): domain Eukaryota; kingdom Metazoa; phylum Chordata; class Amphibia; order Anura; family Pipidae; genus Xenopus; species Xenopus laevis. The sequence continues at coordinate 79,481,364 of NC_054375.1, read as the reverse complement.
GCCCTTTATTACAAAACTTGTAATAGATAGATAGAAGTAGCAGAAAACGGTGCTCAGATAACTGGCAAACCTCTCCATGTGCAACTAGAATGGGCAATATTTAGCAACAGCACAGCCTATACACAATTAACAAAAACAGAAAAGAACTTGATTGGCACATTGGCAGCTGCTGCTATAAAAACAATACTGCATTACTGGCTAAATACAGACTCCCCATCCATAATGATAGTAAAACAAATACTACACCATATCTTCCACATGGACTAGTTAGAACAATCAGAAAGGAACAAAACACAACAAAATTCTTTAACATATGGACAACATACATAGAATCTCTTCCACAACAAACCAGACATCTAACAGTCCACACATTCAGATATACAAGATGGTACGATACAGCAATATTAACTGAACAACCGTTGGTCATAGAGTCGTCCCAGTACCTCGGAAGCATGCAACATGTATTAATTAACCCTCGATATTCGACTGTCGAAGTTAAATCCTTCGACTTCGAAATTATGCACAAAGATTTGCACCTGATAACAATGGAATAAAAGGAATTAATTGGTAAAATGATTGTACCATTTGCCCTGGTTTTTGGCAATGTAGTCTTTACCTATAACAATACTTGAGGTTAGTCTAATGTTAGTTACAATTTAATTTCTAGTTTACTTTTTAGACTATTTATACAAATTAACTGTAACCATCCATCATACCACCACACCCATATCCCTGATGCCACAACAGTGTGGTTTATTTTGTATTATACACATGCAAATTGTTTACCTTACAAATATATATATATATATATATATATATATATATATATATATATATATATATATATATATACAATTTTGAGTTGATTATTTGAAGCAGATTACTCTACTGAAACACCCAATATTTAATCTGCATGTAATAAAAAATATCTATTCAAGCAGTGGTTTTAAGATCAATCACATTTTTTTTACATTTTATAATTAAAATTAATTTAATGAAACATAAAAAAATATATCTTTCTTTGTAATCAAACAGAATGAACAAAATTGTACTGAAAGAAAGATTAATTTTTGGTAGCCAACTGTATATGTATGTTGCCAACCATCCATTGCTGCTTAATTGTTATTTAATATCTTTTTTTTACATTACATGATTTAATTGAACTGAGCTTAAAAGAACATTCATGTAACACTTCTTCAGCAGCTAACCTTGCTTGATTTTACCACTAAATTGCTGAAGTGGGAAATTAGAGAGTATCAAGAAGCTAAAAGAGGGTCATTGCAGATGAAAAGGTGTAATCAGACTGACACAGAATTCCATGTGTAGCTAGTAAAATATAAGTGTGATCTGCTTTCAGTAAGGGATGTGACTTCCCTGAAAGAAATTATTTAATTATTTACAGACAAAGCAACAAGGAGCCTTTCTTTATTAGAACAATTACATGGTATTTAGAAATTAAATAGTTTTTACCTACACCCTGCAACTGTTTTTAAATTGCTTTCAATATAAATAATTGTTTTTCTCCCCCAAGAAATGAATGCCATCCTTGATTACATCTGGGGAGAATATTCCCTCAGGCTCTTCAAAAATAAACTTGAAAACTAATTCTTCAAAAACATGGGGGCTCATTTATTAAACCTCAAATTGTTCTGAGTTTTTAAAGGATAAAACTTGAAGTTTTAGAGGGGGAAAAAAACCTCAAATTTTTAGAGATTCATTATACCCCAAAGCTGCTTAAAATCTGAACCTGAAAATATTCCATCTCAAACCTGTTGAGGTCATGTAGAAGTCAAGGCAGATGTCCCTGAAGATGTTTCTTGACATTGTGATCCAAGCTTGTTTTTGTCCAATAATCCCATAAATAAATAAAAGTTTTTGTGGTGTCAATCTGACTTTTTCGAGAAGAATTATTGATAAATTAGTTACATTCGTGGATGGGAGATAGGTTGACTTTGTTTTAATAATAAAAATTTGATAAATAACCTCCTTCCATACCTTTGGACTTAGTACAGGCAATGACAAACTGTAAACTGCAGCATTTAAAGGGGTTCTGTAATGATTTTTATGGAATAGTTTTTAATTCTATACTATACTTTGTGCATTTCACCTTTTCAAATATTGTAGCCCTGTAAAAATGGCATTGTTTGCTATCCATTCAGTCATTGTCAGCTTCTCCAGGATATCTCGACTAAAAGCATTGCACTAACTGCTCCCATTAGAAATGTGTAGCTAGCTAGCTAGAAACTACCGAGCACAGGACCACATTGGGTGAGTTTGATGCTGCATTATACTTGGAAAGAGAAATACATTACAATATATTATAAGGGTAATTTGAGGTTCAAAATAGTTTTTTTCTGCAATTTTTGCAAGTTAAAATATGTCATTTTGAGTAAAGTATTGCGTTTTGGAAATAATAGTACTGAGAGTTCTATAGCTAATTATCATGCCGGCATGGAGTTCTATATAACATGGCATTATTATATTTTCTACTTTCCCCAGGGAAAATACAAACAAACTTTATTTCTTTAATGGCTTGGATTAATGCAGTGGGCTATGAATCAGAACACTAATCTAAAAGAACACATGATAAGATCAGTGAACCTCTGTGATACCATTGCTGAAATGAATAATGCAAAATTAACTTTATATCACAGTCTCTCATATAGTCATATACTTTGTATAGTTTTCAACATATACATACACTTTGAGAAAGGCTGAGGAGTCAGCCGAAACGTTAGATGTGTTTCTGAGGGTGTTGATATGAAACTATTTAATTTTTTCATTATAAGTCCTGTGAGTGTGATTTCTTCTGACAACTATTACTATCAACAAGATTGACACCCAGGCAAAATTTACAGCGATATCGCGAGTGCTGGTAGCCAGCCTACTACAATATATATATATATATATATATATATATATATATATATATATATATATATATATATATATATATATATATATATATATATATATATATATATATATATATATATATATATATATATATATAGAAATTCAAAAAAGAACCGCACTCTCAGGACTTGCTCCACATGTAGAAAATAATGCAAATTTATTTCAACGTTTCGGCTCAAAACTTAAGCCGTCATCAGGCCTGATGACGGCTTAAGTTTTGAGCCGAAACGTTGAAATAAATTTGCATTATTTTCTACATGTGGAGCAAGTCCTGAGAGTGCGGTTCTTTTTTGAATTTCTGCATTATTTACTTAACCAGCACCAAGGCAGTAACAACATGAGGAGTTTTGAGTGCACCGGCAGTTAGCTGTATATATATATATATATATAGACAAATACAAGATTCCTCTGCACTCAACCCATTATCAATATATTTAAGACAGAGACATTTTGTGCATACTGCTACTGAAAAATGCCTTACCCTTTAAACAAAACAGGGATTGTTTGTCCATATATTGCAATATATTTAAGCTGGCCAACTACGTCAAAGTCATCCCATATCTGGCCAGTCCTATGCTCAATTTTCATTTGATTCATTAAGAATTCTATGGTTTCATTATACATTTTGTAAAAGGGACGAATACGTCTTACCTGCAACTTACTAGCTGCTTTCAAAGTAAAACTCCCAAACTTGGCTGCCCTTTTATTAGACACCAGTGGGATCACCTGACTATAGTTGGAGGGGGTGGGAGCTACAACATGGAGCTGGTCACTGCTCTTGTAGAACTATAACAAACAAGGGAAAGTTGTGCTCACCACTAGTTTTTAAAATCATTAGGCGGGGGTGCAATGAGGGTGTGACCACAAAATACATATAGACAAATACAAGATTCCTCTGCACTCAACCCATTATCAATATATTTAAGACAGAGACATTTTGTGCATACTGCTACTGAAAAATGCCTTACCCTTTAAACAAAACAGGGATTGTTTGTCCATATATTGCAATATATTTAAGCTGGCCAACTACGTCAAAGTCATCCCATATCTGGCCAGTCCTATGCTCAATTTTCATTTGATTCATTAAGAATTCTATGGTTTCATTATACATTTTATAAAAGGGACGAATACGTCTTACCTGCAACTTACTAGCTGCTTTCAAAGTAAAACTCCCAAACTTGGCTGCCCTTTTATTAGACACCAGTGGGATCACCTGACTATAGTTGGAGGGGGTGGGAGCTACAACATGGAGCTGGTCACTGCTCTTGTAGAACTATAACAAACAAGGGAAAGTTGTGCTCACCACTAGTTTTTAAAATCATTAGGCGGGGGTGCAATGAGGGTGTGACCACAAAATACATATAGACAAATACAAGATTCCTCTGCACTCAACCCATTATCAATATATTTAAGACAGAGACATTTTGTGCATACTGCTACTGAAAAATGCCTTACCCTTTAAACAAAACAGGGATTGTTTGTCCATATATTGCAATATATTTAAGCTGGCCAACTACGTCAAAGTCATCCCATATCTGGCCAGTCCTATGCTCAATTTTCATTTGATTCATTAAGAATTCTATGGTTTCATTATACATTTTATAAAAGGGACGAATACGTCTTACCTGCAACTTACTAGCTGCTTTCAAAGTAAAACTCCCAAACTTGGCTGCCCTTTTATTAGACACCAGTGGGATCACCTGACTATAGTTGGAGGGGGTGGGAGCTACAACATGGAGCTGGTCACTGCTCTTGTAGAACTATAACAAACAAGGGAAAGTTGTGCTCACCACTAGTTTTTAAAATCATTAGGCGGGGGTGCAATGAGGGTGTGACCACAAAATACATATAGACAAATACAAGATTCCTCTGCACTCAACCCATTATCAATATATTTAAGACAGAGACATTTTGTGCATACTGCTACTGAAAAATGCCTTACCCTTTAAACAAAACAGGGATTGTTTGTCCATATATTGCAATATATTTAAGCTGGCCAACTACGTCAAAGTCATCCCATATCTGGCCAGTCCTATGCTCAATTTTCATTTGATTCATTAAGAATTCTATGGTTTCATTATACATTTTATAAAAGGGACGAATACGTCTTACCTGCAACTTACTAGCTGCTTTCAAAGTAAAACTCCCAAACTTGGCTGCCCTTTTATTAGACACCAGTGGGATCACCTGACTATAGTTGGAGGGGGTGGGAGCTACAACATGGAGCTGGTCACTGCTCTTGTAGAACTATAACAAACAAGGGAAAGTTGTGCTCACCACTAGTTTTTAAAATCATTAGGCGGGGGTGCAATGAGGGTGTGACCACAAAATACATATAGACAAATACAAGATTCCTCTGCACTCAACCCATTATCAATATATTTAAGACAGAGACATTTTGTGCATACTGCTACTGAAAAATGCCTTACCCTTTAAACAAAACAGGGATTGTTTGTCCATATATTGCAATATATTTAAGCTGGCCAACTACGTCAAAGTCATCCCATATCTGGCCAGTCCTATGCTCAATTTTCATTTGATTCATTAAGAATTCTATGGTTTCATTATACATTTTATAAAAGGGACGAATACGTTTTACCTGCAACTTACTAGCTGCTTTCAAAGTAAAACTCCCAAACTTGGCTGCCCTTTTATTAGACACCAGTGGGATCACCTGACTATAGCTGGGAAGGGTGGGAGCTACAACATGGAGCTGGTCACTGCTCCTGTATAAACTATAACAAACAAGGGAAAGTTGTGCTCACCACTAATTTTTAAAACCATTAGGCGGGGGTGCAATGAGGCTGTGACCACAAAATACATATAGACAAATACAAGAGGTTCTCTGCACTCAACCCATTATCAATATATTTAAGACATTTTGTGCATACTGCTACTGAAAAATGCCTTACCCTTTAAACAAAACGGGGATTATATATATATATATATATATATATATATATATATATATATATATATATATATATATATATATATATATATATATATATATATATATATATATTCCGATGTTTAACAAATACAGAACATAATAATTTGAACAAAATGGCTAGGCTAATTAGTATAGTGTATGTTATGTATTTGGATATATATGTTTCATGGCATGGTCAGTAAAAAACTGTCGCTGTCATTTAAAACAAAGGGCATTTTAAGTACTTTATAATTAATACATGTGCCTTTTGATGTCAATGACTCTTTAAACTTTTTGTGAGCGATATTTTTATGATAGAAGATACATTTTGGTAATATAAATTACAACTGGAAGCAAGTGTTCATACAATGTTACCCTCAGCTACAGAGATTGTTATTACTTAGTTTCTCCATTAAGTTCAGTTATAACCCCCAGGGTGAAAGAATGTACGTTTGTTTTTATTTTTGTTGTGCTTCAATTACATTATGAAACGATGAAATTCTGACATTCAAAATGTATTCAAGGCTTTGTTAGAACTATTTTATATTTCATATTATACATAAGAATACAACATATAATCCAAATGGCACACTTATACCAAAGAAGCATATGAGATGCTTTATGAATGAGTCATATTTCAATATAAAATTAGAGATATAACTTTCATGGCCACAAATAAACTTTACATGAGAAACGAACAGTTTAGCCATTTGTGCCAAATATTTAAATAATCTGTTTTCTATCTTCTTGGTAGCTTAAGGGACATTTTATTGTTTTCCCCAAAGATGTATTTTCATGCATTAACAACATAATAGGATGGCTCAGGGAATTACAATATAAATGTTATCTCTATATAATATAAAATATGTTAATATAATAGCCCAGAGCATACCTGTCAGAGAGTCATGTCAATTGTGTTCATAGTCTATCAGGTAATAACAGCATTGGGGCAGAGAGTTATCAGGTTTGGGTTTGGGATAGCTAGCATATTTAACAAGAAAATGTAATCATGAATCATTTACATTACATTACATTTACATTATGTTGTGGGAAAACACAAACACGAATTACATTGTTCCAGCTTTTATGTCATGTCCGGCTCCCCTAAATCCAGAACCAGTGCTAGACTCCCTGGTCTTGGCTCTTGCTTCTCCCTTTAACAGCTGCTAATTGGATGCCGCCAGGTCTTAATAAAAGAGGAGCCAAACAAAGGGTTCTGGACAAGCAAAGGGGCATGATCGTTTTACCAAGGATATTGGACGGAACAGGGTCGGACTGGAGTAATGGGGGCCCACTGGGACTGCCACATGAAGGCCCCTCCAGGCAATCACTGGGGGCCCCCTCCTGGCTTACCTCTGCGCGCCTCCATCTCGGACCTCTGTCTCCATCTGCGTGCTCCTTTATGAATGCTGGTGCTGCGTGCACCTGAACGAACGTCTGTGCAGTGCGCGCCTGTGCAGGGGGAGCCTGATCAGGAAACATGGCTGGGCCCATGAGGGCCGGGCCCACCGTTTTTTTCCCGGTTTCCCGCCGTCCCAGTCCGACACTGGGACGGAAGGCAACACAGCTCAGGAGATGGGCCATACGGGAAAGTGTATTCAAGCAGCGTACAAGAATAGTCAGACAGGCCAGGTCGGTACAGGCAGAGTACAATGAAAGGTCAGACAGGCTAGGATCAGGATTGGAGAGTTCAGAATAGTCAGCAGGCAGGCAAGGGTCAGATTGGAGAGTTCAGAATAGTCAGCAGGCAGGCAAGGGTCAGATTGGAGAGTTCAGAATAATCAGCAGGCAGACAAGGGTCAATATCAATATAACCAAGCAGGATTTACCAGGAACAAACACAGAATACATTTGAATTTTGCACCAATGTGAGATGACGTCATCATGCTGGTGCATAAAACCCGGAAATGCACCACGTCTTCAATGATTACTCAGCAAGTTCAGTTGTTTTTGAATAACTTATACTAGATATACCATGGCCTGGATGAATGAAAATTGTCTTAGTCAGCTTTTAGTTGAGATTTTCATTGCAATTTTCATGTTTGATCATTTTATGCCACGTTGACAAACGCAATAATGTTTAAGTTTGCTTTGGAATAACCCAGTGTAGAGATTATGTTGAGTGAAATAGTGGTGCTGTTGGGAACTGATTTGTTTAAACGGAAGCATTGAATTGTGTGAATTGATGCAGATCAGTACAAATCATGACTTAAACTGATGCAAATCGATGTCATGATATCAAATGGCTCAAATCAATTAAAATTTAATTCTAAAGATCTTTGGAAGTGCCAACATTTGGAAAATATATATGCTTGTCTTTAGTGTGGAAAGTAGGTAAAATAATCAGTGCATCACCAGTAAAACCTTCTTCAAAATGCATCAACAGGAACTTTATAATAATATAGTAGTTGCTAAAGGTCTAAACTGCATTTGGATTTCTTTGCTTTAGTGCATTTTTTAATGAAATTTTTAAGTTTTTGAGTATCCTGTTGCAGGGACCCATAGGGTTAATGTGCCCCTATGGCTTTAATTCCCTATCTTTGTACCTTTCCCCTAGTAACTGGGCAAAAGCCCATGTATCTAGTTTAAGCATTTGCATATCCAGATTATTGGCCAAGAGGGGTAATGATCACTTCCTGCCATATTTTTTAGTGTGTGGAAAGGGGTGGATCTTTCGCTTTGGCTGCTGGTGTCCTGATCGACTGGTTGTTCCCATTGAGCTTGGGTACAACAAGGCCCAGTATAGCTGTTAGCCCTAGAGGGACCGGATCCTTTAGTGTCTGAGTCGGGGCAAGGAACCCCGTTAATGAGGTTAGCTAAACAGGGTTAGTTCTGTCATAGACTCTCTAAAAGAGTAAGGTAGAGAGGACAGATAGTAAGAGCAGCTGGCACTCCATCGAGGATTGTAGCAGGGATTAGCTGTTGGATACCTTTAGTGAAGGGGCCACAGTGGAAAGGGTGTCAGGCTTAGACTTCTTCTCCCTGACCACTCCACTGGGTGGGAGCCAGACTACTTTGAGGTATAGCTGCTGAAGGAATTGATGTACTACTTGACTACCATGCCTGATGGGACTCATGTTCTTCTGCTGTGTCATATAACCTATTTCAGCCTGCTAAAGCATTTTATATTCCTTGACCTCTGTAAGTAAACCCTGGGCTCATTTGTCTTGTACAAATAAACTGTTATACTTTTGGTTCATCACAAGAATCTCCTGGCACCCATTATTTCTATTTGGTGTAGCACAGTAGCATGAGAGTTGTAGTTTTTCTACTCCACCTGTGAAATCAGGCCCTAGCCTGAAGTGTTTTGAGTCATATGTAACCCATGCTCTCATAACTAGCTGGACATTAACCCCTTTTTGGTCTGCCTAGTCAGATTAGTGTTAAACTGTTATCCTAAAACTGGTGCTGTTGGAAACAGTATCACTAGGACCAACTCAGAGTAATCAAAGTTACTTTATATGTTCAATTTATTAATAAAACCATCTGAAACTTGAATAATACTTATCTTGAGCTTCAATATATTTCATGCTTGATTTAAATTTAACATACTATAGTAGCCTTTTATTAAAGAACGTTAAAAACAAGTGTTTTTTCATCAGATGTGGAAAAAAACTTTTGGATTTAATTTTTTTCTATGTTCTATTTAATTGCACAAATAGACTTAGGCATCACCGACTTCGGTGAAACAATATTCACCTTCAGCTCCTTATGAACAAAGTTTATATATTTTTTTAAAGAATATTAAGTTCCAGGTACCAGTATATACACAGTGACCACCAGCCCACTGTGCACCCAATCAAATGCAAATCTCCTTAAAGGGCACCTGTCACCCTCATCCCATCACACTGAGAATTTCTGCCACAGTCTTCACATGTTATGTGTAAGTATGTGGCAGCATCCACATAATGAGCACACCCAGAGAAGTGCTCATCATAGGGGTGGCAGATGTCCTCTAAAACATTTATGCTTAAAAGTACACAGTGCACAGGGAATCAATAGACACCTAATAAAGAGTTGGTTACACAGAATTCATATATAATTGTATTTTGGCTAGCTTACAAAGTTTTTCTGGTATTTGGTGATTCCAAGTAAAACCATTGACTTACTGTATGTTTAATTTATACACACAAAGTATGTTCAGATTTTCTGTTAGCTTATTTTGTAGGGTCTTCACTATTTGTAACAAGTGCTGGTTTACTGTTGTTTTTTTCTACTTTTGCCAGAATGCTGCTTCAAAAGAGAGATGTGTGTTAATATTGTTTCAATAAAATAATGTAGTATATAAGAAAAGCTGAGCCTTTGGCATGTTTTACTGTTCTCACTGCATATACAAATATATACCCTAGCAAATGATAGGGAAGAAATGGCTTTGGGAATAGAAACTATAGCTCTCAAATATGTATTTCTGCAGAAAACAGTTTTCAAAGAAACATGCATATATTGGCATTTAATATGTCTTCCTGAATATTTATTATTTACTAGCTTTGATAGATTTGTTTAGTCACAAATGGGTACTGCATAGCAAGAACAGAAGAATCTGCAGTGGTATCTCACAGAAACAGTGTTGCTACAAGAGGAAACATTTAATAAACAAACATTTAAATGTTTAAAAGTGGCAAATAATGGTCATGGAATACATGAAACGCACTGCTTAAAAGTCCTCCTACAAAGAAGAAACTCAATGCACACCAGAAGTAATCCAAGCCCATGTCAAAAATGCATTGCATGTGCAGAAAGAGCGACACACATAAAACCACATTCACTGTAATAAATGTGGAGAGCAAGAATGTCAGTTAAGAAAAATGCCAGCAATCAGAATTATCTGTCCTGAGTGTGGTTTCTACTATAGGGTAAGAGTTGAAATATTGTCAAGGACACTCTGGATTACCTAGGTGGGTGAAGGTCAAACATAGGCTTATATAGGTTATAAGTAAAGACGTCCCAATATAGTGACGTATTAGCATAGTTATTAGCATAGTATATGTCTGTAATAGGTATATCCTTTAGGATGGACAAGATAGAAAAAAAGAGACAAATATGTGAATTCGCATTAGCTAAGATATTTTGGCTGAGGTGAGCTGATAATATTGTTTATCGTACATGATGATACTTATGCAAGGTTGTCTAAGAAGAGACAGTACAGGGTCGTACAGAAAAACAAGTACAGAGGCCTACAAGGGTCGGCACGTAGGCATGTTAACCCTTCAGTGGGGAAGTCTAAAATATTAGACTAAATAGACAAACTATCCCTGTTTTGTTTCTTAGAAGTTTTTTTTTCACAAAATGTCTTTATGTCTGTAATATACTGATATTGGTAAGTGCAGAATGTATACTACAACACCGGAGAAGGAACAATATATCAGGATGGATTACTTGACAGCACTGAAAAATGCTACAGTTTAAAGGTTTGATAATATCTGATATAATTGGGATACTTTAACAATCATGGGTTACACACTCCCACCTGACAGAAAATGAATACAATAATTTGAATCCTACAGAAACTGCAAAGAAATGCTGGCCCGGGGCGAACAATCCCAAACGGAAATCTGGGACAAATGTTTCAACACTATAACCTTAATTATATGGTGAATTCTGTATAACTGGTTTGCATTAGTTTAGTTTCTTGAGAGAACCTGCTGGTTTATAATACTATATGTATCTTTATTTTCTTTTATTCTTTTACACATTCTTATAGTCAGTTTAATTATAATGACTTATTTCCTTGGAAATGCATTGTATAATATGTAAATCATCTTGAAATGTTTCTTAGGCAAGATATTATAACCTATGTTAGCATTATTGCTACGCAGTACTGGGAAGGTTAGAACATTCAGTATAATTACTATATTTCTGCTTAATGCCTAATTGGTCTTTTCTTTTTTGCTTATTGTAAAAATTAGAAAACAATTATAAACAAAGTTAAAGAGCGGAGAGATAACGATACTTAATGCAAAAACATCATTATACAATTTGGCCACATACATTTATGTTCACATTGCATTGCTCTGGCTGACTAGTCTGCATGCAGATTTGCTAGACTGCCATGTGAAAGGTGTGGATACAGTTGTCCCTGGGTTGATAACCTTACATACACACCAGTAAGAAGAGGCTATTGTTTATTATGGGTTCTGGATGTTCTGTTCTGCGATGAAATTATAATTTCCTCATCTAAACTACTTGATTAAAGGCACCATATATAGAGCAATATTTATACAGTTAATTGTGGAATGATTACATTGTATAATGTGATCACTCCATGTGTGGCCATATTAACTGATATAACATAAATAGTAAGTTAATTTATCATGTGTGTATGTTTAGATTAAATCGTGCTGAATCCAACTTTTAGAATATGAAAAAGTAATCTTCATTAATCACGCTTATAATAATAACCTAATTTAATCTTAGCCTTTCTTTAAAATTCTAAAACTTTAAAAAAAATACAAAACATAAAAATAGATTTTTAGTTACACATTTTCTAAAGGGAGAGGATTATAAATGCCATATTCCCTCCAGAGGACATTTTATTTCAGGTAGACTAACAAGCCAGAAATTTAAAAAACATAATGCCACGATATTGACCAACTTAATACTCGTATCTTTTCCAATGAACCTACAAAACTGATTTACAGCTAACATTCATGTAAACCTCCATTGACAACAAATAATTACATCATGAACACCCCGGTAATAGAATCCCAGCTAAAAATATTCTGAAAATTTACTTTTTTCTGCATTTGTTTATTTTATAACATGCTTCTCTGATTGGCTTCTAATTTATTGATGCATTTCTGTAAAACACACTCAAGGTAATGATTCTCCGGTGACCGAATGGTGAACCTCTGTCCTCTTCCTAGAATCAAAGTCCTAGCTTGAATGAGTTGCTATTAATGCTGTACTAAAAGAACAGTTGAAAGTGTTTTTTTCACATGCATAACATTCTCAAACATATGCAAAATCACATGGAGTCAAACAAAATGGCAGCACAGAATGGATACCCTAATAAAAATATAAAGATTTATCACGCTTCCAATAAAAAGTTATCTAAAACATTGAATGCTATTTATTTTGTACATGATTTAAGAAAATAATTCAAACAACAACAATTTTATGAACACTAAATAGCTGGCATTAAAATGATTCTGTTTAAGAGCAAGTGTCTTGTTTATAAATGCTTAAAAGCTTTAGGTAGCTGGAATCATGCTGATCAACTATTCTTCTTCCTTAGCAGTTGAAATGTATTGCTGTAGTAGACAGTTGCACAAATGGCTGCATACTGCATCTCTTTGGAAGGTTATCCATCACACTGTTTAATATAATGTTATAAAATGCTCTCCTGAGCCCTTTTGCAAAAAAATTTGCAATTTCCATTGCCTTTATTCGAATCATGGATCACAATATCACGATTGATAAAATAACACAATAAATAAACATCAATTGAGACAAAAAAGCCTTGCATACTAAAAAAAACCTGTGAAAACTGTGGAAAATAAAACTCTAGGGTCACTTTACACTAGAGATGTGCAACAGAAGTAAATTCATATGCTTTAATACAAGTATTAATTTACAGCAAATAAGACATATGGAATTATAATGTCCTCTTATGCCAATTACTAGTATTTGGTAAACCTACATTAGTATAATTATTCAATTCACTTAATTTAAGAGGAAAGTAAAAGAAGTGCCTTGTTTAATGTACCATGATCATTGCTCTCTTGACTTGTCTCAACAGAAGCAGCAACTGCAATTAGTTAAGTGTGGGATGTCATTCCTGGAAACACAAATTTCCTTAACACACTTCCAATCTGCACTTCGGTTAAATTAGTTCTTCTTTTGTACCAAAGGCATTTTAGGTGAACTGAAAGTAGGACCAGGAAAAAGAAACTAAACAATTTAATTATTTTGTATTTACAAAAATCTCAGTTCATTTAGGACTAGCAAATTGTCCCTGTTTTTCAAAAAAATATTGTGTTTGTATATTAATTTAACATTTAGGGGCACATTTACTTAGTTCGAGTGAAGGAATAGAATAAAAAAATATTTGAATTTCAAATGATTTTTTTGGCTATGGCTACTTAGACCTTCGACTACGACTTCGAATCGAACGATTCGAATTAAAAACGTTCGACTATTCAACCATTCGTTAATTGAAGTACTGTCTCTTTAAAAAAAACTTCGACCCCCTACTTTGGCAAGTAAAACCTACCGAGGTGCAATGTTAGCCTATGGGGAAGGTCCCCATAGGCTTTGTAACAATTTCTGGTCAAAGAAAAATCATTTGAACGAATGATTTTTCGTTCGATCGAATGATTTTTCGTTCGATCGAATGATTTTTAGTTCGATCGAATGATTTTTCGTTCGATCGAATGATTTTTCGTTCGATCGAATGATTTTTCGTTTGATCGAACAAATTGCGGTAAATCCTTCGATATTCGAAGTCGAAGGATTTAACTTCGACAGTCGAATATCAAGGGTTAATTAACCCTCGATATTCGACCCTAAGTAAATGTGCCCCTTAATCTTCAGAAAATAGCAAACTATTTTTTATAGCAAAATGAAAAGCCTAGGATCCACTGAACAGTTTGATACCCAATGTACATAAGTTTATCGAAGTATGTAAAGCCCCAGAATCTACCTTGTGCATACTTATCTGATGGCTTACATTTACACTAATTTATAAACTGACAGTTTTATGTGGGATAAAAGGTACAAAAAATTATATAGACATATTTAACCATTTTAGTGTCGTCTGAATGTGTACTTTCCAAAGATATACGTTTTTTTATACTGCAAAGCTAAGCTAAAGGCAGCAGTTTTTATGACATTTCTGAAAATCGCCTAAAAATATTGCAATTGGCCACACTTATCTCACCCGATTTCTTAACTGGAAAACACCCTTAATATTGACACCAAGGGTCTACAGAACAGTTTGATGCCCAATATATATGGATAAACCAAAGTAGCTGGCATGTACAGACCATAAATAAAAATAGTGCATACAGTATGAATTTTTCCACTGCTGATTCACCTTCTGTGAACAAAGTTCCCAACTGCATATTATGTGCCGCAATATCCTCCTAACAGCACAAAAATTCCCCCAAAACCATATATTTTTGGAAAGTACGCATTCTAATTAATCCAACAAATATAAAGACGTCTTTCTACACCAAACTGCCAAACTGCAAAGCTTTTCTAAATGCAGAGGTTTTTACGACATTTCTGAAAATCGCCTAAAAATGTTGCTGTTTGACGCATTTAGTTCACACAATGTTTTACATACAAAGAAAAATCACACTAAATATGGATTTCAGAGGTCTACTAAATAGTTTGATGCTGAATATGAATAGATTTACCAAAGTATTTTGTATGTACAAAACCCCAAATTAAAAACATGTATATGGCCAACTGGCCAACTCAGCTGCTAAAAACAGAGCCCCGACTGTGTGTTATGTGCCATAAGACCCCCAAACTGTAAAAAGACCCCCAGAAAACCATATATTTTTGGAAAGTACATATTCTGACTGATCAATCAAGTTAAAATACATCTTTCTATACCAAAGCACCTAACAGCAAAACTATACTAAATATACATAAGGAACACTAATGCAGGGATACATTTGCCACAAAACCACAAAAATTGTGTAAATCAATTTAATAACAAAATACTAGATTAATTAGTGACCAAATAGATTATCCAATAGTCACACTGCCAAAATTAACAGGGGTAAGAAAATACAAAATGGTAAAATTAAAAAGTAAAAAAAACCCTCTTTGTGAGTTTTTTGTTTATACATGTGTGTACACTTCTAAAAGTTGTGTGACAGTGTGTAAGTGTGTATATAAGTGTATGCAAGTGTGCAAAAGTGAAAACTGCACTTTACACTGTGTTTATAAACAAGGCTTTCTAAGCATTTTATAAATACCCATTCCTACCCTTTTATAAATATGTTTCAAAAGGGAAGGTAAAAACTAATAATTTTACACACCATTATTTTCCCCTGAATCCCTTTAGTTATTGGATTTTTAAGCTCTCATAACACTGACCTAGAAATATATACAAACAAGTACTGAGTTGAAGTTAATTGTTTTAATCTTTAGATTAAATTTAGATTAGTGCCACTGTTTCAAGGTCTTTTTAATAAATGGTTGGTTTAAAACTTCCCTTGTTAGCAAATAGCTCTTGACAATTCATTTTAACTTACAAAAGTTCTGCAGGGCTACACAATCCATAATGATGGTGATATTTAAAGATTTGCTTGAAAAGGAGGACATTTACATTGTGTGCAACCAGTTTTATAGGTAATTTGGAGTTCAAGTTCTGGGATTTAGATGTTTACTAAATATAATATGTTAAGCTGTTCAGGAATCTTGCTTGACAAGGCTGCAAAACCCTTGAATTTCACTTGAAATAGTCATGTGTTTGTTTATAAATATGTTCCGATACATGGCCCTTACAAGATGTGAAACAGATGACTTGCTGTGTCTTCAGCTGTCATTGTTTCTCTGGATAATAATTCTGCTCTCTTGTGAGTAATTGCTAGCTGTGTATTTAGCAGTATGTTCACCCAGCTTGATTCTTCAGCTTGATTCTTCTACAGGTTTAACTTACTGATTAATTGTTGGAGCATTTAACTCTATGGGGCAAATTTACTAAACGGCGAAGTGGCTAACGCTAGCGAAAATTCGCCAGTGTGACGTCCTTTCAGCAAATCGCTGATTTACTAACGGATGCTGGCGTAATTCTGTTAGTGAAGGAGATAGACTCTGGCGCAACTTCGCACTCTAATGCCAGACGAATTTTCGTTCTGGCAAAAGAGCGTTACTATGCAAATTCTCTAAGTTTTTGATTATACTGAATGTTACCTCTATAGCCAGACTTGCCTTCACCACCTCAGACCAGGCCAAGTGCAATAGAGTAGATAGGACTACATTTCCTTACATATGGCACATAAACTATACTGTGGGCTCATGTGTAGGGCAATATAACAACTCTATTTTCTTTTATTAAGGTTCCCTGGGCTTGTGTAGTGTACTGTATTTGCTGCAACATATACGTCCATTCAACGTTAACTTCCCGCTGTATGCAAATTAGCCAACGCTAGAGCAACTTCGATATGCCTGGCGTAGTAACGCTAGTGCATCTTCGCAAGCATTCGGGGCTGGCAACGAAACTTTGCAACTTAGTGATTTAGCGTTATCTGTGCGACGTTATGCCTGGCAAAGTATAGCGAAGGTGGTGAAGCCGTCACTGGCGAATTTTCGCCTGTTAGTGAATTTCCCCCTATGAAAGAGGATCTGTGTTTGGCTGGGACACCATACCATGCAACATAGAATATAATGCAAAGGCACACTGACCACTTCTAGGTTGAAAGCTAATATTACAATCTTTCATATAAACCATTACTTGTGTTGCTGAAGCATTTGCCCAGCTTCAAGCATAGCAACATAAGCATAGCAGTCTATTCCAGAGAAACAGAGATTTAAGACCTTGACTATAGCCAGCAGATAAAAACCATAATGAGGGTATTTTTACATACGTCCTCTATCATTGTATTATAGCCATAGCTATAATGTTTTTTTTTTTTAATGTATGTGGCAATGTTTTTGATTAGCCATTGCATACTTCAATATTCCAGAGGACCAAATACTGCCAGGAATTCTTTTTCAGTAAATTTCAGGATATTGATTGGATTTACCCAACAAAACTTTCATGGAAAGAGCTTGCTCATTTATTTCTGCCACCCATAAATCTTTTTCCAAACCTGAAGCCACATGTAAAGGGAACCTTATAATCAAGGATGTATTCTTGACCTTATATAGAGCATTTTTTCCATAATCAGCTTTTTACATGTTTCATTTGTATACTGTATCTATTGCTTGTCTTGCATTGAGAAAATCTAAAACAGAAATTAAATTCTGTGAGAGACCATTGTCTAAAATCGCCTAAATCATGGAGGCGGAGGAGTACTTGAAACTGGAGAGGTGCTTAAAATATAGAGAGGTGGGCAGTGACAGGCTGAAGGTCATGGGTTGGGTTAGACTGTAAGACATCAGTGAGAGAGCCCTGTAATAAGTAATTGATTGGGTGGAATGCTGACTGATGTGAGAGGACACAGATAAAGATCATACTGAATAATATTTTAATGAGTAGAAACATTAAGGGTGTTATTTACTTAAACTCAAATTAATATATTTTCATTAAACCAAGCTTGACCAAAAAAATTAAAGATTAATAAAGTATAAAAAACACAAAAAATGTAATACAAAACAAGAAGTCAAAGCTGTTGAGGTCCTATAGAAGCCAATGGGAGCTAAGCTGATCTGATTGTACCATTTTGAATCCATTTGGGTTTTTTTTGATAGTAATTGTTCGAAAACTCTCATTTTTAGAAGTTTTTGTTTGGTGTTTTTCTGCGGTTTCAAAAATCTCTAAAACTACACAAATTAAACTTTTGGTAAATGGGCCTCATAGAATAATAATACAGTATGAACAAACCATTCACAAGATAAACATGCATTCTGTAAAATAGGACATGTAAATAATTTTGTATCATTACTTTTTGTTGCATTGTTTTTTAGAGCTAATGTGTAAAAGCAATATTTCTTTAATGCTTCTGCAATGAAAAGCCTTGGCTAGAAAACTCATAAATGCATGCAATTTTAAATTTCATTTACCACAGAGAACATAAAAAAGGCTTTGACTAAAGAACAATTAATGAAAGACATATAATAACTAAGTGCCGGTAGCATTTCTCTTACTTAGAGGTAAGGTTTACATCCATTTTTTGTTTCAATATTGAGTGCAGCCAAGAAGATTAAAAACAATAATCCTAATAATTATCTTCTCACTACAGTATCTCTTCATTAACACAAGACAAACGCTCAGCATGTACCATGTAATCCGATAAAATAATAAAATGAAGGATTTTCTTTGAGCTTTGCACTTCAGCAGTAACTGTTTCTCATTTTGCTTTTGCCTTGCAATAATAACATGACGTTTCATTATGTTTTAGAAGCCAATCTGTATATTTTTTTGACTTACGTGAACAAAAAGTTGTCAGTAAATTTACAGAATTGAATAAATTTAGCCATCAGGTTAACATAATGAGTTCTAGAGATCTTTGTATGAAATACATTTATTATTTATTTTATTCATTGTTACTGAACATTTAGGGGCAGATTTATCAAGGGTCGAAGTGAATTCGAGGGAATTTTTAAAGTTAAAAAATTTGAAATCCAAAGTAATTTTTTGGATACTTCGATCATCGAATAGGATACTACGACTTTGAATTTACTTCGACTTCCATTCGAAGTAAAAATCATTAGAATATTCAACCATTCGATAATCGAAGTACTGTCTCTTTAAAAAAAACTTTGACTTCAATACTTCGCCAAATTAAACCTGCTGAAGTGCTATGTTAGCATATGGGGACCTTCTACAACCATTTTCTAAGTCTTCACACATCGAAGTAAAATCATTCGATAGTACGCTAAAATCGTTCGAATTGTCACATTGGAATGATTTAATCGTTCAATTTTACTTGGATCGTTCAATGGTCAAATTTAGTGAAAATACTTCGAATTCGATGTTTGAATTCAAAGTATTTCAATTCAATGGTCGAATTTCGAAGTATTTTTTACTTCGAAATTTGACCCTTGATAAATCTGCCCCTTAATCTGATGAATGTGGTTTTTTTTATATAATGGATATACAGTATGGTTCAAATGGTTGTCTTATAAGTCTATTTTTAAATAATACATTTATGAAATAAGAATTGGAAAAGACAAGTCTATAATTATAATTATACTAAGGTTGGCCATTGGGTGAAAAACTTTTGGATACCATGTGTAAGATGCGCTGGGAGATTTCTCCGTACTCTTAGCTTCTGGCACTTCTCTCTCCAGCTTCTGGGGCGCAGAGGTGCGCTTCCGGCAACGTCATGTGTTCCGGCCGTGCGCAATTGATGCTGGCATTGGTTCATTCGTCACGAGCGTTGTGATGGTCACATTTTGACGCTGAACGTCATTATGTAATTTTTATATAAATATTTATAGATGTGGCATTTATAAAAGTGTGTGTTTTTACCCCATACAAAGCATATCATTTATGCCATTTTTTATACCTGGCATCTGGAAAAATTCAGATGGCAAGAAAGTTCTTTGCCAAAAAAGAAAAGCTGTATCAAATATGGTGCAAATGGCAATGATGTAGAACACCGTTTTTTTACAACATTATTCAAGTGACCATTATTTAAGCAGTTGAATTTGAATTCTTAAAGGGCCAGAGTTTGATGAAAGGCTAAAATCAAGTTTACATTTTTGAAAAGTTTAAACATTTAAATAGAGTTTGGATAATTCACTAGTCGAATTTGACAGTTTAGACCATACATTTTTTTTTAAATTTGACCCTTAATAAATCTTCCCTTAGAGTAAGGTTCAGTGATAGAAAAACTATAATAATTATAATTTATAATAGCATATTATAGCATAATTTATGCTATTATTGGTCACTCCCAAAAAAGTTGTTAATGAATGAAAATAAAAACATAGATTCACATTAGGAAAAGAGAGGGAAAAAAGTCAGAAATAATAGTCGTCACTAATAGTAAACCCTATGTTGAAACCTTAATGTTTGCCAATGAGAACAGTTAAAGGAGAAGGAAAGAAATATATACTTGGGGGTGACAAACGTTAGGCACCTCCAAGTGGTTGTATTTACTTACCTGACACTCTGGGCTGGTGCTCCTACCAACAGAAAACGTCACCATCCCTGGGTTCTGCCAGCGAGCACCACAGTGTTCTTTACTATTCAAATTTCCTGAGGCAGATGCATGTGCAGTAGAACAAAATAGCTGGCTTTTTCACTAAATTTGGCTTTTTCCGCTCCACTGCGCATGCACAGTATCGAGCTGAAGGAAGAAGCAGGGAGAGGATCGCTCCATGGTGTTCGCTGGAAGAACCCTAACTTTTAGCACCCCCAAGCATAAAAGCACTTTCCTTCTCCTTTAAAGTTCTACGGGGATTTATGTAAACAGATTATATGAAGATATAGTGAATACTGTAGTGAACAATAGATATGAAAAAAGCATAATAAAAAGCAGTCCCATTATGTCAATATAGAAAACCACTTTGCATTGATTCTTCCACATCTAAGAGTAATTTAAAGAAAGACAGTAGGAGCTTTTCTGAATTTTATGATGTGACAATGTTATAAACATTTTGACAGATTAACCATTTCACATATCTATGTGTATCTTTATTGAAAAGTATGTAGAGCCTTCTCATGATGTGTATCAAATAAAGTGAATAGCCACTAGTGTCTTACATGTGATTCCGGTTAAACTGAATAGACTGAATCCTAATAAAACAAATATTTAATAATGAAAGGAAAAGAATGTTTAAGTATTTATTTTTATTTAGGTACTAACTAATAAACACAAAGCAAATTTAGACATTAAAATATTGATATTAATATTAGACATTAAAATATTATAACTGCATTTGAGATATGAGCAATGCTGAATACAAATGTACTGGGCAGAAAAAGAAATTAATTCTAGAATAAACATACAATAAGCAATAATATACAAAATATTATGAAACTGTTTGGATAGTATCACATTATATTACATTTTGTCAGCACCAGTCTGTATTCATTATAGAACTTTTTGTATATTTCATAGTATTTGTAATTATATTTCCAAGTTAGTTTCCAATTTAGTCCAAATACAAAAAAGAAAATTGATTGTCATTGATACCATGCCCCTTGCCCTATAACTAGTCAATTAATAAGGTATTGTTCCTTAGTTCAAGCATCTTTTGGTAGTAACTGGTCATGTCTCCTGATGTATATTATTTTTTATATCTATGTATTTAGACCTTAGCCTTTAGCAGACTTTTTTGTGACTTTGTAATTGTTCATATTGACATTAAATATGTCCTGATTCAGAGTTGACATTTAGCAAAAGTGGCATGTTTTCCCATATGTATATCTTTATTCTAATTATGAAATTGAGATGATTAAAACTGTAAGCATGTATTTCTATCTTTGAAGCTTATTTCATAAAATTAATAGTTTGGTTAGAAGGGGACTATGGGTCTATTCTTGATATGGTAGTGTTCTTGTGGAATTCCTTTATTTTACTAGTAGGTGTAGAGCTATGTTTATCTTATTTTACCCTCTTGGCAGATATAATGATGGTGCCCTCACAACATTTTGACACCAAATCAATTGCAAGTGACACCAATTATAATGTTCATCTCGCTCACGGGTGACATCTCTTTTGTTAAAAGGTTGAAGCAGAAAATTCTTCCATCTTATTGTTTACAATATCATTTTAGATGACTCCGTTTTATTGAGATTATTAAATTGCTCAAGCATTATAGTCAAATAAGCTTTCACAAATGCAACAAGTGTCCTTAGGAGCTTTAAACTGAAAGCTGAAAAAAATATATTACTTCTGCCTTATTGGTGTTTGGGTAATTGAGTTTTGATTGAAAATGATTAACTTGTTGTTAAATTGTTCAACACTAAAATGTCAGAATATACTTTTTTTGATCCTGTAAGGTATAGAAATTGGAGACATAGTCTACTCTGACAGGTAGAGAGGAGACAGTCAGGTTAGCAAAACCTTCAAGGAACTTCAAGGAACTTCAAGTAACAATTATATACAAAAGCAGACCTATCATTGAAAAATGATCAACATAACCTATAGGTAACTGATAGAGGCACATTTATCAAGGGTCGAATTTCAAATTAAGTTTTTTTTAACTCCCTTAAATTCGAATGAATTCAAAATTTGACCTGGCAAAATATATTAATAAAATCAAATTATTAAAACTCAGACAAATTTAAACGACCTGAAAACTCGAATCGAACTAGATTCAATTTCGATCAAACTCGATTCTTGTGTTTTCTCCGTAAAAAACTTGTATGTCAGGAAAGCTGCAAACATCTCCAAATTGATCCCTGTACCTCTCCCGTTGACTTAAATAGTAATTCGGCAGGTTTCAGGTGGCAAATCTTTTAAAAAACTTGAATCGAGTTTGGATAATTCCTAGTTGAATATGACAGTTTTGACCATAAAAAATTAGAAAATTAAAATTTTCAATTTCAAATCTCTCCCTTAATGTACATTAGTAATTTGAAGAGTAGTTTTTTATATGTTTGTTTATTTGGGCATTTTTATTTCATAAAATATTCATAATTTCTGATTGTGAAATGTGGAATTTAGCAATGAATATATACCAGCAGAAAAATTTCACTCATTACTAATAATGTTCAACAGGGCACCTTATTTATTTTATTTCTTCCTCTTACTCATGATACATAGGCCCTTCTGTTGTAGATTGTTGAGGTGAGCCATTTTTTTTTTTTATAGATATAGGCTTCAATGTAGCATGTAATTGGACTTGACATTATACAGTAGGAAAACCTGCATCTGCCTTGGTCTGATGTATAAGGAAGCTTGAGCCATAAAAAGGTCAATGCCTCCTTCTTACATTCCTCGCTGAATGTTTCAGGTTCATATTTAGGCTACATTTTTACAAATCAGTCAAGTATAGCAAAGCAAGCTGTCTTGGAGGCACTCAAGATAATTATTTTCCCTTCATTGTTTGTTAGAAAGTAACACAATTGGTCCCTGGTACTGAACAGCTATAAATACAAATCAGTAGACTTTAAATACCTTATACCAATGCTTCTATTTCATTGCTTGCATAATGTTTTTTCTAACTCTTGAATGTTACTGGGCACAAGAAAAGCTATTTTTGTCAATATTTCTCTTAATTTACTCTTAGTCTAACAATCTGGCACACATAGCTGTATGATTGCCACTGCTCAGTAGCTTTATGAAAACATTGAAGATTGTCAGGAGTTGTTTCCCTATGATGACAGCTGGACCATCAGTACAACTGTCATCTAAAAATGTGTAATGTTGTGTCATCTACAAAATGAAAGTCACACACATATATCCACTGCTTTTTGATTTTACCTACAAAACTCTATACAGGTATGGGACCAGATATACTGAATGCTCAGGACCTGGAGTTTTCTGATAAGGGATCTTTCTGTAATTTGGATAACCATTTAAATATTAAATGGAATTATTTTGCCTCCAACATATAGATGTAAAAATATGAAATATTACCTTTGATTGGTAAACATGTATGCCATCTCCACACCATTTATACTGTAGATAACTAATAGAGATCTTTGGAAGAGTAGAATTCTAGTAATTTTGGATATCCATTGAGAATGTATTAATCCTTTATGAATCCATTGCGTTGCTTTGCTGTTTAGGTGTTTACAGTGCTTTTTACATTTACAGTATTTCCATAATTTTTCTCCCGAGTAGAACTGTTGCCTTTGTGAATTAATTTCTCACCAATGATAATTAATTAATATGACAAATAATCAATGATAACAAAGAGATTTGCAGGCGTTTGTATCTATAGGACATGCATTTTTTAACTAAGGGGTTCTATCTCTAATTCATCTTCTTAAATGGCAATGGAATGCTGTTTGCTCTAATACTGTATGTATATTGTTTATTGTGATGAGTATTTCCATGAATTGCTTTTGCCACGTGTACATTTGGTACTCCATAGCGCATGCATTTTATCTTTGCATTTTCTCTGCAAATCAATTTTCTTGACTTACAATGTTTAATGCAAACATAGATTTCACTGCTAACACTGAAAGATCCTCTGCAAATTAAATGCTCTTAAATGAGATTATAGTATGTAATGCTTTTTACTGCAGGATGACAAATAAGAAACTGCATGAAAATCTTCTGTAAATGCAACTTTAATAGCCAAAATGTGTCAGTCAACAAAATTGTTAATATTTTTAAAATATACCATTGTGCTGCTATTTTGCTTTTAAATTTAATGCATTCATGTTTTTTATCTAAAACTGTTTTTGATACAAGAATCCTTATTTACCAATGGCAGGGCAGATTGCAATGTGGAAGAATGGCAGTTAAATATGAAATGCCATAGTTAGAGACCAGTGTCAGAGTTTTGCTAGTGATTCAGCAGGTAGAACACTTCACTCTGTATGTTTTCTGGTATATGAGGTTACTGCTCTTTTGTTTTGTGAAATAAGTGCCTTAAATAGATACTGACGCCATAAATTTAACCTTTTTTTACATCTACCATAATAATGGTAATTTATCCATAAATAATAATTTATCCATAAAGTATTTGCCCAATGCTTTTACATTACCTATCTGAGGGGGCTGCCATATTTGTGCAGCAGAAGTCCGTTAGCATTAGAAACTTTAACTGACAGGCTGAGATGGGACAGTCAGATTGGCAAAACAGTCAGGTTTAGAAACTTCAACTGACAATAACTTACAAAAACAAATCTCTCAGCAAAAAATCAACATGACATATAGGTAACTTTTAGGGGCACATTTACTTAGCTCGAGTGAAGGAATAGAAAAAAAAATATTCAAAGTCGAAGGATTTTACTTTGACGGTTGAATATCGAGGGTTAATTAACCCTCGATATTCGACCAATAGTAAATGTGCCCCTTAATGTACATTCATATGTGTTAGTATCACTTTAAGGGCACACATATGTGAACATGTATCCTTCCACCCTGCATATACATATTAGGAATTAAAAAGATGTTATAATTATGCATTACCATTCAATATTTACCCCCATGGGTCCTTAAAAATTGTAAATTAAGTGACAAGGATCTCATTACATATTGTAATGCAAATACATCCCATATGTAGATTTCATTCATATTTTACGTGTTGTTCATGCAATTTGGATAACTTAATAAGTGCAATTGCTGAAATATTTACACATTTTAAAGCAATTTGAAAGTAATGGAATTTTGAAATGATGGTTGTGATTTGTGTAAATAAAAGGAAATGTAATTTACAACAACGTGATATGGGACCAATGAATCACAATTAGCAGGAAAGAAAGCATAACTCAGAACATGCAAATTGATATTAGAAGGTGAAACAACATTTGATTGGTTGTTTCCACAAGAAGGGATTTGATAATGACAGCAATTTGTTAAAATAAGGAATATATATTAAACTATAAATGGGTAGACAATTTACTTATAGAGTCTTAATCGAATTGTGCAATAATTTTAATCATATATATATTTGACAGCAGGGTTGCACTGTGGTATATGCCCTTTTGCATTTGGGGTCCGTGAGTTTATAGGTCTCATTTTTGTTTTGGTAAAGATTTTAGATATCATTGCTGAATTCTATTCACTTTTTAAATGAGGAGGTAGTTAAAGGGGTGGTTCACCTTCAGATTAACTTTTAGTATGTTATAGAATGGCCAATTCTAAGCAACTTTTCAATTGGTCTTCATTATTTATTATTTTTTATAGTTTATGAATTATTTGCCTTCTGCTCCTGACTCTTTCTAGCTTTCAAAAGGGAGTCACTGACCCATCTAAAAAGAAATGTTCTGTAAAGCTACAAATTTATTGTTATTATGTGTTTATTACTCATCTTTCTGTTCCGACCCTCCCCTATTAATATTTCATATTCTTATCCAAATCAATGCATTGTTGCTAGGGTAATTTGGACCTTAGCAACCAGATTGCTGACACTGCAAACTGGAGAGCTGCAGAATAAAAGGCTAAATCATTTAAAAACCACAAATAATAAAAAAATGAAAACGAATTGCAAATTGTCTCAGAATATCGCTTCCTACATCATCCTAAAACTTTACTCAAAGGTGAACAACCCCTTAAATATAATTTGGATATCCGAAAATATTTACTAAATTATACTAATATTTTTTTGATTACTTCAGTGACTGGTTGTATATGATTGCAGGTAATGGAGTCCTAGTATTGAAATATTAGTATTATCTTGCTGGGATGTATTTGACTAGTAAGATGAGTCTAAATATTTTAATCAAAGCACCCATGGATATGAAGTCCTATAGTATCAGATTGGACATTCCTGTGATTTCACTGCTATGAATGGAATTGATTAACTAAAACCCATAAAAAGGAAAATAACTTTAATTTGAAGCAACATAGGTGGTTCTTTACAGTGAGGACAGTGAGGTTGTGGAATGCACTGCCGGGTGATGTTGTGATGGCTGATTCAGTTAATGCCTTTAAGAGGAGTTTGGATGATTTTTTGGACAGACATAATATCAAAGGCTATTGTGATACTAAATTCTATAGTTAGTAGAGGTATTGGTATATAGAATTTATGTGAAAGTAGGGAGGGGTGTGTGTATGGATGCTGGGTTTTCATTTGGAGGGGTTGAACTTGATGGACTTTGTCTTTTTTCAACCTGATTTAACTATGTAACTATGTAACTATGTAAATATACATCAACAACATTGTAAGTATTAGTGTATGTCTTAACCCCCCCAAAATAGCATTTTAATTTGTATTATTTGTATAGCACTCATTAATGCAACTGTGGTGTATACACCAGATATAAATTGCAAATTCATGCACTTGTATGCGTCATAATACTTTATTTGCTTGTTCATTAAGCATATATTTAAAAATATAAATTTTGAATGAATTGCTTGCTTGCTTAAAGATGTATGTTAGCAATTGGTCCTTAGGAAACAAGAGTTTAAATGAGAGCATTTAATTATAGTGATTGCGCTGTGGGGGTCACAAGGATACTGGGGTAGGAGCCCAGGAGCCTTGTCTTTATTGTTTTCAAAGCTCCTAGCAACTAATAACTTTAATGAAGTCATTTATATGCAGTGTTGTTAACTTTATCTACCTACTCTTCTAACCTGACCTATGAAAAACATGTAACTTAAGTGGGAAAACTACTATAAATGAAAAATAAAAAGGAATGCATCTTAATAAAGGCACATTGTCCATTTTGCATTACAGGTGCAGGTTTCCTTCATACCCTTAACATAATGCTGGCATCCCTGGGCAGAAATTATGCCCATACGGTAAAAAGACTTGTGTAGAAGGTATACACATGCATAAACTAAAACCACATACCAATGCTATATGAGGCTATTTTTTTTTTATTTTGAAATGCATTTTACTGGATATAAACTACAGACTGGATATAAAATTACAGACATAACACAGTTTTACTAAAATGATATGTGTTCCCAGATTGCCCAGGAAGTTCCAGTTACTGTTATTTATGTCCTTCTGGAGTGAAGTATCCTTTATTGACCCAAAGCTGTATGACAAGTTCCTGTCCATAGTTAATATATTGAAAGGGTGCATATGAATCTTCTACTTTGTACCATATTATAAATGAAACAGTCCCAAAACTATCATTTTAGCAATTATTTGCATCCTTCAGCATTTCACTACATACCAACATTATTATTATTTAAATGCCTTTCATGATAATATTAGTAAGTAGGAAGTTGGAAAGTGTGGTTTTAGGATTTTGCCAAAGTGTTTGACAGTATGCGTATGTTTGCTTTCTAAACTATGGTCTTTTACATTATGCTTTAGTGTAATGCTATTTACTTGTAGATAGGTAAATTACTTAAATATTATTTACAGCAGTTATCAATGGCACATCCACTAACAAACTAGGGTTCTACATGGTGTACCTCAAGGTTCCATAGAAGGTCCATTTATATTTAATCTGTTCATTATTGACTTTAAGTAGGTCATTGAATGCAATGTACTGTATCTGTGGTCATGTGTTCAAACAACAGTGATATGCTATGCAATGTATAGCTCCTGTGCAAACCCAATCACTGTTAGACAAAGGGTTACTAAGACAATCAATAAAGAGAGCCCTGCTCAAAAGATCTTCTCTAAATAAATGTGTTTTAAGCAATTGTTCACAGGAAAATTGCCTTTGGGCAATCTTTCATTGTCTAACTAAGATTGGGAGAGATGAGTATGTGAGCAAGGTGTTGAAAAAGAGTTCAGAAGAGTGTAAATAGCATTTTAGTCAGTACTTGGGTATCTAGT
Source organism: Xenopus laevis (assembly GCF_017654675.1). Taxonomy (NCBI): domain Eukaryota; kingdom Metazoa; phylum Chordata; class Amphibia; order Anura; family Pipidae; genus Xenopus; species Xenopus laevis. The sequence goes on along the minus strand of NC_054375.1, from coordinate 79,452,584 downwards.
GAGGAGAGGAAGTTAATAGAGTTAAGGGGGAATGTAATTAAAATCACAAGCGTTGTTAAAAATGATTTAGTAAGTGTGTGGATATGAGGAGTAAAGGACATGGCAGAATCAAGAATAACCCCAAGGCACATGGTCTTAGAAGATTGGGTATTTGATAACATAAATTGACACTTCTGAGATTTTATGGTTGTTGGAAGGGGTCAGAGAACCATTTCTGTCTTTAATTTAAGGTAGCTTGTTAACACAGACATATCTGATTTGCAGGTACCAACACCCACACCCTCTTTATTTTAACAGAATAAACCATCCCCCCTCTCCTTTTTCCATTGTGATGTGTTGAATGTAGAACAGGGGTGCCCAAAAGGTAGATCGGGATCTTCCAGTAGCTGGTCATCAGTAGATCTCACGACACTGTCAACAAACAGCTCGACTAAATTAACCTCCTGTTTAATTAGTTTCATTACATCACAGTTTATTTATTAAGATTACATAATTAACAGTTGTTAAATACAGCAATGTACGTACATTTGCTCATTAATCAATATATTTAAATAATATTTTCAATAGAACAGAATGCTAACAATGCTTTTATGAATGTACATCATAATGGGACAACATCACAAAAAGTAGACCTCACATTAGTGAAGTATGGGAACTCCTGATGTAGAAGGACTTCAAGTTCCAGAATCAATCAATCACAGTGGAACATGGTGAGGGAGGGTTTGCATTACACTGTCAGCCTATGTTGTTGTTGGGTGATGTAATCGAGTTTGGAGAACTCCCTAGTCGAATTTGACAATTTTGACCATAAAATTTTTTTTAATTCGTATTTTCAATTCTACCCTTAATAAACCTGCCCCTTAATATCCACAATGCAATAAACTATGTATGGAACATTATTACATTTAAACATGCAATTTGTTTTATACCTTTTATTACATATGACTTTAGTCTTCCATTTACTCTTGAAGAGATATGCTTCTTAACACATTAGTTCTATAGAGGGATTATGCTAGACCTAATAACCCTGGTTACCACTTAAAGTGTAAAAGTGTATTATTCTGAAATATGGATTTTTCTTCATGAATATAGCATGTAGCTATTCTCACTGGCTGCCCAAATTAATGCAATTTAACTCCACTTTTGAATGTTAGCACAGCTGGAGGCCTGAACCCTGATTGTTTTAAGATGGTGATACTCTTTCTGATGGTGTTATACAGTTGCATATAAAATATTTATATTTTTATAGCATATTATATGATTGCTTTGACCTGCTTTATCCCCTTTATAATTACAACAAGCTCCCAGAAAACCTTTACTTTCTGTTCATGGGGGCTGAGATCCTCAGCACCAACACTTTACAATTCATTAGGGACCATAAACAATAATAACCTTTAGTCATAAGAAAAACACGTTGCAAGAGACATTTTGGGCAGTTGTTTTTCTATCAAGTAGTACCTTGCATTTTGAGACAGGAGAAGCTAAAATTTCATGTACTATTTTTATGTATAGAACTTTAGATGCATTATGGAACCTACTGAAAGTTCTGGATAAAGAGTTTCTTCTTAAAAAGGAGAATAGGTTATTTCTGAATGTTCAGATGTAGCACATTCAATATTCCTTGGAAAATTAAATAAGAAGGAATAGGCTTCCAAGGGCTATAGAGGCATTGTACCATATGCGAGATGAGTAGCCCCAGAGCGAGTAGAGGTCTAGTGAGTGATGGCATAAGAGTTGTAAGGAGTAGCATAGAAACGAATAGCTTTGAAGAAGAAGTTGAAAGGTTTGTAGCTAATTTAGCAGTGCATTGTAACACGCCAGTGTAACAAAGGGGATGTAGACAAGAAAGAGATGAGTCTCGATTATACCAAAAAAATGTCCAATTTACAATACAGTAAAACACTCTATGAGCTACACATCTCTAAGGAATGCATTTAGTACAATTTACCATTTCATATGTCATATCCTCTCTAAAGTTATAACCACAAAGTAAGGTTACACTAATTCTGGTAGTGTATAATCCAAGCAAGGCCATTAACATTTGACAAATTAGATGTAACATTTTTACATTACATACTATGAGCAGTTAAAACAAAATAAAAAATATTTTAGCATGCCATTTAAAATTTGTTATGCTTCTTGGTGTCATTTATTTTACATTTATAGTGTTTTGAAGAATAAATACTGCTTCTATGATGTTATCTCTCAATAGACTGGAGGCATATTTATCATAATCCCACTGGAGGTCTTAATGATTTTAAATTATTTAAACATCCACATTTAATTAAAACAAGCGTTTGATACTTTAAAAAATGCAAATGTGGAACCTATTTGTTCAGTACATCATGGTAGGTATTCTGCCTCCCTAAAGCTTATGTTCTACTCTCATTTGTTGAAGTGTGTAGTACCCATTATCCAAAAACCCATTATCCAATAATCTCCAAATTACAGAAAGGCTGTCTCCCATAGACTCTATTTTATCCAAATAATCCAGATTTTTAAAAATAATTTTCTTTTTTTTTTTGTAGTTTTAAAACAGTACATTGTTCTTGATCCAAACAAAGATATAATTAATCCTTATTGAAAACAAAACCAGACTGTTGGGTTTATTTCATGTTTACATGATTTTCTAGTAGATTTATGGGATGAAGATCCAAATTATGAAAAGATCCTATATCCAGAAACCCACAGGTCCCGAACATTCTGGATAACAGGTCACATACCTGTACTAATAGAAGAGGCTTTGTGCAAAACATTATTTTTACAGTTGTGGTTTAAAATGCTATTAGTATTTTATAATCGTTTTATAATTATTATACCATTAAGGTAAAATGGTCTGTTATTATCCTTCTGAAATGGGAATAGAAATTAGTGAAATGTACTAGAATATTTTATGACTCTAGTCATAGACTATAGTATTTGTATACATGTGTTTTCTGCATTGCCTTGTCCTATCACATATACAAAGTATGTATATACAAAGTTTCTTATTATAGGTAGCAGTAATCTTATGTAGTATAAAAGAAAAATCAGTTTATGATATCCCCTTGCTATTTCATTCAGTGTATTTTACTCAATATATTTTAAATGGGAATATGTTTTATTTATAGCAGTTAGGGGTCAATACCATAATAAAACATAAATAAATGTACAGTTACATGCCCAATGTACAATTACTAAGTACTAAGTGGCAGATTTATCAAAGGTCGAGGTGAATTTTTGAATTCTAAAAATTCAAATTTCAAATTTCGAGCTATCTTTTGTGTACTTTGACTATGGAATAGTCCAAATTCGATTTAAAAAAAGTTAGAATATCAAAATTTATCATGTACGGTCTCTTTAAAAATCTTGCCATCTAAAACCTGCCGAATTACTGTTTTAGTCTATGGCGGACCTACTAGAACCTACTTGGAGTCAATTGGTGGACTTTGAAAAATCGAAGGTTTTTTTTGGGAAAAACTTTGATTCGAATTCGATCAAATGTGCTATTACTGTTCTTCGATTCGTACAATTCGAATTCAGCGAATACAGACCTATTCGATAGAAAACAGACTTATTCGGCCAAAAAAACTTCGACTTAATTTCGGTTGGTCTTTTTGAATTCGATTTTTGAAGTTTTTCAAATTTGAAATTCGACCCTTGATAAATATGCCCCCTAAGTGTTATAGATATAAGGAGGTCCAGTTGTGAAGTTTTACATAAGGATGATCCCATTTATTGTACGAAGACGTTATTCAGTAGATGTTTTATCAGCATGACAGTGTAGTCTACAGATGTGCATACAAAATGTAGCTACTGTTTGGCATATGTGTCGTCTTGCAAAGTTGATCTCTGATACAGACAAATGTGCACCATGCTAGATTGTAGCATGAACTAGTGCATAAATTAAGCTTTCCTTATTAGCACTACTTGAATTTTCATCCAACTCAAACGTTGCATCTTTAGGTGGCTCCATACATGGCTTTCCGCTCACAATTATACGCCCACTGTTTATTTTTACCTTTTTTTAGATCAAAATAAAAAAGCTTCATGGAATGAATTTCAGAGATTTGTCTTATTAGGCCAGAAACTATAGAGTTGATTTATCACATATCAATCCTGAATTATTCACACCAGTTTGATATTTTCCCAATCAAGTTTTGAACTAAGTGACACATGTATCAATGTTTACAAAGGTTAATTTGTCACTTTGCTCTAAGCAGCAGTACTGAGCACTATCACACATCTGAATCATTGGTCTCTAATGCAGATCACATATCTGGAGAAAAGCTTTGGACAATTGTTTTTATTTAAACTGTTTTTTATTTAACTGTTAATTTTTAATGCTCATTAAAAAAGTATAGGATAGGGCAAATAAGCCCCTATGTATCTTCGTATGCTGCTCCTAATTTACAGTATAGTAATAGGTGCAACTGTGTATTGTTAAGTAGATGCAGAAAAAATAGGTGCAAGATGCTGTATTCCATTTTAACATGGACAAACGTGTTTGCTTTTTTGCAGCTAGGGCTGTTTCCGCACTAATAGTAAAGTAGGGCTAAGTTGCCTAACTGCATAGATAAGGAGATACTTAACAATATAGACATGTTTTAAAAATATTTTTTTAATGATGTATTTTCATGTAAATAGTTTATTTAAAAATATAATACTAATAATAACAACACATCAAATGGTTATTTTAGCCATGTTTGTGCTATATGGCATACCCACTGAGCTTCTGCAGGTTTTGTAGTGAGTTGCAACATCCTCATTTCAGGCTGCATTAATATGTTCATGCGGCTGCTCACTGGATGAAGTCTCTGGGAAGGGTAGGACAATGTAGGTCAGAGATACAAGAAGTAAATGGAGAGCACTTCACCCACCTGCCTCTCTTCCTTTAGACACAAGGGGTGTGACCACTGAAGACAGCCTGAAACAGTCCACGCTGAGTGAGTATATGCAAGTTGGTGGCTATGATTCAAACTACTAATATGGGTAATGTAACCCCTTAAAACTATTTTATTCCAAATGTTTTTAAACTACTAAATTAAAAAGAAAGCACTACTGTTATACATTTAAAATATGGATAACTAGAAATTATTTTATTTTGATTTGATGATAGCATCCCTTTCAGTTGGAGTTGACAACATTATAATAGAGTTGACAGACAGCAGTAAAACTCTAACCAGAGGGTAATAGTGCCCATTCTGCCTGTAGCACAGTGAGCTTTCCAATGTTGTATCAAACCCTAGTCACCCTAGTCCCATCTTGGCACCATTCAGTCTAACAAGTACTAGTTGAGGACAGGCTAACCTAGTTATGGAGGGATGACTTGTGCTGAAAATGTTATATTAAAACATATCCTTTTACTATTAGCTGCTTCCTTTCAACATACTACTATATTCACACTGTAAGGGGTTTATTTATCAAAGGTTGAGTTTGTGAGGTTTGTGTTGTGAGTTTTTTTATACCTTGAATAAACTCACAACTTGAAAATTTGCTTATATATGAAAAAACTCAAATGTAAAAACTTTAAACAGTGTAATTGGGGTGAAAAACTCAAATACTTTAATTTATTACGTTTTCGGAGAAAAGAAAACTTGAATCGATCAAATCGTTCGAGTTTTCAAATGAAAAACCACTGAAAAAAACTCTAACATCATGAAGGCTATCATCTTGACTTCTACATGACCTCGATGGGTTTTAGCTGGAGGATTTGAGCTATTTTCAACTTCGGGGGGAAACACAAAATGACCTTTAATAAACCCTAAGTGTATGATTATTACTAGTGATGTGCTTGATCTTTTTGGCAATTTATTGTACATATATTTAGTCTGCGAAAAGGTGTATAAAATCTCTAATGTACAGCAGCAGTAAAGAGAAAACTTTGACACTACCTCCAACTTATAAAAGGCTACCATTGCCATTGGAAATGACATACTAATTGGCATCCCTTCAGCATAAATGAGCTTTTGCTTTCAAAATATCTATTATTTTAATATTTATGTGTAGCTAGGGCAACTTTATCAAGACTGTAAAAAAATGGGGTACTTAAGGCTATATATTATAGCTAGGGCAACTTTATCAAGACTGTGAAAAAACTGGGGTACTTAAGGTTATATATTATGACCAGGAGTAACTAAGAGCAGAGTACAGAACTAATTCCTACACTGACTTGCTGCAACGCCTCTACCTTATAGGGGTTGCAAATAAGTCACTGAGTGACTTGCAAAAAACATCTGGTGCTAAATAGTTTTTTGATTAACTACTGGTTACATTTAAAGGTGACCTATCACCCTAATAAATAATTCCAAATGCTATTTTATGATCTTAGCTAAGCAACATAAATTTCCCTTACACTATATAAATTATTTCAATCTTGTTTCTTTTAATCTTGAAATTCACAGTTACAGCAAAAAGGCAATTGTCATTTTGGGGACAAGCTTTGCATCATGCTAAAATGCAGTGACATCAGAATGGAAATTGAAAGTCATTGCCTGCCTCACTTCTATGCCTAAGGTTTAGAGGAGGGGCAAGCAATATACAGTATGATTGGCAACTGAGACTTTTAAACAAGGTATGGGTGTTTTAATTAAAAAAAGAATCAGGACTCCTTTTTAATTTGAAAAGGTTTTTTTTTTATTATACAGCTGTTTATGTTTGGGTGGCATGTCCCCATTAAATTTTGGAATTGAATATTTAATAAAATTCAAAACAATTACTAAATAGTCATGGTTACCAATATGGTTGCCTCTCCAAATTACCTGAAGCTCCACTTATTTAAATTCAAGTATAAAAGGTAAATATTGATGTAGGCCCTATGCAAAAATACAGCTAGCATAGTTAATTGTCTTTAATCCCAAATTAGGTTTGCTTCTTATCTATCTTTCTACTATTTACTCCACCAGTAATCTGTTTGTTTAGGGCTATGAACATTTGTTAAGAGCTAAAACGGATCCAAAATTGTTAAAGGGGAACTATCGTGAAAATGAACATTTAATATAAGCTTCAGCATACTGAAATAAATGTTTTCTAAATATAATCAATTAAAAATTATGTACCATTTCTGAAATAATCAAGTTTATGTTTATTATCCCTCTCTCAGCATCTGTTTCTTTTCATTCTCTCTTCATGCAGGAGTTGGGTATCAGATATTCATTGACAGTTAGATCCAATATATCTTTTGGTGGGGCTTCTTTTGCCTAGAAGATGTATTAGAGCTCACTCTATTAAAATTACCAGACATCATGTCTCTCTCTACATGCAGGATTTTTGCAAGAGGCAGTTAATTTGTTTGCACTGGAATCAGTTATTTGAGTGACCTCTAATTAATCTGCTAGGAAAGGGAGCCCCCCCTATAAGATATATTGCATCTAATTGTCAATGAATATCCGATACCCAACTGCTGCAAGACGACAGAATGAAGGAAAACAGATGCTGAGAGAGGGATAGTGAAGATAAACTTGATTATTTCAGAAACGATGCACAATATTTAATTGTTTGTATTTAGAAAGTTTCTTATTTCAGTGTAATGAAGCTTATATTAAATATACATTTTCGTGATAGTTTCCCTTTAAGTAAATTAATATGTATACCGATTTGTCAGATATTGCTGTGCCTATCAAACACTTTTTCGTATGCTTCTGAATATTAGCTTTCATTAGAAAGGGTAGAATTAATTAAGGTTATTTTTTATATAGGTCAGAATAGTGTGAATGTATACTGAGATACTGACTGGTTTTCTAGACTATAAAGAGCCTAACCTTCAGAGAGAATCATGATCGTAACCTTTGAAAATATTAGAGAGGTATATTGGGTATTATGCATGTTTGACCTTGTTGGGAAACACATATCCTTCAGTAAATTATTTCATTAAAACCCTAAACTCAGCTGGCGTAATCTCTTGCATCAGAGGTCAACGTTTGTGACCTAAATGACAATATAGATTCAATTTGATTACCAGTGGTTTTCAGAAAGTACTTCCTAGCTGTCCTCCTATATTCACCTTACACAAGGTAATTGTAGATTTCTTAGGTATCCTAACATTTTACCTGTATTTTTTTCATTAAGAGTATTATATATAGTAATAATAGTAATTGTATAGTGTATGTGTGTATATATTTATACATGGTGTGATTGTGTTTGATATTTGTGTTTTAAATTATTGAAAATAATTCACTGTTATCTTTGATATACAAAGACAGTTAAAAGTAATGTGAAAATAATTCTTCAAAAAGGAAAAGAAGCAGCGTTTCTACAAAAAAATGGTTTCTTAGGCAATCTATTGATAAAAATGGTGAGCAAATTACTATAGCGGCTGTCCTCTACTATATATAAGTTAAAATTTTTCATTACAGGGAAAATATATAAGCTGTATGTTCAAAAATAAAAGACCATTTAGATTCAGCCTATGTCATAGGCATTTCTATTTTTATTTTGCACAATTTGCCATCCAATTATTAACAACCATTCTATAATTAGGGGCCGATTCACTAACTTCGAGTGAAGGATTCGAAGTAAAAAAACTTCGAATTTCGAAGTGTTTTTTGGGCTACTTCGACCATCGAATGGGCTACTTCGACCTTCGACTACAACTTCGAATCGAAGGATTCAAACTAAAAATCGTTTGACTATTCGACCATTCGATATTTGAAGTACTGTCTCTTTAAGAAAAAACTTCAACCCCCTAGTTCGCCATCTAAAAGCTACCGAACTCAATGTTAGCCTATAGGGAAGGTCCCCCATAGGCTTTCCTAAGTTTTTTTGATCGAAGGATATTCCTTCGATCGTTGGATTTAAATCCTTCGATCGTACGATCTAACTATTTGCGCTAAAATCCTTCGACTTCGATATTCGAAGTCGAAGGATTTTAATTCCCAGTCGAATATCGAGGGTTAATTAACCCTCGATATTCGACCCTTGGGGACTCGGCCCCTTAATGTGCAGCGCAGCAAGCCATCATGAATTTATATTTTATATATTTTCTAAACAAAATGAATTAGTATCATGTAGTTAAGTGAGTAGAGAGCTTGGAGCACTGCCACATGCTTTAATACTGCTTGTTAACCAGAAGATGGCTCTTTTCACTTTTTTTGACTCTACAGTAATTTCGAATGTGCAACTGTTTATAAGGAATGTGTTTGTGGAAATATACCAAGCTGAATTGATAAATTCTTTGTGTTTACTTGTTACTTTTCATAGTCATTTTCCAGCCAGTTGCAAGACATTGATTTGCTTTCAGATTAAAATGTTTATCACTTTCCCTCCACGAAAGCTCAATTTCTTGTAATTTCTTTCAATGTAAAGACTATTTTCTAAAAAAAAAAAAAAAAAAAAAGAGGGCATGTGGGGTACCAGGGCCTGATGTATCACTAAAATAAATAGAATTGGACTTATCCGGATATCCATCCATCTCAGACAAAAGTCAGTTGGAGAAGAAGGAGGATTTGCTGAAAGTTCAGCTGCATTCGTTTTTTTTTTGCCAGCTAGTAAATTTAGCGCTTATTTCTGGGCAGAGCATTCATTGACCTTTTAGCCTTTATCAAAGTAGAAATTAATTTGTGTGCTAATTTACAGATTTTCTTCACATCTTTTGGGCTTCTGGTAGATGAATTACAACATCAGCCAGAAGGTCACAGGTTTGAAATATGTAGCTAACAAATTTTAACCTACTTACTTTGTAACCTAGGCCCTTGAAAAAGAAATACTTATTGCTCTGGGCAAATGTTCTGATCAATTTACATTTTTTTAATATTCTGATCATTTACATTTTTTTAATAACTGCCAGCTTGTCCAATGGCTCATTGGCAAGCATTGCACTAAAAGTTTGTATTTTATTAGATGTAGCAGAATCCATTAATAAAGAGTTAGTTGCAACTACAGGAGCACTAAGAGCTACAAAATCTACTGCAAACGCAAGGCAGCTTTCATCTTAGTTCCTACCATAAACAGGTCACTCTTCAGCTTTTTAAATGACAATTCTGAATATGTCTCATGGACTGTGTAAATGAAGAAATGGCAACTACATTTCACTACAATTTATTATTGTTATGACAGTGAAGGTAATAGATTAGCCATTTTTATATGCAATTATAATTTTGAATTTTACAAACCATGAAATGCACTGTGCACATGTAGCACCAAATCTCACAATAAGACAGCTAAGCCACAAGCTTTCTTTTGCATGAATGAGCAATCCAAGCATGGAAAAATATGTATATATTTATTTTCACCTGACCTACCCCAGCTGGTACATGAACTACCTATTAGTGATGGGCGAATTAGTCCTGTTTCACCGAAAAATTCGCAAATTTCCCACGAAATTCGCAAAACGGCAAAAAATTTGCGAAACTGCGCCGGCATCTAGTTTTTGACGTCGGCATCCATTTTTTTGGCGAATTTTCATGGTGGTTTTGCGGATGTATTCACCGCAAATTCGCGCCTGGCTAATAAATTCGCCCATCACTACTACCTACTGTATATGAACTAACTATAAATTGTCATACAGATAATAGCAAAACATATGTGTTGATCTGAAAATATAAATATAAAAGGACCTCAAATGAAAGTGCCTAGCAAGGGCTGCTTTACAATACAAAAGACAATTTAGGGCATATTTATAGAACTGGGTATGAGAAGTGTAGAATACTATTGCCACTTTACCTACACAAATTCAGTCAGGGAATTTCATTTTGGCATGGAAAGTGGTGAAAAAATGTATGCAGCTGTTTTTTACACCAGAATGTTAAACTAGAATAGGCATTTGTAGTGATGGGCGAATTTATTCGCCAGGCGCGAATTCGCGGCGAATTTGCGCGTTTCGCCGCCAGCGAATAAATTCGCGAAACGCCCGCGAAAATTCGCATCAAAAATTCGCCGGAAAGATCCATTATCCGGAAAACCCCAGGTCCCGAGCATTCTGGATAATAGGTCCCATACCTGTATTTATAAAACTGTTGATGTGTACAATGAAGTAATAATAGTAGCAGTAATGTTGATGCCTAGCACTGTATATGAATACAGAAATAAACCTAGTTTTTGTGGTAGAAGCAATAGAAAAAGATCTTCTAAAATAAAACGTTAGAGAATTGGATTGGTGAACATTTGCAAATTTACTTTTTTGGAAGATTTTTTGGGAATGTTATGAACATGATTCTTCTTTGCCTCCTCCTCTTAAACAAACAGTAAAGAAAGAATTAAGTTGTATAGGAAAACCAATAAACATATTATTTGGAGGACATTTGTCCTTATCACAGTATCTCTATTAAATTTGGCATCTTTCAACACAAAAGTCGGTTTTTGATCAGGAAATCCACAGAGTGGAACCTTATTATTAATGTAGGTCAAAGCTGAGCAAAATTGTCAGAGCTGACATAAACATCTTAAACCATATACTAAAAATACCTGAACCAATTGTGCAGTTGCTTTACATAAGCTGTAATAAGCATCTTTATGTTACACAACATTTGTGCTTTACAAGCACATTATACTGTACACTTCAGGTAGAACAGACTTTTTTATACATATAAATAAATGTATTACATAGTCACATAAGGTAGAAAAATGGTAAGCTTAACCTTTGGTCAATCTCTTCTAACTTGACATGTTGTAACAGAAATAAAAACCCAAGGGGAAAGCATGACTTATTTTTCTTTGAATAGGGAACGGTAACAAGGATTCTAACAGCTTTCTTGATGATACATCATTTTTACTTATCACTTTGCAATTATCTTAGGTGTTTTAATTCTCTTTATATTGTTGCTGTGCATTTCTCCCTGAACTCATTTATTAGGAATAATAGTGACATTAAACTGTGTTTTATTTACAACTAACATATTTTGAATCATTGTAAGTTCAGGGATCAGGAGAGCAAATTCATGAACCTCAGGGAGCTTGGCTGAATAATATCATGTCTTGACCAGGATGCAAAGTTTAGTTGAAGAGGGGATAGTGCTGAGCTGAGTTATTATAAATCATGACTAAGGCAGGGTGGATGGGGTTACCAGATATACTGTGTCAGGGGAGAGCAGAGACATGTTATATGTATAGCTTGTAATAGAAAATGCTGAAAATCTTATAGTTCTAATATTTGCCCGTTGTTGTAATTATATACTCAAACGTTTTGGTCTGCTAATTTTCAGCAAAATATCAATAAACCTACCTTAACAGTAAGCATACTGTATGTGTTTTACAGGGAATCTTTGCTGCAGCTACAATTTGCAATGTTTCTAGAGCAATTTAACTGTGTTGTTGGGAACTTTGCCTGTGTATGGTAAATGCTATAATGCTTTCCTTGGAACTTTACAACTCGGCTATACTGTCTACTTATGCTAAATGAAAACACATGTGCTAATGTATCAGTATATTATCATTACAGTTCACCTTTAAGTTAAATTCTAGTATGTTATATAATCGCTATTCCTAAGCAACTTTTCAATTGGCCTTAATTTCTTTCTTTTTTATCATTTTTGAATTGTCTCATTTCTATCTTTCAAATGGGGTTACGGACCCCATCTAAAAAACAAATGCTCCATAAGGCGACATATGTATTGTTTTTGCTACTTTTTATTACTCATCTTTCTATTCAGGTCCTCTCCTATTTATTTTGGAGTTTTTTATACAAATCAATCCATGGTTGCTATGGCAGTTTGGATCCTAGCAACCAGATTGCTGAAATTGCAATCTGAAGAGCTGCTGAATAACAGCTAAATAACTCAAAAACCACAAATAATAAAAAAAAATTAAACCCAGTTGCAAATTGTCTCAGATTATTTCTCTCTACATTATACTAGAAGTTATTTTAAAGGTGAACAACCCCTATACTCTAATGGCATTATTCTAACTGTTGAAGACAAAGATGGGATTAACACTGGAAAGTCTGGATTCCCTGTAGTGTTTCATGCCCCTCAGGGCTTTGTCCAGACGCAACGTACTGTATATAGTCTGTAGGGATGTAGTGAACTGTTCGCCGGCGAACGTTCGCATTTTGAGTTCGCGTTCGATTCGAATACAAATCGTTCGACCATTCGACCATTCGAATTCCTTCGACCGCTAAAAATCGAACGATTTCCATGCGTTCGAACGATTGTAAGCATTCGATCGAATGAAAAGCATTCGATCGAATGCTTCGATCGTTCGATTCGAATGATTTTAGCGGGTGTTCGAAGTTCGCGAACTGTTCGCGAACGTTCGCATTTTTTGCCGGTGTTCGCGAACGGCGTTCGCGAACACCAAATCGGCAGTTCGCTACATCCCTAATAGTCTGTGCAGCAGAACGATTAAAATCCTTTGATCGTTCGTTTCGAACGATTTTAGCGGGTGTTCGAAGTTCGCGAACTGTTCGCGAACGTTCGCATTTTTTGCCGGTGTTCGCGAACGGCGTTCGCGAACACCAAATCGGCAGTTCGCTACATCCCTAATAGTCTGTGCAGCAGTCATAAAATAAGAAATGTTGGAGTATGGAATACATGAGTAAACGTGGCTTTTGGAGGCAAGGGCCTTGTAATAAATTAATGCACTGGTTCCTATGCTTTCCTGACACAATCCTTTGAAAATCTTAGAATGAATCTGGCAATGATTGATTTTGCATAAATGACAGTCTGTCTGAGTTGTCACTCAGTCCCCTGGCAATGACATAAACATCTAGTCGTAGGATGACAGAAATTTCTGCAGCCTTGGAGTTGGGATATTACAATGCAAATATCAGCTGTGAATGAAATTTTCAGAGCCTAAGGCATGGTTTCAATTACTGCTGGCTCACACTTCATCAATAATTTAAAACATAGTAAACCAGTAGCATAGGGTCCTAATCCTCTGCAACATCTGTAGGGAGCAAAATCTGTGTATTGCTACAATTCCCAGACAAGCAAGAGTCCATTGCACAGGTAATTGGTAATCTAATTGTCTATATCAAAAGGTTCTATGGAGTAGTGTGAGTTTTCCAGTTTAACTCAAGAAATAACAAAAGCCATACATTTTCCATGATTTAAACAATAGGAAAAAAGTATGTTCAGCACAAGCCTTAATAACTGAACTCATCTTTAACTAGGTACACCAAACACTAATCTGGAGGCCGTACAATTGTCATGGTATGATCACATATAATATAATGAATATAATATAGTATTATCATTGTACTTTAATGGAACAGAATATTCCTCTTTTCATCATAAACTGAATGAATAGGGCTTGTGTTGAACATACTTTTGGATTGATTGCTTTAGGGCTCTTACACATGAGCGTTTTTACTTGCGCTCCCCTGCGTTCCGTTTTTCGGCGTTCAGCCGCAGGGGAGCGCAGGAATAGACGCATTTAATTATTTCAAATGGGGCTGTACTCACACAGGCGCATGTAGGCGCCGAACGCAGGTTGAGACGCAACATGCTGCATTTTTCCTTCAGGCTCCAGGGGAGCGCAGGTAAAAACGCTCATGTGTAAGAGCCCTTATAAGAAAATATCAATGGTTTATTTCTGGCACTACACAAGAATATGTGTCAATTGAGTACTTCCTGTTACTTCTGGCCCCATTAAACTTTAAAGGAGCTAATGAAACCAATTACCAGCCCACCGAGAAGCCCCAAATAATTAACTGCTCTAAGGCTCCTGATTAGAGAAAGGAGAGGTTTATTTGGTTATGGTTTGATCACCTTTTCTTATAGGTAGCCTCAAAATCTGGACTATTTAAGTCTAGTCCACTAGTTAGTTTGCTATTTTAGTTATCTGGCATGATGTTTGTTACCTTTGTGTTAGATTTTTTATTCTAAATAAAAAAAAATCCTATTCATAAAGCAACGGGGAGGGGGGGTCAGTGAACAGAGACTTTCAAATTACTGCTTTATATTTTTGTGTGTTTAAATGTATTAAGCATTCCATCTGATGCTTCAAATCATAATTTAGAAGCAAAAAATGTCTGACCATCCTTTTTCACAATCTCCTTAGTATGGAAGAATACAGCTTGTCTTTGATGTATTACTCAATTCAGCTCATTCCTACTGCATTGTTAACCTCAGAAAGCGAGTTCTGATGTTTTATTGCAAACTTCAGCAGACCTGCCTGTCAGTCATGCATCTGCTCAGTTTGGCCTCTGCACGGCTCTTTTTTCTAATTAGGATAAGAAAAATAGTTGTTTATATATATTTGTCTATTTATCTGACATTGGCCTAGCAATCATATATTGCAAAGTATCTTTTGAAGCATGCACTATCAATTGTCTAGATAACCTCCAAAGATAACAACACCAGACCGAGTTATTAATATTATGTGCTTTATTGTGTATACTAGCGAATGCATTTTTTTAGTAATGTCTATTCTAGCATTCCTGATGTTCTGATGATTTTTTAAAATGTTTTCTTCTCGCTATTTTCAGCATAAAAATCTTCTGTTTTATATTCCAGCAAAGTAGGGTAATAAATCCAAGCTAGGTATAGGCTAAATAAAATTCACTTATACAACGTTTCTAGTTGATATATTTTGTGTAATACTTTTTAGATATGTTTCACACCTTCTGTTCATTTCAACAAAATGAAGCAATTAAATACCACATTATAATATTCATTGCCACTCTTTCTAGGTCAAGCGTGTGGTCAGGCTGTAGCTGTTATCTGAAATCTATTTCAGTTTATGTAAACTTAGGAAATATGTGTGTCTTCAGGCCATAGCAATGATTTCCTTTAAAGCTGCTGACTATTAAGCTTTGATGCACTTTTGAGATTATTCAACCTGCCTTCTAACTGGTTTCATAATTAACTATATTTATTGGCAAACTTTTACTTTAGCAGGTCTTTAAACTAAAGTTGTATTCATTAAGGATCTGTGAGATTTGCTGCATTCATTTTACTTTATAGGATAAATTAATAACTTATTTATTAACATTTTCAAAAAAATTGCTGATTATGCAGATTTTTTAAAGAACTTGCAAGCTGAGAGCCTGTTTTATGTTACCAATCAAAAGAAAATTATACAATAAATATTATATCACTATTATTTATTGATGCCTATAGATATCTAAGTATAATTCTTTTTCACACATTTGCTGCTGATTTTCTAGCAACCAAAAGAAGATTTTGCCATTCATTAAATTATACAATACAATACAATATTCACTCTGCTCTTTTATAAATAACTGCTTAAGCTTTCTCATGTAATTTCTAATGTTTTTTTCCTATCAAAAATATTTTTTTAGGCTGGTTTAATTATTACAGGGCAAAATTGTAGGAGGAAAAAAAAATAAGAGCAGTTACCATGTCTTTTTGCTAACAGTTTGCCTTTGCCTCTGGAAGTGTGCCTTTATCTTTCAGGTGAATTTTTGTGCTACAAAATGGAATTAAAAGTGCATATTTCAACAGGAGTTGCAACATTCGGGCATCCCTATCCTCATTTAGTTTGTATGTAAGCCTTATTGGCCTCGCTACAGTTGTACTATGTGAGTTGACTTAGCATTGATCGGCATAGATTTATGCCCATTAGTTATTTATTAGAATGTAAGAAATGCTGGCAGGAAGCTATTAAAGCAAAAACAAGTGATGCAAAATTCAAACTGCTGTTTAAAAAGACATAGTTACTTTATTTTGATTTTATTGACTCCACAAATAAAGATTAGATTTTTAAAATGCTTCATATTTAAACAGATATGTTTGACTTTCTCTTATCTAATCCAACCAAGCTAGTGTTCTTCAGAAAATAATGGTCCATTATTTTCATTTTCTCTTTATCCACTGGGCTTAATTTATTAATTGAGTTTATTATCTTAACCTACCTGTTTGTTTGTTTATTTGTTAATTTTATGTAAAATCTTCTTTTACTCTGTCCTCACTTTTTGAGGGCAAGGTTGCAGTTTGGGACATTCATTCTTACTCTTACATCTGAAAAGCTTTGCGTATTGTAAAACTTCTTGTTATTATTGTAAAATGTTACAAATGGTAGAATGTAACAAACAAGTCTAAGTCCAGTCCACCTTGATATATTTTAACATGAAGCTGGGTCAGACATCTAAAAGAATGGGGCACACAAGGGTACTTAAAGCAACATGATGTTTATTGTTATTTATTAAAATGGTTCAGCATTTAGGGAGACATTCAGGGGCACATTTACTTAGTTCGAGTGAAGGAATAGAATAAAAAAAACATTGAATTTCGAATGATTTTTTTGGCTACTTCGACCATCGAATTGGCTACTTCGACCTTTGACTCCAACTTCGAATCGAACGAACGAACTAAAAATCGTTTGACCAAACTAATTGCGGTAAATCCTTCGACTTCGATATTCGAAGTGGAAGGATTTACCTTCGGCAGTCGAATATCGAGGGTTAATTAACGCTCGATATGCGACCCTATGTAAATCTGTCCCCACATGCAGAAGTTCAGGTCTCATAGTGACTAAAATAGGCTAGACCTAGTATAGTACTTGATATATTTGTTCTACATTAACAGACTAGTAACACCAAAATTATATTATGATTATAAACCAGCCAACAGTGGGGCTCATTTATAAACAGTGGGCAAATTTGCACCTGGGCAGTAACCCATGGTGACCAATCAGATGATTGCTTTCACTGTTTAACCTGCAGTTGGCTGAAAAAACTAATCACTAATTGGTTGCTATGGGTTACTCCCCAGGTGCAAATTTTCCCAGTGTTTATAAGTAAGCCTCAGTATGCTTTAAATTATTATAACTATACTATGGAGGTGTTGTTTGAGAAGAAAACCCTTGGGAGTTTTTAAAACAATAGTATCGGTTACTACAATGTATTGTATCTTGTTTACTGCCTGATATATTAAAAGAAGTCTGACAATAGGCTTCTTCCTATAATGTGGAAAGTTGTGTGTAGTATTACATTGGATGCAAATTGTGGCTAGCATTTTCAGAGTTGTTAACTCTAAAGCTCATCATTATATGGTGTTCCTATGTGATTCTGTTGGCACAAGTCTGCTGCACATATTGATGTAACCCACTGTAGGAACCCTGGAATTGCCACCAAGTACCAGGATGTTGTAGCTCTAGGGTTCTGCACTGACAATATGCACACTTACATAGGATTCAGTAGAAGAGACAGGAAGGCCTTGTCACAACAGTGGAGGTCAAAATGCTCAATGTGCCATGGGCCTAAAGTTAGTGGTGAACTGACAGTTGAAAAGTGCCTGATATTGTCCACTGACATCTCCCATTCATTTGAGTGGGAAATTGTTTTAAAGGGATACTGTCATGGGAAAACATGTTTTTTTCAAAACGCATCAGTTAATAGTGCTACTCCAGCAGAATTCTGCACTGGAATCCATTTTTCAAAAGAGCAAACAGACTTTGTATATTCAATTTTGAAATCTGACATGGGGCTAGACATATTGTCAATTTCACAGTTGCCTCCAGTCATGTGACTTGTGCTCTGATAAACTTCAATCACTCTTTTTACTGCTGTACTGCAAGTTGGAGTGATATCACCCCCCCCCCCAGCAGCCTAACAACAGAACAATGGGAAGCTAATGAGTTAGCAGCTCCCTAACACAATATAACAATATATCCCTGGTAGATCTAAGAACAACACTCAATTTTAAAAGCCAAGTCCCACTGAGACTGATTCAGTTACATTAAGTAGGAGAAATAACAGCCTGCCAGAAATTAATTCCATCCTAAAGTGCAGGCACAAGTCACATGACTGGGGCAGCTGGGAAACTGACAAAATGTCTAGCCCCATGTCAGATTTCAAAATTAAAAATAAAATAAAAATCTGTTTGCTCTTTCGAGAATTGGATTTCAGTGCAGAATTCTGCTGGAGCAGCACTATTAACTGATGTGTTTTGAAAAAAACAGGTTTTTCCATGACAGTATCCAGGCCTGGACTGGTAGTCAAAATAGGCCCTGCCATTCCAAGTACACAGAGGCCCAAACAGCCCCCTACCAGCCCAAACAACCTCCTTCCAGCCCACTATATGGTAACTTTCTATGGAACCATACAGCAGCCCCTCTGGCATTTGCCAGAACCCACAGATTGCCAGTCCGGGCCTGACAGTATCCCTTTAAGTTCCAGTACTGGCAAGTTGGTGGTTGTTATTACATAGAACAGAAATTTGTAATAATGAAATACAGTGTTTGGACTTAATATTCTGTAGTATCCTTAGATATATAGAATACAAAATAATATTTATAGAACTAAAGACTGTATTTTCTTTTCTAATTATTTTTAATACCTGTAGCTGTTGTGAACAAGGTTCACTTGGCCAACATTCTCTACAAATTCTATGTGTATATATTTGTTTCCAAGTTCTAATATTGTCTTGCCTGCAAATAGTAAGACAGGGAGAATTGTTTTTGCCACTGCAATATTACAATGTAACAGTTATAGCTTTTGCCAGTTATTCAGCAGTAAATATTCAGTTTTGTTGTGTAACTTGCATCACATTTTGCTTTAACAACATTTATAATGTACCTCCCTCTAAATAGTATGTAATATTCATGAATGATTTCATATCCTGAGTTGTTTCTAGATTTTAAAACCATAAAAAGGTAAATATAATCTCCTGTCCAAGCGAGATAGTGGGATGCTTTAGCCCCTAAACTGATGTGTGTTTTTATATACCGTAGGGCTATTTGAATTGGTAATTAGTGGCAATCACTGAATACACCACCATGTGACCTGCATACAGTAACTTTACCCCTATTTCTAGCAGCTGCAGGAAGAGATGCATCTCAGTTGGTACTACCACAGAATTGGTGACTGAATTGTACAAGTTTGGGGAATATTATTAATGTCTGATTGAATTGTTTATTTTAACATTTTGTCATCAAACAAACATACTACTACCACTGATAGTATATGCTCTTCTTTTGCAAGGTCCAGTGACTTACAACATGAGACTACTTAAGTTATTTTTCATGCAGTAGTATATTAAGTATCTCAGAGAGAATTGACCGGTCCAAGTTCATTGAGGTTTTTCTTTTTTTCCCACACTTCCAAACTCATTTGCAGTCTTCTTGCAGCTGTTTTTGTTTGATCTCATGTAATACCTACACATCCACTGGTTATTTATTAAGTGTATTCGTGTTTTGCTCTGAATGCATTATTCTTTAAAAGGGTGGGTCACAGCTGTCTGAGCATAAATTAATGATTAGTGGATGGTGTAAATGGAGGCCTTTGGGTGGGGCTATAAAAAAGCAAAATAAACAATTGTACTTCTTACAGAACAAAAACTTGTTTAATCATCAGATATGTATGTCATCAACAATGTGCTGTATGTTTTAAATATGCATTTGGTTTTCCCTTATTTTTAGAAAACATATTATAAACCCTGAAAATCAGTAGCAGCACCTTTTTATATTTTCCAAAACATGTCAGTGAAAGCTTTACAACCACTGGGTCTTATCTGCATGTTGTTTTGCAAGCATGGTTTTAAGAGTCAGGATGAGTATTGTTTAGTTCATTATAGGCTCCTTTGAGATCTGAACATACTTACCAAAGGTTACATTTAACAGAGAACAATAGAGACTTAAAATAAAAATATTGACTTACATTCTATGTTTGTATTGATCTACAGGTCTCCTGACAAAAGCAACATCAAAGCCCTGCAGAAGCAGTTCAAGCTTTTGAGATCTTCGTACTTTAGACAATTTCACTGCTGTGGATCATCATTTTATGCCATCTACTCTGTCTGTTCATCCAGTATCTCATAAAAGATAGCCTAATTTCACAAAATTTTGAGCAAAACTTTGTCCATTCTTGTTAAGGATTATCGGAGAAAGGAATAATGTGTGTTGACATGATATATGACCGGGCATTAGCAATACAGCTCATGGTTAACATTTCATCCAGACTAGATGTTGCCAACATCTTTGAATTTGAATATTCTACTATCCAGAAGAGTATTCGCTCCAATCAGCCTTAGAAAGAAGACTGTTTTGTCTACAAGAGGACTAAAGTGCAAAAAGAGATTGACTTCTAGTGTCCTGGACTTGCCGAATTGCTTTTATTTTCTTATATGTTGGATATAAATACAATAGACCAAAGAGCAAAGCAAATGTTAAAAAGGACAAAACCCAGAACTGGGGCAAAGGGTACAGGTTTAACATGAATGCTTACTTATGATTTCAAAGGACATGTCAGCAGTTACAGTGCTGGAAGTTTACATTCCAGTGGACATCTTTATGGACAACTGCAGCAAAGCATATGCAGAAAATAGCTCTTCAAAAGTACATCTATGAAACTTAATGGAGCATGGAGAAAAAAAAACAGCCTATGTTTTAAAACAAATTTCACAACACAAAAACTGTCTTAATGGTATCTTTATTCCTCTGTACTTAGAATGACATTGCCATACTAAAACTCATTTTCAGTTTTAACCAGTAAAATACACCTCTTCTACAAATCCATTTTGATAGTTGAAATTGGATAAAAAGGTATTTGCAAAAGAGCATGTTTGGTCATTTGTGGCCACATTCTATACACCCTTTAGCACCAGAAGGCAAATTAAAGAGAAAAAAAAGGAAAAAAAAGTAACACTTGTTTGAAAGAAATCATTAAATGTATTTTGAAAAAAGCCTAAAGTTATATATTTAACAGTTTTTATATGTTGTATATTTGTAGAAAATCCTATTTACCAATTAACGTGGTAACTCTGCAATCCAAGTGTCAGAGTTGAATTGTGTTTATTACTTCAGTTGTCTCCGAAGCCACTAGTGTAGTTTGCTTTCTTCCATTGGGACGTTTTGGATGTAAAGCATGAGCAGAGATAACTCTGTAGAAAAAGCAAAGAATAATGTTTATATAATATAAATGCATTCAACCATTGCACTCTTGGAAGACATTTTTGTTTTTATTTTCTCTTTGCGTATTGCTAAATAGTTTGAAACATTTCCATGTTGCTTTTTCACATGAAATTACTTTCATCCCTTTTTAAAAAAAGCGCACAGGACAATATATATAATATGGAATCATATTGAGTTAGAGAGCTATATTGACAAAACTCTAACAAAACTTTGGTAGATATCACGTATACATTGTACAAGATTTACCTCATCTTTAGAAATCTATTTTTTTATTCTTCAGTTTCATGAAGTAAGCAATTAAAATAAATTTGGTGTGTGGAATTAAGGGCACATGGTATGAAAAATAATAATCCCCGTTGTACTATTCAGAAATACCAATGTGGTACAAATTAGTGTACTGTCTTCCTGGCAGATTTTTGTTAACATATATATTTCTTAATTCTATCATAGAAAGCTATACATAACCCCTTTCATTTATTTAGCATGTTTTTAGATTTTCTTGAAACATATTTCCATTTACACTGGGAAGTGTAAGGCAGGCTTAAAGAAAGTACAATTCCAGTTTCTTGTTAATAATAAGAAAATATACAACACATTTTCAAAATACAAAGCCTGACCTTTAGTTCATTTCTGATCATTTTCATTTAGAGCTGCTGTTATAATTGTTTACCATTATCATGCTATTAAATCTATTTTTACATAATTCCCTTTTGTTCCTTTGCATTTGGCCAATAATAACGAATATTTGATTTGCTGGATACTGCTTCAATAGTCACTTCTCTAAACAAAAAAGACATGCAATAAATTATTTAAGTCCATCTAGCTATCAATTCTGACTCTTTGTTTTGGCTCATTAATTTAACCCCTTTACCTCAAAGAGTGAATCCACAGTTTTGTTAAAGTAGTAAAATATTAATGGTACATAAAACACAGCAGTAGAACGTTAGTAGTAGAATCAAAGCAGGGATGAAGGGGTTAAGCCACATCAAATGAGTGAGTTATTTCTACTTTATGCATTCAAAAAAGTTTAAGGTGTTCCATTTTTATTGCTTTAAAGTATTTTCTGTTGTGTTGGTATAGCTAAATTATAAAATAAAGACAATTCCTTTTTTATTGGGCCTTTTCTTCACTAAAATAACAGTGGTTATCATATATTTGCTTCAATAAAGGGGTCTTTGTAAAAAATAAAAAAAAATAAAACAGGTTCTAGAAATGCTTTCAGTCTAAGTACAATTGGTAAAACTAACATCCCAAAACCAACAGTACAGTATTTTGGCATCTTGAAATAAAACATTGATGTGTGGAGTAGTGAAAGGAACTGAGACACACACTCAACGTGGCACCAGCATAACCAAATAAAGCTGAACAAAACTGGAATGTGTGAATATCAACTAGTCATTAGAAATAAATCATTAATGTCATTCAATTAGAATGTTTATGTTGGTTTCGCATTTGTATATGAATTATCCCACATACTTTAATGCACCTCTACTACGTTGGTTCCATTCTTCACTATAGGCCAAAGCTTCCCTTTGTCCAATTTAGGAAGATACATATATAATAAAAATAAATATTAGGTTCCAGCCTTAGGATTATGCTGCTACAAGCTGCAAATTTCAGTGATCAAATAGCCTTGTGTGCAATATTTCAAAGGCTATATCTTAATCAAGTTTTTTTTTAATTTGGTGGAAGATCTGAATAAATACAATTGAACTTAAGTCATTAATATGATGTTACTAGTGCATGCACATCACACTGTATCAGCTCTAAATATTGCATATTTCAAGAACATATACTGCTAAAGTTGCTTGGAAAAAAAAGATCTAATTTGTAGCCATTTTTAGGTGAATGCTCAGCAATGCTTTCATCATAGTGACTTGAGGTTAAAGGCTTGTGATAACTTTTAATTAGCTTCATAGTAACTCCTTTTTTAGCCAACTGCTATACTATACAATATCTTTCTTAATTCCTGATCCGGACAACAGGCTATAAGTGCTACATGGGATACTCAGGAATGGCACTGTGTATTGCCAGTCTCTTAGTAGCCATCTAAGGCCAATGGCTTTGTATGCTCTAACCTTTATGTACTATTTATCTTATCCTATATACCCTCTTTATGTACTATTTATCCGATTACAGTGACCTTACCCATATTCTACTTTTCAGATATCCAGCAGGTATACAGCCGAAACACTAATCCTAATGCAACTGCCTGGTCCAGGTTGGTGGAAGTATGGGATACAATATATAAAAACAAAAATATTTATCACATAAGTACAAGTTTATAAAACAATATAGTACTTTGAAACCTTTATCAATTGTGCATGTGTCATTAAGGTGCTCGATGCAAAATTAGGGAGAACTGAGTTATTCCAGGTAGTAGAACTAAATATACTATAGTATATGAATACTGATTAAGTCATTGAAAAGCCAGCTTTATAAAGCTGCCTTTAGCTGCCACTAGATTAAAGAACAAGAAAGATCACTGTGAAGAGTAGCTTCTGCTATGAAGTGATCAGCAAGTTGAACAGGAGTGTTGCAGTAGGTTGAGTAGATTTACCTACAATGTGCATAACCAGGTTAAAGATATAGTAACACAATATTTGGTGTAAAAGTCATTTAGCCATAGTTCCAAGAATATCTACAACTGCTAATAAGTTTTCACCAAGAATCTTACCCTAACTGACCTTTGAGTTGGGTTTCTCTCCAAATCTTAGCATAACTTGATAAATTGAAAACTCAAATTTAAAAATGCTTTTTACGATTTTCTTAAAAAGTTGAAAAAAATTGATTTTTCACAAGCGTTTGCAATTCACACTAATGGCTGGCAGCCCAAGAGGTGACCAGTGCTTCTTCTTCCACAGAAATATGACTCCTGTACAATGTGTCTAGTTCTTCATAAAGATGACATCCATGTGCAATTATTATGGGTCTTGAGCTCTGGTGTAGACACATTTAATGGCGCCTCCAGCACAAAGCAAAAACACTGTCGTTCATTTTAAAGGATACATTAATAGCAATACCAAAGTTTTAAATTCACTGGGTGCAAGCCAGTTGCATGTGACATCCTGCTAAAGGAACTCTGAAATTTCTTGAAGGTCAGGACTGGTGTTTTATGTCCATGGTCCCCATGCATTCATGACTGCAATTTGGTGGAATTCATTAGAGCAGGCTAAATGCATACATTGTTGCTCAATACAAGATGCTATGGTGAGTTTTAATAGCCACAATCAACTTTTTTTTAATAGAGTGAAAGCATGCATCATCTTTATATCCCTTTTCATGCTTTTGGAATATATTCACACCAACATTGTCTATGAAACCATTGGATCCATTATTGGATCTTTAAGAACAAAAGCACAATGCCCTTTGTGAAATTCTTGGAGTGCCCATGCTGCTGTTCTTTTTTGATTTGACACTTCCTATGCTGCACCTTGACCACTGTGCCTAGCTGGTGAGTTATCCACTTTTTGGCTCCTATGTGCCCCTTTTTTATTATTATTCAATCTTGCCATGCTGCATGTTGCTAACGGAACAACAAAGGTCAATGTAAAAAAGATACATTTTACAGATTCAGATATCAGGTCCCTGATAACCCGAGCTTAGATTTACAAGTCCTGGCAGGTACGTGCCTACACATGTAGGGGTGTGTGCACATAATTCTTAGAACATTGTTTTCCCCCTGGTATTATTTATGACAAGTGGGTCACAACTTCATCCCACATAAAGGTTTATTACAAAAGACGTTCTCTTCAAAAGTGGAATATTTAAAAGATTAGGCAAAATGATTTTTGTAAAGTACTTCAAAAACACATCCATAGGATACTATTGAAATACAGGAATGGGACCAGAATGCTTGTGACCTGGTGTTTTCTGGATAAGGGATCTTTCTGTAATTTGGGTCAACATACATTAAGTATACTAGAAAATCATTTAAAGGGATTCTGTCATTATTTTTATGATGTAGTTTTTATTTCTAAAATTACACTATTTACACCGCAAATAATTCACTCTACAATATAAAATTTCATTCCTGAACAAGCAAATGTATTTTTATTTGTTGTAATATTGGTGTGTAGGCAGCCATCGCAGATCATTTTGCCTGGTCATGTGTTTTCAGAAAGAGCCAACACTTTAGGATGGAACTGGCAGGCTGTTGGTTCTCCTACTTAAAGGACCAGTAACATCAAATTTTTTTTTTTTCAAAAATTCGTTAGTATACAACGAAAAAATAACACCAACACAAATTAAAATTTAAAATAACAAAGCCTTTATTAAGAAATAACTTACAGAAATTCCACTTCCTGTCCTCTTCAGAAACGGCGAATGGGCGACCATCCATCCTGATTTCTCCTCCTGGCTATTCACTGACAGTGTGTCCTCTGCCCCGATCGCCTTCTCCAGCTCTTCTTGAACTTTACTCAGTGCCGCTGCGTTGGACCACTGCATTGTTGTTATTACCCCATTACTCCTAGTAGACTTTCAACCTGTTTGTCCTATAAACAGAAAAAACATCGGGTGCCAGATCGGCAGAAGATCTGTGGCAAGGTGCTGTTGCCAATGAGCGGGATACTAAATGCCGGTTACACTGTCTGCGGTGCAAATGGTGCAGGCGCAAACATTCCTTGCAACTTGGTTACCTGGTTACATTGTTCTATTGTTAGGCTGCTGGGGGGGAGGGGTAATATCACTCCAACTTGCTTTACAGCTGTTAAGAGTAACTGAAGTTTATCAGAGCACAAGTCACATGACGGGGGACAGCTGGGAAACTGACAATATGTCTAGCCCCGTGTCTCATTTAAAAATGAAATATAAAACAATCTGTTTGCTATTTGATTATAATGGAGTCTGTGGGAGATGACTGTAACCCTCCCCGCCAGACAGATGCACTCCCTTACCTTTTAGCACGCTGACCGGTGGGTGCAGGGCAGGGGCAGCATGTGGGATGACACCATCAGTCTGTGTACGACACCTGCGGTGAGTGCAATGACGTCACTATTGTGAGCACTTTGTTTATAAACAAAGCCATTCATGCCATCTGATTGTTTCTCTGCTTGTCCATCAATTATCTCTAAATCCAAATTGGCAAATTTTTCCTTAAATAGTGCTCTTTCTGTTTACTGTTTGCCCAAGCTGGCTTCTGGTTTCCAAGTACCTGCTCAAGCTTGTGTTTATCTTTGATCCAGTTTCTGACCCTGTTCTTGACTACAGATACCTGCTGCCTGTCTCAACCTTAGCCTGACCTTCAGCTTGCCTTCTGCCTACTCCCTACCTGTTACACGCTTCACCTCTGTAGTGCTCTGGTCCCCTGTTGTCTCCGTCACAGAAAATTCCAGGGCCCCAAAAGGGCGTCAGTGAAAACCGGAGTTGTAGGGGAATGCTGGAGTCACCTAGAGGAAGATCCCGACCAGCAGTTTTCCAATGGGTTCCTGGTTAACAGACCATTACAATGACCTTCCTGTAATTCAGAGCTTTCTGGATAACAGGTTTCCGGATAACAGATCCTATACAGTACCTGTACGGCACATTCTGTCCGGGTGTTACCAAGTTGCAATGAATTATCTGGATGTAGATCAGTTGAGTTTTCAGGTAAAAATGGCAAAGGTATATTTATTTGCCATTATATTTATTTGCGACACCTGCGGTGAGCGCAATGATGTCACTATTGTGCGCACTTTGTTTATAAACAAAGCCATTCATGCCATCTGATTGGTTCCCTGCCTGTCCATCAATTATCTCTAAATCCTAATTGGCTCATTTTTCCTTAAAAAGTGCTCTTTCTGTTTCCTGTTTGCTGGCTTCTGGTTTCCCAGTACCTGCTCAAGTTGTCTTTATCTTTGATCCAGTTTCTGACCTGGTTGCAATGAATTATCGGGATGTAGATCAGTTGAGTTTTCAGGTAAAAATGGCAAAGGTATATTTATATCATTGTTCCTAGATGATTTACGGCTAGTAATGAGCGAATCTGCATTGAAGTTGCATAGAATGAACTGATTCCAAGGCTTTTTGCATTTTGCAAAATACATAGAAAACAATGTTGTTTCTTTGTGGCATTTTTTCCACAAAAAATGCATTAAAGCCACTGGATTGTTTTTGCTGATTTTTTTGGCACTGTATATTTTCTAGGGCAATTTCACAAAAAAAATTAGGTGTAGTGCAGCAAATCCATGCCTGAAAAAAAACCTCCAGGTAATCAGACAATATACAGCCTTTTTTAACAAGAATAATGGAAAACTACCTGGCAGTGCATGTGCTATAGGTCTTAATACGTTTTTGGACTTCTCAGTGACTGCATACATCTAATTGTCCTAAACATCTAAATACATGAATAAATATATTCTTAATGAAGCATTGATATGTTCTACTTTCTTAAAGAATGCCTCCCTTTCTGTTGCCTGTGCTTGGGAGCACTCCATAGAGGCGTGGTGGGACATGGGTAACACATGGTCATTCAATGCCATGCCTCTTGCTTGCATCTCATTCAGTGCTGGGAAAACAGGATGCTTGGGTGCCCTGTATTAGTGCCAGCTATTGGCATATGTAAAGTACAGGCCTCCCTTGCTCACTCTTCTCTGCATCATAAACTAAATTGCACTGTTGTTTCTAAGGGGCGGCTATTTGTGTCCCTTTTCCCACATGAACCTGCCCCTGGGAGTTCTATATGTGTGTTGCTATGAAAACTAATAGGAACCATTAATGCACCAATTGGAGGCTCATCTAGCAAAATAGATAAGAGAAATAAACAAATTGTGTATAAAGAGAAAGCTTAAGAATTCACATTTTTATCAAAAAGTTTCACACTTTTCTTTTTAACTAGCATACCATACAGGTCTATCAAAGACTGTTAATCAAGCACAGTCCTATTTGTGGGGTTAAAAATGGATAAAATGCTGCAAATGTTATTGTGCCAATGTTAACCTAGTTTTTATGTGCTTAGGATAAAATATCGGATAAAATATACACACAAAGGAAGAAACCCCTTTGCTAAATTTTGCTTTTTTGCTTTGTCCTATTTTTTGCTATCATTACACGCAATGAAAAATGACTACTGGCAAGTCCAGTGAGGGCAAACTTGTTAGACTACCAGCTGCTTTAAGCCCTCCAGTAGAGAGAGGTCACCCCTCTACAGATTTGTTCATCAGCTGAAATTTCTTATCTAGTAGTAGTTACTGCAACTCTCTAACAGCTTGTTTTGTTGTACTGTCCTGTTCTTTCAATTCATCGCACCTTACTGCCTAAACTTTCTTGTCAGGTTGTCAGCCTGAATCCTTGAATGAAGCACACCTGGACCTCTTGATTGGACCTTGGATGTTTTCTATGAAACTGGCCAAAACAAAAGACTTGACAATTATATTTCATGTGCAACAAACTATTAGTTGCCAATGTTCTACATATTTTTGTTCTATTGGTTAGAAGTAAAATCTAATGCACTGTGGTTCCCTAAAGAAATGTCCCTTATAGAATATAGGTATGTGAATTGAAGTCGTTTTCCAGTGGAGCTATTTTATTCCTACAATAGGAACACTGTAACAGGTTCTAGTCCCCGCAACAGTAGTACAGTTGTAACTATTGCACACTGGACTAGTATAAACTACTATTGCACCAGCTACTGGATTCGCTCAGCATAAAGGCACACAGCTGCTGATGAAAGCACTTAAGGAGACATAAGTAGACATGTTCTTGGTTTTCAGATTTTTTTTTAATAAGATTAAGATTAAGTACACTTGGCTGGAGCTCTGTAAAACAGCATACCACTGTCAGGTATACTGCAGGGCCATCACTTTATTAAAGGTGATCATATAATATGGGTATAACATACCTGTAAAACAACAGGATAACACACTGCCCTTGTCATGTAAATTGCAAGGCCACTAGCCCATCTACATTGCAAAAGGCGGTTATTACTATATATATCCCAGAAAATATGATTTGTATGAACTAAGAGCATACAGTATAAGGTGAAATACATTAACAACATAACATCACTGTGCTAAAAAAATGTTAATCAGATAACAGCACTCTGCTCAAACAGTGCCGCTTCCACAGGCTATGGGCACATGGAGCTGTAGGCGCCTCTGCTCTAAGCTTACATATTTTTGCAGGCTGAGCTAAGTGGATCTGCTCCATGCCACTGCTCCATTTATCTGAGCCACTCACATACAGTGGAGGTCAGCTGAAAGATGCCTCCTTTTGTGCATTTGGGCTGACATTGCTTTAGATCTGCTGCATGTGAACGCACACAGGCAGATATAATTCAAATCAATTGAGCAGGGGCAAGGAATAAATCTGCTTCACTCAGTCTGCAAAATGTGCCTACAGCTCTGTGTGTTCATAGCCTTATACAGTGTCAACAAATGCCCTGCAGGACTTTACAATAAACTCCAGCTATTATGCAGTGCAATCTCACACAGCTGCAC
The DNA here is from genome assembly GCF_017654675.1 of Xenopus laevis. NCBI lineage: Eukaryota > Metazoa > Chordata > Amphibia > Anura > Pipidae > Xenopus > Xenopus laevis. Next base: position 79,422,441 of record NC_054375.1, on the reverse strand, counting down.
ATTTTATAATCTCGTAAGTAAGCCTGAATAAGGGAGCACCACCCCTAAATCAAAAAGAAACAGACAAATGGTGTGCAGGGTTATATGGATAAATAGTAGCACAAAAGAGAAAAAGATTAACCCTTAAAGTTGCACCACCCCATCTTTAAATCCGAGGACTCAAGGAACAATAAAACTTAACTTTTAATAAATAAATTAAAACCGTAAGTCCAGAGGAGCGTTTAAAATAAGGTTAGGGACAGGGAGGCAAAGAACCCGAATTCAAATGGGCAAAAAAGTACACAGCATACAGTGGGTGTTTGGGATGCCAAAGAGTAACCCACGAGCCTACAAATGTAAATACTGGTAAGTCACATACAATCATTTAACAGCCATAAGTCGGGGTAAACCTTGTATGATGGCTTTTAGGCCTTAAAATATCCACCACCCCTTCACCCTCAAGCACACCCTCCCATAGCCAAAGAGAGAGAAGCCAGTGTATTATGGCTGTATGTCGATTAACCCTGAATTAAATCAGGTAAATTAAATACATAAACTGCCAACCCTGGCATGCGAGTGCTGGTAGGCAGCAGAGTTCAGTTAATAAGCCATAGACTGAGATAGGGATTAACACAAAGCGCAATCAGGTCTGGTGCACCACCCCTTCACCCTCAAGCGCCCCCTCCCCTTTTCCAAAGTAAGCATCCAAAGTAGCCGTATTCAATTAGTTTTAGATTTAAATGGAGGTAAAGATTCTATCCCAGCCACAAAATCACCGTCGAGAACCCACCCCTTCACCCACAGAGCTTCCCACCCGTTTCTGCTGTGAAGCGGTAGCCCAAAGATAAACAACCAAAGTAGCCTGTGGCTGGGATAGAATCTTTACCTCCATTTAAATCTAAAACTAATTGAATACGGCTACTTTGGTTGCTTACTTTGGAAAAGGGGAGGGGGCGCTTGAGGGTGAAGGGGTGGTGCACCAGACCTGATTGCGCTTTGTGTTAATCCCTATCTCAGTCTATGGCTTATTAACTGAACTCTGCTGCCTACCAGCACTCGCATGCCAGGGTTGGCAGTTTATGTATTTAATTTACCTGATTTAATTCAGGGTTAATCGACATACAGCCATAATACACTGGCTTCTCTCTCTTTGGCTATGGGAGGGTGTGCTTGAGGGTGAAGGGGTGGTGGATATTTTAAGGCCTAAAAGCCATCATACAAGGTTTACCCCGATTTATGGCTGTTAAATGATTGTATGTGATTTACCAGTATTTACATTTGTAGGCTCCTGGGTTACTCTTTGACATCCCAAACACCCACTGTATGCTGTGTACTTTTTTGCCCATTTGAATTCGGGTTCTTTGCCTCCCTGTCCCTAACCTTATTTTAAACGCTCCTCTGGACTTACGGTTTTAATTTATTTATTAAAAGTTAAGTTTTATTGTTCCTTGAGTCCTCGGATTAAAAGATGGGGTGGTGCAACTTTAAGGGTTAATCTTTTTCTCTTTTGTGCTACATCTTATAATCTCTACAGCACAGGATACACAATTTATTGCAGAGAAAATGAACCATTAAAAGATAATATTACACTTATTTTAGCAGAACAGTGACAGACCTCATAGATTCATAGATCTTAATGCACTTGGGTGTAGGGTTGCCATCTGCCCAGTTTGTACCTAGACAGCCCGGTTTTCAGAAGGACTGCCAAATTGGGAAACTCAGGCAGGATTCACGTATATTGAAACATCAGTCACCCAATTGCTGATCTTCATATCATAGTACCATCCTGTGACATCTCTCAGACATCAACGGCCCGACCCTGTGCCTGGACCGTGTAACCGGATAAGGTGGCAAACCTACTGGGGTGGGACCCGAAGGTTTGGCAACATTCACAATGGAGTTCAGGGAAACTTTATAGAAATTCTGTCTGGTAAAAATTATCCACCAATTTAGTGTAAAGTATTGAAAAAAAAAAAAGTTTAACTACTGTCTATAACCTGGTTTGGTCCTAATAAACAATAACATAACACATTTCCATGTTACAATCCTGGTAAGCATGATGGTACAGCCCAAAGGCTTTTCTTCCTGTTATTCATTTAATCTTTTGTAAACCAGAAATATTTGTTGAATATTCATTTGCATAAATACAGTGTGTCACAGTGTGGCTAAAAGTGCCAAAAAATCCCAATAAACCATAGAACTTTTACTAAAATTCACATTTTTCTAGTCTGGCTTTTTGAGGCAAAACTCAATTTTTTGTGTGGAAAAAAACTAGATTTTTTTTCAAGATTTATTATACCCCGAAAACAGCAAAAACCCTAATCCAAATATCAAGCAACCCATACCTGACAGGTCAGATGTCCCTATCCCAATATGAAGATATTGTGGTTAAGCCTGATAATCGGAAGAATTCAGGGTTTTCAGGCAATAACCCGAAAAAACTGATCAATTCGAGAGCAAAGTCAGAAAAGAATTGTACTATTCGGGTTTTGGCTTGATTTTATTGAGTCTTTCCATGATTCCGATTTATTTGAGTTATTTTAATGATAAATAAGGCAAAATTGTGGATGGGAGGTTAGTCAAGCTTTGTTTAATAAAAGAAATGACAAAAAAAAAAAACAAAAAAAAAACAACTTTCTTATTACCCCAGCCTCTCCTAGTCAGTGATGCCTAGGGGCAAATGTATCAAGGGTCGAATATCGAGGGTTAATTAATCCTCGATATTCGACTGGGGAATGAAAATCCTTCGACTTCGAATATCGAAGTCAAAGGATTTTGAGCAAATAGTTCGATCAAACAATCAAATCCTTTGAATCGAACGATTAAATCCTTTGAATCGAACGATTCGAAGGATTTTAATCCAATGATCGAAGGATTTTTTCTTAAAGAGATAGTACTTTGACTATCGAATGGTCGAATAGTCGAAACAATTTTTAGTCCGAATCCTTCGATTTGAAGTTGAATTCGTAGTCGAAGGTCGAAGTAGCCCATTCGATGGTCGAAGTAGCCAAAAAAACACTTCATATTTTTTCTTCTATTCCTTCACTCGAACTTAATGAATGGGTCCCCTAGTGTTGGTTGGAGGGGTTAGAACCTCTCCCAAAGCAATGCAATAAGAATTTGCCAAACACTTTAGGCGGTGTAGAGGGGAGATCCCCTGCAGTTTTATTAAAGTGTTTGGTAAATTCTTATTGCATCTCTCTCCTAAGGCACATTCTAACTAGTCATAGTCTATGGGGCAGATTTATTACCTTTGAAACTCAGCATTGGCAAGTTTTTCAGCAAAATCACAGTTTTGCTTTCTTTTTTATAGCTTGTTTTTTTTTTAAAAAAAAAAACAACTTTAATCTCACCAGATTTTAGGTAGCAACGTCTTTTTCGGATTTTTGTGAAAAAAAATAACCTCACTATTGCAGACAACAAAAACCATGGTCATGGCAAAAAAGTCATTCGCGGAAGAAACTGCCATCAAATCGCACAAACCACTGTTCAACTTTCATTTTTTTACAATAACATTTCAGGAACTTTTTTTTTAAAACTAGAACTTGAAACTTTTACATGAGTGTTAATACCTAAATAGTATTTCAATGTAAGTGATGACTAAATGCACACATAAATGACACAAACATGCATTTCACAATACTATGGTGCAAAAAAAAATCATACAATGAGTTTGTTTAATTAAAATACATCGTATATCCGGATGCAATCATTCCGATTAAATTACAAACACCTGCTTGGGAGATAATACTGAAGCTAGTAGTTACCATACACTGCATTGTCTGCAGTCTAAATCTAATTAAAGACGATTCAAGAGTGTGAAAGAGATCAATATCTAATATGTTCTTCACAGCTGCTTTCCTCCTCATTGCTAACATGGAGGAGAAAATGCCAATGCTTTGAACTCATACATGCTCTTTGTTGTGTTACCAATGATAGAGACAAGGTCAGAAGTGATCAAATAGGCTTCAGAGCCCTGAGTTCTGCAATTAATAGCTAGTTATCAGACAGATAAAGTTAGAGATAGCACACAGATATCAATAACAGGGATATGCTATTTGTGCTATCTCTATGAACACTAATTTCAGCTTTGATTGCCATTACTGGGGTATCAGTAATCAAAACCAGCAATATTGTTTATACGGAGTCCATCTGTTGCTGTTGTCAGATGTAATATTGCAGTAGCTAATATGAATTGTGTTCACTTCAATTCCCAGCAATTGATCAGTATTTGGTTGCAAACAAGGTGCTTAATGCGCTCAGTAGTGGGTCAGTCAGCAAGCAATCATTTTTAAATGAACCCTATTAAAGTAACTTTTATTCCTTGCTTATTTAGAAATGTGCCAAAGAGGTTTTATTAAGTATGCCTGACCGCCTCTTTTATTAAAAAAAAAAAGTAGTAAATTAACTTGAAAGAAACAGACTTCTTAATCCTCTTGCCACATGTGCTCACAGTATGAGGTTAATGCTTCTTCTGAGTCAGTTTGCAGATATGCTGCTATTGGTTGTTTGTAGATACTGGATATCATTTAGCTGAAGATTTATTTGAAGCTTTTCCTTTTCACTTTTCAACATAGAACTTTAAAGGGCTCATTCATGACTACAGTCACAGTTGCAGTTGCAGTCGCATTAGTGACAGTCATTAAAGGCACTTGTGTAATTTTTAAAGTTTAGCCTTAATATGGTATGTGTGCTTTATTCTTTAGGCTAAAGTCTGCTGCATATATTGATGCAGCCTACAGTGGGATTACCTCTACCTTTAAGGTGGTGGTAATTCTACGGTTTCCCTACATCAAGGCGCTCTGGTACAGGATTAATCAAATCAGACTTGACAGTAGTTATAGGGGGGATTCACAAAAGTGGAAGTAGTCCATTGAGTAAAAGTGATGGTAAACTGGAGTAAAATACTTTCTCCATATTCACAAACAGAAATTTGACCTAAATTCCAGACTCAACCACCACTTTTCATATTTTAGTGAAAGAATAACAGTTTAAAGATACTTTTATGAATTTTTCTTTCCAACGGCATAAAAATGGTGCAAAAACGACATTTTAAAAAACATTTTCTTCCAACATTTTAAAAATGGAATAAAGCTCAATGTAACTCATCCCCATGTGTCAGATTAATTCTAAAATAATTTGCTCTACTTTGCTTCAGCCAATCTTCATTTCACACTTCTTGTAAATGCCCCATTGGGGGGGGGAGAATTAGCATATTAATAGGGATTAGCATTTTATAGTCAGGGCAAACATTTCTGTCTAACCCTATAGATGTAAAACCCTTATAAACAAAACACGGATTAAACAAAAAAAATTATTTTATTCAATTTTATATTTGAAAAGTTTTTATCTCGCACTTGCCTTTTTTTTACTAGTTTTAGCTTAATGAATCTGAGTGAATATATTATCTTAAGGAAAAGTAAAGCCTCCTAGACATTTTTTTAGCTTTAATTAGACACTTGACCTAAGATAATAAAACATATTTCTGATACAAATCCCTGTATTATGCAAAATAGCATGTCTTGTATTTAGACCCTTATATCTTGTTAAAGAATTGGAATAACAAAAACATGTAGGCAGATTTAGTAAATAATGATCCTGAGTGCCCATGTAATGCCCATGTAATAAAAGTAATGGTGGTGTCTTGTGAAACTTTTTTGCCATACATTAACGATGAAACATTCAATATATCAGTCATGACCAATCTGCAGCATACATAAAGCCCTCAAAGCAGACTAGTAGCTCAGTGAATGCATGTTTCACCGTAAAGTAAACTCCCAGCTGCATAAGCAAGTGAATGTGACCAACCCCAAAGGAGAATCTGCAAAATTAATGGAAATGCTAGCCCTAGCCTAAATTCCTATTTTAATGATGCTTTGTTACTGCCAGTGATGCTTTAATCGGACATGTAGTCAATAGTCAACTTTTGAGGAAATAGCCAATAAAAGAAAGAACATGTTTCAAGTGAGCCAAATAAACATAAACGATACTGACCAAGAAAAATGCAGACAACCAAAAGGTCAATTCATTTATCAGTTAATTTCATATATAAGGTATGTTTTGCTTGCCCAGATCAAGAATGCCATTATAGATTTCCATTTTTAAGGATACTTTTGGACTGTAAATAAAGTTGTGAACTGAAAAAACCCACACAAATTAGAACAAAAATCCACATTTTGTAGGGGGAAAGCAATGTGTGCAAAGAAACATTGCAAAAGGAATCATTTTTCATATTGTCATATTGTGCATATTTTTCCATTAAAAACGTATTATTATTTGGCAGGCATGGGTTTAGGGCAAAATTCTGTGTTTTGCAGATGTTTCCACAAAAAAAATATGCGAGAAAATGCCCATTGACATTAATACTTTTTTTGACACAAATAAAATCAATTGAAAAAGTGCCGTTGACATCAATGCATTTGTGCAGAAAAAAAGCAGCAAAAAAAAAAAAGCTCTTTGACTTCAATGCATAGCGCAGATTTTCAATATTTGGGTATATTTTCTACATTACAGCACACAAGCACCCATTACCACACTAGTATGGGGTATTGTTATTATTATTATGTTTTGCTTTTATCATTGTTTTATGAAGGGTAAACCACAGGTCAGAAGGTAATTTGTGATACTTTTCTTTAAAATAATCAATGGTAAAACACTTAAAGCTAAAGATTGTGTGTCAGAGCAAGATGATGGAAGTGTTAATACAGTTTCAAGCTTCAGTAGTTTTCTAGATTAATGGCAAGGGAACGAAAAATGTTGCTGTGGTATGCTACTGATATAATGCATTTTTTTATTTTAAAGATATAGACGTATTTTACTGACCATTTCATATAGTTATACATTTTATATAAAGGGGCACATTTACTAAGGGTCGAATATCGAGGGTTAATTAACCCTCGATATTCGACCCTCGAATAAAAATCCTTCGACTTTGAATATCGAAGCCGAAGGATTTTCCGCAAATACTTCCATCGAACGATCAAAGGAAAAATTAAACGATTCGAAGGATTTTAATCCATCAATCGAAGGATTTCCTTTGATCAAAAAAAGCTTAGAAACCTTATGGGGAAGGTCCCCATAGGCTAACATTGAAGCTCGGTAGGTTTAAAGTTGCGAAGTAGGTAGTCGAAGTTTTTTTAAAGCGACAGTACTTCGACTATCGAATGGTCGAATAGTTGAACGATTTTTAGTTTGAATAGTTCGAATCGAAGTCGAAAGTTCAAAGTAGCCTATTCGATGGTCGAAGTACCCAAAAAAAACTAGTTTTTTTACTTCGAATCCTTCACTCAAGCTTAGTAAATGTGCTCCTAAATATTTAGAAGGTCTAAATATACATACTGTCTTGTCATCTTTCTGTCTGCCTGTCATCTACATGTCTTCTTTTGTCACCTAAATGGTTTGCAATAAAACATAATACTCTTAGCAACTTGTTGAAAACCAGAACACTTAGGGCATATTTATCAAGGGTCGAATTTCAAATTGAAAAAAGACCATCTGAAATTAAGTCGAAGGTTTTTTTTTGTGGTTGAATAGGTCCATTTTTGATCGTATTCAGCCAAATTAGAATAGTTTGAATCGAAGGAATATTGCATTTGATCAAATTCGAATTAAAGTTTTTTTTTTTCACCAAATGACTCCAAATGGGTTTGAGGAGGTCCCGCATAGGCATAAATATCTATTCAGCAGGTTTTAGATGGTGAGTGGTCGAAGTTGAATATTTAAAGAGACAGTACATGATAAATTTCGATATTCGAATTTTTGACATGCAACAAATGTTTTTTGTCACAGCAGATTTTTTGCTAGAGAATTTTCAATGAAGTTTTGTAAAAACATTGTGAATTTAATTGCCCATCACTAGTCACAGGCAATACAATCAAAGAAGTTAATATTATTTTCCACTCATTAATACAATTGCAAAGTGCAAATGCATAATCTGAAACACTAGGTCATATGAGTAAAGAAGGCATGGTTAAAATATAGATCAAGGTGGACTGAGTTATATAGTCAGAGAATAAACTCAATAAGACCACCTTTAACGTGTAACTAAAAGGTACAACTAGGCAAACTGGAACATTTCAAATTAAACATTTTGTTGGTTTTGTTTCTGCATTCAACGTTTGTGTTTAACCAAAAGGTAAACTGGCATAGACCTGGTTTCTACCTCTTGGCTATTCACTTGGCTTGAGATGATCTAACCTCTCCATATTTGGTTGCAAAACATTTTCCAGTGATGGGCTAATTTCTCCCAAACGTGAATTTTTATTAATGGGAAACTTTGCTAAACAAGATGCTATGAAAACAATTTGATTACTTTCTTGCAGTACTTAAATGCCGTAAGTTATTTCCTTGCCACAGACACATGGTTGAAAACGTTTCATAACATGGTATTTGTGAACAACTTATCTAGTATTTGATGATATATAAAATTCTATGGGCACCTGAAGTTGTCTACAAAATACGTTTTTGAATGAATGCTTGTGATAAATGTGAGATGATCATCCAGTTTAAATCTGCAATCGGATCTTCTACTTGAATATAGAACATTGCATTAGAGAATTGCTTGTTAATGTGCTAATTATAAAATCCTTTGGAGAATTAACGATTAGGCTAAAAATACTTTAAAAGCTAAGTGAAATGTTTTACACCTCTTGGTAAAAAAGCCTAAGGCAGTTTTCCTAATTAGTCTAATTTGGTTAATTAATGCCTAAAGCATATCTGAACTGATTAATTACACACAAACTGGCTCTACATTTCCAGAGAAAATGTGTCATATTGATTTTAAATGAATTGACATGATACAGTGGTTGACAGAATGGACAAATATAAAGGTGAGCAAAGGTTTAGTTTAGTTACTTTCGGTAAACAAGGGAATAATTTTGAACCATGAACTTTGCGACAAAGATCCTTTGTCTTTTTTTGCCAGTCATCTGACCTTAGGGTTCTTTCAAATGTCAAATCGGAAATTAGCTACAAGTTTTAAGCATTTAGAAATTCAATTCAATACATATTTAATAGTGATGACATGCACATGGATAATTTACAATTAGCATTTAGTCAATGTATAACTAAATTGAATATATACCAGACGCTGCTAATTGTATGGATTCAACATCAAAAGATCCAAGTCAATTAATATAAATAACCCCCATGACCAACAAATGGTTTCCATACTAATCAAATGTGAATTGTTTCTGGTATAAGAATACAAGTCTTGAATAAATTGAATGTATTGTCTCATAAATGTATAATACCGTGTGCATAAAATGTTATCAATCTGTAATAAAAATGTATTGATAGTAATAATCTATTTGTAATGCAAATGACATTTATAAATAATGGTTGCAAACAATTAGACGAGAGTTTGCATATCTCTTTGCATAATGCAATGGATATGTCATGAAGAATGTTCAAAATTAGAGATGGGCGAATTTGACCCGTTTCGCTTGGCAAAAAATTTGCATTACAGTCTATGGGTGACAACAATTTTTTGATGTCCAGCTAATTTTTTTGACAAGCAGCATTTTTTTCTCTTGAAACTTGCCGAAAAAAATTCGCTCATCCATGTTCAAAATGTCTGCCTCTGGTGCATTTTATGGACTTTTCATCTCCAGAGGTTTCTATCTTGGGTAAAGGCAAAGCTAAAAACCTTATTTTGTTGTTTTTTTTTACTGCATTCAAAATTTGCATACATCTAATGGGTAAACTGACATAGGCATCAATTTCCATGTGCTACTGTCTGTCTGTCTGCCTTCAGCTGAGCCACTTATGAGAGTGCTGGATTGCCCATGGGTAAGAATGATACAATTTTTTATTCGGTTTTCCTGGTATTTCTCAAGCGGAATGCATTAGTTTGCAAATTCTGTATGTAAATATTTTAAATTACTGATGGCTGCAAACACCAGTAAGATTTCTGTCCATTGTATTTTCTGGATGAATGTTATTATTATATTATTTCTATAATAATATTCTCATACAGAATTTTCAGACTGATTGAGTCCAGTCTCCAATTTTTAACATTTCTGTTTACCGAAATGTTCAGAATGCACTAACAAGTTATTTCAGTGATGGTCATTTCAACAAAACTTACATTAAACTCAACAGTATGCAGTGCCGTTTTTCATGCATTCATTTCTATTAAACTATTCTATTCAAACAATTTCTGATGGTACAGCAATGTCCCCAACACTTGAGACACAATTATTCCATATCATTCCCATCCAGTCAGTCCCTCCACACTGTATTTATCAAGGTAGTTCCTTATTTTCTAGGTTAATTTATATAAGGGGGTGGCCTTGAGCATTACATGTGACCACGTGAGTTGGAATGTTAGGCCATTTGTTGATTTCCAATGCACATTTTGGGGCATACATGGAGAAAACCTGCTGAAATTATGTTCTGTTTGTAGGGGCTCTTGGCTTCACCCTTTATAGAGAGGGTTGTTTCTTTCTGTGTTACATAGCCCTAAGTTGGCCAAGGTTTTATGATTTTGTGTTTTCCTTTTTTGAATAAAACTGACCACATGCCAGTTGTAGCCTATTTTGGGATTCATGAGTCATTTTGTGGGTGTGAGCCTTGTCTGCCCCAGGAGACCAACATCCCACTACCTGCAATCCCTACACTGCCAAGTCATGATAAAAAGAGAAGATTTAACCTTGGCATATGGGTCATGCCAAAGCTCACCAAAGATGGGCATGTATATTTGAGAACTTCTGCCACAAATCTTTGTCTGGAGAAAAAAAAACTTTCAGATACAATTTTTACTAATCTACTATAATGTCAGCCTCTGCTTAGCCAACCACACCTACTTTGGTGCACGCATTTTCTTTCTCTACCCCATCAGCATACTCCAAGCACTTCAGTGGTGAGCACTTCAAAAGAAAAACTGGCACTTAGGGGCAGATTTATCAAAATGTGAGATTAGAATTTACCACAGAAAAACTCATTCCTATGGGATTTTAAGAAATCTATTTACCAATTGATGAACAACCATCGATAAATACATGTCTAAAAATCCCATAGTAGTTAATAGAAAGTGGGTGAATTATTCTGTGATAAATGTGACCCCCAAGAGAATTGACATCACTTAACAACATCCTTCCCCAACACTACCCCCAATCTCCTCTTGGCTCCTTCCACCTGTGACTCAGTGGAAGTTTCAAAACAAATGGTTTCTCCATCTTACTACCTATCCTCTAGAACTCATACTCATTCAAACTTTTTCTGCACCAATCCCTGTTTAATCAAATTCCTAACCCATCTATTTAATATTTCCCTCTCCACTGGAATCTTTCCCTCCCAATTAATACTTGCATAATCTACTAATAAAACTACTCAAGCACTTAGTATACAACTAAATGACTGAATGCATGTTCCTATGAAAACCTCTAAAACCACAGACAAATGTTTGCAAGAAAAGAAGGTTAGCTTCCCTTAAATTCTACATGACCTCAACAGCCTTTACTTGGTGCATTTTTAGATTTGTGGATTTTATGCAATTTACACTTGATATATTAAGTAAAAGTCATGGATTAAGGAACAATAAGAAAAAAGTGCTATAAAGCCCAAATCAGAGAAACAAACTTGTCCAGAACATTCTTAAATCAGTCCCTAAGCTTCAATACACACTATATTTCATTGTCACCTGCTAAGTGCTAATTGCTAAGTTTGATGCGTACACCTATCTATTGTACAGAGCTGTGGAATATGTTGGTACTAAATATGTGGTGATAATAATATTGTAATATTGTCCTTCTTTAATTTCAAAAGTCCAACATCATTGTCTCTCCTTATTCTCAGTTCCATGTGCCTTCTATTCATCATCAATATTATGTTACTTTCTCCACTATACCTTGAACCACTAGTATTATGTTCTGTATATCTCCTCTTCTTTGAGACGTCGTACTTCCTCAATGTTCTGTCATTTGCAATTACTACTTCTTTCCTTGTTTTCCACTGTTCCAACTAGACTTTGACTATTTCCCCTTAATCTATTGTAATAACTATATTTCTATAATCACATATGCCCTGTGTTCCTCCCTTGGCTTAGAGTGGCCCTTTAGGTCACATTTGAAAATCTAATTTATTTTGGTGCTAATATCCCTTTGATTCTGTAATAATTTGAAATTTGCTACATAGCCAGCATTTAGCAGCAGGTTATCCTTCTTCTGTACACTGGTTGTCTTGAAATAAAACGCAAACAGTAGCCCGATATCATTCTGTTTAGTAGTGCTGGATAATATGGATAGGCTTGTTTCAGATAGATATAGCAGCTGAAGATTAATAATGTTCTGCTCCTGCTTATCGGTTCTCTGCTAAGTGAGAGACAAACAATTTCTAATTGTTGTTCACATTCAGTGATATACAGCCTTTGAAGATAACTATGATCGAGTAAGTAGAATTGCTAGTTAGCCGCCAATGATTAAATACAATATAAACCAGCAGATGCTGTGGGGGCTGTTGTTCAGTCATTTTACAGGGCATGTCTGTAAGTTGTTGCAGGCCTTCTGTTTCTCCTATGGAATTATACTAACACCTACCATTTCATGTACTGTATTTTGGCAGAAACGTAATTGCATAGTTAAATCATATTTCCTAAGTAAAATGTATTATTATTGATGATATGTAATACTTACAATACTTGCTTGCAGTCTTAAAAGGGACCAGTAGAAATCCTATTAGGAAAAGTGGCATTTGACTCTTAACCATATTTTATCCTTTCTGATTTGACTGGTTAAAAAGTTAATTCAAAGTTACTTCAGAAGCCTGTTCATATGGGCCCCAGAATACTGCAAAATATTGAGACCATGACTTTGTTATATGTGCCTTGACCCTTTAACTGCCAGAAGATTTTTCACTTCTAAGATGAAATACACTTTTGCAATGAGAAACAGGACAGATTCTCTCATCACTACTGCTTGCATATTATTTACCATATGTATTAAAAGGCACTAAGTTTGCCCAGGAAGTAACCCATAGCTGCCAATAATATGTTTGATTTTAATCAGAAGAACAGTAAATGCTACCTTCCTCTAACAGAACAAAACCCCCAGGAAAAATATTTTGGAAATTACATATTCTGACAAATCCAACATGGGTAAAGACATCTTTCTACACCAAACTGTCAGGTATAATTCATACTAGTTTTGCTTAAAATTTGACATTTTAAAAACATTGCCTTAAAATATTGCAATTTGTCGCATTAATCTCACACATTTTTTAACATATGAAGATAAGTCAGAAAGAGCGAATAGGTTTGTAAATATGCTCAGTGACATTTTTATGTAAAAATATAAAATATAAAAATATATACTAAAAAATCAGAAGGGGTGGGGCCCTTAGTATCAGAATGACATTGGTTTATGAGAATTGGGCAGATGCAGAGATTGCGTGCTGTTAATTTTTATTTATTTTTACAAAAATGGAGAACCATCTAATGAAGGTGTATTTTTTTATTTTTCAGATTGATTGGCTACCCCTGTAGCTATGCAGTCAGTTCAGTGTGGGATTAGTAGCAGGCACTAATGGTAGGTATCAGAGGCAGGTATGAGTAGCATTTTGTTTAACTGCAAAAATAAGGACTGACTATAATGTGCATACTGTCTTAATATCCCCGATAATTCATATTAGAAAAAGCAGAAGAGATAATATAGGTGTTTTGTTAAGATGTATTCTATGAATGTAGATAAATAGTTTGTATTGAGCATGTTAAGCTGTAGTAGAGCGCTCATATATGTCAGCAAGTGCAGTTGCAGTCCCCGCACTTTCCTTGCAGTCAGTTGCATGTAGCCCCACTTTCATTAAAGGTACTTGCATCAAAATGTGCTCCTTATATAGTACTTCTATATTGTTGTGCTTAGCACCACTCAGCCCCTCCTGCCTTCCATTCCAAATTAAGTGCTGCTGCACCTATTGACGCTGGGGAATCCTGAAGACATTTACAGGTGGTAGTTCCCTTAGTGCCCTCTATCAATCTTTGCAGTGCAATTGCACTAAAAGCATAGGGTGGACACACAACTCATATACCGAACACTGGAAATTGCACCAGCAAACACAATAAATGATGCCAAACAGACTTAAAAAATATTCAGCACAGCTTTGCTGATTTACAATGAAGTGCACTTACACACAATTTTGTTACATTCAGGTATAATTCATACAGCATACATTCAGACATTGACCATCTGTGTTATCCACTTGTATTATACATACTTATCTCTATGGATGGCAAGATCTGTATCCTTATACACTGCAATTTCTTTCTTTCCAACTTGCCAAGAAAAAGAAGCTCTGCTTTCAAAACCTAAAAGGACAGTTTAGTTGGAACAAAGCTTATTTTTATCTGATGCCTCTGCTTGATTCCCATATTGCCATTAAAGGATCATATTTATATCGATTGGTAATTTTGCCAAAATACCACTTGTCTTTCTAAATTGAAAATTCCAACAAAGAATATCCTCTTTCTGTGTGTGATCACATCTCGCTTTACAGCACTAACTAACCACCTCTGTCTTGGTATTCTAAGACGTAGACTGAGGAAGCTGAGGTTATCAAGTACATGATATTTTACTCCCCAGAACACAATAGCTCTTGGATGGAACTCCTTATGATTGCATTCCCACATGGTTTCCCATTTATACTTCTCCATTAAATCAACACATATCAAACAGTTGTTGGCACACTCTTCCACTCACTTCTTAACAGTAGATGCAAACTAAATATTAATATAACGTGAAATTTGCAGCAATCTTACATCACTATTTTCATATTTAACATGTATCCTTTTCTTTCAAGGAGAGAAAAGTCAAGAGGAAGACACATATCTGAGCAGTCATAATTTCAAGAATAACTGCAGTGATTCCCTCATGAGAAGACATGGACTAGAAAGAATTTCAGACCAGAGGGCGTTTTAGGAAAGGAGTATTAAAGAACACTTTTTTTATTTGGCCATTACACATAATGTCAAGGGACTTGATTACATGCATACAACCTTCTGGTTTAATGTTGAATCCTGTGATCTAATTGCAAGTAGTTGTAGAGATATCAGTATGGTAGAGCTATGTTTATGTTAATACCAAAAGAAAGCAACCGAGCCTATTTACACCAACGTACTTGGATATTATGGAACTGTATGGCAGTAAGCATAGCTTTAATGATTACTGTACTTTTAGATTTACAGTATGTAACAAAATCCAACTAAATTAACACAAATGTAAATATATTTGGTTGCAAAACTGGTTCATATTTAATGTGATTGTAGATATATAACACATACTTGAGTTGG
The DNA here is from genome assembly GCF_017654675.1 of Xenopus laevis. NCBI lineage: Eukaryota > Metazoa > Chordata > Amphibia > Anura > Pipidae > Xenopus > Xenopus laevis. The sequence goes on along the minus strand of NC_054375.1, from coordinate 79,407,182 downwards.
ACAATTTGACACCCATGGTTTGAAAACCATTCGAACTTTGATTTCCACTTCCAATAAACTATACAAGGAGAAGAAAGAATGAAGAAAAAACAAAGGTACTCTTACTATTGTGCAAAGAAGGTGGAAATTCTGTTGAAAAAAAAGTTTCTTCATGCTGCAGACATGATTTATTATATTATAAAATTTAGCTAAATTTTGTGCTCTTGGTCATTGGCTGTCATTTACCAGTAGGTTTTTCCAGTAGGTTTTTCCAGTAGGTTTTTCCAGTAGATTTTTCCAGTAGGTTTTTCCAGTCAACACACGGACATCTGTTCTGTTCCATCTTCATATTCGGAAAGATTTTTTAGAAATAGAGCTGTGAAATTGTGTAATTCTCTCACAGAATCAGTTGTACTGGCAGATAAATTAGATAGCTTCAAGAAGGGGCTGAATTACTTTTTAGCAAGTTAGAAAACACAGGGTTATTGAAATTATCTCTTAAAAATTGATCCAGGGACTGTTCCAATTGCCATCTTGGAGTCAGAAAGACATTCTCCCCTCAGGTAATTAGAGAGGCTTCAGCAGGGTTTTTTGCCTTCCTCTGGATCAGTTAGCAGTTAGGCAAGTTTTATATAGACATAAAAGGTTGGACTCATTGGACATGTCTTTTTTCAACCTAAGATACTTAACTAAGAGACTTAACTTTATCTTGGTGACAAAACAATCCTATTGATGTATTATAAATTTGCCTTACCCAGTATCCAAGAAATAGGATAATATTATGAATTCTGCATAATAGATCTCATATCAGTTCTTCACTGATGCAAATCTACACAGTATTGTGAGTTGGCCTAATCAGGGCTCATGGATATTCCATAAATGAAGGACAGATGAAAATTAAATGATATACTAAATACTAATGATGTACTAAATAGAATTTTAGAAATTATACTAAATCTGGTGATTTGTGTAGTTAGAAGTAGGTGTGCTTTAAACTGACTCTGTTTAAACTGACTCTACAAGCAAGCATTTTTATATTGTACAGTATCATTTCACCAAAATCCCTATAAAGCTGAAGGACAGCCCAAACCAGGCAAAATAGAAATTCAGAAATCAGCTAAAGTTCAAATAAAAGTTCATAAATCATTGCTTATCTGCAAATTAACTGTTTTATAAAGTAAATTGTTTTCCAGAAACACTTACCTTTATGTGCCAACTGCTTACTAAACTGTACATGCATTCTGTAAATCACTGTGGTCAGATCAATGATATATATATATATATATATATATATATATATATATATATATATATATATATATATATTTCTATATCCTTGACCTACTCATATGCTGTCTACCTACAAGACAACAGTACTTTATCATCATTATAACACAACTCTGCCTCTCTTACACGTACAAAAATAAATAAATACATGAAATCTTTCAGGGCCTCTAAGTGTTCCAGAAGCAATTCCCTTGGCTTTTAACATAGCAAAAATTAGCTCATAAGCTAAATAAAAAGAGTGTAGTTTATGAAACCATTAAAAAATGAGGTATTGAGGTATTAAAAGATGGCTAACAGTACTGCAAAAACTGTCCATAAGTAATGTATGGTTTAAAGTACCTTATCATTAACAGTAATGTGGGAATTTGTTACCTGTAAATTCAATTTCGTTCTTGTCTCATGCAGCACTGAGAGAGACCCCTTCGCCTTAGGTAGGAAAGGAAAAACAAGAAAAAATGCCTTCCACCATCCATTCCCCAGGGTAATTATAAAGCTACCTGAACAAAGGATACACATGGTCACAAATATTTTAATAGGGCAGTAAGTGTGGACTGCCTTAGAAGACAAGAAGGATACGAAATTTACAGGTAACAAATTCCACCATTCATTTTGCCTTCTGGCAGCAGACTGAGAGCATTACAGTATATAACAACAGAAGTGGTGAAAAAAGAAATATGAAAATTAAGGAACAGCTGCTTTAGAATTATTTTACCAAAAGCAGCTTCCCCTGCTGAAATGAATTACTGTATATACTCGAGTATAAGCCGACCCAAGTATAAGCCGAGGTACCTAATTTTACCTATGAAAACTGGGAAATCTTTTGTATAACCAACAGAGGGTGCTGTGTGATATTGCCATCACTGTTAATCCTTCATATAACCAACAGAGGGTGCTGTGTGATATTGCCATCACTGTTAATCCTTCATATAACCAACAGAGGGTGCTGTGTGATATTGCAGTCACTTTTATTCTTTCATATAACCAACAGAGGGCGCTGTGTGATATTGCAGTCACTGTTAATCTTTCATATAACCAACAAAGGGCGCACTGTTATTCTTTCATATAACCAACAGATGGCGCTGTGTGATATTGCAGTCAATGTTATTCTTTCATATAACTAACAGAGGGTGCACTGTTATTCTTTCATATAACAAACAGAGGGTGCTGTGAGATATTGCAGTCACTGTTATTCTTTCATATAACCAACAGAGGGCGCTGTGTGATATTGCAGTCACTGTTATTCTTTCATATAACCAACAGAGGGTGCTGTGTGATATTGCAGTCACTGTTATTCTTTCATATAACCAACAGATGGCGCTGTGTGATATTGCAGTCACTGTTATTCTTTCATATAAGGTGGTAAAGAAAACTCTGGCAAAAGAGGTAGCTATCTCTAAAATTTGCACTTGTGATTTTGCAGATTAATGATTATTCGCCAGAGCGATAATTCACCTGCCGGTAGGGTGAAATCCAAAATGGTTCAGATTCCAATTACACAAAGCTCTCCAGATCCTAGAATAGGTTTTGGTAGTACTAATGCTAAGGTTTGCAAATCAAGATGGCAATAAAATCTGGAGATAGGCCCTGGTAACTTAAGATGTTCCTCTCAAAAGTCGTGCTGTTAACACTAGCCCGCTGAAATTCTGATGAAGGAGACTGTGTAATTGGCTTGGCATAGATGTTTCCATCAGTGTTGAGAACCATGATCTCCTTCGCCAGTATGGAGCTTTCAGGATGAAGGTCTGCCTGCTCATCTTGGCCTTCTGAAGGAATCAGGTATGGAGGAGGAAAATGATAGGCTGCAAGCCTGACATTCTCAAAAGGGCATCACATAGATAATCAGTAGATAATAGGATAAAGAATCAACAATATCCTTCCTTGGCACTCTGTTAGTAAGACCTGTCTCCAACTGAGCTATAATGACTTTACTACACAAGCCATAGCAATGCTTGGTCTAAAACTAGAGGCGGAAGCTTCATAAGCTTTTTTAAATGCTGTGTCAACTATTTGGTCCCATCCTCCACAGGTATGGTTACCGTTTTTGACAGACGAGCAACATAAACATCCACTTTAGGAGGTTGATTCCAAAACAAAATGTTTTAACCTCAATAGCAAAGTGATAGAAAGACTCTTTTCAGGCACATTCCACTCCTTAGAAATAATATCAGCAATGACCTGATGTACATGGAACACCTAATACATTTTTATAGAAACCTGAAGAATAGTCAGGGGGACTACTATCACTTGGATTGGGGCGAGTATGAGAGGAAGAGGTTTTCCAGGAATTAAAGGACTATTGCATAAGCTGCTTAAATCAATCCACAAAAGCAGACATAGCAGGAAGAGTTTTTGTCTTGCAGGGTGTCATCAAGCACAGAGCTTCTTAGTGTAATTTTCTGGTAGTCTGTGTTTACAAATACCATATCTTGCAGATTTTCCTGATTGTTTCCCCTTCCTGGAGGAGTAGTTCCTGTCACTGTGCAACAACTAGAGAGACAGGAATGATAAAATTAAATAAATATGTGTAGAAAACATAACAAACAAGTTAGAAGGGTGAACTTGTACTAAATCCTCACTAACCACTGGCTTAAGAAGCAGACTCTGAGCAGCCACAAAGTTGTAAGGGAAGCTGCAAGGCAATAGGAATGCTTAATTGCCTCTGAATGAAACTGAGGTCACAGCTCCACCTGTACAGAAGGGGAAAGCTGCAGTGCTTTGACCACAACAGAAATCATTAGTCTCTTTGTAAGGAGATAGACGGTGGTGGTGTGGTTAGCACAAATAATGTATGGTTAATGAATGGGCATGTCAGAATGTGTTAATAATGGTAAATTGCAAAGTTTTATGTTAAATATTTGAAGTTTTAGTAAGTGTAATTCAATTCACCGGCCACCAGGGCAGTACAGGTAGGAAGACATAAAAGGAGCAACACCCCCCCAGGTTCAGGGTCTTGCCAGGAGGGCATGGTCGACTCATCATCAACCAGCAGTGGGGGACTCAAGACTTAATACCTGTAGGACAGGAATTGTTAGAGCAGATAAAATTAGCTAGCACTAGGTGCACAAGACAGAGAGGGTGTGTAGTGTGTGCATAATCGCACACACTCGGCAGCGCAGCATGGGAAGGGCGGTTTGTACACACTCAGTGGTGTGCACATGATCGGCGGCACACCAGAGACGTCAGGAGGGGGGCCCTGGACAGCAGCCCCGGTGGGCCCGGCCCCCCCCTGTCCGACCCTGAGTGGATGGGGGACATGAAGTGAGAAAAAGGGAGAGAGAGAGTGTGTGGGAGAGAATGAACCTAGCTGAAGTGATTGGCCTGTGAGAAGTGAGAGTAATGAAACTGTATGTGTGCCTCTGGTGTACTCAACCTTTAAAACTCTGTATCTTAATTTCAGATTGAAGTCAGAGTACTTCAGAGTACCAGGAGGGTACTACAACAGCGGTGTTATTGCTTTAAGAGTGGCCTGCCCTGCCTACATCCTCTGCACATTTGAAGTACAGCAAAGTAAAGGAGAACTGTCACACCTCACTGGACAGGGACTCTCACTGGGGCACCACCCCTCTGCAAAGCAGGAAAAACAATTACCTTTCAACTCGTGCAGGACAGGCAGTGTCAGAGTAGTTAAAGACACTATAAGAGGGACCTTAGGAATTAACGAGGAGGGGTCTCTGGCAGCATGTTCCCAGAAGACAGAAGGAATAATCCTTTGCCCAAACACACACCTTGACTATCTGTATGTTAATGCTGTGGTTGATATTCACAGCTAAATGTTTCTACCAGCAAATAGAAAACTAAGGCTTACATTTTATAAACAGAATAAAAGTTTGAAAATTGACTCTTATGACCTGGGAGAAAGAAGTGTTTCTTAGGGCTCTTACATAGGGGTATTTGGTCTAAGGTTAACAGGAGGTTAAACGTTGAGCTCAAATAAACTCATTCTCTAATTGTCTCCATTATATTCTGCCTGGGTGTACTCATGAGCGTTCCTTCTATTCGCATTTTATTTAGATGCAGCATATTTCATTTTCTTGCGTTTGATGTACATTCAGCTATCAATAGAACAGAGGGTTATGTTTGGAAAAAAATTTGATTAAATGCAATATGTGCATTTATTCGTGCTCAGCATGCATTTAAAAACCGCCGTGTGTAAGAGCCCTTACTGGACAGGATCTTAGCAGATGTATTTGGTAAAGAAAGCCTGATGGTAGTTCAGTTTCACTAAAGCCTCAGAGATAGGCAACAGTTAATATGAACTAGACTAGACTATTTTGCATTATCCATAGATTGCTCTGTGTGTTTTTCTTATGCACATTGCTATTGTAAGTCCTTTAAGCCAATCCACTTATCTCATTGCAGTGATTTTATATATAGTGCCTTTATACACACTGCTTCAGGAAGGACGGGTACTTTATATATAAAAATTATTAATTTAATTGTATGTCATAAATAAAAAAAATATTTTTAAAGTACATTTACATATTTATGATAGCTTAATACATCTTTGACAAAATCAGATAATAACAAGCATAATACTGGTATAGTAGCAACTTAAATTATTGAAACCTGCAGCTTATAAACCCATTAAAAAAATGTTCTCTTGCCTTGAAACAAAGACTGCAGTACTCTGGTTTGACCACCAGGTGATGCTGTAGCAGCACAGTAAAGTCTAAAACTATTGAAATGTAGTCACAGCATTTAATAAAAGCATGTTTCTGTTGCACCAAATATAAACACCAGTTAAGGTAAAGAATTAGTGGGTTATATATATGGGGTTATTCTGATAACCGAAACATATAGGGAAACTTATAGGGAATATTCATCAGTTTCTGGCCCTGCACAATTTGCAGTACAAGCTTCCTTAACTAAAGTGAAGCATAATGCAACATTTTGTGCTTTAACCCATATTTCAGTGTGTTTAGTTACACAGAATTACTGCATAAAACTAGCAGCACAATAAGTTGCACCTGTCGCAATGTTTCTTAATTTAGCAGAAGTTGCTGCAAATATTTTCTGAGCAGGGATGAAGTCATATCTAGCACACCAATGTGTGCAGCATTAATATTAATTAGCATCTATTTTTCTTGATTTTCTGTGATTCTTGGTGCAATTGGCTAAGGGAAGACTAGAATTACTGCGGAGTTCAAGCTTGAGGTAATTGCAGGGTACCCTTACATGAATGCTCACACTTGTGTGTAGCTCAACAGAGCAGTCTGGCCAGACACAGCAGAAAAGAAGATGGGGAGCTACTGGGGCATATTTGGAAGCACAGATCTTCACTGTGGTTGCCTTGGGCTGCTATAAAAGCTCAAAACATAATGTACAAAATATCATTTTTATTGTACATTTTTAAAATATTTAGTAGTTTTGATAATATTAATGCAAGAAGATATTGCTTAGATGACTGAGACTCTCACACTCAACATACAAAACCCTTTTCAATTAAATATCCGTGCATAGTTATAGTTTATAGTAAACCGTTTATTTACTATATCACTTTTAAGCAAATGGGGGCAATATGTACTTTAGTAGCTACGGTTTGTAATGGCCAACATATGTGCTATGGCACAAACAGTGACTGGATGATCATCTCTGCAGTTGACATTTGATATAATCAATATGTTCAAATATTCAAGGTCAATTAAAATGTTTTACTTGATATTTTGAAAGAAAGAAGACTTCATTATCAGCTTAGGAATGTTTCTCTTACTCCTGTTACGGAGTTCCCTAACAAAAAAGATGCAATGTGTCATTTATTGTACTAATAGAGATGTAGTCCATAATATATTGATGGAATTTAAAAATGGGCTCGCTTAATTTCTAGCAAATAAGCAAATATATGTGTGTAACCGTTTCCTGATATGACCCAATATAACAAGCAGTATGTGGTAACATATATCATATTACTGATAAACAGATTTTTTGTAGAATTATTTACACTAGAAAAATGGAAAATGCCTTGTAAAATAACTGCCAAATGGAGATGTGTACTGTATTTCTGTGTCTGATTTCTGTGTTTAAAGTTAATTTACACTGTTAAATTGGTAACATTTTTAGCTGTTAATGGAAATAATTCAGAAAGTAAATTCAGAAATGGATGATCACCAATTTTCACATTCAATTAGCTGCTGCTTTTTACACTGGCATTTTATGCAGAAAATATTTATGCTGAAAAGCCTGATGACACTACACTATCCCTGACATCAGTCGAAAAGACCTTGCAACCATACAAG